>NC_064774.1:12613670-13293547 GCF_011397635.1 Epinephelus fuscoguttatus
AAATAAAATGTTTGTGGCGATTAAGACCTCACAAATTCAAATGTACCACAATTGCATGTCTTTTAAAGCCTAATATTTATAAAACTGAGGACATTGTGACACTTTTTAAGGACCTGCAGAAACCTCATCTTGGACGTTTAAAACCTGGGTCTTCAACAGGGGGTCAGCGACCCCTAGAGGGTCCTCAAAGTTACTGCAGGAACATTGACTGACTGAAAGACACATTAACATGGATCCAAGATATTATAAGCAAAGATTCATGCTAATTGTTACCCATGATTCCTTGTGCAATCATATTAGCTGATAATATCATATAATCTACATAGTGAGGGGTCCCTGCTCCATCTCTCTTTCAGCTAAAAAAAAAGAGACCCCTGATTTATAAGATAAGTGAATTGTAGTAGAAAGTAAACATGACGCTACTTGTCTCATGTCTGTCACCCTCTGTGTAGATTACTTTGTTTCACATCACCATACCCATCAAAGCAAAACTGATATTAACAAGCCATTTAGAGATTTTTTTTTTTTAGATGAATGAGCTTTACACTTTATTTTTAAGATTTAAGGAAACGCTTAACAACCAAAAAACAAACACACTCTGGAAAACATTCACTCACGCGCACACCAAGCACTCATCAAACAGGCGCTCTCTGATAGAAGTCCTCATCAGTGTCAGTGGGATCAGTGGAGCAGTCGCTGGTCGTCATTTGCCTGCAGGCTTGAATGGATCCGACCATATCTTCACACCTGCAGATTAACAAAATAAACAGTGTGAACATGTGTGTAGCAGCAACATTACACCACTGACACCTCTCACATCTAAAGACAATGTGCGCTTTGAAGTCACACACGATAATACTTTGCAAAGACTGAGTCATTATCTTTAAGACCACAGCTAGATTCCCTTTAAGATTATTCATCCTCCTTATCCTGGTGTAAATATTACAGCAAACTACCATCAAGAAATACGACATATTATTAATTCCTTACGTGTCTATAAAAACACATAACTCACATAAGAAAAACAAGACAAGAGGCGTCATATGTTGACAGTATTTTTGCCAATTCGGCGTCTGTATTTGTGTAAAAACTTTTCCATTTTGTCATCTCAACTCGTGACCACCCTCTGTTGGTTAGCTGTGCTATTTCAGTGGGAGGAGACCGTGGAAATAAGAAGATAACTGTTTCATAAATTAGGATTTGTCACTGAAATTAGTGCTGGTTGGTGGCTCAGATACATGAAGAATTAAAACTCTTGTCTGCTCCACAACCCCATGGACTTCATGAACTTAAATATTTGCACGAGCCAAGACTAAAAAATGTTGTTGTTTTTTCTAACTGCGATAGACAATAAATAAAACGGAAACAGAACTGTGTTGAGCCGGTCCATGCGTGTATGACAGATGTGTGTATGAGAAGTCTTTGCAAAATACATAAAATCCCATTAAAGTCCAATATCTTCTGACTGATTGCAAAAACAAAAAAGGATGATAACCCCAGCATGCTGTCTCACATTCATCTACAACATTTCAGTCTACACAACCTTCAGCAGGTATAATACACCTGTTCATACATAAATGTACTCTGTGCTCTTACCGACAGGTTGAACATCCGCCTGGTTGACTCCTGCCCGATTCGACTTTTGGACACTTCCTAGCAAAGAGAGAAAAGTACAGTATTCTCAGAAGAAGATTGTGGTGGTCAACATCAATGTCAGGAACAAGAGTTTCACACTGCAGCTTTGTCTCTCTCCTGTGTCTGCGGAGCTGTCAGTAACACTGGAAGACATTTATCCACGATCTGCTGTATATCCTGACTACAGCTTTCCATCTGAGCTGGCCACAACTATAAAGACTGTCTAATAAGTAGTGGTGGAAGACCATAAAATCACTTATGGTCATGTTTTCTAACGTTTGTTAAAAGCCGAGCAGCTGCGTTTTGCACTAGCTGAAGCCGTGAGATGTCTTTTTGGCTCAACGCTGAATACAGTGAGCTGCAGTAATTTAACCGTGAAGAAATTAAAGCATGGATGACCTTCTCAAGATCGTGCAGAGAGAGAAAGGATCTGACAGAAAGAGGACTGGACAATGCTTGTAATTTGTTTTTCCAAAGGAGAGGTCACTGTGAAACACCACAGCAAGGTTTGGCTGCAGGTTTGACAGTTGCATTTATCTTATTTTCTATGATCTTACATGTTTATTGTGCTTACTTATAACAGCAACTGTAACGTATGCCAATTTTCCCCTGGAGATTACTTAGTTACTTTCCACCACTGCCAATAAATAGCTGTTTAAAACACACAGTGAAACCACTACTATTTAGCTGGATGAATTTTCGTGGCATCACTCTGTCTTTCAGTATTAGTTGGGCTAACTAACTTACATGTTTAAGGTTTGAGAATAATAGAAAGAAAACATCACTGCAGTTAGAAACTCCTATTTCTGGCTTGCAAGTTTAAGTGAACACTTTTAACTCCAGCTACATTTAGCTGTATAGTTTATATAACATTAAATTTATGTTTATTCTCGTTTATTATTATTCGTTGTGTGTTTTGGGAAGATAGACCCCAATATAATATGTTAAATGAATGAGAAAACACTGAGAAAGTGCCATGAAACATGTTAGCTAACTAGCATGCTAGCTAAAACAACCTATTAGCCAATTAGCTATCGCTAGCTAGATAAAGCTAATTATTCGCCAGGTAAATCAACATTGAGCTGAGCTGTAACGCTGCCTGCGAAGAATTAAGAACAATGCTAAAGCCTTTACACGCAGAAACATATTAAATGTCATTATTAAACTGTCTTTATGTGTAAATGAAAGTTTAATAAAAGCCGTTAGCTACTTACTGTACTCATCTTTGTGCGCGAGCGGGTAGAAGAATATGGGGTAAAACGCGGCGGCAACGGCCGTTACAAATCCTCCAAATATCAACGCTATTCTTTTATTTTTAGACATTTTAATGTTGGATGAGGTGAAGCACCCTCACCTCCAAGTGTTCGCAGTGTTTACATTTAATGTTTCCGGTTTAAAGGTCACCGACAAACACGCGTTAGTTAAAAAGTGGCTAGTTTGGTTCTTCAGGGCTTCCGTAGCGGAGTCGTCAGTCACATGCTGCAGCACAACAATAATAAGGAAGTCTGTGTGAAGACTGGAGAAGTTACTGATCGTTTGTCTCGTTTTATGAGATATAAAATGAGACTTTTAGTGGTTTTTGTGCTTTTTCTTTGCTGCTGTTGCTCAGCAGGAAGAAACGAGACCATTCAAACGTTTGTTATTCCTCACAGTCACATGGATGTTGGCTGGGTGTACACTATTCAGGTAGGTTTCTGTCACCATAATCTCTTTATAAAGTGTTAAACCTGACAAGAACATAGTGCACAGCCTCTCTTAAACCGTGAAAAAGTATAAGGCAGGTGTTAAAGACCTTGCTGTGTAGTATAACTACCTTGTGACATTAAACTATCTTCCACAATCTCACCCTGGAAGCAGAGTTTGGCTGTTCCTCACCCAGTTTTAAGCCTCCTACACAGCTGTTTCAACCCACATGTGACATTGATGATCATCAGCAGCTGTTTGGTATAATTGGTTAATCATACACCTGACTATGATCTTACAAAATCGTTGACTTTGTGGAAATTACTGTTGTGGAAATGGCATTTTGTCACATTTTTTGTCTCATATGTTGCCTTGCTAATGTCTCGCCTAATTTAGCATTAAATATGCACAAAATACACAACATAAAATTCAGGGAAAGCTGTCTGAGCATTAAGCTTGTTTACAGCAGTGTGCTGAGTTCACATTCAGTGGGCTAGAAGGATACAAATATATAATAGCAACTGCAATAAGGTGATGAAAAAGTCCATAAAAACAAATAAGAGGCAGCAATGTCTGTCAAGAATTATTAACAGCATTAAAAAAAAACAGACTTAATAGTTTTTTTTACACACCAACTCAAAGTGGTCTTCACGGGATCAAAAAAAAAAAAATTAAGCATGGCTGAATGAACAAAATCGACAACAAAGAAAATATAGCCAAAAACCACACATAAAAGGCCACTCATTCATTTTTCTTTGTTCCTTTTGGTGTCAAATTAAGCGTGATAAATATAAAGAATCACCCATATATGAGTAGTAGCGGAATATACTTTTAATTAAATACGTATGTTTAAGTACAAACTCGAGGTACTTGAGTGTTTCCATTTTGTGCAGCTTTCTATTTCAACTTTATGACATCTCAGAGGCAAATGCTGTACTTCTTACTCCACTACGTTTGTCTGACCGCTTAAGTTACTTTGAAGATTCATTTTCTTATACCTTTTTTATCCAGGGAAAACCATGTGTTGATGTTACATGTTTGTGTCAGACTGAAGGATGCAGTGTTCCTTTATGTGTGGGGAAAATTCTACTGCTTCTTAAGCCAAATAAACTCTTTAAAAACCCTGTTGGATCAGCTGAAAAATGCATCGTCACAAAGCTAAAAACAGGGCTGTTTTCTTGACAGCACGAAAAGATGACTCTTTTAGAGATATCACAGCACCGCCACTCTACATCTACAGCAGTGAAACAAAGTGTAGTGGAGTATTTTTACAGTGTGGTGTTCGTACTTTTACTCACGTCAGGGATCTGGATACGTCTTCCACCACTGCTCATGAGTGTGCATCTTCCCACAGGAGAGTATGCACGCCTATGCAGCCAATGTGTACACCAGCGTGACTGAGGAGCTGTCGAAGGCTGGAGGCCGCAGGTTCATCGCTGTGGAGCAGGAGTTCTTCCGGCTGTGGTGGGACACTGTGGCCACGGACTCACATAAGAAACAAGTAAGGAAACAAGATGGCTTAATACTCTGTCTGTACTGACATGAAATAGTCTCAATTCTCTCAACAGGATACTCTGGATTCATACTTTCATAAAGTTTAATCAGTGAAAAAATTGTTGGAGTGACCCTTTAAATACTCAGTGAATATTTAACATGCTTGGTTGGCTCTCCAGGTACGACATCTTGTAAAAGAGGGTCGACTTGAGTTCATCATCGGGGGCCAAGTGATGCACGACGAGGCTGTAACTGATCTAGACGATGAGATACTACAAATGACAGGTAGCCCAACACATGTCCACCCTCTGTAAACGTCAGTTTGAGAGAAGGAGACATGTAATGAACTTTTTTTCAATGTGCTGTTTCAGAGGGACACGGTTTCCTCTACGAGACGTTCGGGGTGCGTCCTCAGTTCTCCTGGCACGTGGATCCATTCGGAGCCTCTGCGACCACGCCGGTGCTCTTTGCCCTGGCTGGGTTCAACGCCCACCTCATCTCCCGCATTGACTATGACCTCAAAGACAGCATGCAGAAAAACAAGGTACAAGTTGGTGCTTCGGTCCAAATACAACTGCCAACAGTGAAGGGATTATTATTTAAAATTCACAGCTTCAGTGTTGAAAACCCAAAGAACACACTTCTTAAACTGCTTTTCTTACATTTTTATCAGATAAGTAAAATGGGGTTAAAAAATTAAATACTTCAATTCATCAAGAATTTTTTCCCATTTTTGGATTCTTCGTCCATTGTGAGAACAACAAGCAAAAAAACGTTTTCTTCACGAATATAATGAAACACAGAGTAAATAATTAATAATCACTTCATTTTTATTTGGGGGTTTTGTATTCCTTTAAAATGGCACCTAATAGTCACAGCAGGTTGTTTATCTTTTCTTTATTACAGAAACTACAGTTTGTGTGGAGAGGTTCTCCCTCTCTAAAAGAGAAGCAGCAGATCTTCACTCACACTATGGACCAGTTCAGCTACTGCACCCCATCCCACCTGCCATTCTCCAACAGGTACTCCATGTTTGGACTCGTTCTTGGTAACAGACAGAAGTGTCTTTACTCGCCATAATTATACTTTACATACTCATAAAATTATTGAAAAGACATAAAAGGAAATCTGTTCTTACGTCTCAGCTCTGGTTTCTACTGGAATGGAGTTGCCTTGTTCCCCGATCCCCCGAAAGACGGAGTTTACCCCAACATGAGCCTACCTGTCACCAAGGAGACGGTGCACGCCTACGCCAAGACGATGGTGGAGAACATAAAGCAGAGGGCTGCATGGTTCAGGACGAAACATGTGCTCTGGCCATGGGTGAGTAAACGGAAACTAAGCATCAGTTTATAAAGCTATTAGTATTAATTTTCTTCAACATACCCTTGTGTCTCTGTGCACTTAACTAGTACATGAACATGTCACTAAAATCCCGCTGCACTCTCCTCGTGTTTCAGGGCTGTGACAAGCAGTTCTACAACTCATCTGTCCAGTTCAACAACATGGACCCTCTGATGACGTACATCAACCAGAACAGCAAAGAGTTTGGGGTGACAGTCCAGTACGCCACTCTGAGTGAATACTTCAAAGCCATCTACCAATCAGGTCTCGCCTGGGAGCTCCGCGGCAGTGAGGATTTTCTACCATATTCCACTGGTGAGAATCTCTTGCCTTGGTGACAGTAGACGTGTAGTTCGGGTAAATGGCCACTGAGTTCCCGTCGTAAGCAGGGTTCGGTCCTGGGATTTTCCCAAGATCTGCATGCAGTCTCCGTCATAGTGCAATTTAGCGATGATAGCACGAGGTGTATCCCCTGGCTTCCTCGCCACAAGACTTCAGTGTGAGTGGTCAACTTTTTCCTCTCCATCTATCTGAAGTGTCTCTCTTAGCAGTTCGGACAATGCCACGGGTGAACTGGAATCCGGTTGTTCTGGTACTCCCACAAGTTGCACATTCCTGCCTCTCATCCGTCCTTCCATGTCCTTACGTTGTCCTTTCAGGTCCTCCATTGCCTTTTTTGAGATAATTCACTGTAGTTTGGAGGGAGACCACTTCGTCTGACCAGATTGAGAGTCCTCCCTCAATGTCCTTCACGCCGCCCTTCCTTTGCTCGATTTTGGATCCTACAGCCGCGGCGTTGTACACAATTTCGGCCTTCACCAACTGCAGTTCACTTTTTAAAGTGTCAAACTCTTCAGTTAGGGCATTCTACAGTTCCTGCCTTATCACCGCCAATATATCGGATCCCAGGGATGAGAGGATGTCCGACTTTATTGCCTCCAGGTCCACGTTTGTAACCTCTGACTTTGCCTTGGTAGCAGGTTGGACGGGTCTACCTGGAGTACTCTGTGCTGAGGCTTCAGGCCTTGTGCTGGAGGAGCTGGTGCACTTGTACTTACGGAGACATGCCGTTATTTATAACAATGATTCTCAACCAGCGTCAGAGTTTATAACTTCCTTGTCATGAATTCAGATAAACAAAATAGGATTACATGCAGTGGATGCCGTTGCAGTGTCTTAATATTCCCAGCCCTGAGAAACACGTCTTACTCCATGTCTTGCTCAACAGCACCCCCACTGGTGAGAAAATCTATCCGAAAACATGATACGAAGCATCACCAGCTTCACATGACAGAACGCAAGGAACACAATTTTTCTGTTGATATCATCTACCGTTACTGATTTATTCCCTAGAATCGCACCAGGCGTGGACGGGGTTTTACGCCTCCAGAAATGTTCTGAAAGGAGTGGCACGACAGGCCAGCTCACAGCTGCACGCAGCGGAGACTCTCTTCACCCGGCACCGAATCAGCTTCCCTGATGGACCTGTAGCGAAAGACTGGGCCCTGGACAAACTGAGGGCGCTTCGCTGGGCTGTCTCAGAGGTAATCTGTCGAAAATATTTGACTCCTTAAAAGGGTAAGTTTGGTATTTTTCAACCTGGACTCTATGTTGCCATGTTTTTGTGTCTGAGTGACTATTCCGAACAACTTCTAAAAGTAACGTCAATTTATGTCTGCTATAAGTGCTTGTTTCTGCCACTGACAGCTGTCGCTCACAGTCAAATACATGATAAAGATTAGAAAAATGAATTAGTACTGTATGTGTTTTTTTAACAGAAAATGTTATTTACTGGTGTGTGTTTTAGGTCCAGCACCATGACGGCATCACTGGCACAGAGTCTCCCAAAGTGGCAGACATGTACCTGCAGCATCTCATGCAGGCCATGATGGGAGTGGAGGAGCTTCTGGCCGCGCTCTTCCTGCTGCCCCACAGCCTACCCAGCATCCTCGGCAGTCACTACCACAGACAAGGTGTTAACATTTTGCAGCTTACTTTAGCATGCTAACATTTGTGCTTTAAGCTAAATGCTAAGAAAAGGAAGTGATACTTTACGCCCTAAATTACCATTTGTAAATCAGTTACTCATCCCTTGTGTTTTCTGCATTTTTGGATTCTTCGTTCACTGTGGAGGCGTGTGAGAAAAGCAAAGTTGTCTTCACGAATTAAGTGTAACACAGGGTGAATACTTGATATACAAATGACCATCTGGGGGGGGAAGTATTCCTTTAAACATATGAGTTACTGTCTAAACAACTGAGTCTTATATTTCCTCCTGCCAGCTGTTCATGAGGCTTTGGAGCAACATGTCATTGTTTACAACCCGTTAGCATGGAACATCACCACTATCGTCAACGTCACTGTAACCTTCCCCTCTGCAGCCGTCTTTGATGATGATGGACAGCCTGTCCCTGCTCAGGTCATTATTGACAACTGACTAACAAATGTGTAAATGTTATGTCTTTAAATAAAAAGTATGTACTGAACTGTGGTTACATGTGGCAGCTACCAGATAGCGTGAAATACAGATGAAATACAAGATGAGAAAATCTATGTAATATACTGAATACTGTCTGTTACAGATCCAGAGGTCAGCACAGTCCAATGTGACCTATGACCTTTTCATCGTGGTGGAACTTGGAGGTCTTCAGCACAGGAAATACCTGATTAAGTTCTCAGACAGGAAATGCTCTCATAGGTCCAAGTGTGGCTCAACTTATGAAGCTAAAGGGGTTTTGTTTGAGCGACGCAACATCCGGGACTCGGCGACAGCAGGGAGGAGGCTCCTGCCTGTTCTGAGTGACTGTTACAAGCTGATGTTCGACCAGGATACAAATCTACTGCACAGCATCACTTACCTGTAAGATTTAAGAGATAATGTTGCACTACATGCAGATATACTTAAGTAATACAGTACAACTCTCTGACCTCTATGTCATGCTTTGCAGTCAAGAAAAAAGAAGAGTAAGGATGACTCAGGACTTCTGGGAGTACCACGCAAACGGGGATGTAAAAACAGGGCCCATCTCTGATAACTACATCTTCAGCGCCAACAGTTCGGCTGTGCGCGCCTACAAGGCTGTGGAAATGGAGATCATCCCCGGGAAGATTGTGACTGAGATCAGGCAGCGCTTCTACAGGTGGGTAACTGATCAGTTGTAGTGCAGTAAAATGAACCATAACTGGCATTTACTCTTTACAATGCATCTTATAGAGAGGAGAGTGATAAAGACTACACCTACTCCATCACCACCCGAGTCCCAGCATGTTTTGGGAGCAGACCACGGTGTCGTAGGCTGGATCAGATGTACTCACTGGGCCCCCTCCATCTCAACACAGAGGTCGTCCTCAGAACCAGCTCCTCCTTGAAGAACAACAGGACCCTGTTTACAGATGACAATGGCTATCAGATGTTGAAAAGGACGTACAGGAAGTTCACTAATAACACTTTAGCAAGAGTAAGTCCCTCAATTTATTCAAAATAATATATGCACACTAGTTTTATAAAAATTCTGTCTCTTTAAACACCCTCTTCTAAAAAAGCCCAGTTTGCTGTGATTGGTCAGCGTTTGCAGGTCTTCCATGTTTTGGCGTCTCTGCACTGCCAGATGACTGTAACAAGGTATCGCGGCGCATATTCGTAGTAGGAATATGATCTGAAATAGGGAATCAGCTGAAAAAATCAGCAACCAAGATGACATGTTTTGCTGATTTTAGCATGTAGCTACATGTAGCAGTGTACTTGCACCCAGGGAATGACTGGAACAGAGTATAGCTACACTATCTACCATGAAATATCACCAGTAAAAGCTTCTAAACCAAAATCTTCACAACTGGGCATGTTCTAGACGGAATATGACCAGAAATTGGGAAAACATGAACAACACTAGCTACCAAGATTAGCTGTTTCCCGTACATTAGCATGTAGCTGCAAGTAGCAGTGGACTTGCAGCCAGACAATGACTGTAATGGAGTAAACCAGCCATTTTTTCTGTGGAATATCATTAATAAAAGCGTCTAAACCAAAATATTTACACCCAGACATGTTCCTGCACGAATGTGGTCCAAAATTGGGGAAATATTAACAACACTGGCATCCAAGATTACATGTTCCCTGACAATAGCATGTAGCTACATGTAGCAGTGTACTTGCAGCTTGGAAATAACGATACCGGATTATAGCAGTATTTTCTACTGTGAAAAATCACCAATAAAGCTTTTGAAACAAAATATTCACAATCTAACATGTTCCAGCAGGAAATTGACAACAAAACAGAGAGAAATTAACAACATCAGCAACCAAGACTACATGTTTCCTTGATGTTAGCATGTAGCTACATGTCACATTATATTTGCAGCCGCGAGAATGACTCCAATGGAGTAAAGTGGCACTTTCTATTGTGAGAAATCATCAATTAAAGCTTCTAAACCATAATTTTTACACCTGGACATGTTCCAGCAGGAATGTGATTTGAAATCAGGGAGAAAATAACATCATCTGCAATCAAGATTACGTTTCCCTGATGTTAGCATGTGGCTACATGTTGCAGTGTTTGTAATGTAAACAGCTGAAGTACCATGCCTGAAGCAGATGAACATATAAAGGAATGTGTCATGATCGGATACCAGCAAATCATGTAGTTTTGCTGATGTTAGCATGTAGCTACATGTAGCAATGCACTAGCAAGCAGGGAGTGACTGTAACAGAATATAGCAGCACTTTCTACCATAAAAAAAAATCAATATTCACAACTGGGCATGTTCCAGACAGAATAGGATCGGAAATCGGGGGAAAAATGAACAACATCTGCAACCAGGGTTTCACGTTCCCTGATGTTAGCATGTAGCTACATGTAGCAGTGTACTTGTAGTCCACAGCGGTATTTTTTACTTACAATCTTACTACTTACAATAAAAGCATCAAAACACAACTGGACATGTTTCAGCAGGGATATGATCCAAAATCAGGAGAAATTAATAACATTGTCAGCCAATATTCCCTGCTTCCCTTAGTTAGCACGTAGCTACATGTAGTAGCGTGGGCTATGTAATGTAAACACTTTAAGTAGCTTGTCTGGAGCAGATGACCATTAAAGAAATCTGACAGAAGCTTGTCACAAAAGTACATAAAAACCATGGAAACAGTATTCAGAAGAGTCTGAAGCCTGAGGGTTTTGCTTACTGCGATCATGTTGACATACCTTTACCTCATTATATGAAATTTTGGTCATATACATCCAACACTGTAACATTATGTATATGACAGAATAGAAGGGAAGACATAATAGGCCCAATTTAAATGAGTAGAATAATCTTATTATAATATTCATTTTGCAGAACTACTTCCCCATGGTTCGGGCAGCGTACATTGAGGATGAACTCAGCAGACTGGTGCTGGTCAGCGACAGAGCTCACGGTGTGTCCAGCCAAGCTAATGGACAACTAGAGGTACCTGAAGGCAACACAAATATTTATCAGTCTGTCTCTACCTACACAGAAACACATGTCAACCTCCTGTTTCTCTCCTCCTCAGGTCATGCTTCATCGGCGTCTTTGGAACAACTTACCCTGGAACCTCGGCTACAACCTGACCCTCAACGACAGCACCGTCATACGACCCACCCTGTGGATGATGCTGGGCTCCATCAGTGACACGTCCAAGCTTTACCAGAGGGAGGCAATAGAGCTGCAGCACAGGCCTGTTGTCATGCCCATCGACCAGCCTCGTGAGTGCTCATCTTTTTAAAGGGTTTTTAGGGGTTGAGTTTTTATCAGTTAATTTGTTTCTCTTGCACACTCAGAGAGGCCCTGGCAGAAGAAGGAACCCAGAGGAAGTTCTCCTTTGTGTCCAGTGGTCCTGCCACCCAACCTCCACTTGCTCAGCCTCAGTATCCCTGGATGGAACTACAGCTCTGATCACGATGTTCACCTCAGACACATAAACTCAGGTCGGCCATCAGAAGGTTTTTTAAGTCCTCGCTGACTTTTCTCAGGGGATTAAGTTCTAAAAAAAAAAAAGTTTGTTGTATGATACTCATCTAGGTAAGGACTTGCACTCGGAGCCAGACTACGACCGAGTCCTGTTGAGAATCATGCATCTCTTTGAGGACGGAGAAGACCCCGAGCTTTCAAAGCCAGTCACCATAAACCTGAAGGTGCAACAAAAACCCGTACTGTCTCCATATTAGTGTCATCATGAGGAAAGCCTCGGATTGTGATATTTTTAAAATATAACTTACATCATCTTTTTCTTTTTCATTGGTCATTTCCTGTGTGAACAGGAAGTTCTGCAGGGCTTAGGGGAAGTAAAAGTGCTGGAGGAGCGTTCTCTCACAGGAACCTGGGATGTCGCCCGTCTGCAGAGGTGGAAGTGGAGGACCGCGGACGACTTCGAAACAAGTGGGAAATTCTTGGTTTTGTGCCATTGGCATTTAAATACATTTAAAATAGGGATGTTCCCTGATGACTAATGTCCCTGACGTCTGAACGGAAGTTTAAACTTAGACATGTCGACCAGTCCAAGAGTAAGAAAACTCAATTTAGTCTCTAAGGTTAAACATTGTCTTGTTAGCTTAGTAGCTAACAGAAGCTCGACTAGGAGGACATGAAATTTTAGCACAAATTTGACTGTCTAGTACTGCTGGTTTCGACAAGCAATGGCAACAGTGCTCAATTGACTGGTCACGCACATCCCTGATTTAAACAGTCTTATATAAATATGTACATTTGATGAAATTCTAGTTCTCTCATGTCTGACGTACCTTGTTGTTTGTGTTTTCTTCCTCTCAGGTAACGAAAGGTGTTGCGGTATCAGAGATGAGCCTTTCACTGTGACCATCTCGCCCAAAGAGATCAGGACCTTCTTCGTTCACTTCTCCTCCAGGAACTTTTAGACTGTCTTCTGTGAAGAGAGTCAATATGTAGACATGATATGACAATGCTTTTAAAGGTTTGATTTTTTGCTACACTGATAATTAATGCTCTTTTTGCACTTTACGATAATTATATGAGAAGCACTGATGTGTTGATGAGGTGCGTGTTCTCACTTTGAGTCCCTGTTGACTTGCACTGAATAAAGTGATTATTTTTGTCATGTTTGTTCAAATGTGTGTGTTAAGTGACTTCACAAACACTGGCCAATGACCAACCAACACCACAGCAAAGTTTGTCTGATATTGGGGGTTTGATGAGAAATCCAAACACAATGTAGAATGCAATAGATAGACCAAAGAATATTTTCTACTGTAGAAATAATCTCTATGAAAACTGTTGAAATGTTCACCTCCATGTACTGCATTGCTTTGCTTAGCTTAGCTTATCTTTGCTCAGCTTAGCTTTGCTTAGCTTATCTTATCTTAGTTTAGCATGAAAATCAGAAGCAGGGGAAAACAGGTAACTGGCTTTGTCTGAAATTTAAAAAACATGCCAAATAGTACCTTTAAAGTTCAGTAATTAACTTGTTAGATCTCATTTGTTAATCCAACTCTAAAAGCATAAATTAGTTGTGGTTTCACAGGAAGTTAAGAACCCCAACATGTGCCTTTATGCTAGGCTAAGCTAATCATCTCCTGGCCCTTGTTTAGCTAACTCTCTCAACAGACACAGAGTGGTGTCACTATTCTCAGCTTACTCTCTGCAAGAAAACAAGTGAATGTCTCAAATGTTAAATTCTGTCTCTTCCCTTGTTCAGTGACTACAGAATTTATTGTTTAAACCCAACTGGATCATAGTTTAGTCATAACTTCAGCAGACAGGTTAACAACATTGCAGCCTAGCCTGTTTACTCTGGGTGCATCACTCAAAACGGTCTGTGTTACAACACTTGTGTAGCAGCTCTCCTGCAATGTAAACAATAGTTCCTAGGGGACATATGTAAACAATAGCTCCTACTGTTACATCAAAGGCCAAAGTGTACTGGTTAGAAAGCTAAGCTAGTAAGATCACTAAGGAGGATTAGGGCCATGTCGAAGGAAAAAAAATCTTAGATTTCGAGAATAAGTAAATCTACGACAAGTCATAATATTACGAGAATAAAGTCGTAAATGTACAAGAATAAAGTCATAATATTACGAGAATAAAGTCGTAATTCTATGAAAATAAAGTCATATGAGAATAAAGTAAAATCTACGAGAACAAAGTCGTAAATCTACGAAAATAAAGTCATAATATCACGAAAATAAAGTAAAATCTACAAGAATAAAGTCGGAAATGTAGAAGAATAAAGTCATAATATTATGAGAATAAAGTCAAATTTACGAGAACACAGTCGTAAATCTACGAAAATAAAGTCATAATATTACGAGAATAAAGTAAAATCTACGAGAACAAAGTCGGAAATGTACGAGAATAAAGTCATAATATTACGAGAATAAAGTCATAATATTATCAGAATAAAGTAATAAATATACAAGAATAAAGTCATAATATTACGAGAATAAAGTCATAACTCTACGAGAATAAAGTCATAAATGTACAAGAATAAAGTCAATATTACGAGAATAAAGTCAAATTTACGAGAATAAAGTCGTAAATCTATGAAAATAAAGTCATATGAGAATAAAGTAAAATCTACGAGAACAAAGTCGTAAATCTACGAAAATAAAGTCATAATATCACGAAAATAAAGTAAAATCTACAAGAATAAAGTCGGAAATGTAGAAGAATAAAATCAATATTATGAGAATAAAGTCAAATTTACGAGAACACAGTCGTAAATCTACGAAAATAAAGTCATAATATTACGAGAATAAAGTAAAATCTACGAGAACAAAGTCGGAAATGTACGAGAATAAAGTCATAATATTACGAGAATAAAGTCATAAATCTACGAGAATAAAGTCATAATATTATCAGAATAAAGTAATAAATATACAAGAATCAAGTCATAATATTACAAGTATAAAGTCTTGACTTGATTTACTTAGATTTAAGACTTAATTCTCTCAGACTTTATTCTCGTAGATTTACAACTAAATTCTCTGTAAACACATGAAAACTAAGTTCAGCTGAAACAAACAGTCGATTAATCGATTGACAGAAAATAATTGTCAACTATTTTGATTATTGATGTAATTTTTTTACGCAAAAATGCACAAAGCATTTCATGCGTCCAGATTCTGAAATGCCAGGATTTGCAAAACTTTAGTTATTTTGCAGATTGAGTTGATGTTGATGGATTGCTTTTTAAATACAGGGCCACATTATTGTCCTCTACTAGATTTTATTTGTCTTTTTGTTTCTTAGGGGGTGAAAATGTTTTCCTATACTTTTGTATACATGTTGTTTTCTTACATATGAAAACTACTAAACTATTAGGGGGAAGAAATATCTGAGTGCTTCTTCCACCTGTGATTACCTCAACAAACTGAACCATCCTTACTGTCATAGTCCAGCTCTGACCTGCAGTACTCCAACATGTCCGCTAGGGGCTTCACTCGCATCACCATTCCCAAACCAACTTCATGCTGCGACAGTGAACACCGAAAAGGCAACACCCGAGGAGAACAAAACCAGATTGTGTGTGTATGTGTGTGTATGTGTGTGTGTGTGTAACACCACAGCAGCTCACCGGGACAATGAGCCGTATCAGACAGCACAGTGTGAGGTGTTAGTGTGTGCATGTAACGCCATGTTTGCCTGTGAAGGAGACGACATTGTCTGCATTTTGGTCCAAGATGAGCAGCGGCAGTGTGAGTTGTCTCCATCATTATGTGCTTTTATGTATCAGCTGCAGCAGGGGTTGAATCTGGATAGGAAGGAGTCGGGTTGTTGCATGTCATGTCTGCACTGCTCCTGTTTTACATCACTATTATACCGAGTCTTTATTGTCGACAGAGATGCAGGAGGCTGAGGGGAGGCGTTGCATGTGTTGCTAGGATACTAGACAGGGAGGGGACTGATGGGATTCACTGAGGTCAGTCTTGAGTGGAATTAATGTGTTTCTTGTCTTTTTGCGTCTTGTGTGACTCAACAGAAACGAGAGAGGGAGCAGAGGAGGAAGCTGCAGCACTTCCTCAGTGACCTGGCCTTGCTGGGGTCATTACAGGTCAGTGACTGCACACGTAGAGAAGATTAAACACACACATGATCAAACCATCATTTGCAGATAATCTTGTTTGTGTTGCAGGGCTTTAAATACTTCCAGCCTTGGCTCAGAGGGAAAGAGGAGCTGCTGCTGACGGTCGTTAATGAGGATCTGGTTAGTTTCATCTCGCTGCATATTTCCTCGTGTGTTCATCATCATCATCATCTGTGACTGAGTGACCTCATACCTGTCCTGCAGGGTTGGCGTTCCCCAGGGTTTGCGGTCTCCAGAGCCTCCTCCTACTCGTCCACCAGCAGCCAGAACAGCAGCGATGTGTCCCCCAGCAGCAGCTCCCCCAGCCTGGGCAGCCGCAGCAGCTCTCCCCTGCCTGGGGAGCCTCAGGGCCCACGAGACCCTCCGGCACACGCTCACACCAAGGCGCAGTCACAAACTGTCAGGTGTGTGCCACATGTTTATATCTGAACTGGGCAACAGGCTTGTGTCGTAGCATCTTCATGAACATCCGTTGGTGCATCACTTCCTGTTAGTCCTGTACAAAACAAAACAATATGTCAAGGCTTTCAGTGACGTAGATGGTGTCTCTGTGGCATTTGTTGTACACATGATTGTACAGTCATTACAATGATGCTTTGATGCAGCCTAATGCTCGCTAATGTCGCCCAGCGTCCACTTTCAATGAATATAATGCTACAGTGAGGCTTTGCGGATTTTTTCAATTAAAAAAAATTACAATTTTCTATGGGAAGCATTACTAATCTCTCATTGTTAAAGGAATACTACTCCCACAAAATGATCATTTGTATATCAGTTACTTACCCCGTGTTATATTGAATTCATGAGGAAATAATTGTTTTTCTATCATGGGTCCACGGAATAAAAGGGATCCAAGAACTGGGAAAATTCTTGATGAATTGAACTCATAGGGGTCCACGTTTAATAACAGCAAAACTATATCAAAACATCTGTTATCAAACTCGCACACCACTCAAGCAGTATATTCCAAGTCTCATTTATCCAGTCGTATGATCAGTACTTCACAAACACATGCATTTTCTCCAAAACCCTGTGTTTAATACTAAACTTAATGTAAAATTTGTCAGTGCTCCTTTCAAAGCCAGACTCGTACTCATACTCGTCGTCCTCCGCTTATACGGGTCTGGGTCGCGGGGGCAGCAGCCTCAGCAAAGAAGCCCAGACAGTCCTCTCCCCAGCCATTCCCGTCAGCTCTTTCAAGTGAACCCGAGGCGTTCCCAGGCCAGTCGGGCCATGTAATCCCTCCAGCGTGTCCTGGGGCGGCCCTGAGGTCTCCTCCCGGTTGGACATGCCTGAAACACCTCCCAAGGGAGGCGTCCGGAAGGCATCCTTACCAGATGCCCGAACCACCTCAACTGGCTCCTCTCGATGTGGAGGAGCAGTGGCTCTACTCTGAGTCCCTCCCGGATGTCTGAGTTCCTCACCCTATCTCTAAGGCTGAGCCCAGCCACCCTGTGGAGGAAAGTCATTTCAGCCGCTTGTACTCGCAATCTCGTTCTTTTGGTCACTACCCAGAGCTCGTGACCATAGGTGAGGGTTGGAACGTAGATTGACCGGTAAATCGAGAGCTTGGCTTTCTGGCTAAGCTCCATTTTCACCACAACGGATCGGTTAAGCGCCCGCATCCCTGCTGACGCCGCCTCAATCCGCCTGTCAATCTCCCGCTCCAAAACCAGACTCCATCGACAAAAACAGTAATTTTACCCTGCTAAACACAGGAGATGCTGGTCTACCACCAGCTCCATCAGTTAGTTAGTTTGTGTTATTGTGTGACTTTAGGCCTGTTTCCACCGCAGGAACTTCGGGGTAATTTTATGGGGCCTCCCATTAAAAGCCTCCCGTTGTCGGATACAACATGAAACTACTCCAGTTAGCTCAATCATGTTGTAACTAAGACATCCGCTGGAAAAAATATTTTTCCCCGGGCCACTTCATGAGTTATTACAGACACCGCTATCGGCTAACAGCTAACGGCATCCCTACGTCGCCCCAGTCAAAATGGTCGCGCAACGATTACATTACATCCAGAGCCCGTAACTTTACAGGAACCTTCCTCGTACTCCACTCTCAGTGGAGACACGGCGGTTGAGAGGGCCGAGCAAGAGGACGTTCCTGTAGTAGTTCCTGCCCCCCAAATAGTACCAGGAACTTCTTCAGTGGAAACGGGCCTTTTGGTGTTTTAAAGTAGCAGTGTGTAAGTTTTGCGGGGATTTAGTGCCGTCTAGTGGTGAGGACTGCAGATTGCAACCAGCTGAAACTTCTCCTGGTTAGAGTTCCTTCAGTGATCATTGATCAGGAGGTTTTTACCAGGAGCTGAATTTTCCACAGATGTCCCCTCTCTACAAAACAAACGCACCCAGTGATTTAAACCGGTAAAAACACTGATTAAAGCAGTATTTAGCAGGTTCACATTACAAATAAATGTCGAAGATGTGTGGCTCGCCAATCACATGCTAACATGTGCTCACCTGTTTTCTCTGAGAACTTGAGATCCAGACGTGCAAGAGGTTTTTTTGGCAGTAGAACAGGAAAACGCAGGTAATATAGCAGCAGGTGTGTGACAGGGGAAGCAAACAGTTTTTTGACCATGTTAAGTGTGGCGGGAATGGAAGCTTGGACACTAGCCTGTGACGGACTCCGAAACTGTAAAGTGGAAACTTACCTGAGATGAATTATAGACATGTAATGTTTTACCTGTGTGAAGGTGAGCACGTGTTAAAATAAATGGGTCACCGCACTTATAGAAATGTGATGAATTGGACTTTGGTTTATTGTTGTTCCCCAGAAAACGAGTCCGAACAATTTCTCACTGTTCGCCCCTCTACATAAACAGCTTAATCCAAGACAACAGAAACACAGCATTATTTATTTTCAGGTGATTATAAGCTAAAGAAAACATACTTATTATATTATATTGCATTTTTGCCAATATATCCTCCTAAACCCTACACACTGGACCTTTTAAAGTCTTGGTTCGGATTCACCAAAGTGTGATCGAGGCAGTGGTAGACCAACAGCTCCTTCAGGGAGGTAAAATTACTGTTTTTGTCAATGGAGTCTGGCTTTGATGAGAACGTACAGTACGTAAGTCTCACTTTCAGGTCAGGTCCTCGTCAGAAAAAGCTATCTGTTTGGAAAGTGCTGAGCATACCAGTGAATAACAAAGACTTGAATCATACTGCACAAGTTGTGTGAGAGTTTGTAAACAGGCGTTTTGATATAGTTTTGCTGTTGTTAAACGTGGACCCCTATGACTTCAATTCATCAAATATTTTCTCTGTTTTTGGATTTTTCGTTTACTCTGAAGGCTTGTGAGAAAAAGTAAGTTTTCTTCAAGAATTCAACGTAACACAGGGCGATTAATTGATATACAAAAGATCATTTTGTGGGTGAAGCGTTCCTTTAAGTAAAGACTACTAATGAGGCTTTGAACAAAGAGCCTTACAGCTCCGAGGTGCAGATGTTCGTGTGATAGACTCACACAGTGCAGACATTATACACAAACACATTGTTGGACGTCTTTCTCTGTCCTCAGGGACCCCAGCAGCGAGGAGCATCTCCTCCCAGCCTCCCCCAGTGAAAGAGAGATAGCAGTGCCTGTGAGTGCGTCAGCCAGTCTCGCTTTAACAACCACTAACTCGCCTGCTCAAGTCTCATGACCTCGACTTTGTCCTCCCCACAGGAGGTGAACTGCACTCTGTTTTTACTGGCCGGCTACGTCAAGTACGGACGCCCCTACGCCTGGATACGCTCCAATCACGAGCGCCTGGTCAACATTGGCGGCACGGATTCGATGGTCAAGGACACGCCCATGAAACTCAAGTCCATCGCAGACTGGCAGACACGAGGTATGGAAACAATGTGAGGAATCCAAACATGAGAGAGCTATTGTTTCACTGCACAGATTCAATAATTACAACTTTTTCCATGAGCTTAATCAGACGCAGATGTCTTTGCTTGAGTTTAACCTTCTCAGAGACTACTGTTTCGTCTGGATTAGCTTGGTGGAAAAAGCTCTGGGTGCTTTGGTCGTAAAGTTACTCTGCACTGTTAGACTGTTACAAATATTTATCCCAAAAAGCATCTCTGTGTCGTGTTTACTGTTGTTGTTTTCAGGTATTCGTGTGTGGGACGTCATCAGTGAGCTGGTGTGTCTGTGCACTGTCCCCTCTCCCTCCAACCCCTTCGCCCTGGACATGCGCTACATCAAAAGCCTTCCCCTCCCCGACCGCTTCCTCGTCACAGGCGCTCTCCTTAACTTCCTGGACATGTACGTGGTTTACGGAAACAGGGACGAGATGCACTATGACAAAGGTAGGCATCATTTGATTTTAATACACCATCATTAATATTATTTTTACTGAAGCCAGCAGGTGATGCTGTTTAGCTACGTTACAAAAAGATCCCTCCTCACACTCCACACTTGAATTTCAGGGCATCAGTGAATGTTTTCTGATGATGGTTTTCTCCTTTCAGTGGTGGAGGAGGTGAAGCCTCTGAGGCGTCTCCACGTCCAGTCCCTGCTGGAGTTACAGCGGCACAGAGAGGGCACCGGGTCAGAGAGCAGTCCCACAGTGGAGGACTCTGCCGGAGAGAAGTGACTCTGATTGTTTGTGTATGATGCGCATTCAGATGAAATATTATGGGTGCACTTCTACTGACTTTTTGTGAAAAAGAAAAGACAGTAAATAGGTTCAAATGTCTGATATCTCATCAGAACAACTGAATTTAGGTTATTTGTTGTGTTGTGGTTATTCTAAAGACGACTATGGATGAGCATGAGAACCCAAGTACTCAATTTGGACGTTGAACGTATAGAGTAATCGCCACCCACATGTGAACATAACTTTTCTTTTACTATCTAAAATGGATAAAACCTTGTGATGTTACCTTACCGGTTACAGACAGTTTGGACCACACAGTAGAAAGTTTCAGCCTAAATTTGTTGGGTCTGTGTAACAGCTCGGTGTTGGATGTTAGCCGCTGCTGCTGCTGCTGTGTTAGCTCATGCCAACTGGGCAGATATTGGAGACGGTCCTACAGTACTGTGTCTGACCTGTGTAATGGCAGCAACAGAAGGTTTGCTAATTTATGGTTTAATAGGCTAATTGAAGCCGTTGTTGAATAAATTTTGTTGTTGGCTAATTTACATTTCTGTTCTTACCTTATGCTTTTTTTCTGTGGGTACTTAAGCACTTTATAATAATTTAATGCGAGTACTCGAATACAGAAATTACTCAAAATACCCATCCATTGTACACACTGGGCAAACCTTTTTTTTCCAAGGCCACACAGTGCACTTGGAGCTGTATCTTTAGCCCTTTTTACACTGCCACTGTTCTGTAAAAAAGGTATATTCGTGGCATGGGGTAATGGAGTTGTCTCGCCTTTAAGCCAGCAGTGTAGATAGTAAAAGTGCCGAAACGATGCCAGATGGGATCACGGACAGGATGGGTGTGACAATCTTTTTTTTTTAGATTCTTTTTTGGGCTTTTTTATTCCTTTATTGGATGGGACAGATTAGTCGTGAAAGGAAATGACATGCAGCAAAGGGCCATGGGCTGGAATCGATCCTGTGGCAGCTGCGGCAAGGATATTGCCTTTGCACATGGGATGCCAGCTCTACCCACTGAGCTCCTAGGTGCTGTAACAGTCTGACATTGTGTTGTTTGCAACCCACGCCCGGGAGATTTAAAAAGCAGTTGATAGCAGTTAGCAGCTAACTCAAAGAAGAACAGCGGCCGAAGATGTATGCAGGTCCGTGAGCTTCTTCCCCCATTGAGCACAAGACAGGCTCAACCGCCATATATCAGGGATCGTTAATGATTTAACTTGATGTGTTTATGCCGTTTTTATCGCTTATAAAGCGCTGCTGAAACATATGTTATATGTCACGCTAGGGGCCAATGCTGTTGTGTTACATGTCAAGCCTGTCACGGCTCTTGTGATGCCACCATGCCGGCATGCTTTATTAATCCCCTAGGCTAAATTCAGTGTTTTCACTCTGTTGTCATACACACATGCACTAACATTACCAGTACACGCATTAAATGGAGAGATGTCAGAGTGACGGAGCTGTTTTGGATCGACGCCCCGAGCAGTTGGGGGTTCGGTGCCTTGTTGAAGGGCACCTCTGCAGTGCCCAGGAGGCGAACTGGCACCTCTCCAGCTACCAGTCCATGCTCCATATTTGGTCCAGACAGGGACTTGAACCGGCAACCCCTACACTGGAACTGCGTGATACTGTTTGGTTCTTTAGAAAAATGCAAAGACAGCATATAGAAGAGACTTCATAGCGGCTCTATAGCACCATCACTGTGTAAAAAGAGCTTGTATCTTTACCACAGTTGAAAGATAGTCACATGTATGAGCTGTTGAAATGTGAAAACACTGGAGAACTAACCCTGGGAATTGAGTCACATGGCTGAAATCTAACATCCCAGGACCTCTCTGAATGTCTTGCCCTGCTGCCACCCCCCAAACCTCTCTATCCTGCCCTCCCACACACACACTGAGCTGCTTCAGGCCAAATATAACATCTTAAAAGCAAAGCAAAATGGAGTCAGGGTCAAAGCTGGTTAAACATTTGTCTTGAAAGTTACGGCGGTACAAAAATAAACATGTACACACAAACAAATGTTGTATAAAAAGTTTTAATACTCCATAAAATACATATTAATTAAATATGTACAACGACATAAAAACAGTACATTGATAAAATACGCTTTAAAGCAGGCACTTTGACCCCTTTTTCTGAGATGGGGGCTGCGCCGTTTGTAATGGAGAAGATACATCATGAATACAAAAATGTGAACTGATAAAAACCTTGTGGCACATCAGTCAAAAACACCTTTCCTGTAATAATAAAAAAACAAAATAAAAGGCGACATCGCTAGCTTAGTTGTGGTCAGCAAACACAAAATGACATGGTAGCCTCGGGGTGTACCACTAATCCTCATGTCTTTGTAAACCTTAAGACTGAATCATGAGGGCATCTTATGCAACGCCGCAGACATCACTGCCTTTAACCGTCACTTTAAATAGTCAGGGGACCTTTTATGGCTTTGGTAATGTGAACGAGTCGAAGGCTTAGGGAGCACTGGTCTCCTGACGAGGCTGCTCACTATGCAAAGTCATGGCTGGACATTTCTCAAATTTCCCCCCCCGTTTGGAATGCAGGTGCACGGCCGCACATTCCTCACAGAGGCTCCACACGGGAACACAGCGTTCCCAGTGTTCGGACTCAAACAAACCCGCAAGTCATGGCTGAGTGTGCTTTTCTCCACGTAAATGCAAATTATTCATGGCAGTGGACAGTTGGGATCTGTTTTTTGTTTTTGCAGGATGCTGCTGTGGTGCCTGAGGGGAGGATTTTGTCGACCCTGCAGGTTCTGCTAAGGTCTATATTTTCCATTTATAATGCAGGTGCTGCTGCTGACCTCTTCAGATGGCAGGAAGATAAAATGTCTGATGACCTGACGAGGAATTAAACTGATGTGTTCAGATATAAACATTTTATAGGAAGTGCTCAGAAATTACCGTGTATGTGTGCACTAATAGGAAACCATAATGCATTCATTTGAGAAAAGAAATTGTCCTTTTCCACAGAATTTTGAGATAATCTCGTTCATTCGGACAAAGATTTCAAGAAAAAAAAAATCCACTCTTTTTCGGAATAAAAAAAATATTTCAGAATTCTGAGAAAAAATTTAAGGGACAATAAAAATTCTGCTTGTGTTTCTGAATTAATAAAATAATCTTGTTAATTCTCAATTTTCTACTTTCTATTTTAACAAGATAATAATCTCTTAAATGCTGAAAAATTTGCAGAATTTATTAATTTCTCTTTTTTACAAATCAATAAGATAAATATCTGGTTATGAAAATTCTGAGGTAATAATTTCATTATTTCTCTTTTTTTCTTAATTAAGATAATTATGTGGTTAACTGAGAAAAAGCAAAAAAAAAATAGAATTCTGAGATAATAATCTCATTAATTCTCAATTTTCTTAATAAGATACTTATCTGGTTAATTCAGAAAAACAGGCAGATTTTTTTAATGAGAACTCTGAGATAATAATTTGTTTTGTTTTTTCTGGATTATTAAATAATTATCTGGTTAATTTAGAAAAACAACAGCATTATTTCTTTCCATGAAATCTCCTCTTAGAATTTTGAAATAATAATTTTGTTAATTCTTGTTTTTCTGAATTAAGATACTGATGTGGTTATTTAGGAAAAACTAGCTGCCATTTAAAAACTTTTTTTTCCAGAATTCTGAGATAATTTTTTAAATTAATTTCATTTTTGTAAATAAATGAGAATTATCTGGTTAAATTAGAAAAACATGCAGATTTTTTTCCCTTAAAAAAATCCTGAGATAATAATTTTCTTAAGTCTCGATTTTGTAACTGAATAAGATACTTATGTGGTTAATTAAAAAAAAAAAAAAAGGCTGAAAATATTCCCATTCATTTTTTTAAATTCTGAGATAGTGTCTTAATCTCAGTAATTCTCATTTTTCTTAATTAATAAGATAATTACTTGGTTAAGTCAGAAAAACATGAGCATTATTTTTCCATGAAATCTCAGAATTATGAAATAAAAAAAAGGGCATTTTTTTCTCAAATTAATGCATTATGCTTCCCTACATTAAAAACTGTAATTAAATGTACTTGACGTTTTTATAGCATGCCTGGATTTTCACTCTCTAGCTTTACATCTGTTTGTAATATCGGCCAAAACTCTCACAATGTAGATTAAAAAAGGTTTCATGGTTTAGTCCATCTAATTCAAAAATAAAAAGATAAACATCCTAGTGCCACAGGGTTAAAATAATAACATAAAATCATCATGACCTGTCACATATGTCAGTTAAATAAAAACCCGCCTTCTAAAAACAAAAAAGATAAAGCTCTTTGTCTCTTTCCAGTTTTTAGTCATCATCTGTGGATCTTTTGGTCGACAGCTGCTGTTGTTGCTGGTTTAATTATCTGCTTCCAGCAGACCAAACTCTTCCATGGCTTCAGTATCAAGCAGACTATTTCAAAGCAAACAAGCCGACCAAAAATGAAAGAGTTACGGAAACGAACCAGCCCGGTCCACAAACGGCTCGCAGCCAGTCACAGAGCTGCTGACAGGCGAACAAAGGCAGCTGTCGACAGCATGTTGTGCTACATCGGACATCACTCTTGCAACCGTCAACTCTGCTGCGTGAAAAACCTTCAAGTCCATACGTTCACTGATTCAGGCGACACCCTCTCACAAGCAGGGTCCTCATTCATCCAAATATGGACCTTTCACACCTCCCAGTTTCAGTCCCTTTGTCCTCCCGTCTGTCCTGTAATCACCCTCCCTCCCATCAGTGCCGTCATCCTTGAGGTTGTCTTCAGGTTAATGTGGTCCCATGTTTGAGGGGTTAAAGTGGCGGGAGTTCAGTTCCAGCTGTCAGAGGCAGATCCTCTTCTGGTGATGGCTCTCAGGGGGCTGCGAGACACAGAGCCCCTCTTCTTCCAGCGAACTGAAAAGGAAGAGACACACAGAGTCAGTGATGAGTCAGTGGTGAGTGGCTCAGCAGCTGCGGATGAAACACCGGTGTTAAAATGTTAATCATGAACATCCAAGCAGCCCCACGAGTTTGTCAACCTTGACTCTGAAAGTGTCCTGGTGAGGGTATTCATTTACTGTTCTCCACTTCAGCACTTGGTTTTCATTACTTTCACCAAATGTGCTCACTGCAGTGGAAATCTTATCTGTCTGAACAGCTTGGAGAGCAAGAGGAGAGAGTGATAACGACAGTTAATCAAGGAAATGGCTCTTTATTCAACCATTAAAAGGCCTTTGTGTTTTTGTGGTTTAGAACTATTTAGCCCTACAAAGCCAAAACACAGTGACTACATAATTTATCAAAACTGAGTCAAAAAATAGTCTAAAATTTTGACATCTATTAAAAAATATAAGTTATTTTGGTATAAAAAGTATTAGTTTGGTAGGGGAAAAATAGTAAAACTCGCAAGAAGATGAAAACCAAGGCTAGCTGGGATGCTAGCCTTAGCTAAATCTACTTTAGGGTTTCCTCTACATGAAAAATGCCCCAACATCTTAATAATTGATGTGATAATGTCATGAAACTAATTGTAAATGAGGCTTAATCTAGTTTAAAAACTTAAACCATAAGTAACATTAGATTAACTAGCCAAAAAGTTAACTTGCCTAGCTTAGAGTAGCAATAACAGCCATTCCCGCAGCCTCTGACTCCGGATGGAAACCTACATTTACGGTTTTATTTTTCAACCTGGACCCTATTTCACCAAGGCTTTGTGTCTAAGGGACTTATCGTATAATATAATTTGGCTGGGGAAAAAAAAATAAAGTAAAACTCCCAAAAAGAGGAAACCTGGGAAGCTAGCCACAGCTAAAGCTAATGTAAGACTCATGCAAGTAAGTGTAAATAAGGTTAAATCTAGTTTAAAATCCTAACACCAGAAGTAACATTAGATTAATGAGCTAAAAGATAATTAGCCTAGCTTAGCAGAGCAGTGAATAACTTTTCAAATGGGTCTAGTATTGAGTGAGAGCGCAATGTGCTATTTTGTCATAAAACATCAGTAATGTGGAAGGGGGAATAAGTAAAACTCACAGGAAGAGGAAAACCAGAGCTAACTGGAAGCTAGCTAGGTAGTTAGCCTTAGCTCAAGCTAATTTAGGGTTTCCTTTAAATGAAAAATGCCCAAACATTATAGTAGTTAAGTTCGCTACATCATGTGAATAAAAATAAATCTAATCTAAAAACGTAACACCAGAAGTAACAAGCTAAACGTTAACTAGCCTAGCTTACCAGAGTAGCCGTAACTGCCATCCCTACAGCTTCCAACTCCGAAGGAAAACATACTCATAGCCTTTTTATTTGTCAACCTGGACCCTATTTCACCATGTTTTTAAGTCTAGGTGACTCATGGAGACAAATGTTTTTGAAATGACTCCAGTATTGGAGTAATGGACAACTGTGCACCTATTTTTGCCACTGACAGGCTCATGGTGTTATTTTAAGTGTTAACTTCAAACAATCTGAGCCCGTCAGTGACAAAAACAAACACTTTTGAAGCAGTACTGTCATCTCACCTTTTCCCAGACTGGCAGGCAGCGTGGAGCTCTTGTTGTTAGCGGGAGAGTTGGACGACTCCTCTGCACGTTTCCCCTTTCCCTCTCCTGGCTGCAGCGTGGCCGAGCCATTCTGCTGCCAGTCGCTCAGCGCCCGCTGGAAAGAATGTGCCAGACAAGCTGTCATGTCTCGTGCCCGCTCCGCCCGGCTGCACCAGAACACCCGACACTGCAGCTGCTGCCCTTGATGTTTGCAGATGTACAAGAAGACGTTGGGCCGGTTTGCGTCCGCCGCACAGTACGCAATGTCCTGAAGGTACGTCTTGGTGAGCTGCCGACCTGTGCTCAGTTCCTTGACCTCTACGTATCTCGGGCGCACCACCAGGGCGTGATCTTTGCTCAGCTTCTTCCCGTTAGCGATACCTTCCAGCAAGTGGCTGATAGCGTCCTGAGCCTGCTCTCGATCCAGAGAGAAGATTTTCTCCGTGCCCAGGTAGTGGACCTTGAAGAGAGGATCACCGTGGGATAAAGACTCTGTGCGGTCGCGGCGAAAGCGGCGACGTAGCGCAGCTGGAGAGTTCTTAAGAGTCTGCATGAGGTGAAATGTGCTGAGAGACATGGTGCGCGTCAGGCTGGGTTTGGAGGAAATTTTAGCTGAGGTGTATCTGCCGGTGGCCAGCTGGTCGTCTTTAGAGCCTCTCCCACTTTTCCACCTTTCTTCCACAGACGGAGCGTAGTTGCATCCACTGCTTTTATCTGAAAAGAGGCAGACAGTGACATTAGCAGATGAATAATTGAGCGTGACAGATGCTTGAGCTTTGTTCAGAGTTAAATACGGTGAAAGAGAAAGTACATCATGGAAATAGGTTATTGACATTTAGTTCGGTTAAAAGCAACTCTCTGTTCGTTATCGTTTTTGTGCAATCTCATTCTTTCAACTCCTTGATAAGGAAAAAAAAACAAAAACATGCACTCAGCACAACTTGTACCACAGCATGGAAAAACAGAAGGCCACCAAACAGGATCAGTTACAAAGGTGACGCATGGGAGGAATATTCATTCACCACAGACACCAGCCATTAAATATTTACAGTGAGGTTTGGGCTTTGTCCTCGCTGCAGTGAACCCTCACACTGATGAAGTGGAAACATGCCACAATAATCTGAAGGTTAATGTAACACACAAAGGTGGCACGCAGGTAATCACAGGTACATGCACCCCGTGCCAAGAACTACAAACTCTTATATCACAGTGCTGTTTCTAACAGGAGGACTTGAAGGATTCTGTGACCTTGCCAACCCCAGTCTTATGCAACGTCCACATCTGGCCTCCCATTGTCTCCCATCCTACAAACCCACAGACCTGCCTGTTCTCCCATTGTGTTCTCCGAACTTTATTTTTTCCCCTTTCTCTTTTCTTGGCTATTCTTTCAACATCCGAGTTCCTCAGAAGTGAGCTGCACTGAGAACCTCCGACTGTTCCAAGGTGGCGGTCATTGTTAGCCGGGACCCTGCGCAGGAAACAGCTTTGCATTCCCCACCTAAATATTTCTCCTGCAAACAATGGCGTGCTTTTGTGAGTGTGTCACCTCACAAAAGAGATGAGAGTTGACCTAGAGCCTGGGCCAACCCCGGGCATGCACACACACAGTTACACGTGTGGGTTGCAAACATGTGCACAACTTTCACTTGGAAACACACGCAGGTGGCTGCCTGTTTTGCATTAAACCACAGGTACTGTGCAACACTGTTGTTCCCTGCCACAGGGCACGAGTCACAAACTCAGCCATGTCCCGAACAAACAATCCAAATTTGCATGCAGGTAAGCTGTCGTGCGTAACTTCATGTGATCTGAGTAAACTCTCTAAGTTTTTTGAACATGTGTAAAGAGCTGTGGCTGCCAGTCAGCATTAGGAAGTGGATACAACACATCAGCTTTTATTTAACTTTAATATTTATTCTATGGAACCAAAATTTGAGCTTTAAACACTTAATTTCCTGCATTCTGGTGATTTTAATGTACCAATATGTGCATTTTCTGCATCAATTAATGGTGAAAATGTATTTAATTTTGACAAAATAAAAGTTCTCTGCTATTTTATGTTTTTATTGGGGAGGCACAAATGCAAATGTTCTTAAAATTGACGGGGACATGCCCCTGCGTACCCCCCTAAATCTACACCTATGTGTATGGTGATTTTTGCCCTAAACTTTATTTCAAATATGAAGAAAAATACAAATAAAGCACACAAGAATGTGAACTAAGAGTTTAAATAAGGGTTTCTACATTTCAGGATTTACCATACAAAGTACAGCTAAATTAAGACAAAGCATGACAGGGGTTTGCTTCACTTTCTCTAAAAGGAGCAACAGAAAACAGTTGTTAAAAACTTTTTCTTCATGTTATGTTCTCATTTCTTGTATGCCGAATTAAACATCAGAGCCTATTGATTACTGTAACATCAAAACATTTCATCTGTGCGACATTTAATTTAAGAAATGAGCGAGACAACTTAAAATTGGCGGATTTTACAGTGAGATTCGGCGAGCCCCGTAGCGTCCCCCAAGCCCCCTCATTTCTCAGTAATATATCACAAGTATGAGCGTGACAGTGATTAAAGTTGCATGTGCTTTCACAAACTGTCATTATATTTTGATTATGTTAATAAAATCATACTTTATACTTTTAAAAAATGTGTCTTACCTGGCCACAGTTTCATGCAAACGATGTCCTCGTGCGTCTCAGGTGAACTGCAGAGTTTGGTGGTGTTTTCAAACACACCGGGTCAGGTGAAGTCTGCTATCCCGCACGTTCACACTAAACTCGACCAACTGTCATTAAATCAAACTCAATAAACTAATCGATAACTCTGTATCGGCTCTCCTCGTAGAGTTCCTCGTGCTCAGATAAGCGGCAGTGAGACACAAGCAGACGGAGACAGTTGATGTAGACACTAAATCATGCTCTGCGCTCTCCCTGCTCAACGCGTTTGACTTGAGTGAATCACTGAGCGCGTGGAGCAACCGTTTTTAAAACAGCGTAGGCGCGAGCTCGTCACAGACGTGGACGAGCACTTGCGTCTGAGCAGTGAGGAGGAGGAGGAGGAGGAGGCTGGCTGGTGTGTGAGCAGCAGCAGCAGCAGCAGAGGGAGGTCTGAGGGGAGAGGAGGTGATGGTTTACAGTAGAGGAGAGATTTACAGGACATGGCAGCATGATAACACCTGACACACTGATGTTCTCTTACTGGCACTGCTGTTCTGAGGAAGACCTGTGTACATATTTACACTGCCCCTATAGTGTTTCCAGTGAAGGCTCTGTCACCACGTTTAACATGGATAAATCATATTATTTATTATATACTGTAAATACTCGACCAGCTCCTCATGGAAGCAAATATGTGTGAACCACTGAACCCCTTTTGTGGTTCCTTAAAATGGAAATGTTCTATGTATTCGGCAGCGTTAAATAGGCACATTTCTCCCCAAAAATCAGCCTGATATATTTGAGTTTTTTGATTTTGAATTTAAACAAAGTTATATGGATTTTAACAATGTTTTACTCAGTGGCGTCCCCAAAGAGGAGCCAGGGGTTGTTTGGGTGGAACAGCATGTTCTCATCCTGAACTCGTCAAATACCGCCGCTTGGTCAGTGATTTCGGCATCAGACACCGACACCAAAGCCACCTTTCAGGGATGCCCAGTAGCTCAGTGGTCGGAGTGGACCATCCCATGATCGGAGGCATTGTCCTTGTCGCATCGGCTGTGGGTTCATATCCAGCTCTTTGCTGCATGTCATCCCCTTGACACGCCGCCAGTTGGCCGGATGGCACCTGTCGCGGCAGAATGATACGCAAATGGGCAACGTCAGTTAATCACGCGGCCAGGTGGCACCTGTCACAGTGGTATAATATGTCGCTGGACAGTTTTAAATGCTACCATTAACGACGTAATATAAGGAGCTGGAGAGCCCTTAAAGCATGGGTGGGGGAGGAGGTGAATGAGTCAAACACACCCAGACCTTTCACCTGGGAGGCTGTTGTTCACTTCCTGTTTGAGTGCTAAGCCAAATCATGACCTTGCTTCTAAACCTAACCACGCGTTTTTGTTGCCTGAGCCCGGTCTCACTTAGAAGTCGTTGACATCTGATGCATGGGCAGTGACTTGCAGTGTCAGACACTGACGAAAAAGCTGTTCTTCAACATCGGCATGATACGCAGCCAGTTGCTGTTATAGTTTAATGCCGCTCGGCTGCGTTGAGGAAATGCGGCGGGACAAGAACACAAGTTAAGGCGGTGAAAGTCCTAGTAGGGCAGGTAGGATTGTTGTTGGATGGGTCCAATAAACACCGACTTTTACTCGAGGAGTGGTGTTTGCGTCCTGTAAGATTCTAAATCCAAACCTTGTCCTTTTTTCCTAAACCCAACCATGTGTGTTAGTTGATGAAGGAAGAAAACGTCAATTCGTGTTGTTGTACTGACGTAGTGCATTTATTTTGAACGAGACTGTATGCAGACGTCACATTTCCTGTGAAAACAGAAGTGTATTTCGAAAGAAAACAATGCATGTAACTGGCAGAACTTCACACAGCGTCCCTGATTGTCAACAACCAACACACCCAGGGTACCTTGCACGTCGTACGTGGACGTGGAAAGTCTATAACCAAATGTTGATATGTGACGAGGTCGGAATGAGAATGTGTTGATTGTTTTACCGAGGTTTGAAGTTTATTTTAAAAAATGCTGTACACATCTAATGAGCAGAAACTGTACATTTCCTGTAAAGATTTAAGTGTATTTATAAAAAATACAACACATTTAATAGGGTTAAATTGACAAGCCGGCTTAATATCACCTCAAGTTTAGGCTAAATTCTGGCGAGGGACCAAGTGGCAGTACCATTTTAAAATAGTCCCTTGAAGTCTCACTTCAGGATATCTGAATTAAAGTGGGGTTTGTGGGTACCCACAAGTCTCCCCTAAACTTGAGACGGCTTGTTCCTTACAATCAATGTACTTCTTCGAATTGAAAGAAAAACCAGCCATGTGGAGAAAACTGAATTGCCTAACGTACAGATACAAAAGTTAACACATCAAAGTATATCAGTACGCGATTGCTTAACTCTCCATGTTGCAACTAGCCTCCAGTATATACTAACACAGCATTATCGAGTTCCTGAAATTCAGTTATGTCTTGTGGTTTTGGTGCCACCCTAAGATTTTCAGTGGCCCCATCTGGCTACCTTGAGTCTTAAAGAACAGCATAAAAATAGCACAACATATAATTTAGCCTTTACCTTATCACCTTTTATTTACCAAAAGCAACTTCACAATCTGATTATTACTTCTAAGATGTTATGATGTCATTTAGACCATCAAAATAAACACTGGCAACATACATACATGGTGATTCAGTGAGACAATCCCCCTTGTAGCCTATTATAAATTCATCAGGACTGATGGGCAAAAATGGGCCTCAAAGTTGCCCAGTTCCCCCAGCTGACTTTTAAAATGACTTATTTTGTCCAAAAACATTTCAAAACCCCAAGATGACAGAAGTTACAGAGAAACTGTTATATTTGAGAGGCCCGCTTGTTCCCATTATTGTTATTTAAATGACCCAAACGATGAACAGATTATCAAAATTGTTATTTAATTCTCTCAATTTATAATTTCAGCATGACCCAAAGAGCTGTGTCTAAAAGAACTGTGATAAAACCTCATATTTTTGCATTCACATGACTAATAAAATTGTTTTTATACGTGTTTATGTCAATGTATTGTAGTCGTTGTCATGTCACAAGCCCATGACCCTGTGCTCTATGAACGTTGAAAGTTTCATGTTGCTTTCTAAAAATATATGTACAAAACAAGGCTGAGGCAACATCTGAAACCCACTACCTTTCATTACCTACACATTGCGTCACAGCCCGGCTCTAATGGGGACCACTGGCCTCACTGGTTCAGATCTGCCTTGAGTGTTTATTCTGGGGGCATTTTGAACAGTGGCAGAGGGAAAACCTTAAACGGTTCCATGTGAGTATGCGTCTATGCATCTGTATGTGTGTGTGTGTGTGTGTGTGTGTGTGTGTGTGTGGCTGGGTGTGCCTGACGTGTGGAAACAGTAGGGCCCCTGTTTCTCCTGGGTTTGGCCCAACAACAGTTAAGTTCTGAACGTCACACTCGCCTCAGTAACTCGTAGGACACACTGGAACTATTCTTGGGGCACCGGTGACATAATGGACCATCTCAGACAGGCACACGCCCTCCCTACGTATCTCGCAACGGGCAGCAAGAACACAGTCAGCATCCAAAGCGTTGCATAGGCAGGAGTGCAGCTGCAGGTCCAGAGAAGTGCAGACTTCACAGGTTTAATCCCCTTTAAACAAACTTACTTTTTATTCAACACAATCAGCAGTGTACCTTTTATTTTTAGCTCTGTTTATTTGTTCAGCAGTAGTGTACTATGATAAAGATACTCTGTGTGTGGTCAACAACTATTGGATGCATCGTGGATAGATGGATTGAAATTTGCTAGAGATATCTGTGGAAGCCAGAGGATGAACCCTACTGACTTCAGTGATTCCCTCATTTTTCTTGTAGCGCCACCATGAGGTTGACATATAAGGTACAGAGCAAAGATTGTATAAGACAATGAACGTAGTCAACATGGCATCACCCATTGGTCCGTAGACTGTTTTGAAGCCTTGAGTTTGGCATTTTGGCCGTCGCCATTTTGAATTTTGGAGCCAGAAGTGACCATATTCGGGCAAGAGGTTGGAGCTAACCATAACGTTAGCTGCTAGCTTGGTTAGCACGGTGCATTCACAGCTATAGTTAAATGTGATAATACTAGTTTTTGCAAGTGAAAATCCAACCCGGTCTCACTCCGAAGTCGTCAAAATCCAGCACCCAGGCAGTGACTTGCGGCTTCAGACACTGTGCGGCTGGTCGCTGTTATAGTTTAATGGCACTCAGTGGCGTCAGGGGGAAACACAGCGGGACAAGAGCGAAAGTTAAGGTTGTGAAAGTACGGATAGCGCGGGCAGGAGGGTGGAGGATGGGTCCATCAAACATCAACGTTCACCTGGGAGAGCAGTGTTCATGTCACGTAAGATTATAACGCCAAACCCTGTTCTTTTTTCCTGAACCTAACCATGTGTTTTTGTTTTTGTATAGGAGAAAAAAGGTCAATTTGCGTTGTTGTACTGACATAGTGTGTTTATTTTGAAAGAGGCTGTATGTAAAGGGTAAATTTCCTGAAAGAAGACAATGCAGACTTCAGAAAGTCAACAACCAACGCACCAGGGTACCTTGCACGTCGTATCTAGATGTGAAAGGTCCACGACCAAACGTCGATATTTCATGTCGATAGGTCGGAGTGAGGATGTGTTGGAAAATCAGGCTTATGTTGTGTTCAAACTACGAGCTGGTCACAGCAGCGTGACCAGCTACGTTATCGCCAAGTTGCCGATAAAGTGTTGGTGAAGCGCTACTTAACGTAATTATGCCGTCACAGGTTTGTGTGGTCTGCTACATACCACAAAGCACCTCAGCTGAACATCATCTAAAGATTGTATCTGGTCAAAAAAATATCTACGCTTTTGATCAATGCCTGAGCCCCATTTTAACGTCGCATTTCGCCGCCTCATTGCATCCCTGTTTGGGCTAGCACATAAGGCTAGCATAGTGCGAGCTAATTAAGCTAAATACAGCTAGACAAAACAGGCAGGATTGTTGGTGCCAGCTCAACTTTGATTTCATGCCTGTCCACAGCAACAAGTGTCAGGCATTCGTATGTAGCTTTATGTCGACGGCTTCCACTGGGAATGACTTGTAACCTGTTGCTGTGTCACTCGTGGTGTGAATACAGCATTAAATCCATTAACACAAAATGTATTGAACTGAAAAACTGCATATTCAACTCCCTAGAGGGTCTTTTAGTACAACCAAAGACTTTTTTAGGCAACCAAATCATCATTTATAAGTACAAGTCCCTCTGAATCAGAGAGCAAAGTCTTTTTTTTAGACTAAACAATCGGCCACAAAACATTATTATCAGTGGGTGTGGGCTCTTTTACAGACACACCCAATCGTTCAGAAACTAATTAGCAGCCATTAATTCAAAAGTCTTGACTGCTACTTTTAACTGAAACCAACCAAGTTTCCGATTCTCTCAAGAGACTATTACAAGTCATTGTGAGGAAACAAAGACAATCTCTGACTGCAGTAAGAGGCAGGGTGAAGGGAAATGGTCACATTACGAACACCTCATGACAAAAACAGTTCCTTGGATGCCAAACACAGTTCACAGTTGAGCTGCTAGGAAATTTGGGGATTTCAGGGAGAACAAAATCACATTGTGTACCACTGACGAAGCAGAGGCAAATTGCAGAAAGAGGGAAAATGAATCGTTGGCTAATGAGATTAGCTTGAAATTCACACCAAATACAGAAAATAACTGACCAGCCCTGAAGGTTACTACAACTGTAGTGAAGCAGAGAGTCCTCAAGATCAGGGGCGTTGTTTTAAGAATCAGGTTTACTGAGTCATTTCATTTCCTAGAACAGTTTCCATTATTTTCACAGGGTTCGGTTCTCGTAAGCATACTGTGCCTCGAGAAGCTGAACAGGGATGTAAAACTGCTATTGTTGGAAGCAGGGCAAACACAGAAAATTGAGGAAGTACATTGACATGATATATGCTCCCACCCATCCATGGTAGAAATGTTTTTATGCCCAGTTCCCTTTCTCTGAACTGCTGCACATCAAATATCAGTGGCATTTACTGATTTATATCTGCAGTAGCGAGGCTTGTCAACAATGAAGGCAGCTATCTTTGAGTCCCACTAAAACAAAAGGTACGCCACAGTCTGTCCCTGGCACCATTACATCTACTGATATAACAAGAATGAACTTTTGCCTTCATATGATAATAACCTGAACTGTCAATCACTTGTTAGCTAGCTATGGTGCTAGCATGTCAAAAATAACATTCCCATCAGTTGTATTTGTGTTCAATGCTGTGGCTAAAATTAGCATGCTAACATGCTAAACCAAGGTGGTGACCTTAATACCATTATTGTACCTGCTAAACATTAGCTTTACCACTATTAGTATGCTAACATTAGTAGCTATAAGGACAGCCTCTCACAGCTGCTAGCATGGCTATCACTTTTTTGCTAGTTTTGTTAAATATCTACACTACTGAACAAATTAAAAGTCGACTCAGAATATGTTTCCCCAAATATAAAAAGTGAATTATAATTTTAAACATCTTATTTACATTTTTACAGCACACAATGTAGGCTATCATCACCATTTTGGTAGTAAATAGAGTGGTGCAGGAATGAGTCCCCAAACATGGAAATGAGCTAGCCAATCAGTTAGCATTTTAGCTCTCCCAGCTCCTTCATCTAAAAGTCAATGGGTTTTTTTAAGCCTCCGCGCTGGCGATGGCCATGACCAGAGGCATTATGTTTTCAGGTTGTTTATCCGTCCCATTCTTGTGAAAGCAATATCTCAAGAACTACTCAAGAGAATTTCTTCAAACCTAGCACAAACATCCACTTGAACTCAATGATGAACTGATTTGATTTGGTTTTCATAGGTCAATGTCACTGTTACGTCAACTGTCTCATTCATGTGAACCCAATAAAGGGTTCACCATAAAGGGAGTTCTTCAAAACTGGCATAAACATCCACAAAGAGTCAGTGATGAACTGATTAGATTTTGGTGTTCAAAGGTCAAGGTGACAGTAACCTAATGTCTGTCTCATTTTTGTGATTATCTCAAGAACACCTTGAGGGAGTTTCCTCAAATGTATCACAAAAACATCCATTTGGACTCAACAATAAACTGTTTAAATTTGGTGGTTGTAGATCAAGGTCACTGTGACCTCACAGAATATGTTTTTTGGCTATCACTCAAGAATTCATACACTAATCATGACAAAATTTCACATAAATGTCTAATAGGATAAAATGATGAAGTGATGCTGTTTTATATCCAAAAGGTCAACTGTGACATCATAATGTTGTGCAAAAACATTTTTCTGGCAATTACTCACCATCAGAGGGGGAGACATTTGGTCAGATACTGAACTGGTGACACTAATCTTGAGTGTCCACCTTAATGTGTTACCCCTGGACATTTTTGTCCATTTCCAAAATTCAAAACTCCCTCACAGAGAGATTAAAAGGTCACAGGGGGGTGATTTTTTTGCATGGGGGTGTCATTCTGGGTGAAATTTCAAAATCTCAACTTTCAGCACGAAAATCCATTATTTGACCCTGTAATGCATTTTTATCTCAGCAACAATAACAAATGGCTAAATAACAGGTGGACATTTTTGTCCACTTGAAGGGTCATGGATGGGATAAAAATGCATTACAGGGTCAAATAATGGATTTTCACGCTGAAAGTTGGGATTTTCAAATTTAACCCAAAATTACCCCCCCCCCTTGACAAAAATCAACCCCCTGTGACCTTTTGTTGGACACTTTCCAGAAAATGGACATTTTTGTCCACTTGAAGGGTCATGGATGGGATAAAAATGCATTACAGGGTCAAATAATGGATTTTCGTGCTGAAAGTTGGGATTTTGAAATTTCACCCACAATGACACCCCCATGCAAAAAAATCACGCCCCCGTGACTTTTTGTTGGACACTACAAAAGCTTCTAGAAAATGGACATTTTTGTCCACTTGAAGGGTCATGGATGTAACTTTTTTGAAGGGGAACACAAGGGTTAAAACTGTGCTGATTGTATATTTCCACAGACCATAGACGTGGATGTAAACTGTGAGTCAAATTTGACTGGCTTTTGAAGGTATACAACCTGAAGGCTGTGATTAGGCTAATCAATACAATGTAAAATGCTATCAGCTTGTGCTAATAACATTAGCATGTTATAGTTATTTGGAATACATGATTATTCAAAGACTTTGTTTTGTCGGTGAACCTTGTGAGTTGTAATGGAGCTGAATTTTGTAACGTCACCTTTGTTAAATGTTGCTGTTGTCCCTGGTTTCATATGAGTAGAGACCATAATTATAATCATTCAAAGAGAGTTTTAATGTCATCATTCATGTTCGTGATCCTTCTACAGTCTGCCACACACATCTGACCCACATTCCAACATCTCGTCTGATTACTTCTGTTGTGTAATTTTCAAACCCGATGACTCCTAGTCACACCAGCTTTTGTTGTTATTTACTTGAATACCACACACACCCATAGAGTCTGTTTCAACAGAGCGTTTAACCGTACAGGGAAGTTGGACGAGGCGTGGAAATATGAAAACAGGAATGGTAACTGCATATTTATGGGTCGCTCTGCATTGTTCTCAGATGTGTGCTACAATAGAGAACACGATAGAAGGGGTTGTTTTTATTGTGTGTGTGTCCTTGTGTGGTATGACAAGTGTGTTAAAGAGTCATCTCATTTGAGTGTTGTAATTGCAGCAGAGGTGCGTTGCATAACTTTATCTGTCAATCTTGAGCGGTTGTGTGGTCTGGTTGTGAGCATGATTAAGCTTTTTCTCAGTGAAGTACAGCAGAAAAACAACTGCCGGTAACTTTCTGTTGGTGTCGAAATAAATGCTGAAGTTACAGTTAACTGGTGGCGTCACACATTCGTATTGATCATTAGTGCCCGAAATATGACGTGAATGATGTTTTGAAGAACACAGGATGCTGGTATTGTTGTAGTAAGGGAGTAAGTGTTGACAGTAATTGTATGTTTTAATGTGTTTGACACACTCAAGCGACAATAGCAGTGCTTCCAGTGAAAGTGACCGGATTCAGTCATGTAAATCCAAGTCTTTAACGGCTCCCTGGTAACACCTTCCTGAACAAGTCCAACAGGCCTCTGGTTTCACAGAAGGAAATGGCTCACTTACTCAGAAGACAAGTTGTCGGCGGGGGTTCATTGTATCTGTGGGCCTCATAGTCAGGTTTTCCTGTTTTCTGCCTAAATTCAAAGGTATAAAATTTGAGGAAATGATCGCAGAAGGACAAAAGACAAGAAGTGGGTGGCTGCTGCGTTTGATAACTCTGATATTCTAATAAAGTGCGAGCTCATAATCTGTGAGGTTTTACATCTTTACAGGAGCTTTACTGCCAATTAAAACCTACTTAATCTCACACACACGGTCCAGTTCTTGGCTGCGGCCCGAGCTTTGATGTGTCGTTACAGTAAAGCTTTGAAGGAGAGGCGATTTCCTCAGGATGTTGCTGCGGTAGCTTATGTGCTGCTGCTGTGTGTTTGGACTTTAGATACGCTACGTGCTCTTCACAAGCTGCTGTTTTTGTGGAAATACAGGAATTTGTGGATCTGATGCACACGCCTTTGTTTGTTTACTGTTTAGTGTCTGTGAACATCAGAGGGTGATGGCTAGGTTAACCCTGCACGGACAATATGTGATCAAAGTGTTTCCTTATCATATGCTGACACTATACTCTGGGACCTACGAATAGATGATGAAATATGATCACACAATTCCAATTTATCAAATGCACTGTGTCATCCAGATTTCATAATGATGACATGAATGTGGCATTTGTGCTAATTAGTGAATGTTGGCATGCTAGTATGCTAAACTATAAAGGTGAACATGGTAAACATTTTTATACATGACTAACATTAGCGTATTAACATTGTCATAGTGAGCATGTTAGCATGCTAAAATTAGCATTTAGCTCAAAGCACAGCTGTGCCTAAAGTACTGCCTCACAGATCCTCTAGGGCTGAGGGAACATGGGGTTGACGAAACCTAGAGTTCAGGGGACATAGGGCTAAAGAAACATACAGATTAGGGAACATTGGACTGAGGAATGAGGGAAATAGGGATGACTTAACATAGGGCTGAGAGTACATAGGGATGTGGGGACACAGGGTCAGCGGAAAATGGGGCTGAGGGAACAAGGGGGGTAGGAAAAATTGGGCTGAGGGAACATAGGAATGAGAGAAAATATGGATGAGGGAACATAGGGATGGGGGGATCATAGGGTTAAGGGGGAAATGGGGCTTAGGGGATAAGGGAGTGAGGGAATACATGGCTGAGTGGACACAGGGCTGAGGGAACAGGAATGAGGGGAAAAGGGATGAGGGAACAAAGGGCTAAGAGAACATCAGAATGAGGGAATATAGGGTTGGGAGAACAAAGTGATAGGGGAACATAGGGTTAAGGGGAAAATGGGGATGAGGGAACATAGGGCTGAAGGAACACAGGACTAAGAGAACATAGGAATGAGGGAAAGTAGGCATGAGGGAACATAGGGTTAAGAGGGAAATGGGGCTTAGGGAACAAGGGGGTGAGGAAAATGGGGCTGAGGCAACACAGGGCTTAGGTAATACAGGGTTGAGGGAAAAGGAATGAGGGGAAAAATGGATGAGGGAACAAAGGGCTAGGAGAACATCGGAATGAGGGAATATAGGGTTGGGAGGACAAGGTGATGGGGGAACATAGGGTTAAGGGGAAAATGGGGCTGGGGTAACACAGGGCTTAGGTAATACAGGGTTGAGGGAACAGGAATGAGGGGAAAAGGGATGAGGGTACAAAGGGCTAAGAGAACATTGGAATGAGGGAATATAGGGCTGAGGGAACTTAGAGTAGGGCTGAGGGGACACAGGGCTGAGGGAACATAGGGTTAAGGGGGAAATGGGGCTTAGGGGATAAGGGAGTGAGGGAATACATGGCTGAGGGGACACAGGGCTGAGGGAACATAGGGCTGAGGGAACAGGAATGAGGAGAAAAAGGGATGAGGGAACAAAGGGCTAAGAAAACATCGGAATGAGGGAATATAGGGTTGGGAGAACAAAGTGATGGGGAACATAGGGTTAAGGGGAAAATGGGACTGAGGGAACAAGGGGATGAGGGAACATAGGGCTGAGAGGAAACAGGGCTGAGGGAACATAGGGTTGAAGTAACAAATGCTTGATGAGACACATGGCCAAAGTAGGGCTGAGAGAACATCGGGTTGAGGGTACATAGGGCTGAGGGAGCATAGAAAACTCTCCTTGGTAACTGCCAAGCTCCAGTTTAACCTGATATCAGCAACACCAAATTGGGCTGCATTTAGAAAGGGTTTTTCCTCCAACGTTTAAAGAGGTCTATATCAGGAAGCACTAATCTCTGTGCAAATATACAAGAGAGCTTTACACTTGCGCGGTAGCCCAAAGGCTTGATGGGGTATTCTCACATTTTAAAGGTACTCACAGGTGATGTTTGCAGTTGCAACAGGTTTATACGTGAATCGTTGTTGTCTGTAAACTTTGTTGACCTCAGTCTTTACCTGCCCCCAAGGCTAAAACAGGACAGGAAATTTATCTTTAGCATTTCACCTGGTATCAAAATGGGAAGCCTGGGGTGTTATCAGTGGGAAATAAATATGAGGTCTGTAAATAAGACTTTTTTATCTGAGCTGTGAGTGTAATTTATCCCTGATTGATAGCACTGATGGGATGTCTGCCAGCTGCTTCCAGAAAGCGAAGTGTGCTCCATCCAAAACATTTAAATGGGCACTGACACTGAAACTTCTGTCCTTTCCTTACAGGAAACCTAGTTGTCTATTTATCTTTACCGAAAGCGCAACTGCTGTGTTATTGTTTAATTTCCCACTCGGCCAAAGTCCCACAATGAGCAAGTGGCCAAGTGACCTGACCTTCGCAGGAATCACGTGGCTCAGTGTGTCGTCTGAGGGTGGTATGAGACGCAGAGGGACCAAAACAGAAAACAAAAAGCAGCATCTGCCCGTGTGTCAGCTGGCTGCAGATGTCCTAATAAGGCATGTTAATGGGCTCGTGCGGCGCAGAGGGAATGACACCGTGTCTGCTTTTTTCCTCCTCTAGTTATCTTTACATTAGGGTTGCGTCAGTCTGCTGATGAGCTAATTTCCTTTCTTCTTTTTTCCTTTTTTTTTTTTTTAACTTCACCAGACTGAGTGAACTGGTGGGGGTTTAAGTGTAATAACATGAGCAGGCCAGACAGGAGGAAGGGTACGTCTGGGGGAATTCCTTAAATCACCATTAATTTCAAGTCATTCTGATAAAGACCTTTCTTAAAATAGGTGATCATTACAGTCGCTTGCATCATGCTAAAGAAAGACTGAACAATTATGTAGCATCTGAACTAAATCAGTGTTTTCTCTCATGAGCACTGTATTCCCAAAGTGAGCTATTCATGATAAGTAGAATAAAAGGCATGAAGCTGCGAGAGTAACTCTTATCACAATGCTTCATGTACACTAATTCTGGGGAGGGGGGGCTCTTATTTTGAAGGCAAAATAATGTCCAAAAATGGAATTAATGGAAGCCGAATCAGGGAGGGTGGGAGATGTCAGCAGCGATTCCTCTTTTGTTTTGACTGTGTTTCTACCGCCTCTTTTTGGGCCACTTTTAGCTCCTTTTTTAAACTGATAAATGTGGTGTTGACTGCTTTGTTGTGCAAATGCTCTCGAGCCCAGGGACCAATCAGAATCTAGACTAAACAGGAAGAGGAGGTGGCTTCCTGTCCAGCCCTGGAGGAGAGGACATTATCCAGTATGTGCTACTCGACTGAACCCAACTATCTCAAACGGAGAAACAATGAGTCAAAATATACTCAAGTTACATCCCAACAACTGAATAAAAGACAGTTTAGTTTGGATGTAAAGGCTCACCACTTCCCACTCAGTCCTCTATCATCAGTCAGGCCGCTTTTTCTCTCAGCGTCACCTCACTACAGGCGTGTTTTTCTATCATTTTTTATTTTCTAACAATTAACTCAGCAGTGCATTGGGTTGTTTTAATGACGCGAACAGAACTTGGCTGCGAGGGTTTTTCCAAATTAAAGCTTGCACACAGAATGTCATTTTTTTGAATTATTCAGAGGTGTGAATAATGTCAGTGTTATGCAATGAGTGGTCTATTCATTAGTGCTGAATAAAACTGAGGCGACCTTGGGTTTATGCTTCTAGTGCATGCAACAAGTGACAAGTCAGCATCACAGACGTAATACTGTGAATGACAACAATGCTACCAGTATGTCCTTAAGTGACAAATGACAAGTGACAGTGTTGATGCTTTTTCTTAGGAAGTATGTGTTTCTCAATCCATAAGGAACACTTAATCCTTACGAGTCTCTGCAAATGTTTATATCACCAAATTTGGAGCTGTACGTACTGCATTAAAGGAATACTTCACCTCCAAAATGATGAGTTGAATATCGCTTACTCACCTTGTGTCACCTCAAATTTGTAAAGAAAACTTTTTTTTTTTTTTTTGCATGCCTGCACAGTGAACGAAGAATCCAAAAAATGGATTTTAAACGTTTAAACAGATGTTCTGATATAGTTTAGCTCCTGTTAATTTAGAATTTTTCTCAGTTTTTGGATTTTTCGTTCGTCATGGTTGCAATCGAGAAAATCGAGTTTTTCTCACAAATTCAAAGTAACACGGGGTGATTAATTGATATCCAAATCACTTGGGGTGTGAGGTAAAGACCTTTTTGGTGGGCGGGGCTTAGCTGGAGGCAAATCAATTCTCCAAAGACGTTAGCCAACGCTAGCTAGCAAGTTCTGTTGGCTTGTTTTAGACAATGGAGGAAGATGATGCCAGTTGTGCATTAAGAAATACTAATTCTGAGTGCCAGCAACCAAATTAGGCTCGCTGTTTTCCCGTTTTCAGCCTTTATGCTATGCTAAGCTAACCACTCAGTGTAGCTAGCTGCTAGCTGAGGTCAATCTTCTGATCTCATACTCAGCAAGTAAATGAATAAGCATATTTTTCTAATGTGGAACTATTCTTGTATAGGGTTAAGAACATAGAGTGTACAAAAATAATGAACGTAGCCACTGTGACGTTACGCATAGGATTGTGGACTCCACTTCTGAAGCCTCGAGTTTGGCATTTTGACTGTCGCCATGTAGAATTTTTGGAGCCAGAAGTGACCATATTTGGATGAGAGATTGGAGCTGTGGGCGAGTGTGGGGTAGATCTGACTCACAGACTGTGGTGACACCTCGCAGAAAGTGTTAATAAAAATTAATGGGTGAGTTGTCTGAAAATTCAGCCCTGTACAGTTGTCGTGAAGGGAGATTAGTTGTAAAGACCAAAACTGTTTTTTGTACCATGCTGTGAACATGTTTATTTCTGCTGTAAAGTTGGGCATATAGGTCTATGGGGATTGACTCACCTCTGGAGCTAGCCTCAAGTGGCCATTCAAGGAACTGCAGTTTTTGGCACTTCCGCATTAGCCTCACTTTTCACCCCTGGAATTTGCCGCTTGGTTTAAAATATATATGACAAATGCTTTTTGATTTTGAAATAACCATATGATGCACCTTGGCACATCACCAGTGATGTAACCTGGGACCTTCAGAGGTTTCCGGTCTTTCAACATCAGACATCCTCGCTCAGGGGACTCATGGATTTCCTCCCGGCAACACTCACCCACTGATCACAGAACTCACATAAACACTAAGAACTGCTCTTTGCTTGCATACCAACTGTGGGTTTTTCTAGGTCTTTGTGGCATTTGTCAGACGTGCATGGCCCCGTGAGCGGCCCCACTCTCTCTTACTCACAATCCACTGACTAATATCGTCTACGGTGTTTCTGCTTCTAGCTGCCTGTGAGTGCGTCTGTAAAAACTGTCAGGGGTATCTGACGCACGTCATCAGCAGCTCCGGAGAGGCTGGCTGATGAGAACAGTGGCAAAGCTCTGGCTTTTCTGCTTGCGTCGTATGAAAGGAGCCATTACTCAGTCTTAAAGAGCCCCACCGTCCTGCTGCTGGAGCTATTAATAGCCACACAGACAGCCTGTTTTTTTTTCAGGAGAAGGCTGGCTACGGAGCATTTGAAGCCAGCCCAGCAAAATCCCCCATTCCCTGTTCATTTCCTCCCCACCCTCCACTCTGCAGAATGCTGTGTTCTGTGACAAATCTCTCATAAATGTATTTTTAGCCCCGAACACACCACAGTCTCTTATTTACACTGTACTTTGTGTGTAGCATTAACACATTAACAACCAAAGGCGGTGAGGTAGACACAGTTATAAGCACGTTATCTGTAATCCTAAGCATTAAACATCGGCTGTTAGATATTTAACTGATGAGTCTTTCATCAGTTATTAGTTGGAACCAGACTTCACACATGATGGCTAAACCAGCTGTGGTTTCTGTGTCGCCTGGTTTCACTGAGAATCATTACGCTACTCTTTAACCAAAGATTCACACAGAGAAAATTAACTTTAACTAGAGCTCTGTGGCTCTGTGAAAAGACACAGCTATGAAACTACACCGAGAAGTAGTTCATTAGCACTGTTATATAATTTTCAACTGTAATATAGTTCCAGTTAATTTGCTTTGTCTATTCAGGCGGTAGAAGAAATACTCCACTCTTTTCAAGCAAAAGTACTCATACCAAAATATTTAGGTACTGCATTCAGTAAGTAAGACCTTCACTGGCTTTAAGTAAGGTGTTAAGTCTTATTTAAAGGTCGAGTGTGTAGGATAAAGGGGTATATACAGTCAGAAATGGATGCACTGTATGCACTGTGGCTAACAAATGTTTATGATACCTACACGTTTTGTTCAGCAAGATAATCTTCACAAAGGAACACCACTTTTATGGTTACTGAAGTCTAAATGCAATCGCCAAAAGTATAAAGCTAATGTTAGACTTTAAACGAATTACACTACGGTCACATGACTTAAAGTCACTTACCGTTACAAGACAGTGTTTGGCACGATGACGTTCTGTCAGTGCATTCTCACTCCGATCTTGTCACATATCGAAATTTGGTCATGGACCTTCCACATCCAGATTCGACGTGTAAGGTACCCTGGGTGCGTTGGATGTTGACATTCTTGGACGCCGTGTCAAGTTCTGCCTGTTACATGCATTGTCTTCTTTCAAGATACACTTTCGTTTTCACAGAAAATTTACCGTTTACATACAGTCTCTTTCAAAATAAACGCACTACGTCGGTACAACAATGGGCATTGATGTTTTTTTTCTTGAACAACTAAAGCACGTGGTTAGGTTTAGGTAAAAAGAACAGGGTTTGGCTTTAGAATCTCCCAGGTGACAGTCAGTGTTGGACCCATCCACCAGCCCTACTCAGATTTTCGCCACCTTAACTTTTGTTCTTGTCCCGCCAGTGACTGGCTGTGTATCATGCCAACATTAAAGGACGCTGCAAGTCACTGCCCAAGCGCTGGATTTCGACGACTTCAGAGCCAGAGCAGATTGGTTCTGTGGTCTCATTTAGCCACTTGCTAGCGACTGCCTTTTTTAAAATACATAGAAGCTTCAAAGTTCACCAGTGGGGCATTAACTGATGTATTTCATGTTGGAGAGCAAAATGTGAAAGTCTCTTAAGCTTGTGTTAACCACAGACCTTATTTCAGGAATCAGACGTAAAAGCCATTCAATAAACCTAGTGACTTCAAGACGAGGGAACCAGGAGTGGTAAAATGCAAACTCATTTCTGGGTTTGAGGACTTCTGGTGGACTCTATAATCACCTTAAAATAGGAATTGTTGTTTTTTGTTCGCTCAGAATGAGCAGTTTAAATCTACGTAGGTAGCAGGTCCTTGTCTAGGGAGAGTGCCACGTTGCATCACCATGTTTCTACAGTAGCCCAGAAGAGACAAACCAAACACTGGCTCCAGATTGGACCATTCACATCTACCGTAGTTTGCAGCCCCTCTGCAACGAGCAGCCTCGGAAAAACACAATTCTTTTAAGTGAAACTGCTTTGTTCAGTGTATAAATCACCTGGTTTGTTCATTTGAAAAGGAAAAGACCTCTGCGGCTCATGCTATAAACCTCCTGGATCAGAGATAAGTTGAGTACACATTAAGTTATCAGAGAAAATGAGGTGAGCACACATTAACAGGTGCTGGGCAAGCTGCCTGTCTGTAATGAGCCAAACAGCACTGGAGAAACACTGATTTATAACATGGAACACCTTTATTCAGTGTTTTTACCAATTTTAATCACCTGGCCCGTTTGGTTTGGGGAGGAAGAGACCTCTTTGGATAGTTCAGCTCCTGGTAAAAACCTCTTAAACAATGAACACTGAAGGAATTCTGACCAGGAAAAGTTTCAGCTGGTTGCAATCTGCAATCGTCACCACTAGATGCCACTAAATCCTTCACACTGCTCCTTTAAAAGTACATAGGTACTGGTATCAAAATAGCAAAGAAAAAAATAAAGTACTTGTCCTGCAAATTCTGTATTATTATATTTTACATTAATAGATACTATTAAATACTGATGAATCAATGTGCAAAAAACAGCTTACACAGAGAAGGTTGGTTGTTTATTCCAGCCACTCTAAAAAGCCCCAAAAATCTGTGGGGTTGTGACATGAAGAATGGAAAAGAAAAGAGTACACCAACAAATACACCAATTTCTATTGATATTTTGGAATTTCCCCTTATATTTGTTGTAGTTTTAGGTTCAGTTAAAGGTATAGTACTATGCAGGATTGTCGGTTACTGATTGTAAAAACGCTCACCGACAAAAGATTAAATAAAATCCAGCCTGAGATTCACTGTTGTTTGGCGTTTCTCCTCACTATAATTGTTTTTTTTTAATATTTTTATTATTTAGATTTTGTATTTTTTATTGAGATTTGTGAAGTACTTTTTAAATTGGTTATCTTATGTCGTTATTTCTGTGCTCAGCTCGAGTCATTTATGTACTGACATCTCAACCTCAACGAGACTTGCCTGGTCAAATAAAGGTTTGTATTGTTGGTGCTGTGTCTCTTGGATGTCTACTCCTTACGATCTGGTACCTTATCACCTCCTTTGTATAAAACCCTGACCTCACCTGAGCATTGTGGGGGTTCACGCCTATAAATGTCTAGGGCACAGAAAATAAGAGGAATATCAGAAAATACAGGCAGAAAAATACACCACCACTCACTGAAAACGGTCATATTTGATGATTGATTACTTCTGTATGAGTCTAAGTATTGGACAACTTTACCAAAACTCTTAATTTGAAAATAACTACAGCTCAGACAGATGTATTTGAATAAAAAGGACAACATTACCCTCCGAGATGTTGTAAAGTATAATGGAAATATTCAAGTAAAGTACCTTCTGTGTAGTACTTCAATAAAAGTACTTGCTTATTTTCGACCATTGGACTATTTCTATTTCTTTTAGCCTGTATTCTAAGACAAGGTTGTAAATGAAATTCCTAAAGGTTTTTGTGTAAACACAATAGTTTGGCTTGAGCGCTGCCTCTTCTTCACAATAAGGGTCTCACGACAGTGTATTTTGGAGTTAAAAGTCTGCCCCAAGGTGTCAGATAAATTCCAAATATTTGTAACATCAACATCAGTCAACACCTGCTGGGAACCTTTGTGTCATCCCATGTATCCTTTCTATATGTGCTGTCAACTTATTACTAACTTTTGCACACACCCTGGTTAATCTGTCGTCGGCTTTTCCACTTTGGCATGTAGACATAAATATGAAAATGCCTTGTTGATGCCAGAGGTCAGAGGAGAATGGACAGACTGGTTCAAGATGATAGAAAGGCAACAGTGACTCAAATAACCACCGGTTACAACCAAGGTCTGCAGAAGACCATCTCTGAACCAATAACTCGTCCAACCTTGAAGCAGATGGGCTACAGCAGCAGAAGACCACACCAGGTGCCACTCCTGTCAGCTAACAACAGGAAACTGAGGCTACAGTTCACACAGGCTCACCAAAACTGGACAATAGAAGACTGGAAAAACGTTGCCTGGTCTGATGAGTCTGGATTTCTGCTGCCACATTCAGATGGTAGGGTCAGAATTTGGCGTCATGGATCCATCCTGCCTTGTATCGATGGTTCAGGCTGGTGGTGGTGGTGTAATGGTGTGGGGGATATTTTCTTGGCACACTTTGGGCCCCTTAGTACCAACTGAGCATGGTTTAAACACCACAGCCTACCTGAGTATTGTTGCTGACCGTGTCTATCCCTTTATGACCGCAGTGTACCCAAAAGGGCGTCCAACCTGGTACTAGCACGGTGTACCTGATAAAGTGGTCAGTGAATGTACTACTACTTAAAAATGCTCATTTCCTCCGAACTATACTCATTCAGGACTGGCTTTCTAACAATACAGAACTGAAACAGTATGAACATCGTTGTGTCATTATATCACCATGTTGTGATTACACTCACGCCTTCAATATCAAACAGACAACACAGACTAAACATGACTGGATTTATAATGAAGCAGTGGGGCTTACAGGAGAGTTGCCTCCACCCCGAGGCTGTGGGTGCGGCACAGTACAAGTTTACTGTCTGCTGAAGTTCATTATGTAACAGCTGGTATCAGAGCATGAAGTCATGAATGAGGTATTTTTAATAAGACCACTTCTCTTTTTCTTTTAAAGAGAAAACGTTACTTTCTGTTTCAAAGTGAATGTTTAAAAACAGGGAATTTCATTTGACAGGCTTTTACCAGGGAAGACACATCATTCTAAATCTCATATGAGGAGTAATACTTTAACTACTTACATCAGTAAAGGCAAACCTTGGTATTTTTCAACCTGAATCATATTTTCCCATGTTTTTGTGTGAGAAGAAGAAGAAACAATAGTTGATATTGGAGCGAGTGTTGCAGCCTACAGCCATGAAACAGGCTGCAGTGTAACCACTTAGTATATTTGCACTGTTAATGTATGTTTACTAAACATGTTTGTTTTTGCCACTGACAGGCTCAGATTGTTATTGTTAGTGTGTGACAATATTAGGAAAGGATCCCTACAGAGACAGACCTTAATGTGAAAAAGTAAGTTCCTTTTTGTTTAACCAGAAACAGCCCGGAAATTGATGTCACCAAACCAACCATACTCCATTTGAATAAGTCATTTAAGCGTCTAACTGAATGAATTAAATGTTTATTTCAACCAAACCAGAGTTGGTGATTGCTCGAATGGTGGAAAGACGAACCAAGACCGTTTTTGTGTTTTATTTTAATTCTGTCAACTTAAATTGAAGCGCCTATCCATTGTTATTTGCGAATCCGAAGCCAGGTCACGGGGGCAGCAGGCCAAGCAAAGCACCCCAGACGTCCCTCTCTCCAGCGACGTTTTCCAGTTCCTCCTGGGGGACCCCAAGGCGTTCCCAGGCCAGATGAGATATACACATTCTGGGTCTGCCCCGGGGCCTCCTACCAGTAGGATGTGCCCGGAACACCTCTAACAAGAGGCACCCAGGAGGCATCCTGATCAGATGCCTGAACCACCTCAACTGACCCCTTTCGATGCAAAGGAGCAGCGGCTCTACTCCGAGCTCCCTCTGGATGTCCGAGCTCCTTGCCCTATCTCTAAGGCTGAGCCCAGCCACCCCACGAAGGAAACTCATTTCGGCAGCTTGTATCCGCGATCTCATTCTCTTGGTCACGACCCAGAGCTCATGACCATAGGTGAGGGGTGGGACGTAGATGGACCAGTAAATCGAAAGCGTCGCCTTCCAGTCAGCTCTCTTTTCACCATTACGGTCTGGTGCAGCACCCACATCACTGTAGATGAAGCGCCAAACTGTGATCCATCTCACACTCCATTCTGCCCTCAGTCGTGAACAAGACCCCAAGATACTTGAACTCCTTTGCTTGAGGCAGGCAGGGACCCAGCCCCAAATGGAATCTGGTGAGTTTGGCCATACCAATTTCACCTTGCTCTTTAACAAAAAGGTCTGTCTCTGTAGGGACCCTTTCCGTTATGTTGTAAGACACTCAGAATAATAATCTGAGCCTGTCAGTGGCAAAAACAAACACTTCTAATGGTTGTACATTGATGGTGCGATATTTCCCCAAACGATTAGGTTACATAGCAGCCTGTTTCACGTCTGTAGGCTGCAGCACTCTCGCTAAACACTGGACTTATTTTGAAAATGTTGTTCCATTCGTCACTTAGACACAACAACATGTGAAAGTAGGGTGGAGGTTGAAAAATACAGACGTTTCCCTTTCGAGACCGACTGCTAACTTATGTCTTTATATCAGATAAAAGACAATTCATTCATTCACGTCTTTCCCTTTCCAGAGCATTCTCTGTTCCTCAAATTCAGCGCTCTGCTTATTGGGGACTTGCCATTATGTCTGTCTAAAGAACACTTAATTCATGAGATCATTCTTATTTCTGGCGCCAAAGTTCACAGTTTGATGATATGTCCACACTGTGCGTCATCACCGGCAGCTTTGACTAAATATAACCTCTCCGGTAGTGACACCTCCTGAGAAATTCAGCCGTTATTCTAGTTTTATTATTTCTGGGAGAGAGAAAACGGAATAAATTTTGTAGAGTATGATGAAACAGCCCTCCGCCCACACACAATAACCTGCACAGACACACAGAGGCCTGCATGTATCATCTTCATCGTGAATAAAAATAATCTTGGTATGTTTGGAAATAGAAACTCAAACTTTACGTGTTTACATCAGCTCCACTCATGAGTTATAATCTAAAAACTTCCCCAGCTATATATATATATATATATATATATATGTAGAGAGAGAGAGAGAGAGTCCTAATACCATTTTATATCAACTGAAAATGAAATGAAAGGATAAAGTTTGGTTCCTGAGAACAAAGTATTTAAGCCTCAGCAACAGAGGAGGTGAACTGTTCCTGCTGCTGATCTCACACACTTAAGTACAGTCATCTGAACTGCACAGACATGAGACCAAAAGTCCAACACCCTGCTAGGGCCCTCTAGAGGCCACACTGTTTATTACACCCCACAAGACTGCAGTGCTGCATGAGGCATACAAAGTACTAACGATTTTCTAAAAAGTAAAGTTTATCCAGAGGGAAGGCCAAGTGAGGGTCGCCAAAAATCAAAGGTCAAACTATTCCCGTAAGTATGAGCAGGGCTGCCAACTTCTCAGTTTGGTTTAGAGCGAGCATTTATGAGAAGGCCTTCTGTGACTTTACCTACCACAAGGGTCAGGGTCGTCACTCCTCAGCCCTCAGGAATTTTGTTTATAAGGTTCAGAAGCAGAAGTCAGTTTTAAAGTCATGAACAGATGAAAAGCAAAGTCAGTGATTAATAACTATGGTTGATAAGCATACTTGCCAACCTCCAGACGCATGTATATCTCTGCTGCAGCCATAAACTCCATTACAACCCGTCTTTCTGCAATAAATAAATGGATGAGGCAAAATGTCTTAAAGTTAAATGACGACAAAACCTAAAACAAAAAGAGATATGCTGCTTAATAATCTGGGGAATTTACCTCCCTGGATTAAATCCGAGGTTCCAAATCTTGGCCTGATCCTTGATTCAGATCTAAGCTTCCAGTCCAACATTAAAAGGTGACGAACGCATCATTTTCCCACCTCACAAACATAGCCAAGGTACGACCATTTCTAAATGAAAAAGATGCAGAGGAATTGATTCATGCCTTAATTTCAAGCCGCCTTGACTACTGTAACACACTTTTTATTGGCCCTCCGAAAAACAAAACTGAGAGACTTCAGCTCATCCAGTAGCTAATAAAACTCTGTGATTTTATGAATGAGATAATCCATGATTTAAACTGTTTTAAATGTCCCTTTATATTGAATTGCCTCACCGTATTGTTAAGAACTTGGTGCTGTATTTCTTGTATGAAAGGTCACGTACAGGCCTCCATAAGCAATATGTGGAACGTTTGATACTCTGTTTCTGTACCCCTACGTTCACCTTACCCCACCCATAAAGGGGTGTCTACTGCCTTACCTCTCCCCTGTTGCTGTTGTGCGCCCTGGGAGAGGTAAGCAACATTTCTGTCATAGTAATTTCCGTGTTTTTGCGCTGTTAAGCTGTTTATAAGTTCATTCTATGCTAACATATTCTTGTGTCACTTAATTTGTGTAGGGGCTCGAGTTTATATGGTTGTATTTTACGGAGGATTTTGTTTTCACCTCTTGCTGTCAGTTGTCAGGAATAAACGGAGACCTCCTCCAAAGATATCCACGGTCTGGGCCTCTTTATATCTACACAGCGCAGACAACACTTGAGTCACACTTCAAGTATACTTTTACTTCATTTTCATTTGCAGTTTCTTTCAATGTGTTTTTTGTCTGACCTGTGTCACATGACCCTCACAAGGTCTTAAATTGCACACCTGTTTCCAGTGCATTTTACACCCTAGTGAAGACTCTCTAGTTGAAACATGTTGGTTTATCCATGTATTAATAAAGGATTTTCAACTACAGTCAGAGTGCCTTGAATGCATCTCTGGACTGTCTGCCTGGACCATGACTGAGTTGGCCGATTGTTGTTTTTTATCTCCAGACATCCTAATTCAGTCGTTCTCAACCAGACATCCAGGGGAACCCAGGGAACCTCAAGGGAGTTCCAGACTGTCCCCCCAAAAATGTGGAATACTTGATTTTTTTACTGTATAATTTACAACAGACGTGGGCCCGATGTGAGTAAGAGTCACATGAGTGAATATTGTCATCACAAGTTTCACTTCCTCCACAGTTATTATTCTGGTCTGAATCATGTCTAACATGAAAATATTTTCAGATGAGGTCCTTGACACAAAAAAGGTTGAGAACCACAGGCCTAAATGATGCTGATGAATCACCATTTGGTCACTTGAAGAGGTCTGTTTGGTGGTTTGTGATGCTTTTTGATAACTTCCATTTGTTGTCAAGTTGTGCACTGTACACTGCCATTATGGAAGGGTTAAGGGGATTTATCTTTGCCATTACAAAATGTGCCAATATAAATGGCCACTAGGGGGCCCCAAACATTTGCCTCTTCTTATGGTATAACCCCGATACCAAACTGGGGCCCACATGCGCCACAGGTGTGCCAAACAAGTCTGGCCACAAAATTACAAGAAGTTTGTTTGGCACGCTCCCGACACACTTGGCAGCGCCTATTTAAATGCAACTATGGCAAGCTGAGCTCACGAAAATAGAGTCCGCGCCCCGCAGTGTACTATTGTGCACACAGAGTATAATGGATGAAGTGACACCCACGCCAGACACCTGCCATGCTGCAGACCACTGTTCAAGACCAACAAAGTGAGTCACTGCCGTGTTTCCTGCAGCTTTTTGGTGACCTAACATGGGTGTTTTTTAGGAACCCGTCACCATGCTTCCTGCAGCTTGTCAGCCACTAATTGTGGGTGTTATTTAGGGACCCGTTGCTCTGTTTCCTGCAGCTTTTTAGCAACCTAAAATGGGTGTTTTCAGGGACCTACTGCTGTGTTTCCAGGGAGGTTTTTACCCACCAAATGTGGGTGTTTTTTAGGGACCCGTCCCTGCGTTTCCTGCAGCTTTTTAGCCACCAGATGTGGGTGTTGTTTTGGGACCCATCACTGTGTGTCCTGAAGATTTTAGCTACCAAACGTGGTTGTTTTTTAGGGACCCATCGTTGTGTTTCCTGCAGCTTTTCAGTCACCAATCATGGATGTTTTTTAGGGACCTGTTGCTGTGTGTCCGGCAGTTTTTAGCAACCTAAAATGGGTGTTTTTAAGGGACCCACTGCTGTATTTCCTGCAGCTTTTTAGCCACCTAAAGTGTTTTTTTATGGACTAGTTGCTGTGTTTCCTGCAGCTTTTTAGCCACCAAACATGGTTGTTTTTTAGGGACCCATTGTTGTGTTTCTTGCAGCTTTTTAGCCCTCAAAAGTGGGTGTTTTTTTACAACCACTGATTTTCCAGCGGGAATAGTGCTGTGAAAAGCTGTTTTGTTCTTTTTTTGTTTGTTTGGTTTTTTTTACTGAGACATTTCTGTTTTTACAGCGGCGAGCCAAAAAATAATCTTTGCAGTGTTTTTTGTGCCTGAACCTAAGCACACATTAACCACAGCACAATTTAAGTTTAAAAAAAATTAAGTTAACAACATATTTGCTGCTTATAATATGCAAATGAAAGTATCCATGGTTTGCAGAAACGTACAATACCAGCATTTATTCTGCATAAAAACAATCTGTGCAGAGGAAGTACTGACAGCTGCTGATTCAGAGGACAGACAGGATCATTAATAACACTACCACACAGTAAGAGGTAAAATTCTTCAGTTTAAGAGCTTTTACAAGTCACCACCAACTGAGCTTGCTGCAAGGCCAAGTATCCTCAACCATACTGATCATATTGTTCATCCTGCTGTCATATTATTGCACATGTTAACATTAATATGTAAGATGTCGCTCACACACTGAGGGTTTCCAGGGCAGCCCAGGAAATCAGTTTTTTTTTTTTTTTTTTTTTTTTTCTGAGTGTGAGAAAATGGATGTGTGATGTGAGAGCGTGTGAAAACTGCCGATAGCATGAGTCAGTGCCTGAGAGTTGGCAGCTCTGAGTATAAATGTTCTTAGCAAACATCAATGCATTTTGGCAGGTAAATCAAGTTAAGTTAAGGTGAAATATTAGCATGAAAATGTGGCAATCATTGGCACTAAGGTGGACAGTCAGGTGACAGCAACACCAGTGACAGCTCAACAGGAAACTCTGCCCCGACAGCAGCACTACAGACAAGGTCAGACTGACAGCGCCATTCTCAGGCCCACGAGCATCACTTAGTCACAAACTAAGTGACATAACACAAATATCGGAGGGGTGGTGTTCCAGCATAACAAGGAGCAGGGGCAGCTCTTCCTATACAACACACGTGGCCCCCTAGGGCACCACTCAGAAGCCCAACATACACAACAACACATTAAAATAAAACAAATTAATACAGCCTGTTGTTATAACAATCCAGCTAATTAATTCAGTTCCACATAATATACTGAACCCTTCCGAACCCTGCATAAACAACTGCATTATAACTTGACAAAACTTAAGTGCTCAAAACAGCTGACGCTGTTGTGAGCATTTATATTTGTATGGTGGTGTGTCTGTGTCCCTCTGCAGTTACACCTCCAAACCACTAGTTGGCAGTGGAGGTTTCTGTGAAGTGCTGTAAAGTTTAGTTGATTCAAAACACACATTAAACACACATTAAACATGGCTTAATAGAGACAATTTCAAACACAAGAACACAAATCAGCTTCACTATAACTCGCAGCATTCACAGACAAACACTTGTCTTTATCTGGACACATTTTCCCCACAAATACAACATGCTAATGTTTTTAGCACAAACCTATGGCATTTTACATTGAATAAATTAGCCTAGCAGCTAGCAGATTTTTCCTCTCCTCATATGAAGCCAGGGACAACAACAACATTTAACAAAGGTAACACTACAAAATTCGGCTCCATTACAACTCACAAGGTTCACCGACAAAACAACCGTCTTATACTAAACACGTTTTCCTATGGCATTTTACATTGTGTAAATTAGCATAGCGAGTAGCAGAGATTTCCTCTGCTCATATGAAGCCAGGATAAATCACACACAAGACTTAAAATGCTATTTTTGTGGAGGCTTTATTGTCTTCACAATTTATTGTGTCTTATCTGTGAAATTAAAGTGAATAAAAGCTTTGTTTCCACTGAGGGAAATGGTTTCAGCTTACAGAAACAGACAGGAGGTCTGCGTCACCGCGACTCGTACTTAAATTTTTAAGGAAGTGCATGTCAGGCTAGCTATTTGTTATTATTATTTTATGTTAGGTATGTTGTTTATTTGGCTTTTGTTCTTGTTTGTAATAAATACAATAACTACAAAAGATAATAATACTCTCTTTGGGGGGATGGAGGTGCCAGGGGAATAGGCTTGTGCCGATTTCCGGTTTAACCGGTTCGGTCCGGTTTAAGAGCTCCACCCGGTTTAATTCAGGTCAACCAGATAAACTGGGTAGGGGTGGGGGGTCATGGGGGAGCTTGTCACATTAGCGGCGTGTCAAGGGACTATATTCAACTTATCTTGCATTGTAGCATGCATTATGACAACTTAATAAGGTTTATGTATGTTTTTAAATGAAGTGGAGGAGCCTACAAGTGTTTTGTTTAGTTTGACTCAGAGGCTCCCCGACTGCGGACTCCGCAGCTCCGCTCAGCCGTCTGATGCTGCTGCCAGAGAAGTGTCCTCCTTCTTCTTCTTCTTCTTCTTCTTCTTCTTCTTGTGTAACCTTGTGTGTATTGGCGGTTAATACAGCATTATCGCCACCTAGTGGATTGGAAGCACATTACACCTATAATGGGCTTTTATTGGGAAAAATAGCTGAAATGCGACCCCCAGTGGTAAAATTAGGTATATAATTCGATATATCGGTTAGGTTAGATATTTGGCTTTAAATCAAACCGGTTGGAAAATTTTCAAACCGGCACAAGCCTACAGGGGAAGCTTGCGTAGGGCACCAAATGTGCTAGATCCGGCACTGACAGGGAGGTTTCTGAGGGTCTATATCCTCCTGAGACCCCGTGTCCTTGTATGAGGACACCACATTTTGGGTTAACTTGTCCTTACACTTCACTCTACTTAACTTAGACCTGTTGTCCTCGTTTGTGGACACTATTTTGCGCCATCTAGTGGTAGTAAGAGCACAATACACTAATCCATGTAAAAAACAAAAAAACAAACAAAAACAGCTGATCCCAACACAAAAGTGGACATTAGGACTTAATTACTGTTGACAATATTTCGTTTTTTATACTTATCAGGTCTTACTGATCGATAGATAGCTGGGAGGAATTAAAAATGCATACCTAAAGTTTCAGGAGGATAAGACACATGAAGAAATGCACAGAGGGGAATGGGGATGGAGGATTGCAGATGGAAGATAATCACCAGCAAAAAAGATTTTACGACCCATGCATAAAGCATGTGAACTGTTAACCGGTTACAGATCTTTTATATAGGTCACATGGGGAGCTGGTGTGGTGGTGCGTCCCGTCACTTCCTTCCTGGAGGAGGAGGGCGCTCTCAGCTCCACTCACAGCTTGTGTTTTGGGAGGTTGTGGTCAAGAGGACAGCTGCAGACCTTCCACGCACAGTCATCCTTTCACGTTACCTCCACCACGCACTGTGAGCACTACACCATAGTCAGACCCACGCAGCAACATGGACTACACTATCCGTGCAGCCAACGTGGAGGACTGCAAGGACATCGCGCGGATGATCATGGTGAGCGGACACGTGCGGTGCAGCTTCTCGAGGAGCCTTTAGGATCCTGTGACTCGGTGTCTGACGTCAACAGATACTTCAGATACACACGGTGTAGCGATTATTACATTATTGGGATATTATTGGATGGACGGGTTCCTTTGAGCGCCACAGGGTCACACAGTGTGACATATCTAAGGATAAGGAAGTGTGATGATTCATAAACAGTATTAACTGGTGATATCTGATGTCATTTGTGCTTATTCACAGGAGTTGGCTGAATATGAGAAAGTCTCAGAGCATGTGAAAATCACACAGAGAGGTACTGTATTAACAGCTGTCCTAAAACTATCTGTCAAAATAAAATGTACAGCTCCCAGCTCTGACCTTATGTTTACATTTGACCTTCATGAGGTAAAATCCTGCACATTAAAGGGCCTCTATTACATATATTTTTAACATTATGATCAATCTTAGCAATGCTAATATTGCACATTTGCAGTTCTGTCATTTCTTTGTTATTTATTGGTGCCTTCTGTGTTCAGTTCAATTTATTGCATTTTAGCAGTATACCGAAAGTAGCAGAGATGCAGGACTGAGCTCACTTTAAAGGGACAGTTCACCCCAATATCAAATATACATATTTTTTTCATTTATTGGTAGTGCTGTTTATTTATCCATATTGTTTTGGTGTGAGTTGCAGAGTGTTGGAGATATCGGCCGTAGAGGCGTCTGCCTTCTCTCCAGTATAATGGAAGTAGATGGCACTCGGCTTGTGGTTTTCAGAAATCATGACCTGGTTACTCAAGATAATCCACAAACCTTGCTGACTATTTTTTTTCTACCGAACTACAGCCGCCCACTGTATCACTGTATCACACACAGAAGGAAGCGTGCATCTACTCATGGATGAGAGGCTCGTGCTTGATGTCCTCCTCGGCTGAGCTGTAACGTTAGCTAGCTCAGTGGTGCGAGGTGAATTAGCAATAGATGCGCGATTCCTTCTGCGCAGTGATACAGTTGGCAGATGGCTCGTTTGGGACAAAAACGGTTACTTAGAAGCATCTGCCATACTGCTGTAGTTATTACGTCATTGTAATCACAGCATTTAATTTCATTTATTTTATTTATTAGGACAATGCACATCAATCAACATTTCTGTCAATGTGCCAGTGTTAGCCAGCTGGCTAATTTTCAGCTGCTGTCCTTTGGTAAGATGTTGTGAAACCAATAAAAGGATAAAATTCACAGGACAAGACAGCAAAACAAACAAAAAACCCCCATAAAGACAGCATTAACAACAGCAAATAGAAATTCAAAAAAAGCGAAAGCAACAAGCAACAGCAGAGCATCAGTACAATACAGTACAATGTTAGCATAAACAGACATGTAAGCAACATAAAGCACAAACACACAGCTTACAGCAGACAACAGTAATGAGATGAAGCCCAAGGGGATTAGCCTACAAGCTAGCTAGTAAGCTAGGACTAAATGTTTCACTGTCAGCATTAAATTATTAGCCTTAATGAATGTTGAATTTCTTGCTAGTGAGCTAGCTATTTTTGTTAAGATTGGACTGGTATAAATTACTAATGTCATTGTAACACTTAGCAGTTGTTAGTTCGTCCCAAGAGTTTAATCAAAATTACAAATAATGGTAAAATGATTTAAGAATTTGACAATAAGGGAGACAAACTGCACTTAAAACCAAAACGTTAACTAGCTCAGTGGTGCTAGGTGAGCTAGCAGTACATGCACGCTTCCTGCTGCAACATGATAGGGTTAGCAGGTGTAGTTCAATGGAAAGTAAATAGTTCCTACATGAAACTGCTCACAACAAGGTGTGTGGATTATTTTGAGTAACCAGGTCATGATTTCTATAAAGAGACATTGCTGTTGAGTTTTTTAATTTAATTTTTGGCATTTTGAACACCGCAAGCTGAGTGCCATCTAGTTCCATTATACTAGAGAGAAGGCAGACATCTCTACGGCTGATATCTGCAACACTCGGCAACTCACACCAAAACAATCTAGACTGATGAACAGCACTACAGGGAAGAGGAAAAATATGTGTTCTTTATCCCAAGTAATATTGTACGATATATCGTTATCGTGATGATCATGTTATTCACAAACTTATTCTACCTTTTTTTTAATATATATATATCATGCAGCCCTAGTAGAGATAGACGATTCATTCTTGACCTTGGAAAAAATACAATATTTCACCACAAGGTCCCTTTAGTAGCCCTTCTTGAGCTTTTGAGTGTATCGCATGATCTTCCTCAGCAGACGGAGTTTGCCCAGTTGCAATTTTAGACACTTAATTTTATTTATTTTTTTGAGCACTTTTAAGACTTTTCATGCAAGTTTGCTAATTTATTCTTGAAGATGATGAGCTAAGAAGAGTATGTGACATGATCTAAAGCTCCAGAACAGCTACTAAATTGACCTTGTGGCCAAATTTTTGGCTGTCATGTCCGACATAAACGATGGATGTTCACTATGAACTTTCAGGCTAGCATGACACGACACTCAATCAAGATCGTGATACAATTAAAAGCTACAAAATGGACCTAGTGATGAGGTTGATTTGCCAAGTGTTGAAGCTGTTTCAAACCACATCTTTGTGAAGAGACCATTAAATGTCTGACCTTCATTTCAGGAAAAACTATCACCAGCATATTACAAATATGTTTCTTTGTATTTTATATGCAGACTTAGAGCAGGATGGCTTCTCCAAGAACCCGTTCTTCCATGGGATCATCGCTGAGGTGCCGGATCAGCACAAAACCAAAGATGGTGAGGGGGAACCACCAATAACACGTCAACTTCACTTACAGCAATGTAACAGCAGGTAGTTGTGTCTCCTCTCTGAAGGGACACGCCTGTTATGACCTCACTGTTTGGACTGTGACCAGAAGTATGACATGCTACGACAAGTTATCAGCAGCAGCAGCAGCAGCAGCATTCTTTCTGCAACATTCAGTTCAGGCCTGATTAATCCTTTAATCGGAGTGTGAGCCTTTCCCCACACTTAAAGTGGCTCATTTAGATGAGCCATAAATCTCACCAACCACAATTATTTTTTCTAGATGGAAGCTCCATTACTGCTTCTTGTTCTTAACCCCAAAGATTGACAGTTTAAGAGGAGGTCAAGCTCACAAAGACAAATGTGGACTTAAGAATACATCTGTTTGTTGGTTTGCTTATTGATTAGTCATTATGAACTCAACAAACCCTGCCGTAAGAGTTCTCTAGACAGTTTTTGTTGCATAGTCTTTAGTGTTAGCCAATCCAACTCAGAGTCCAAAAGTCCTTTTCCTTCATTATCTTTCAACTCTTGTTGCTGCTATCTGTCTTCCTGCGCTTCTTCTTGGCCTGCTCTAGTCCTGATGCAGAAAGTCAAACACACCACACTGTTTTTTTAATTGTACTCATTAAGACAGTCCCTCCAGGATTTTGCATGCTGGTTTTTCAAAAACAGTTATGATGCTGTCTTGGATTTGGAGCTTATAATTATGAGAAGTCAGTGTTTCCCACAGAATTACACTGTCTTTGTGACAATGGGAGGGTAGGCTGATGGCTGCCGATCAGCTGTTGCTGCTGTCTCCATGAGTCGCCCTGCTACTGCTCTGTCTGCCCGTCTATCATGAGCTAACACAGCACAACATAATCTCACCCCTACTCGTCATATTTTGCTGCTTGGGGCAGAAATCCTGTGCCAAGCTCTTAATCTCACACCAACGTGGCTTGACCTTGTCATTTAAACTGCTGGTAACTGTTGGGTAACGTTAGCTGTGTGTGATGAACAGTTAGCCCAGTCACTCTCTGGGTAACTCTATCCCAGGCACAGAACTCCTGCAGCAGTTGTCTCATGATAATCACAGAGAGTGTAAGAGGGGCTGAGTGGATCAATACGCTGCACAGCTCTACAGTGAAATGAGATTTTATCCATTTTAAATTGTCAAATTTGTGTTAAAGTTGGGGTAATTGGGATTTTAGCTCTGTTTTTGGTCTCTACCAGCTCCTAAGGGAAATACCTGCCTCAGCAGCTAAATGCTCCACTATGGTCACTCATAGATAACTTAGTCTTTTTTTGTTAAAAACAGCTGTGTGCTTTTGAAAAGAATTCTGATGAGAGCAGTGAGTGCATCAGAACAATAAAGTAGTGGGTCATAAACTGAAACAACGCAACTCAATCGGCAGAAATAATGTTGGCATTGTACGTTTTTGCAAACTATGGATACCAGACATATGTACATTATTATGTAGGACAAGTACAGTAAATGTTTATGTTTCAACAACACTATGTTTAACATGTGTTTATGTTTAGGCACAAAAAAACAGCATGTTTTGGCTTAAAATACACAGTTTTGGTGGCTCGGTCCAGACTGGAAATGGAGCAGTGTTTCAGTAAAAAAAACAGCTGCTTTTCGTGCCCTTATCCCAGCGAGAAACACAGTAATGTCTTGTTAAAAACAGCTACTTTTACTGCTTCTATTTCAGCAGGAAATGCAGTGAAGTCTTGATTAAAAAAAAAAAAAATAGCCACTTTTCATGCCTCTATCCCAGCAAGAAACTCAGTCATGTCTGGGTAAAAAACAGCCACTTTTCGTGCCCCTATCCGGAAGGAAACACAGCAATGTCTTGTTAAAAAAACAGCTGCTTTTCATGCCTCTATCCCAGCGAGAAACGCAGTGATGTCTTGTTAGAAAACAACCGCTTTTCATGCCCCTATCCAGTAGGAAACGCAGTGATGTCTTGTTAGAAAACAACCGCTTTTCATGCCCCTATCCAGCAGGAAACGCAGTGATGTCTTGTTAGAAAACAACCGCTTTTCATGCCCCTATCCAGCAGGAAACGCAGTGATGTCTTGTTAGAAAACAGCCGCTTTTCATGCCCCTATCCAGCAGGAAACGCAGTGATGTCTTGTTAGAGAACAACTTTTCATGCCCCTATCCAGCAGGAAACGCAGTGATGTCTTGTTAGAAAACAGCCGCTTTTCATGCCCCTATCCAGCAGGAAACGCAGTGATGTCTTGTTAGAAAACAGCCACTTTTCATGCCCCTATCCAGCAGGAAACGCAGTGATGTCTTGTTAGAGAACAACAACTTTTCATGCCCCTATCCAGCAGGAAACGCAGTGATGTCTTGTTAGAAAACAGCCGCTTTTCATGCCCCTATCCAGCAGGAAACGCAGTGATGTCTTGTTAGAAAACAGCCGCTTTTCATGCCCCTATCCAGCAGGAAACGCAGTGATGTCTTGTTAGAAAACAGCCGCTTTTCATGCCCCTATCCAGCAGGAAACGCAGTGATGTCTTGTTAGAAAACAGCCGCTTTTCATGCCCCTATCCAGCAGGAAACGCAGTGATGTCTTGTTAGAAAACAACCGCTTTTCATGCCTCTATCCCAGCAGGAAATGCAGTGATGTCTTGTTAGAAAACAACCGCTTTTCATGCCTCTATCCCAGCAGGAAATGCAGTGATGTCTCAGTAGAAAACAGCCACTTTTCATGCCTCCATCCTGCAGGAAACGCAGCAATGTCTTGATAAAAAAAAATTAAAAAATAGGGACGGGTCACTAAAAAACACACTTGTTTCGGGACTGAAAAGCTGCAGTAAATGCAAAAGATGTCTCAGTAGAAAACAGCCACTTTTCATGCCTCCATCCTGCAGGAAACGCAGCAATGTCTTGATAAAAAAAAAAAAAAATAGGGACGGGTCACTAAAAAACACACTTGTTTTGGGACTGAAAAGCTGCAGTAAATGCAAAAATAACTCGCTAGAAAACAACTGTTGTTGTTGTTGTTTGTTGGTTTCAAACAGTAGTCTGCAGGGTAAAGAGCTGCACGTCAAACAGCCAGGGGTCCATTTAAAAAAACTAAACGCCATGTCTGGGAAACTACTGGAAGAACACTGATGGTTCCCTAAAAAACACCCACATTTTGGGGCTTAAAAAAACACTAGAAAACCAGCAATGTGTCCCCAAAACAAACCCCCATGACTGGGGGCTAAAGACCTGCAGGATAAACACCCACATGTCCATAAAAAGACACAATGTTTTGGTGCTGTAAAGCGTCTGGAAAAACAGCATTGGTTCCCAAATAAAAACCCACTTTGGTGCCTAAACAGCCACAGGAAATGCAACAGTAACTCGCTAAAAAACAACTGCTGTTGTTGTTTGTTGTCTCAAATAGTGATCTGCAGTTGTTTGGAGCTTGGCAGGCGTCTTGCTCTGCTCATATACTTACTACGTCACTTTAGAAGGGATGATATGATGCGTATGAAACGTGCAAAGGTAGCGTATTCGTGGTTTGCAGAAACATACAATGGCAACATTTTCCTCTGGTGAATAGGTTGAACGATGAGCTGTGGAGCTGAGGGGAACTGCAGAGGTGATAACTCTCTGTGGGTTTGTTTCTACGAGAGGCCTGTTAAATACTGCATGTAGCCAATTAATAGATTATAACTCTGAAACAAAACAATTAAGATGATTAAGGATGAAACTAATTTGCTGCGTCTACTGCTCTTCCAGTGCCACAGTCATTTAAGAATACAATAGTGACTCTGGTCTTGAATTACAGCAGCTTCAACAGACATTTCCCACAGCAGAAAATTTGACACGTAGTAGGAAAAGCACATGTGTAAGAAATAACATTAATGAGGGCCCTGGCACTGAAACATGGCCGTCGTTAAAATTATTGATGACACCTGTGCTTGACAAGTAAAAATATCAGCTATGACAAATTCTTTAGAAATTGCGTCTAGTTTGGTTTAATTACCGACAGCACAAAACTTTAATTCTAGAAATGCTTCTTTGAATGTTGGTGAGTTTATGAACAGAGAATTGCCAGCTACCAGGTTAATCAGTCTACGTTTATTAGCTCTGCTATCTAATGTAATGGCACACTGCAGATGTGACCTCTCAGACAGACACCACTTACATAACAAGACTAACACACTGCTTTTCCTCAGAATACAGCAATGAGACCATTAACGTACGCTCTGCTGCCCAGCTGGGCCTTTTTCTTCCATGACACAGCCCTTTTTCCATACAGTCACCACTCTCCACAGGCTGCAGATATCTGCCTGTCAATGTGTGTTTGACTTTACTGAGCCATCACTAAAAACAAACACGTTCATTCCCAAATTGGTTCTCCAGCAACGTTTACCTGCACAACAGGGTACAGATTAGCTCATGGCAGCTAGAATCGGTCCGACAGCCTCACTGAATTGAAGACAGACAAAACTCTGTGGTGATTTCTACCTGTTACACTTTTGCATCTCATCTCTAAACACCTGGACAAACCTGAATCATATGCCAGAGCACTTTTACTGTATTTATAATCTGCATTTAACACCGTCCAGCCTGATTTCCTCCTGCCAAAAATGATTCAGTCACAGCTCAGTCCAAACGTCCACTGATACATCTGTTTGCTCACAAACAGAAAATCAGTTAGTTAAGGTAAATAATATAGTTCCCTCTCCGATGAGGACAAACGTTGGAGCACCTCTAGGCTGTGTTAGCTCACCTGTGTTCTTTACACTGCAATCGTTACCACCAGGGTGTCCAACCAGTTTCTTTTCTAATAATAATATTATATATTATATCGTAATCTTATATGCAATGACAGTAAATATCTATCTATCTGCGTCACTGTCTCTGTTACCTGACGGTGATGAACCCAGATTATTCCAATGCCATGCGTACTGGCTCTCTAAGTGGTGTGATAAGAACACTCTCATTATCAGTGCTAACAAGATGTGTTTGGACTTTCTCCTGACTGTCAGCTGTCTCCAGTGTCAATTCACATTGGTCTATCCCAGCTGACACTGGGTGAGAGGCGGGGTACGCCCTGGACAGGTCACCAGACTATCACAGGGCTGACACATAGAGACAGACAACCATTCACACTCACATTCACACCTACGGACAATTTAGAGTCATGTCTTTGGACTGTGGAAGGAAGCTGGAGTACCTGGAGGAAACCCATGCTGACACGGGGAGAACCTTTGACCACCAAATTCTAATGACTTTATTCTTGAGTCCCAGTGGACTTTATTTGCCAAATTTAAAGAAATTCCCTCAAGGTATTATTGAGATATCACATTCACAAAAATGAGAAGGTCACAGTGACCTCGAACTTTGACCATGAAAAACTAATCAGTTCACTGTTGAGTGAAGTTGATGGTTGTGCCAAATTTAAAGAAATTCCCTCAAGGTGTTCTTGAGATATCGCGTTCATGAGAATGAGACAGACAAGGCCACAATGACCTTGAACTTTGACCATCAAAAAATAATTGCTTCATTGTTGAGTCCAAGTTGATGTCAATTCAGTTTTAAAATTTTATTTATAAAGCCCAATATCACAAATCACAATTTGCCTCACAGGGCTTTACAGCATACAACATCCCTCTGTCCTTTGGACCCTCACAGCGGATAAGGAAAAACTCCCCAAAAAAAACCTTTAACGGGGGAAAAATGTTTGTTCCAAATTTGAATAAATTCCCTCAAGCTGTTTTTGAGATATTGCGTTCACGAGAGTGAAATGGACACAAGGTCACAGCAACCTTGACCATCAAAAACAAATCAGTTAATCGTTGAGTCCAAGTGAACATTTGTACCAAATTTAAAGAAATTCCCTCTAAGTATTCTTGAGATAACAAGTTCACAAGAATGAGACAGACAAGGCCACAGTGACCTTGAACTTTGACCATCATAAACGAATTAATCATTGAGTCCAAGTGAACATTTGTGCCAAATTCCTTTGAGGCGTTCTGAAATATTGCATTCACAACATGATGCATGGACAACTCGAAAACTTAACGCCGGCGCAGAGGCATAAAGATTCCCTCAAGGTGTTCATGAGAATGTGACGGATGTAAGGTCACAGTGACCCTGACCTTTGACCGCCAAAATTTAATCAGTTTCCAAGTGGACGTTTGTGCCAAATTTGAAAAAAATCCCTCAAGGCATTTACAGGAATGGAACGGATGGACATCCCAAAAACATTATGCTTCTCGCCACAGCTGTCGCCGGCACATCGGAATAATAATTGAAATTGATCAATAAATAGAGTTTTTGCTTCTCAACATGGATTTCTCTGCATCATTTGTTTGTCTTTGGTACAAATGTATTTTTTTACAGATATAACTGCAATATATTGACTAACAATAACTACTTTCATTTTTAGGGTTTTTACAGCTTGAAGTAATCACATATGCTGAGCGATACTTCTTATCCCAGCATCATGCCCAAATATTTTAACTGTGCAGACCTGCCAGGCTGCACCCATGCAGTGTTTGACTATTTCAGCAGCAATAAAACAGTGGATAAGAAATTATGACTTTACTTCTGTAACATACTTGCTGCTGAAATCAACGTTGATAAGGCAAATATTTTATTTAACATCTCCTATTTTCTTAGTTTAAGGTGAAGAATCACTAATTGTAGTGAACCAGCTTTATGCTGCTTTTAAAAGTTGAATATTGTAACTCAAATCACCTGCTCACGACTAATTCCTTGTGTATTAATTTCTCTTTTTTTCTCTAGGTCATACGAAGATCGGATATGCACTTTACTTCTATGCCTACAGCTCATGGACGGGCAGAGCTGTTTACATGGAGGACTTGTATGTGATGCCTGACTTCAGAGGTACAGTACAGCGTTCTCAGTCACACGTTATTATAATTATGGAGTAAATATAATTTGTCAAAATGACCCACAGGAAAAAAGCAGCAAATTAAAAACTCATGTCTATACGTGCAGGAAACTCAGGTAATTTGTGGTATGTTTCTTTCAGGGAAGGGCATTGGCAAAGCACTTATGAGCAAGGTAGCTCAGGTGAGTGAAACATCAATCCATAATGTAACTATGACAGTACAGGAAATGTAATGTGTATGTTTAACTGAGGATGTTAGCGGCTGACTGTCGAGAATATTTTTGACTGGTTATGCATTGGTAAGTTCTGCTCACACTCGGTGGGGTGCTGTTACTATTACAGATAGTTACCCTTACGTTAAACAAAGGAGGTCAAAGTGATGCACAATGTGTCTCTGAGCTTGCATACATTCCCATCTGTCATGTAACCATGTCTGTTTTCCTGCTCTGTAGCTGGGCATGGCTGCCGGCTGCAACCAGATCAACTTCACCGTCCTGGACTGGAACAAACCATCTGTGGACTTTTACCTCAGCCAGGGCAGCTATAACGTCACAACTACGCAGGGCTACCACCTTATGCGCTGCGAAGGAGAGGCATTGGAGCGCCTGGCCCAACCCTAACCAAACTCCGGGTTTATAACGGCATGACCTTTGAAACCATTAGGTCACAGTGCAGGGATAGAGCACCTCTCAGTGGCCCCGTTCCAAAACTTGATGATGACAATCGTTGAGCCGATCTCTGTCAAAGCAGATGATCAAAATAATTGACTGTTTGTTAAACCCAGCCCCCAAAGTTACTGTAACTACACCTGTCAAGTTTTCCATGCTAGGACGGTACATATGCGGTTTACAATCATTCCAACACTGTCTCATGTACTTCACATACAGGTACACAAAAGCAGGTTTCTCATTTAAAGCTGATGTCTGTCAACAACTGGTAGATTTTATTAGCGGTACTTAGCTAACGTTAGCTAATGAGCTGACACCAGCTCACTGAACTGGATGAAAACTCCATCTACAGTTGTAGTTAGCTAGCGTTAGCTAATTAGCCAACTTTTTAAGCTTCAAGCTGAAACCAAGAACCCTTTAAAAAGTACACATGATGGCGACATACGTGATTTATTGCTAAAAGACTGAGTGTTGCAGGCAAAAAGTCTACTAGATCTGCTGGAGTGGAAACTTTCAGGACAGAACCGCTAACGTTAGCCTAAACTAACTAAGGCCCCGATCATACAGAAAGCGTTTTGCAAGCTAGCAACCACCCCATCACCTCCTTACACTAAACTTCCTGTGTATTGAATCTACTGTTTTTTCCCCCCAGTAGTTAGTAACTAGTTCCTAAAATGTTGAGGCAGAGGGTACTTGCTGTAGCTCTGGTTGAGGGTGAGAGGCTGTCAGTAAATAGTTTGTTGGGCACAGATAAATGGAGATCTGTGTGGGTACGTGAGACCCTAAAAAAGAGGTGGGTCATGGGGAGTACCACCAGTTGGTCCAGGAGCTTCTCCTTGATAATGGCGGTTTCCAGGCATATTTTAGGATGTCTCTGGGAAAGTTTAACAACTTGCTGTCTATAGTCGGGCTGTATTTTCCTGGGTATCTGACAACCACTGCCACCAGTTTCTTCCATTGTTTACCAACTGTAAACTTGTCGTCGTGACCACCACAGAAGGCCCGCCTCTCAAATCATCCGATTGGACAATGGGGAAAAGACGATGAAAGAGATGATGAGCGTGCTTTTCCGCTCTGAGTTGAAGTTTCTTCAACTCAAGGAGTTTAGAACCCTCCGGCAAAAACGGCAGGCGCCAAGAGTGTCGAAATGCAAGGTGCATCGCAATGCAAAAACAGCGAGCAAAACCCTTCATTCACATTAAAAACAATTACAAAAAGGCGCATCCAGGTGCTAAAATGCTTTCTGTGTGATTGGGGACGAAAGCAGCATTTTGGCTCCCACACAGTGGATGCTCCCGTCCAATTTAACTTAACAATAACTGCTGATTTTAAGCTAGTTAGCCAGGCATGCTTAGTTGGCAGCTTACGTTAGCGTTTTTGGTTTTGGTATGGCTAAAAGCAAAAGACACAACCCCTCAAACTCTTTAGATAGAGTGAGTTACCCTTAAGTAGGACACTGCCTCAGTGGGACACCAAAGCCCTAGTGGGTGTAGGTCTTCCTCAAACAAATGTAAATCAATAAAACCAGGAGTTAACACAAGCTGTCTCACAGATGTATCAGTGTCCCACATTTCCGACATGACTGTCCCACATTAGGAGATGCATATTTGTCTGAGCTACCTTGGCACTGACGGCACTGATGTGTCTACCATTTATTTTCATAAGTAAGATAGCTGCATTTTGTTTTTTGGTTTTCTTTGGACACATCTTGGAGATGTCGGAATTTTGCCACAATTTATTCCAGAAGTCTGAAATGCTTTACCCACGAGGCATCGCTCTTACTTCAGCATCATGCACTCTGCTTCAACATGTACCTGCTGTGCCTTGTTGTGGTTTGATGTGGGTTTAAACAAACAGTCAATTGGCTTATTATTTAGTAAGGATGCAGTTTTAAGTATTGGAATGGGGCCTACGCAATATATTTAAATAGTACGGAACCGAGGCACTGAAATTTGTGTTTTGTGTTTTTCCCTTGTGATATGTTACGACCCAGAGCACCTTTGATTTTGGTGTTAAGTGGATCAGATAACCTAACCTCTCTTCTTAATGAATAAATGTAGAATATATGGGCGAGACGAGAAAGGTCCGACGGGAGTGTGCAGGTGTGTGGTGGTGGGGTTTATAGAGAAAGTCTTAGAACACAATCATCTTTAAATGATGTTTTTGTTTTTGCACAAAGATCCAGAAAAACTTTACGCATTGCAAAGCCAAGATGTATGTTTTATTGTATGACTGCTGGAAAAGGTTGAGTTTTTAGTATCGTATCCCTTTAAATGTATTATAAACTATGACAACAGCAACCAAAGAGTCAGTCACCTCTCCCCTCGTCTTCCAGAGGAGGAGCTGTAAAGCTGTTGTGAAGCACAATGTTGGTATTTGCACTGTTTTTTTCTCCTTTTAAGCCATGTGTGTACTCAGTGATGAAATTGTAAAGGAACCAGCTGAACCTAAACTTGCTTCCATGTATAAAAACAACAAACTCTTTGGGATAGTTTCAAAGGAATGATCCTAGAATCAGACAAAGACGATACATCTGGTGGAATTTAAAAAATAAAAGCCTTGGACTGGGCTCAGTGCGTGTCTTTGAACCTGTCCTGCTAAAATGAAAGGGGCATAAGTCTGGTCTGCACTTCTGTTTCATATCCAGTCTAATTTAAAAAAATAAAAAACGAGGGCTTTCTGTATTATTTCCAGCAATTTAATGAAAACAGTCTGAGTTGTGGGTTATATTTAGTTTGTTTTCTCTCACTCTAAACAAGTAAGAACCACTGACCCTCCTCTGTAGCTTTTGCAATTTGCATTTTATTTCATACTTTGTTTACAAAATAATTGGAGTGAAGAATGTAGATTTGTTTTTTGTTCATTTTGGGGATATTGGTTTGTAAAATATTCATGTATGTATGGAGACCTAGAGGGTCAAATCACAACAGATCACAAAACAGGACATTTCACAAAACAAAACCACATTTCAGAAAACACAACCACGTTTTAGTTAAGACAACATTTCACAAAACACATTTTAGAAAACAAAAGGACATTTCACAAAACACAACCACATTTTAGAACAGACGGCATTTCAAAAAACATAACCACGTTTCACAAAACAGAACCATATTTTAGGAAACACTACAACATTTCACAAAACATTTGAGATATCAAAATAACATTTCAGAAAACAACCACATTTGACAAAACACAACCACGTTTCAGAAAACTCAACTGCATTTCATAAAACGCATTTTAGAAAAGACGACAATTCACAAAACACAACATTTAACAAAACACAATGACAGTAAACAAGAAACAAAATGACCTTTCCCGAAACATGACCACATTTCAGAAAATACTACCACATTTCACAAAACATAACAACATTTGAAAAAACACATTTTAGAAAATAAAAGGACATTACACAAAACAAAATCACATTTCATAAAACTCAACCACATTGGAGAAAAGATGAGATTTCAGAAAACATAACATTTTACAAAACACAACCGCATTTTAGAAAACACGACATTTAAAAAATATATAATGTTATTTCACAAAACAACCATATTTTAGGAAACACTACATTTCAAACATTCCCGTGTCAACATTTGAGATATCAAAATAACATTTCAGAAAACACAACCACGTTGATGAAAACTCAACTGCATTTAATAAAACATAACATTTGACAAAACACATTTTAGAAACGACAATTCACAAAATATGACATTTAACAAAACATTTGAGAAAATACAACTTGACAGGAAACAGAAAACAAAACATTTCACAAAACACAACCACGTTTGACAAAAGATATTTAACAAAAAACACATTTCACAAAACACATTTTAGAAAACAAAAAGACATTTAACAAAACACAACCACATTTCAGAAGACATTTCAAAAAACATAACGTCATTTTCATAAAACATTTGAGATATCACAATGACATTTTACAAAACACAACTACGTCTCAGAAAACATAACTGCGAACAAATGCGTTTCAGAAAATACTTGAGAAAATACAACTCGACAGGTAACGGCAAACAAAACATTTCAAAAAACATGACCACATTTCACAAAACACAACATTTAACAAAACACATTGACATTTCAGTTAACACATTTTACAAGACAAACAATGTAACTGTGTTTTGTGATTTATTTTTTTTTTTGTGAAACATTGCACTCATGTCACATGCTGTCCGAGATGGGTTTTTTTTTTCCCAAATGTGGTCAGGTTTTGTGAAATGTTGTGCTTTGACCCTCTGGGCCACCATATAAATGTTTGCTTCAGTGTGCAGAATGTACGCACAAAAGAACATCACAATTTAATGTACTAACTACAGAGTCCAAGGGAACACGAAGAGATATTTATAACCCATCTTTTCTGCAACTTCCCATCAGAATGCCAGTGCCAGAGCTTAAAGTACACAGCTTGTTACTTTGTTCCCAGCATGGAAAACAGATTCAATATCCAAGTTCAAAACTGATTCCTGTCACATCTCTGCAATAAATCAAACTTTGAGAAGCAATTTTGCAAACAAAACAAGAAAAGATAGAACATTTGCAATGTTTATTGAGATTTTAGTGTGCACAGTGTGTGTGTGTGATCACTGCACAGTGTAACAGTGTAAGTAGAGAAACAACCATGTTGATGTATTTGGCTCATTCCCACAACTGTGGTGCTGTTGTCAGGAAAGGCCTGAGTGTGTTACCCAATGTACCATTCACATGATAGGATAATTCCAGTGTGTTCGATACTGTTTGTTTTTCTACCACTATGTGCAATTATGAGGCGTCTGTTTTAATGTGTCTGATTTTGTCTCTGAAATTGCTGAAAAGAAAAATAGCAGCTGGGTGGAAATCCTGTGAATCCAAAGACAAGCTCTTCAGAAACATCGTCCATTTTTTAAACTTCATCTCTGAGGTTTTAAAGGGCTTCATGACATCAAATAAATTCCCTCACTCCACTAAAAGAGCATGAAATTGACTCAGATGACACATTAAACCACCAAAAATGGATTCACAGGTTTTTTACGTAACCAGTAAAATGTTTGGTGCCATTATTTCAACACAAAGATCCATTATATTCATCTGCTGTACCAGAAATCGTGATACATTAGAAACTGTCTTCAGTCATGTTACATTTAGCCTAGAACCTGCATGAGAAATGTATTTGGGGCTTCCTGTTGTCACCCATGCTTGACAACCGAGGGTGTGTTTCACTGTTTACGTGTATACCTGTTTAACGGCTCTGTCCTGTTGACACGGAGGAATAAAACCAACTCTGACTGCAGTTTAATAACAGTGTTGCCCCACAGCTATGTGTCCTCGTCATACTTACTTCGGTCTGCCAGTGAATTTACCAGAATCAGCTTTATTGAGGAATTTGGCTGCGTTTTTTTGTTGTTGCTCTTACTCTAAAAGTAGAGTACAGATAAGAAAAGCCAACAAAGCTGAAGAAAAGTCAACATTTAGCTGTTACGTAGGGGAGAGTGAGGTCGGTCGTCACAGTTTTTACTTTCGCTTGAATCCTTGGAACACTGTTTCCTTAGTAGATTCCCTTTCGGTGTGTAATGAAGTGTCAGGTAGGAATGCATCGATGTTACTCTCCTTGTGCTTCTCTGTTTCAAAAATGGACTGTCAAATATCTATGTGGTGTGCACATGTGACAACCATCCACATCACGGGTTTGGTTGTCACGTGTTAATTTAATGAGAAAAATAAGACATCTGAAGTCTTAAAAATGACTTAATGACTTAATGCAGTTGTAATTCAACAAGCTAACGTCTCATGCATTGAGAGAAATGGGAAAAATCACTCCCGTAAGTGCATTTTTAACCCTTATATAACAATACTAAGAACAATAAAAAGGTAAGACAGGGATAAAAGTGAAAGTAAAACCTCCCCTACTGCCTGTCAGTTAATCATCCGGACATTCGTAACACCAGAACAATGCCTGCACATTTGAGTACCACAGTTTGTCTTCCTGACAAAATTCCTGCCCATTTTCTATCGAAAAAAGAAAGGACTAAATATTTCACACCACGCGTGCACATGCCAACAAAAGGGTGTGACAACCAACCCTGAAGAGAATGTAACAAGCATCCACAACTGGGTTTTGTTTCCCCGCAACTATGCTGCCAACCACATGTTGTAGCTTAGCTAAGAACGAACGTATCTACGCTACAGCTCTCCCATCGTACTTTTTGATAGTATTAATAGATTCATTATAAATTCATTGTGTAAAAGATCAGAGGAGAAACACAGAAGAACTGGATATTCGTATTTTGACATGGAAAACATAAAGCCTTTTCACGTCAAAGTCAAGCGCATTACTTCTGAAATGACCCCTTAGATGACCTCTGACCCCAATTTGGAAAATCTCAGTACCAACAGCGCCCTCTAGGGAGCGACATCTGATGAATGTGACTGCCATTAGCCAAGTAATTTAGCTGTATAATGGTGCAGAGTGCAAACATGTTGGAATATTTATCAAATAATAAATGTAACATGTCAGAGCCAGATATGTCCTGTCACTTACCATGTGTGGACACTGGGTGGCGCTGTAGGAGGTCAGGTGTTTGAAGGGCAAATGGTTTTTGACCTCTGTAACAGTGTTCAACATGCTGAAAGCTGTGTGTTCAGTTTTGGATGAGAAATGTAGAAAAGGGATATTTCTTTATATTTCTTTAATTTAGGGTGATCTACTGACAGAAAATATAATATAATAAGTATGTTTTCTTTCGTGTATACTAACTTGAAAGTTAGAATTGCGTTACATTTCCTTAGAATGATATAGTTATATCTATGTATGGAGCAGTCCACTCTGTTGCACCACTATGTTTCTACAGTGGCCCAAAACTGACTCAAACTTTTTGTGCCCAAGGAACACCAAAGGGCAAGCCAAAATCTCAAAGCACACCTGTATTTATATCTGTGCACAATAGCTTCTGTAATGTGTGTTGTCACTCTTATCACGACATAAGACAGTAAGACAGGTAGCTTTCCTGATACCGTCTACTGACAGCTTTGTGTCTTTTATTTCTATGGTAGTTTTCGTGCTGGCCAATTAACAGCCCCTCTCTGAGTAGCAGCTTGGGAATTTTTTTTTCTTTATATAAACTGCTCTATTTAGTGCTTTTATTGGTTTAAATCCCTGTGTTTGTTTGTTTGTTTGTTTTGGAGAGCTGGGGACCTCTGTGGATAATTCAGCTTCCAGTAAAAACCTCCTAAACAATGAACACTGAAGGAATTCTAACTGGAAGAAGTTTCAGCTGGTTGCAATCTGCGATCTTCACCACTAGATGCTACCAAATCCCCCTAAATCTTACTCACCGGACCTTTAAGATAGATCTTTAGTCCCAGAGATGCTCCCCAGGTAGCCAAAATGACCTCGCCAAGAATGCCAGGCCGGGTTCGGTTGCCCGAATCGGCTGAGACTCAGTATGAATGGGTCCATTTCCACCAACATTTCCGGGAACTTTTGTTTCCAGGATTGTATTTACCTGGGTGAAAGAAATCCTGGTAATCTGTGTGGTTTTCCACCGCACCTCAACGTTCCAAATCAGGCTGATGACATAGATGATTCGGTGTGTGCCCTATATTTAGCTCCGACAGCTTGTCAGCTATTCTTCCATAGACTCAGTCGTTTTGAGTCGCCGACTCGAAGCCTTGCTGAATTTCTTCCTCAGCAAATACGCTCAAAAGAGTCTGGACCTCGTCGTTCGTCCACTTCTTGAAGCTTCTCTTCTTTTGCTCCATTTTCCCAATGATCAAAACACAAACAAAGTGAATCTTGTAGAAATGAAATAATGTTTGCAGCCACACTAAGGCGGAAGTGCGCAACGCTGCAAGTGTCTGTTCCACCGATCAGCGTTCTGAGGAATCTGAAAAGTCCTACCCCCTACGGTATGTTTTCAGGGGAAGTTTGGAGTTGAGAGAAAGTTTTTTACCTGGGTAATTTCGGTGGATACACATGGAGGTTTTTCAAAATCCCAGGGAATTGATAGAAGTTCCTGTCTGTATACATCCTATCTACACATACATTGTAAAATAAAACACACACATGGTCAAATACAGTGAAACATATGTGCCCTACTTGGGCAAATGGAGAAAGAGAAGGCAATTGTGCAATGCATAGAAGAAAGTATAAAGTATTTGGGGGGGATTCTAGATTATGGACTGTTGGGATCAACAGCCAGTTGTTGATGACCCACTGGATCCAGTCACACAGCATCATCCCCACCATTCATGGCCTATACACTACAGCCACCGTGTGGTGACAAACGGAACTGTCACGCGCGTGGATGGCACATATTTTCAAGGCATGCAAGTTGATGAAAGTGTCTGGAGCAGCGGAGGAAGCCCCGGTGCGCCTCGTATGTTTTTCTTGTGCTCACCTCGTTGGTTTTTACGGCGGATGCACGCTGGTATCACAACATCAGAGCTCGCCGAGGGCGCGCGGAAAGTTCACCACAAAGTCTGTGTATGTGTGTGTGTCTGTGTATGTGTGTGTGTGGTTTGACGCTCATGTGTGCTCAGTCTGTCTGTCTAATAGAGTGACCCCCCAGCGCGCTGTTTAAAGGGAAGACAAGAGAGCTGAGTCAACGAATCACAAGGAGAAGGATGCAACAGTTGATGTGCGCGAGTTGCAGTTTCCGTGCATTTGGAGGCACGCGGAGGATGGTGGCTTTGATCTGTGTGGAGCAAAGAGTGGATGTTTTGCTGCTTTATTAAAACCCCTCAGCTGTCAGATTAAACACAAAGACCCACGCGTTTAGTTTAGAGGCTGTCCACTCGCGCGTCTTCCCTGCACCAAAATGGACATTTGGACAGACCCGCATTTGGAGGGACTTCATGCTCTGCTGGAATGAAGTTGGAGCGGGGACTTGGGATGGTCTGCGGCGGCGAGTAGCAGCGCAGTCTTGCACCAACATGCATCGGATTCTGCAGAGGAGGCGAGTGCGCAAGCTGCGGGTCGTCTGGGCTTCTCTGGCCCTGGTGGCTCTGTCTCTGGCCGCATGCAGCGCGCTGTTCACGGCGTGGACTTGGCGACAGACGCGGGACCTGTCCCAGTCCTTTAAGATCCTGCAGGACCGAATGGAGCAGGTTTGTGTCACACTCCAAAAAACCCAATCAAGCCTGCAAACACGCATGCCACGCATATTTGCACCAACGATAATATTTACGCGCCTGTGATTATTACTAAGTGTTTGTTATGTAACTTTTCTTGTGTGGCTGCGGTTACGGGAATCTTCACGGGGGGGATATGGAAAAATGCGATTCCACACTTCACCCCCCCTCAGCCCCTGGCCCCCCTTTCTCTCCCGCCTTTGCACGTACTCTATTCTATTGCACCATTTCGCTGCTTGGCACTTTTATTGCTTACCAATAAGTGCAGTCAGGTTGTGTGGAGTTACTGCTTCTTTTTTGCGTCTAGCCCCCCCTCGTGCTGCTGCTGCTGCTCCCCCCGCCATGTTTAATTACTCTGGTGCCAGTAGTGCTCCAGTTTTATCTCAATTTACTGGAAAGCCTCAACTATTTGCCTCTGTGTGCACTTTATACCCAACCGAGCGCGCGGAGGGGAACAGGCTGAGTGATAAAGTGTGGCAAGTGTAAAGCGTTTTGCAACATGCACGGTCACTTCTCCTGCACAGGTCAGGAGAAGGCTCTTTTAAAGTGGTTGAATTTGCAGAAATTATGCGCAGCAAGTAAAATCTGAGCATCAAATACTTTATGTCCTGCATTCTGGTGAGTTTTTACGCACCAATATGTGCATTAACAGCATCAATTTATGGTTTAAAAGTCTTAAAGGGACAGTTTAATCTTTTTTTGAAGTGAGCTTGTGTGGGGTCCTTATCCATAGTTAGTATATTACACACATTTGATATCTGTCGTCACGCCCCCAGTTTGGAGAAGCAGGCTGGAGTCCGACGTGGAAGCTGAGCAATGCACTGCTGCGGATGGGGGCCAGCAACAAGGCATGTTTTAGCCACCTAAAAAAACCAACATCAGTTTAAATGTGCGCTATATTGAGAGTGTTTCCACTGCTTTACCTTTCCATCAGACCACCCATTTTAACAGGAAAGGCGTTAGCGGCTTAAGTTCCCTGTCTATGTTCTCATCAAAGCCACCAGACTCCATTGAGAAAAAGAGTAATTTTAGCTTGCTGAACACAGGAGCTGCTGGCCAATGTTGATTCGATTAGCTGGTTAGTTTGTGTTACTGTGTGACTCTGGGGAGTCCAGACAAAGCCGTTCAAAAGCCGAAGTGACACAAAAACACAAATAAAATAACTAATGAAGGCAGCAGTAGACCAGCAGCTCCTGTGTTCAGCAATGTTAAATCGCTGTTTTTTTCAAAGGAGTCTGGCTGAGAAGAGAGCGATGTAACAGCTTCATTTTTGCAGTGGTAATCACTGATTGATATTGAGGTAAAGCAGTGAAAATACTCTCAATAGAGCACACACATGACCCGATGTTGTTTTTTTCCCAGGTGTGCCGTTTCTAGGTCCACAGCAGTAGGTTGCTGAGCTTAAAATCTGAACTGTCCCTTTAAATGCTGTCAAGATAAAAGTCCTTTGCTACTTTCATGTTTTTACAAGGGGGCAAATGCCCATGTTCAAATATTGAGTGTCCCCTGAAATCTGCACCTACATGTGCAGCTCTAATGCAAAGAGCACTTTTGAAGCTTCTTGCACTTGCAGCAAATGTTAAGACTCCAGCACGAGGTTGCATCACAAGGCAAATTCTCTACAAGCAGCCAAAAGGAGCTGATGGAAATTCTTCTGGTTTCGAGTTCACAGTATTTACAAAACCAGGTTGCGCTGGATTTGAGATCAGGAGGACAGGTTGGCCGTGTATCATGTTGACAGACCTGCACACACACTCACTCACACACACACACACACACACACACACACACACAAACACCCCCCCCCCCAAAATTGGACACGTGGAGTGTTGATGCTGGAGTCCTTCCCAAGGGGCCCCGTTCTGTCCATTTGACCGTTGGCCAACTCCTGATGAGAGCCAGCGAGTGAACGTCTGGAGAGCGCAGAGCGACTCGCTGCCTCCATTTCCACAGTAGCAGTAAATTTAAACATACTTTCCCTGGGCCACGGTTCCTCTTACTTCATATAAGCCTCCTTCGGTCATTCAGCGGGCCCCTGGCCAAGCTTTTCAAAGTTTGCTGGCTTGACAAAAATCGTTTCTTTCTCAGAAATGGGAGTAAAGATGCGAGGAATGCAAAGCACTAAAAACATGAATTAGGTGTCGCAACCACTCTCTGAGGAAGTGGTAGACCTATTCTAAAGCGAGCATGGCAGCAGGGGCAGGATACTGGAAAAGACGAGCCTGTTTATGTGGCTGGCTGGCTGGAAGAGGCTGTCTGTGGCTGTGTGGGATCCACGCCAGAAAAAAGTCATAATAAACTTATTGGACATTTGTTAATAGTGCGTTTTCTCTCCCTCTCTCTTTCTCTCTGTCTCTCAACAGGTCAATACACAGAGGAAGGCCATTGTTCAGCTCATTCTGGAGAAGAGAGAGCTGCTGGTGGGGCAGAGAGTGAAGAGAGACGGTACTGCAAACCAAAAAAAAAAAAGTCTTCCACAGCTGCATTTTCTTGACTTCAACACCAGCAGCATGTCGAAGTTTTGTGCTTTTTAGCCGCCCCCAAAATCACCACAGACACAATACTTACCAACTGTGCTCTGTTGTTTTTTTTGGGAAGAACATTTAACACAAACGCTGGCCAGTCTTGGCCCGCATGCCACTTTGGTCGGGTCCAGCGGGCCGCAGGCACAGCCCGCTGCTATAAGTTGACACAGGAAAAAGTAGGCAGCTGGATGACTGTTTCAGAAATTACAGGTCTGACCAGAACGGCCTCGGAGCCCAGAAAACCAGCTGGCTCGGGAGCGAGGCCTTGTTGCATGCTTTCGGGCAGTGAAATTGATTTTTTTCTGTCCTCCCCCCTGAGCACACAACTGACACAGCTATGATTTGTTGTGAAAGCGGTGATATTTGATGACCTATCATTGCAGTATTTATAGCCTCTGCTTGCGTCACCATCACGGGACTGCTTGATTGTTCACATTTTGTCCGAGAGTGAACCCTCAGTCGCTCGTATGCTGGATTTCAGCGCAGGGATGAACGTCCAAATTTGACAAAAGGATTCATTTAGAGAAGTGCATTTCTCGCCAGAATATCTATATTGATATCCTGCAGATATTAGCTTTTTTCTTTAGTAACTGATATCCTGCTTTGTCTTCCAAAACACATTAAACAGTGTTCAAAAATTCATGGCTATCGACGGGAATAAAAAAAACACCAAACAGCTTTTTCCAGTTTGTGGAAAGTTGACCACCGCGGTGCAGCGTTTCAGCAGGACACTGCTGTTATGTTCTCTCCTGATGACTGACAGCTTGAGTCAGGAAACTCAGGCCAGCCTGAGGGCTTTACGCTCGCCCATAGCAAATCCTAAGTCTACAGGGTCACCCACCTGCGAGTTATTTTAGCAGGGACTTAATATTCCTGTATGACGGCGGGGGGCCCCGGTGTTTGGCTGCTCCGTCTCGAAACATAAAGTATGTATTTCTCAGTTACAGTATTCAGGTTGTATCTGAGTTTCAAATCGCTCCCCGAAGGCCAGAATGCAAAGCTAAAATAAACTTTTAGTGGGTAACAAGAGCAGGCGTTCTGCAGCTTTGGCCTTTTAGCGTTGTGTTTTATTTATTGTATTTATTCGAGCAGGGGCCGTAGCTGTTGCCTCACCCTGTTCTTAGTCGACTTTTTTGGGACACAGGGTAGCTGAAGAATTTTTGACTCGCTTTTTCTGGCACTTCATTTCTCTAATTTAGTGTTCTTAGCTTCGTCTATAAGGCTTTTTTTAATGAGACACCAGTGGTATTTTCAGCCGTGATTGTGGTACCAAGACCAGCTATTTTAATGGCAGCTGTTCAAGACTAACAAACAGCAAAACTGGCTTTTTTTTATTTTATCTTTTTTTAATCGAGATATAGTGGCATTTCCAGCCATAACTGTGGCACCACAATCAGGTGTTTATTATTTGTAATTATTAGGTTTTTTTTGAGACAGCAGCTGTATTTCTAGCTGCAAATGTGGTACCAAAATGTTTTGGTTTTTTGTAGCGAGACATTGGAACATTTCCAGCTCTGACTGTGGCACCGAAAGTGTTTTTTTTTTTAATGAGGCATAAGGGCACTTCCAGCTGCGACTGTGGCGCCAAAAATGGGATTGTTTTAAGCAAGACATCGCAACATTTTCAGCCTTGATTATGGCACCCAAAGTGGGTGATTTTTAGCAAGTCATTGGCTGCAACTGTTGCACCAAAACTGGGTGTTTTTAAGCGAGACATCACAGCATTTTGTGCTGCAAATGTGGTGCTACAAATGCTTTTTTTCTCCTTTTTTTTGAGACATCAGCTGTATTTCCACCTGCAAATGTGGTACTAAAACTGGGTGTTTTTTAGCGAGTCATCGGGGCATTTCCAGCCATGATTGTGACACCAAAACTTGGTGTTGTTTAGCGAGACATCAGGGCATTTTAAGCTGCGATTTTGACACCAAAACTGTGTTTTTTAGCGAGTCATTGAGGCATTTCAAGCTGCTATTGTGGCACTATAACTCGGTGGTTTTTAGCCAGACATGGGGGCCTTTCAAGCTGCAATTGTGGCACCAAAACTGGGTATTTTAAGACATAACATGATCTTTTCCTAACCATTACCAAGTGGTTTTTGTGCCTAAACATAACCACACTTTAGCCACAGCACTGTTGAAATGTCAGGAAATGTAAAGTCTCAACACTTGCACTACATTATGCTCCCCGTAGGCCAGATTGCAAAGCTAAAATAAACCTTTAGTGTGTAACAAGAGCCGGCGTTCTGCAGCTTTGGCCTTTTAGTATTGTGTTTTATTTATTGTATTTATCAGAGCAGGGGCCGTAGCTGTTGCTTCACTCTGTTCTTAATCGACTCTTTTGGGTCACAGAGCAGCCAAAGACCTTTTTGACTCTCTTTTTCTGGCACTTCATTTCTCTTTATAAAGCGTTCTTAGCTTCATCTCTCGAAGCACATTTAATGCTTTCACTTTCCCCCTGCCTATCTTGTCTTTGTCTGCCCCCCCACACAGCTCTCCATCCTCCTTCACTCCATCGCTCTTCTTTGTCTGTATTTTCTAGATGACTGCGACCAGCTGGCACTAAGATTAGCCCCCACAGGCACAAAAAAAAGAAAGAGGCACACGACTGAAAATAACAGTTTGAGGAAATATATTGAAGCACGTGACAGGAAATCCTTTGCCCATCTGCTAACCGCGTTAAAAAGAGCCAGGTTGAATTTAAATGGCTGCAAATTAACACACCGTGTTATTAGACAGATACAGATGGGAATGATTGTTTTATCAAAAAACCACAGACGTTATTTTCTCTGCCATTCATAATCCGTCTCTCCTTGCCTTGTGAAGGGGGAGCGCTGCGAGGGAGGAATGGAAGTGGAAAGAAAGCAGCGTCTCATTTTGAGAGTAAGTAGCTTGGCAGATCCCGTATAGCCGTCTCGTTTAGCATCTGCTGAAGTGGTTTCAATCATATACCCCTATACGATTGCACTCATAAAATCTTAATTGACTTTCCCTTTTCTCTCCCTTTCAATGTCTCTTTCACTTTCCACCAGTAACCAAAGTCTCCTCTCAGCAAGGTAAGAGTCGTAAAAATGACGGATGGAAGATAATCTGTGAAATTTTTGTCTATGAGATGATTTACCTTGGATGACTGTGTGTGTGTGTGTGTGTGTGTGTGTGTGTGTGTGTGTCAGTTGGAGAGGGAGGTGTGATAAAGGGTTGGGAAGAGAGGACATTGAATATGAGTAAAGCAGTGAGGTACAACAAGGAACAAGGCACCTTCACTGTGGAGAGAGCGGGCGTCTACTTCCTGTTCTGTCAGGTGAGTTTGTGTTGGGAGTTGTAGTTTATTAACAAACTCCAACAGCATCACACTCCTCATCCTCACATTACTACGTGTGCACAGACATACTATGTGGTACTAAATGTTCGTAATTTCAAATTCTTGGTCTTATTCTTTGATCAAACATTTTCTTTAACTTGGCTGATTAAAGACTGCATTTCATGTAGTCAAAGTCCTTGTATGACTGAGATGAGACCATTTTGTCAGTGAGGAAAAAACAGCCCATTTGCCTGAAGAAAATGTTGGCATTGTACATATCTACAAACCACAGATATGTAACAACAAACCGGGTGTTTTTAGCAAAACATCCAGGCATTCCCAGCTGCAATTACACCACCAAAACCAGTTGTTGTCCAGTGATGATTGTGTCACTAAAACTGGATGTTTTTCTGCGAGACATTGGGGCATTTAAATGTGGCACCTAAACTGTAATTTTTAGGGAGATGTTGGTCGCATGTTCAACAGTAATTGTGGCACCAAAAACACTTGTTTTTGTAGCAAGACATCGAGGCATTTCCAACATGGTACCAAAACCAGGTGTTTTTAGGTGACATTGGCAGCATTTCCAGCAGCAGTTCACCCTTCGCTAAGCCTCTCCCTTAATCAGTTACTGTCCAATCCTACGTTAGCAACCGTGTTTAGCAACCAAGAGGTCCGTCAAGCTTTCATCAGAAGCTAATATGCCAAAGCAGCGTGCATACGGTAACGTTACCTTCAAGTCCGACACCTGATACCCAAAAAGTGTCGAAGGTGGTGTTGAATTTTCCCCTTCCCCAAGCCCAAGACCCAAGGAAGATATGGCTAAAACAGTGTGGAAGACCACATGAACAGCTGAATCCAGCAAAGATCAATAAAAACACCCACATTTGTTCCAAGTTAAGATGCTAACTAACTTTAGCTAATGCTAGCTTTGTGTGCTAGCTGCTCTCCCTTTGTCTGCCCCAAGGAGGGAACATAACTCAACATTAACTTAAATTTAAACCATATATTGACTTACCCTGCTGTACAAGAACATTCTTTGTCCTTCATGGGGTGCTAAACGCTTGCATTGCGACTGGTGAGCTTTTCCCTCTATTTTAATGTTCTCGTGATTTATACTCCGCCAGCAGATGATATTGTGAATGTAGCTCTCACATGCATATTGAAGACCTTTCTGCTGGCTTCTCTCTGATATCTCCGAACAGTTTTTCCAGAAATTTGATGTTATTTCCTTTGGAATATCTCTCACCGATATCGCTGAAAACTCCATATTTCTTATGCTAGGAGTGAAAGCTTGACGGACGTGGCAACAGTAACAAAGGGGGGCGGGGCTTAGCGAAGGGTCAATTGTGGCAACAAAAATAGTTGGTTTTTAGCAAGACATGAGAGCATTTTCAGTGGTGTTTGTGTCACCAGAAACAGTTGTTTTTGCAGCAAGACAATGGAGCATTTCCAGTGGTGTTTGTGTCACCAGAAACAGTTGTTTTTGCAGCAAGACAATGGAGCATTTCCAGTGGCAAATATGGCACCAAAACCGGATGTTTTTTAGGAAGACACTGGTGCATTTCGATGTGGTACCACAACCAGGTTTTTTAGGTAGGCATTAGCAGCATTTCCTGCAGCAATTGTGGCACCAAAAATAGTTGTTTCATAGGAAGACATCAGAGCATTTCCAGCAGCGATTGTGTCATCAGAATCAGAGGTTTTTGTAGCAAGACACCGGAGCATTTTCTAGTGGCGATTGTGTCACCAAAGCAAACATTGAGGCATTTCTTGCAGCAATTATTGCACCAAAACCAGATGTTTTTATCGCACGACAATGGAGCATATCCAGCTAAAATACTGTCTCACCAAACCAGATATGTTTGGTAGGTACACATACAAGCATTTCCAGTGGCGACTGTGGCACCAAAACTGGATGTTTTTAGTGAGACATTGGGGCATTTCTATGTGGCTCCTAAACGGGGTATTTTTAGGTAGACATTGGTGGCATTTTCAGCTGCGATTGTGCCACCAAAACCAGGTGTTATTTAGGGTGACATCAGGGCATTTTCCATCCGCCATTGTGGCTATGAATTCCCCTTCCCTTTCACTTACTCTGCAGCTTTCTCACAGTCCAACACGTAGCTAGCTAGCTAGCATATTTATCCGCATCATTTTTACGAGGGAGGTTCACCTGGTTACGCTTGCATCTTCGGGAAACACGTTCCCTGTTTAGTATTTAAATATTGAGGTGACCTTAAATTATAGTTTATAGTATGTAAATGCCGCTAGTATCAACTTTTTGTCTGCATTTGCCAGAGCCTCACTGTTCCTACCACAACTGGCATCAAAACAGGAAGGAAGTGGTGAAGAAGTAAAGCCCGCCTCTTGTTTGCTTTGACTGGCTGCCAAGGCCAAGTGTGATATTGACAAGCTAACCGCTCCTTGCATTGAAAAGCTGATGATATTTTAACTACTATGCATGTCTAAAAACCGCAAGAAAAACATGAAGCACAGCATGAGAGAAGAGGAAAACAATGGTTTTGCTGGTGACATGTTTTCCATCAATGTGTCTTGGTGTGACAGGGCCTTAAACAAGTTTGCTTTTGAATTTGGCTTCCTTAGTTTTTAAGTTGAAGTGAAAAAACCAAATTTCATATTTCAAACTTGAGTGAATCGTCTTGGGACCCAGCCTTACTTCTTAGTTTTACCACCTAATGCAGCTTTTAAAAAAAACAGCCTTTATTTTGTACAAACATCAGTCATGCTGTACTGGTACGTATCATGTTCTTTGGAGAGGTGGATATCAGGTTTTGGGTAATCTCGTGTAGCCAGACCTCAGCCTTGTCAAGTTGACAGAGGTCTGGAGAAAATCTCGCCAAAAGAAAGAAAGAAAGAAAGAAAGAATTATGATTGCAGGACCTTGGAAATCCAGCACTTAGTTTTCATTTGAACAGTTGAGAAGAAACAAGTTGTCCTGGTGTCTCTGCTAATCTGTCTCGCTTGATTGATCATCTTCTGCATCTCCTCAGGTGTTGTTCAATGAGCAGCAGTCTCAGTATGTGAAGCTGGATGTGGTGACCAGCGGCCAGAGGCCTCAGAAGCTGCAGTGCATGGAGGGTTACGGGACGACCCCCTCCGCCGGGCCGCACCCTTTCCACTTCCTGAAGCCCTGCCAGGTGTCCGGCCTCCTGCGACTGGACAAAGGCACGGAGCTGCAGGCCATCACAGGCTCGTCCTTCAGACTCCACACTCTGGGCAACCCGTCAGCCTCGCCTCACATCTTCAGCATCTTTAAAGTCAACTGAAGCATGGATCCTTTTAACGCAAACTCATCTGAGAACATCAAAACTTCTTGTGTGTCTGGATGAGATCTTTTTTCTATATGGTTAAACAGTCATAAGCAGTCGGGGCATCACATCTGGCCATAGCTGCTTCCCAAAGACGTTAATTTGAAAGACAAACCTGACATTTGTGGAAGTTGTTGTGGAATTTTTTCTCTGGACAGCAGTGCTGTTTTGGAACGCAAAACACAGACTTTTGGATTTAAACCAAGACCCGAAGTGGACGAAATGCCTCGATGAACGTCTGCCGAGAGAACAGATGTGATGGAAGCTGTTTTGTAGATAAAGGGCTTCATATAAAAAGAAAAATACTTGGATGTTCATTTTAGCCTTCGTATCCTGTAATAAATTGTGCTTACACTCTCTTTATAAGACTGACAGTAAAGCTGTGCATGCACCTTCCACTTTTATATCGCCAGTGCCTCGAGGAGCTGAGAGCACGTCCGCAAGCGTCCAATCTAGACACTATAAATGGCCGTCATGAGCTGTCAGTGATATTTTATACGTCTGTGTGTGAATCTGATGAATCAAACAGTTCTTGTTTATACTGATTTTATGATCTTTACAATGCAATGTGTGTCTGAGTGTGAAATTAAGTCTTTTTTTAAAACTTTGTATATACGTCACACATATTTTACTCTGCGCATATCAAGTCAGAAGCTGGCAAAAAAGGGGACATTTTAAATAACATGGATGTGAATTTGTGCTCTTTCTTCTAAGGTCAGATTTGACTGTAAGGTATTTGTATGTATAGTACTGGCTTGACTTTTGGAAAGTACTTGCAAGTTTCAGTAAGCAAAGCAAACAGGTATAAATACAATGGTGTCTCTCTTTTCTGCCTTTTTTATTGGTTTAATGGATCGTCAGATAATTGTTAATTTAGTATTAAGAGCTGGTCTTTAAAAAGTACTGGAAATTCCCTCATTCGTCCAAAGCTGTAGTGAAAGTAAGGGTGCTTTTACACCTGCCCTGTTTGGTTCAGTCCATTCGAATTGAGGTTCGTTTGTCGCCTAAGTGTGGTCCGTTTGGACAGGTGTGAACACAGCAATTGCACTTGGGTGTGCACCAAAACAACCGGACCGAGACCTTCTTGAAGAGGTGGTCTCGGTCCGCTTACAAATGAACTCTGGTGTGGTTCTTTTGTGGTGAGAACGTGTTCCGACCTCGAGCCGAGGTACTGCCTTAATATGCGCATCCAATGCATCACAACATTGTTTTCTAGTTGGAGCCGCGCCTCGTTTTCAGACTGCATGGTTTGACTAAAATGAACAATGACAGCAATATAGTCCACGATGACCAGCGCTAAAATCAACCTGCGTAGTTGTCCCTCCATTGTGACATTAGAAAGTGTCGCATTTATCTTGCAAGTGTACTCTTCTTCAACATTTTGCTTTACTTCCATGGAAATTCTGACCAATCAAGAGCAGCTTTCTTGCGCAAGGTATTTTATCTGGTCCGCTCGTAAATGCTGCCGTGAGAACACGAACCAACTCTAGGTAATTATACAACTTTGTAACAAATTAAGTCCCTGATTTGGGCCAAAGCAAGACAACTCTAGGTCTGAAAGCACCCTTAAAGTTGATTTTAAATATTACAAAGATTTTGTATTTTTTTTTTCCAAAAAAAAGAACATTATCCAGAACTTTCTGTCAAGAGAAGTCTTAATATTAGTGTTAGTAGTATGGCTTGGTAATATATCGATACTGTGATATGAGACTTGTGGCAGTCGGTGTTACAGTGTTTGAGGCATACACCGATTACACTACTCGCCCACTGCCGCCACCATTTCATTTTTTTTTTACTAAACGACAGATACTACTTAACTGAAAGTGTTTTCTCAGTACAGCAGAGTTGCAGCTCACTTATCATTACGAGAGTAAGAAGAGTTGACGGACAAGATGATGGTGGAGGATTTGGTGTCAAAGCAACAAGCAGAAACGCCTCTTTGGCAATATTTGAGATGTAAACCCTATCTTAATTGGGAATCTGATGACGTTACTGATGGAAACTGAGTTGATTACATCCATTGATGTATATAGAGAACTGGATATAGCATCAGGGGCGGGCCTTGGCTCATGACCAGTTTGACTTCCTGGATCTTCTGCAACCTTTGGCAATCGAGTAAGTGAACTAGAAACTTCGGCTGGCCGAGCTGCTAACTTCCAGTTTAGCCTTCTGCTAGCTTGATGTGGCTCTTCTAGACTTTTGAAAAGTTATTGGATCAAATTCCAATAGTGAAACAACATTCGCAGGGGTAAAATGTGATGACTTACAGACGTGTCGTTCACAATGTAAGTCTACATAAAAAAAAGTCTTTTGGGCTCAGTGGCATCACGTGACAGACTTGCAATTACACGGTTTGGCCGCTATGTCCAATTATCTTGAATGCCCGGCGCACTTAGCAGAAGATATACTTCATGAATCCAAGATTAATCCCAATTTTTTTCACTCTCTTGTCATATACATACGTGCCTGAAATACACACACATGCACGAACAGGACCTATACATGCATCAGACGAAGAGATGTCAGCGTTAGGGGGCTGCCAATAGACAAGCACCCCGGGCAGTTGGGAGTTTGGTGCCTGTAGTGCCCAGGAGGCAGGCTGGCACCTCTCCAGCTACCAGTCCACACTCCATATTTGGTCCGGACGGGTACTTGAACCAGTGACTCTGGTTCCCAACCCAAGTCCCTATGGACTGACCTACTGCCGCCCTTTCCTGTAGGGCCTGGTGGCATCCCAGATGTCGTCTTAGGTTTTGGATCTCATAATATTGTCAATGTTGTCTTTTCCTGGTTTTTAAGGGTGCATTATAGTAAAGTGATGTCATTTCCTGAACTTACCAGACTATTCTAGCTTTTCTATTGTTTCCCTTTACCCACTAAGTCATTACATCCACAATTCTGATCCCTTATTTTACCAGTATAAAGAAGAGTGTTAATATAAGCCAGTAACAAAACAAGAGCAGCAGTCTGATGTACAATACTGACACTAATTTACACAAATAATTTACAGTCTATGCTCACAATGACAACAATAACATACTGATGGTTAGCAGGTGTTATGTTTACCACGTTCACCACCTCATTTTAGCATGCTAAAGTGTTGCTAGTTAGCATTAAACACAAAGTACAGCTGAAGCAGATGGGAGTGTGTTTGGTTTTGAAGGTGTTTGGCCATGAACCAAAAGACTGGAGAGATAAAAGTATATTTAGTATGTCTTTGCCCTTGAATGACTCGAATTAGTTTCTAATTTAGAAGTGAAACATCTCTCCTATGAACAGCTCTGAAAAACATGGAAAAGATCCAACCTGCACCCATGAATCTGGAAAATGACTCCATTTATCTAAATTATACATCGTGATAGTCTCACAGACAGTAACTCAGAAGTTCTGGTTTTATAATTTGAGAAGTTTAAGAGTTTAAAATCCAAGTTAAACCCAAGATTCATCGTATAAAGTGACTGGCTTTTTGTTCTGAAAGGTTTCTCAGTCACGTTGCAACTTTCTGTCACTTTATTTTTATCTCTTTTTCGAAATGACACTCCATCTTCCATTCTCTCATATGCTGCTGCTGCTTTCTGTAATATTCCCTGCTACAATACAAACAGTGTGTATTTCTAGCAGTGGGTTCAGCACTCCCACTCTTGTTTATAAGTAGTTTTTGTGGACGGACCGCAGTGGTTTCTCCTCAGCACTTTACTGCAGCGAACGTAGTGTTTTTAATTGGAGCCAAACATTCATGTTTTCAGATGGGAAAATGTCAGATTTTGAGGTGTAGACATTATATCCTGTTTGATTTCCTCATCGTTTTCCTCTTCCCTTTTGTGTCTCACTCATCCCCCCCACCCCCAGACACCCCCACACACCCCCTCACACCCCCGTGCACCTCATATTTCCCTGTCAGCACCGATCAGACCGCACACACACACACACACACACACACACTGAGTCCCCTGAGTGTCCTCTGCACACACACCAGAAGCCATCTAAATTTTCACTTCCTGAATTTGAACCTGAACCACATAGCTGAAGGTCTTTGAGGAAAAACATGCCTCGTCCCTCCACACAGACACACACACACCCACACACACACACACACACACTTCCCTGCCCCAATTCCTATATTTCGAAATGTCAAAGTTTATTACCACCTCGGAAAATCTTGTGAAGTCTTGTGAAGAAGCTCTCTGTAAAGTGATGATGTATGCAACGCCTGGACGTTTCTTTTTTTTTTATTATTTCTCCTGAACTCACTCATCATAAATGTTAAATAAACTTTTTTGTTGTTGTTGTTTTGGAAAAGTTATTAAAAATTTCTTTAATGAAAAGGCCTAGAAAACCAGCCTGCGTGCATACCTCTAAAAATGAAGGGGAGCAGAAAATGTAAAGTAGTGACTTATCAAAATGTTATAAGGTGTAGTGTATTGGATGGGAATTATCTATAAAAATCTAATTAATCTAAAGCTGATTTGAAGCTAATCAATACTTTGTCACAGTATCAGAATTAGATACTGGTTTATAATTTGGATTATTGGTGCATAACATAAACATAGTAAGAGAAAAAGAAAATGAAAGTAAGCATTGCAAAGAGACATTATTATAGAAAAGAAGAAAAATACAATACAAATACTAAAAAAAACAATAAAAATATATGTACAATAAATCTCAGTATGTGTTAATAAAAAGTTAAATTATGTGTAATGTGAAAGGAGTTACTCTGATAGTAAATACGAACCTACAGATCACTATCACTCTGCTCTATGGAGAATTTTAGCATCTTAAAACTAATAATCTGTCTTGCTTTAGCAGCCCCTATTGTTACTGTTTTTGTTCACTCTCTCAGCTCTCATCAGCATAATGTTTAACTGTGATAAACCCACTACTGTACGCTACCCGCCCAGCACCAAACGGCAGACTGTCAACATTAGCGACAGCTTCCCTAAGGAGCTGGTGGGGACCAAAACAGAGCTAAAAAGGGACAGTACTGTGCCAACACTCGTAGGTGGGCAGAAACATCAATCAAAACAAATGCTAATGTTGCTCCATATCTGCTGGATGTATAAATGGCAAATTTGCTGACACAATAACAACTTAAGCAGCCCGCCCTCGCCAAAAAAATGACGATGTAGGTTGTCAAGCAGCTCATTATGACCCATATCTATGTTTATTATTAGGAAGTGACCTCTAGTGGCCATAGTAACTATGACAGGAGCAAAGGAGGAATACAGGTGATATAATATTAAGAGCAGAAGTCTGCACAAGGAGTAGGTCAAGCACAGGACTTTCATCCAGCAGATCACTTGTGTACCATGGGTATCTAATAGGGCTGTCAAAATTGCTCAAAAATAACGTTCGCATATTCCTTCTAAAAATAACTCATAGGTTCGAACCATTTGAATTCTTTTTTTTCCGCATTATGTCCACAAGAGGGCAAACTAATACCAGGAAACATAACTACTTGTAGGTATTTTTATTTAAACATAAATGTCTTTGAAAACATTTACATACCTACACATTAAAACACATAAAACAATTATCTATAACATTACGTTATAAACGACCGCGGACCTCTCGCTCGCCCCCCCCCTCTGACCCGTCAGGCCACACTGCCAGCGCTGCAAATAGCCTCGAAGCACTGAGAAGCCAAGCCAGTTTCCTTTTGGCGCCATGTTAACCGATTGTGTCATCAACAGCTGGGAGCAGAACCGCTTGTCGACCAGCGTGGAGAAATGCGCGTCTGATGTGAACGGAAGTACTCCGGCTCGCGCGAGAATTTCGGTGCGTTGCGCTTCGCAGCACTTCCGTGGGCGGTGTGGCCTATGCAGTACGTTCAGTGCAGCGGCCCAGGCCAGTGCCCACTCGCAAAGACGACAGCTGCGGTGGTGGGTTTTTTTTTCCTCCACAATCGAATATCAATTTTCACATTCGAAGGTCCATTTTTTCTTCGAATTCGAATTTAGAATATTCATTGACAGCCCTAGTAACCAAATATCAATAATGACTTATTTTAAGTACCCTGTACTGACGTCACACACATAACATAAATACATAACAAATGTACTGATTTTAACATAAATTATCTCTTTTTTAAAAAAAAAAAAAAGACATAACTAAAAACAGCATTAAACAAATACTTTTAATGGCAAATCAACATTTCAGACAAGCAACAGTTTTTAGGTGAATTTAATACCGAGCATGATCAGATGATGATATCAGATGATATTACTTAAACTTACAGGATGTTCTGTTAGTGTATTTGCATGCTGACAAGTTCATTGATTACACCTACATAGTTAGCAAATTTGATTGATGGAAGTAAAATACTACACAACCCTCATCTGATTTAGAATATAACCACATGATATCTGAGCACTTACATTTGCAAGTTTTATGTACACACTCACACAAGTTGAGTAAACAAGTGAGTAAGCTATATTTATACTAAATCTTGGCAGTTAAAAATGTAACACGTGTTACAAATGAGCCGCTGGACACGTTGCATTCCTTACAGACCACAACTTGCATGGTAAAACATGTTAAAACTATGCTAACTGATAGAGGACAGAAAAATGCAGCTTTGCAACTTTGTGGATTTTAGCTCCACAACACAGAAACAACTTGAAATATTTTTCAAATGTAAAGTTGAGTTTGTGCCAAACTGCCATTCCCTACAGAGTGGGCAAATCCTGTTAGTATTTCTCAGGGATGTTCACTACTGTACTGTTTGCATGATGACATTTAGGTAGCAAAAGAAAAGGTGTGTGTTACAACAGCAATGCATTACTTTAAGAGCAACTCTCTCCTATGTGTACCTGTTGCTACTACTTTCCAACAGTCATGTATGTCATTTTGCAAGTCATTGTTATACAACCTATTCTGTCATTAAAGTATGAGGATGTGTTTGACAGTAGTGCTGGGCTGCCCCCAAGTGGCCAAAAAATATCAGTTAATACTGCTTTAAGGACTAACAAAGGAGATTTTAAGGGGTTTTTGTTTTGTAATTAGTCAGACAGTGAAGATGTCATTTTACTAACATTTACAGAACCTTGATGTAAACCCAGAACAGCAGAGGACCCTGAATGCAGCCCTGATGGACACCACATTAAACTCTTTTCCTTTTCGCCACCATCAGATTTGTTTTGTCGACACATTTGATAACAGGATTATTGTTTAAAAAAAAGTCCTGAGAGAAGTCAGAGGCATATTTTTATAGGTTTGGCAAGACATCACTATATGTTGTATGAGAGAGACTGAAGTTTACTAAACCAACTCCTCAAATTCTCTGTCATTAAGAAAAGTTTTTATAGCATAGAATAATTTGAAAGCTGTTTAAGATAAGATACACATAATTGATCTCCGGGGGGAAATTCAGTTTTTCCACTCTGTTGTCATACACACACACAGGCCCCGAAACACACACACATGCACAAACAGGACCTCTATTAATTGGAAAGACGTCAGAGTGAGGGGGCAGGCACCCTGTGCAGTTGGGGGTTCTCAAGGGTGCTCAGGGGCACCTTGGCAGTGCCCAGGAGGCAAATTGGCATATTTGCAGATGCCAGTCCCAATCCATATTTGGTTTGGATGGAGAACTGACCCTACGGTTCCCAACCCAAGTCCCTATGGACTGAGCTACTGCTGCCATAAACCTATACTGATAACCCTCATAATAAACAATATGCCATCAGCTAAAAAGAGTCTCATGCATACTTCAAAGTGCAGCTGTAAACTTCATCAAATTACCAACTTTTATTGCAGCTATGTCGTCTAACCAGACACTTAAGTATAATTCATCGGGTCCCAACCTCTTTGGCTCCGGACCCCTCATTACAAGGCATGTCATTAGTGTATGAGATGCCAACAAGGATTGATTGTTCCCTCTCAGACTGCACATATGAAGGATTTTTAGAGGCTCTAAAGAGCTGAAAGTAACCAGCGTTTACTGAGAGAAAAGCCCGATTTATCTTTGGGTTCCCGTGGGTGGGTTCAGACTAAGAATCACCACTATAACTAATTCGGATAATATCAAAAATGTCATGCTAATGATCGTTAAACTTTTAATTATACTTGATTTATTGAGATATAGAAATTCAAACACAACCCAACCCTGCTGTAAAGTAATGTCAAGGGATTTAATTCCAGAATCTGTTATATCTGCAAGTTTAATGTCTTTTTGTTGCGATAATATATAAATAATTCTAATATTAATCTTCTTATATCGCACAAAGTACCAATTGATAGCATCTAAACAACATTTTCAAGTACATTGTGCAGTAAACTGAGGTGAGAAACTAAAGCTCTGCCCTCAAGTTTCTCCACATCAAAAGCTGAATCATATCACCTGAAACATACATGTACAGTAGAGAGGAGATCTCTCAGGACACAGCCAGTATATTATCCATAATGAGCCCTGGGAGTTAAACTCATCTCCAGGCTCATCCACGAGGAATCATAAAGCTGAGATAACAGTAAACAGTGAACTGCGTGGCATCAATCTGTTCTGAATAACAGAGCAGGCTGACTCTTCACCTTTAGTCATCATGAATCACTAACCATCTGCTCCTCAAGGTTGCTGTGATGTGTGTGTGTGTGTGTGTGGGGGGGGGGCGACACAGAAGAAAGTGTGATAAAGGCCTCTATAGAGGAGACACTGAATCACTGCCATCGCTCTCTCAGCCGCCCACATCAGCTTCTTCATGCTTCAGCATCCGCAGACATCAGAGCAGACTGACGCTGGCAATGACACGTCTCTGAAGACGACTGTGTGTCAAGTTTTATTTACCTTCATTTATCAAACAAAACTAAATAGAGCAGACTTTTTTTTTACTGCAAAGCCAGGCTTTAAACTGTTTTTTCAATCTTGGCTTCTACAGGCTTTTATTTATACTTCTATATAATCATATATGTTGAGTTTATCACCTGCTTCACCTTACATATGAAGTTGAAATATACACAAGAAATGAGAGTATATCTTATAATTTTTGGATAAAAGTGGAGCCTAAAATGTCTATGCTATTTAATCTGTCTGTATATCAGTTAAGTGTCCACTAAGCAGTCATGAAAAAGTGAAATCAAGCAATAAAATGACCATATTGGGGGTATTTGTACAAATCAAGAGATGACTATGGCATTTTTAAGATATTTTAAAGTAAGATTAACTGTGCGTTCCAATACCCACACTACCCAGACATGGGGGAAAGTCACACATGTGCAAGTCACAAGCAAGTCTCAAGTCTTTACCTTCAAGTCTCAAGCAAGTCCCAAGTTAGTTGTGGTGAGAATCAAGCAAGCACTTGACTTGAGTCAAGTCCTGGCTACAAGTCAAGCCAGTCAAGTCATTACTCAGGTCAAGCAAGTCACAAGTCAAATCATATGTCACATACAGCAAACATCTCCTCACGATCTGCTAGCTACATGTCCTCTGAATATGCTATGAAAAAGTCCGGTCTCTGTAGGCAGCCCAGGCTCTGCAAATGCCAACAAAAACATTTGGGTCCAGGCTGCACCAACCAGCCAGCGCGAGACCAGCGAAAGCAAGCACACACACATGAACGCGGTGCCCATGTCTCACGGTCTCGCGCAAGTGTGCACACGTGAACGCGGTTCCCAGAGAGGCAGTTAAGAGCTACAGGCTACAATGAGGCTAAAAACAGAGTTCCACTGACGTTTTTTCAAACAACTTTTTATGTCCGGGCTTCAGGATACTTGGATCACTGCGGATAGCTAGCTCCGTTGTGTTTGATAACATTGTTGAACGTAAACAGAAGTGACGCCCAACGGTGCTTAGCGTGCCTTTAATACTGAATTAAAGCCAAGTCCTTTCAAGTCATCTGTCTCAAGTCAAAGTCAAGTCTCAAATCATGAATACAAAGTCAAAGTCAAGTCGAGTCTTTTATCAACATCAGTCAAGCAAGTCTCAAGTCATCATATTTGATGATAGAGCTAGTATGTCCCAATACATGCCAAAAATTTCAAGGCCAAGATGTTCTACTACTGTACATCCGGTCCAATGCAATGACAAATGACAGTGCATTGGAGCAACTGATGATCTCCGTCTCTGGACAACTCAGTAAGTGGCGTTTGATTATCTCCAAGGTAACGGATATAAAAGCAAGACGGTCAAAGTTCAGGGCGTGATGTTATGAAACAGTACTATGTCCTGATTGTGTGCATACTGCATGCAACATTACGTACTTTTGAAGGGCAGCTGCTACTAAAAGTAAAGAGAAAAAGTATGCCATTCAGAACGCACCCTATGTAACTGTTGAAAGAAAAAGTGAACTCAGCCATACTTAGAAATAAAAAGTTAAATTCATAAGCATTAAAAATATAACCTTGTTTAAATTACTACATTGTGGGGTTTTCCTGCACCATTACACTCTTAGTTGGTCTAGGTTCAGTGGTGCCCCTTGATATGCCACACTGCCATTAAACTCGACAGCCCATGCTAGCTTGTCAGGATGGGGCTAAATAACGCTCCAAAGGTAGGGCTGCAACTAACTAATTTTCATTGTCGACTAATCTGTCGATTATTTCTTCGATTAGTCAACTAACCTTTTTAATGAAAAATGTATTTAAATGTTGTTAAATGTCGGTCTGTCTCTCCCAAACCCCAAAATTAAGTCATCTAATGTCTTGTTTCATACTCACACCAAAGGGTTTTAGTTCAGCATCATGGGAGAGTGTGTAAAGCTGCCAATATTTGAACGTAAGAAGCTGCAATGAGAGTATTTTGGAGTACTTTTATAGTACTTTTCTATGAAAAATGACTCAAACCAATTATTTTAATAGTCGATTAGTCATCGATTAGTCGACTAATCGTTGCAGCCCTATCCAAAGGTAGGCTAAATTTTGGCGAAGGAAGAACTGGCATGGTCACGTTCAAAGGGGCCCCTTAAACTCTCACCTCATGATAGCCTAAGTGAAAATGGGCTCTATGGGTACCCATGACTATCCCCTAAACTTGAGAAGTCTTGTTCCCAGTAAATATTTTGTTCCTTACAATCAATGTACTCCTTCAAACTAAAACTGTATATTCATCTTTTTAAGGTCAAGGACAACCAGCCAACTTGAATACCAATAGATTGCCCAACACATGTATACAAACACATAATGCTTTAAAACAGGACTGTTGCGGAACTCATAATTTTATCTGTACCAGTATGAATCTATGCTCTGAACGTGGGATAAATTGTAACACAGACTTGGGTCGATCCTTTCATGCTTCCGGTCAGTTGACCACAAATACCGCCAAACAGTGACCCACAAAATTCCACAGAGGTTGGACGTGTTTCAGCGGAGTACAGTGAGAAAGAGTGTTTTTCAGTGACGAAAGTAAATTTCTTTGTCATACTTGTTTTTCAACCACTGAGCTGTCAACATCCAACCATATATCATCTTAATAACTGTCTTCTTGCCTAAAACATAGCACTGTTTTGAACTATGTTTTTTGTCCTTATGTCCTTCATTAAATGAGGTATAGGCCTACTTTGTACATTTAATTTGTCAGGTATCTTACTGGCACACAGTTTCACAGTTTTGTCAACACTCATACATTCAACACACATACCTTGACATGTGGATCTAGTTTACCCAATCTATGTCCATGTATCAGTCCAACCATTGAATTCTGATGATAGACTAACAGATAGATGGATACCTGTACAGATACCTATCCTCCCCCTAATGTAGATGGAGAGGTGAAAAGAGAAAATTACGTAATATCCACACATACAGTACTCTGAATCCATCTATGTGTTGATCTTTCCATTAATGAAGCATTGGTGGTTAGATGTTTGGATATCTATCATAGATTAGTCTCGCCACCAGACAATCAGAGATCTTCGCCTTCTGATAGTCTGGGGACACTCCTTTCTAAAGTGTGTTTAACACACCGGCGAAAATGGCCGGCAAGAAAGCAACACCTCTTGCATTTTTGAAAACGACACGCCTTCTCAGAAATGTGCGCTCCCCCTTTTCTTGTTTGCAAGGAAACAAACACACAGAGAGCTTGAAAATGGATGCCGAGAGATTTAACTCCGTTTTATCAAACGTGTGCTCATCCGTGAAGAAAATATTTTTTCCAGCAGATGTCTTAGTTACAACATTATTGAGCTAACTGGAGTAGTGTCATGTCGTAAACGGGAGGCTTTTAACAGATGACGTCCTGATGTTAGCTTTGCTGCTGCTGTTAGCTGTCCCCGTCAGCTGCAGCCACTGATGCTTTCTAGACATCGTGATTTCCCAAAACTGAATTGATACCACACATAGCAACACAAAACTGCTTTGCTAGCTCAATCATGATGTAACTAAGATATCCGCTGGAAAAGATATTTTTTTCACGGACCGATTAATGAGTTATTACCTATTGCAGACACCGCTAACGGCTAACAGGGCTAACAGCTAACGGTTAGCCCAGCTAAACGTGCACACAGAAATAGTAATGTTTGTTCAATCATTGTGTTTATAGACTTTACAAACATCGGATTAGTCTAAACGGTGATACAGTGATGTGAAAAATGTGATATATAGGCTATATACTTAGCTAAAAGCTCTGCTGGTTTTCTGCCCAGAAGTATTTGTAAACAACAAGGCGATTCCCTCTATAGTCCGGCCAGACGGATGAGTCATTGCCTTGTAAAAGATTATGCTTGTTTCTTTTAGTTGGCAAGAATGTGTCGCCGCAAACGCGACAAACACCCACTAACTTTGACGGCGTTTTCTGCGAGTGCGGCTGAGCCATTTTGTACCGCTACACTGTTTCTAGTGGGACTATGTTTACAAGCACAAGAGTTCAGCGAGCCACCGAAGGACTGCCCTGCAAATTTACTATTGGTTCTGCAACGTAGGGAGTTTTTTTAAACTCTGAAATTGTATCCGCCCATCTAAACACAAAATCAGGGAGAAAGTCATTAGTCTTTAGTTAAGCAAAGCGTCTAAAGACTGACTTGTGAGTCTAATCATAGATAGATCCGTAACAGTACCAACCCATAGTATATACACCCCAAGATTTTCAGTGGTCCCATTTGGCCACCCCTATCAAACATTCTGGGGACGCCACTGATGAGGGTGGCTGATGTTAGCAATGTTTCATAGATATTGCAATATGCCTTATCAATATTATGACTTACACTGTTAGGGGCTGAAAGAGAACTAAAATATTTTATTCAAGTAATAGTTACATTAAACAGCCTGACATTTTACCAGCAGTATAAAGCATCACCAAGGCAGACACACCACAGATATAAGACAATATGAACCTGACAGCAGCTGCAGCCCACAGACACATGAGCAATACATTGCAACGCTACTACGTTGCCAGGCAATGTCTGTACAGTGTGCTAGTTTATATTTATGAATGAGTGTGTTGTTGTACTCACCTCTGAACGTCATTCTGTGAGTCTGGTGTACCGCTAAGTTCACCTTAGTCTGCTCCAGGTAAATAAAACCAGTCCACTCAGCGTCTCTGTCCCAGTATAACCAGTCCACTCAGACTCTCACACACCTCACTGGAGGTAAAAGTTCCTGAGCAAATACCGTAATCGCCGTTTCAGAGTTCACCTGGACCACATTAGCATTTAACATTTTAGCTATAACCAGCATGCACCTGTTGATTACGCATCAACGTAGGTGCGTTTGATTTGGGCAACTTAACGTGCCCGCCGGTTGGTGCGTTAAATCAGTGATTAACGTAATGCAAATATTATTTATTCACCATAATAGAAAGACTACAAGGCTACATCCACAGTAGCTTTATCGTTAGCTAGCTGTACTTGAAAACACAGTGTTGCTTTTAGCTAAATGCTAACGTTAGCATGCTAAGCTAGCTGTGTGTGTCTGTACTTGTAGTGTCGCTTTAAGCTAAATGCTAACGTTAGCATGCTAAAATGCTAGCATGCTAATGTTTAGCAGATCTATTGTTTACCATATTTACCAACTTAATTTAGCATTTTAGCTAATAGTTACTAACAAATGCTAATTAGCGCTTAACAAGTTCAACTACGGCCAGTGGTGGAGGAAGTATTCAGATATATTACTTTAGTTTAGGTACTAATACCGCACTGTAAAATATACTCCACTACAAGTAATATACTCCACTACAAGTAAAAGTCCTGCATTTAAAACTTTTAAAAAAAAGTTATAGTTTAGTATGTAGGTTCAGTATTATCAGCGAATTTTACTTAAATTCTCATAATAAAACATAATAAATTATATTTCACTTAAATGGTGTGTTTTCTGTGTCACCTTCAATATCTGAAAAAGATTAAATGTCTACATCCATGGTAGCTTTTGCATTAGCTAGCTCCTGAGGCTGTAAATATGTAAATATGTTGATTTTAGTAAAGAAATAATAGCCCAGGCTATTAATTTAAGTTTTACGGTAGCTACATTTTTATATATATTGTAGCTATTTAGTCATTTTGAAAGATTAAAACAGTTTTGAAACATTAAAAACAGTATTTATATTATTTTTATTGTCATTTTAATGGTCAGTGGCAAAAATAATTAGACATTCCTACTGATACACTGCTAAAAAATATTGTTTGGCTTTAAAAATAGCCAAGTGTTCAGTTAGTTATGTTTTCTACTTGTCTGAATTAAATGTTTAAATAGTCTCTACTCTTTCTACTGCCCAATGTTTTTGTACAGTAACGATAGCGTTTTAACTATATGCCAAATAACCCCATTGATGGGACTTGTTGGCACAAATGCACAACATGACTTTAATAACAAATTATCAAATTTTAGACAACAAATTTTGTACATTAAAACATATTTATTAAGAGCTGAGAACTTGGACTTTCATTTGCTGCTAATTAAAATATTCTAACACAAATAATGCCAGATAAAATAAAGTAGAGAGTGAAAAGTGTGCCAGCCAACCTGGCCTAAAATAAAAATACTCAATTAAAGTACAAGTACCCCTAATTTGTACAGCACTTTAGTAAATGCATACTTAGTTTAATTCCACCACTGATAGAGGCTGATAGGAATGTTGAGTTTTGGGTATTAGGCAAATCTATTTTTTAACCTGATGTAGAATGTATCCTCTATGGACCTTGAGTATTGGTAGCAAATTTCATGTCAGTACATCCAATAGGACGGCTCGAGAAGGTATGACAATGGATGTGAAATACAAACACCATTTGACAAAAAAAAATCCACACATTGCTTTTTATCATTTCATTCAGTTTTATTACAAACAAAAAAAAATAAAGAAAGAAAAAAAAAAAGGAGATGCGTCATCATTGACATGTTTCACTGCCACTCATCATTTGATCGGCACCACTACATACACAGTGACACAAGATACCCAGAAATGAACACAAAAATCTGGAGAGAGGACAAAGTAAAAGTGGAAAAAAAAGAACTAAGTGCTTTTAACATTTTAGTTCCGGGGTTGCAAAAACCGTTGTATGAAACATAATTTTTAAAATGGACTGTTTCCTGGGAAGATCAGTGAAAAATGTCCGGGGTTTATGAGATAAATTAACTCCTACGGTAGCTATCTTTTTTTCAGTTTTAACTTAAAGCAGACTCCAGGATTTACAGGTTGACATCAGGTTCTTAATTCAGTTTGATGACTTTACATTTGTTCAGCTATGTTTATTAAGGCGTTTTTTAATGATGCGGTATATAAAATGGACTTCCAGCCTTCGATTTTCCAGATAATAACCGTGTATTTTACTGGGGTTAGATAGTGTACATTATCTTTCTGCTCATAGAAGCATTTAGGGTTACATATGGCCTATTTTCTATATATGTATATGTCATTTGCAAGCCCCAAATCTAAAACGTAAGCAAGAAAAATGAGTTTTTCTTGTAATATATCTACCTCTGAAGTTAGCTCAACTTCTTCGTTTGCGTTCTCTTGCAATTATAGGACAAACATTTCTCGTTACAAAAAAATTGTCTCTTTTGGTAGAAGCTCTTTCTCGAATAGCGACAGCGAGAACAACATCGACGACGACAAATACTCATAATCGCGAGAGTAAAAACACAAGAGAACACGAATGAGCTGTTTAAATATGCAAAGTATATCACAGGATTTTTGTAGAAAGAAATAGAAACTTGGAGAAAAATAAAACAGGAGGAAAGGTTGATTGAGAGAGGGGAAGGGCATCAAGAGGAGTGATCAGATAGGTTTAATAACACTGACTTGCTTATGAAAAGGTTATAAACATTCATAGGAGGCTTCTGAAAAATAGCATCGTCGTTTTCGCCTTTTCTGGAACAAACCCCCAAAATACCTCGAAGCTCTTTACATAAACTAGAACCAGGGAAGCGGGGCGACAAATACTTAAATGGATAGTAAAAGATTTTTTGAAGTAGGGTTGTATGAGGTACTGATCCATAGTCACTGTATTAATGACAGCAGCAGTCTGTCAACACGTCCCTTGTTTGGTGAATTGGCATAAGTGCCGAAACGGAAGCTGAGCAATGTAATGCTGTGGATGGGGCTCAGCAGTTAAACATATTTTAATCACCTAAAAAGGTCCCACCAAAAAAACTAGAATTACCGCTCTGCAGTGGTACGCCTCCACAAACTAAGTTGCACTTATAGTTTACATCAATGTCTGTAAAAACATGGATGCTTTACACACATCCTCCCCTTGGCAGCATGGAGGAAGTATACCATTAGGACAATGTCAAGGTGAGCACTGAGTGAGCATCTGAGTCTCCCCTTCTGTTCCTGATGCAAGATCACAGTGACCTTGACCTGTGACCACCAAAATTTAATCAGTTCATCCTGTAGTCCAAGTAAACATTTGTGCAAAATTTGAAGAAATTCCCTCAAGGTGCTCCTGAGATACCATGTTCACGAGAATACAATGCACACAAGGTCACAGTTACTCTGACCTTTGACCACTAAATCCTAATCAATTCAATTTGACTCCAAGTGAACGTGTGTGCCAAATTTGAAGAAATTCCCTGAAGGTGCTCTTTAGATACTACATTCATGAGAATATGACAGATGCAAGGTCACAGTCACCTTGACCTTTAACCACCACAATCTAATCAGTTCATCGTTGAGTCCAACGAATATTTGTGCCAACTTTGGAAAAATTCCCTCAAGGCATTCTTGAGATATCAATGTTCATGAAATGAGATGTACGCAAGGGCACAGTGAACTTGACCTTTGACCACTAAATTCAGTTCATTCTTGACTCAAAGTGGCTGTTTGTGCCAAATTTGAAGAAATTTCCTCCAGATATTCTTAAGATATTGTGTTCACAAGAATGAGACGATGCAAGGTCACAGTGACCATTGACCTTTGACCACCAGAATCTCATCACTTCATCACTGACACCAAGTGGACATTTTCTGACAAATTTAAAGAAAGTTGTTCTTGAGATATTGCATTCACGAGAATGAGAGGGAAGCAAGGTCACTTTGACCTTGACCTCTGACCCCCCAAAATCTCATCAGTTCATTGATGAGTGTAAGTATTCCCTACAGATGTTCTTGAGATATTGCATTCACAACAATGAGACAGTGACCTTAACCTCTGATCACAAAAATCTATCGTAAATCTACATCATCGTAGAGTCCAAGTGGACATTTGTAAGTAATTTGAAGAAATTCCCTCAAGGCGTTCTTGAGATATCGTGGGACGGACGGACAGACCGTCAACCCGAAAACATAATGCCTCTGGCTACAGCTATATATTCCAGAAAAAGTGTACGCTACATTGAGAGTATTGTCACCGCTTTACCTTGCTGTCAGACAGCCCTTTCCAATGGGGAAGCCGTTAATAGCTTTAGGTCCATATCTATGTTCTCGTCAGAGCCACCAGACTCCGTTGAGAAAAACAGTAATTTTAGCTCGCTGAACACAGGAGCTGTTGGCCTATCACTGAATCAGTCAGGTAGTTAGTTTGCGTTATTTCGAGACTTTGTAAGTCACACAATAACACACAAACAAAAAAACTGATCAAGGCAGTGGTAGACCAGCAGCTCCTGTGTTCAGCAATGTTAAATTGTTTTTCTCAATGGAGTCTGGCTCTCAAGAAAGCGATGTAAAAGTTTCAGTTCCCCGTTGTAAACTGCTGTCTGACAGGAAGGTGAAGCAGTGAAAATACTCTCAAAACACTATACACTTGAACTGATATTGTTTTAGGTGGGACTTTTTTAGGTGGTTAAAATACATTTTATTGCTGACCCCACCACAGCAGTACATTGCTTAGCTTCTGTGTCGGACTTCAGCCTGCTTCTCCAAACTGGGGGCGTGTCCACTAACATCTACTGTATGTAATACACTGACTATGGATAAGTACCTCATTCAACCCCACAAAACTGAACTATCCCTTTAATGTGGTCGAACGAGTCCTGAACATAATTATCATATCATATCATCTTGCTGCATTTCTATCCGAGTATGTACCTTTAAACAAAAAAGCAAAAAACAACAAAAAAAGGATGGAGCTGTGCTTGGAGCTGCTCGGACTGAGTAACCATAGGTTCAGCTTCTCCTGGGAGAATTAGAAACAGTATTAAAACAACTGTAGGCACAGCTTGACACCATTTTTTTTTCCTTTCCACGAGACAGCATTATTGTGATTAGAGCATGCTTCAGGGGATGGAGTGCGGCGGTAGAAATTATTTTAGTTTCACATGCAGCTTCCTGTCGAAGGGGAGGAGGAGGAGGAAAGTTACATGGTCTATTGAGAGATCTAAAGGTTTCTAGAATTGAGGTGCGTTGTGTGTGTACGTGTGTGTGTGTGTGTGTGTGTGTGTGTTACTTGTGTGTGTAGATGAGGTTAGAAGCATCCCAAGAGGAGGAGGAGGAGGAGGAGGCCTGTGTGAAGAGGCCTGCTTATGAGGAGTATCATGGTTTGAGGCAGACAAGAAAAGGTCACAAGAAGTTATGAGACAATATGGACTGTGTGTGCTGCAGGTGTGTGTGCGTGTGTCCGTGGACAGTAAGTGCACATGTGCGTGTGTTCATGTACTGCATGTGTGTGTGATTGTAGTTTTTCAGGGAGTACCAGTCAGCAAAGTTTTCGTGTGTGAATGAAGCAACTACAATCACTAGCGGGTCAGTAAGTACGCCCGAAAAGACAGTCAATTCGTTTTAATACTGGATGTGTGGTTCATTTTCTTGGAGAGAGACTGGGGATATCTTTGCAGCAGATGGGTTTGAATGTGTATGTGTGTGTGTGTGTTTCGGTGTGTATGTGTGTAATCTAGTCGTCGATACAGATGACCTCTCCGCTGCGCTGCTCCCGTCGGTTGACTAGCAGCTCTGCTTCCCGCTCCTTCTTTACAGACATGGGAGGCCCGTTCAGCACTGCGGGGACAGAGGAGAGTTCAGTCAGTTCAACATCTAACGTGTCTTTGTTCTACATGTTTCCTCTCGCAGACCCAAAACAGAAACTGTTCGTACTCACACAGGGATGCACAAATGCAAATACACAAATTTAGATACTGGTTCAAAACTGTGGTTAAACAACTTTCGGGCATTCCTGACAGGCTCACTCTCAGGCCTCGTCCACACAGACATGGGTACTTTTATAAATTTAGTTTTTTCGTACACACACACTGCGTCTTAGTTCACCTTTGTCCACAAAGTCTTTTCAGTGTTGACATGTCAAAGTGAAAAGTTTTTGGCTTGTGACGTCAAGAGGGTACTCTGTTATCGCCTTTGTGAGGTGTCACAAATGAGGAAACATTTTGTGCAATGGAGACGCGACCAAAATACTTACTAGTGTACAGTTAAGCCGGATTTATACTTGTGCGTCAGCTCGATGCAGAGCCTACGCCGTAGCCTACACATGTGGTCTACGCCCTGGAGCATTTATACTTGTGCTTGCGACTGCAGGTGGTGGGGATAATGTTACAGGACTAGAGAAAAACAAAAATGTAATTTAAATCTACTATATAAATTATTTATCTTGAGATGACTTCGTCCAACCACAATGGCAGTTTATTAGCCATATGATTTCATTCAACACATCCTCAGTTCAGCCCACTGAGGTGTTAGTACCTGCTGCAGCAACAAGTGTCATCAGGTCCTCCAGCAAGAACAATGCCTCAAGGCCCTGATCACACAGAAAGAGTTTGACAGGCTGCAAAACGCGTGGCGCACTGCACTGCCTTTTTTGTTTTCAACTTAAATGACACTAGTGAAAAAACGCTTGCTGTGCCTTTTTATTGTTGCCAGGCAACCACCCTGTAACGTCCTTACTCTAACCTTCCTGTATAATCATTCTACCGTTTTCCCCCCGAGAATCAGTTGCTAGCTCCTAAAATGTTGAGGCAGAGGGTACTTGCTGTAGCTCTGGTTGAGGGTGAGAGGCTGTCAGCAAATAGTTTGCTGGTCACGGTGAAACAGAGATCAGTGTGGGTACATGAGACCCTAAAAAAGAGGGTGTGTCATGGGGAGTACCACCAGTTGGTCCAGGAGCTTCTCCTCGTTGATGGCTGGCATATTTTAGGACAACTGGGGGGCAGTTTGACAACCTGCTGTCTATCATCGGGCTGTATAGCTCTGGGTATCAGGCAACCACTACCACTAGTTTCTCCTCCATTGTTTACCACGTGTTGTCGTGACGACCACAGAAGGTCCACCTCTCAAATCATCTGATTGGACAATGGGAAAAGAGATGAGTAGGGGCGTTATTCCGCACTGAGTTGAAGTTTTGTCAACTCAAGGAGTTCAAAGCGTTCCGGCAAAAACGCCAGGCACTTAAAGGCGAGTTCACATTATACGACTGGCTGACCAGTCTTGAGTCGCGGAGACTATCGTAATCTTTTGAGTGTTCATACCTGGTGACGTGTGTTTCTGTCATTGGGAGTCTCGCCAACTGCGTTACGACCTGTGTGTGCACACCACACGATTTCTCCACTGAGCTCTCGCCAACAGAGCCCCAGATAATACGGTGACATCACCAAACTACGCTTTGTCATGCGTGAACAAAACAGGACATTAGGAAGTTCCCCGGTGCTACACTTTACTTGTCAACATGGATATTCTTCCCAGTGTTGAATCAGATCTGCCTCCAGGGCCTGGGTCTAAACACAACGCGCTCCCTGTGACCCTGTGGACGCCGCCATTGTTGTTGTTGCTTGCCGGCTTGTCCTCCTCACATTTCTTCCGTCTTCCTGCGTGCTGACGTGGGACGTATCCCACCTCTCATTGGCTGATGCTCTTTGTCAGTCGTGTCAGACTTCTCCAGTTTTCTAGCATGCCAGATATCCAGTCCCAGATGAGGGGGCGACTTGCTCGTAGGGTTGTTCACACATGAGGACTCGTTGTGGCAGACTATCTGCCGACCCACCTCCGATCCAAGGTGGCTCTCAAGATCCTCTGCGACGTCAAAATTGGGGTGAAAATCTTGTAATGTGAACTAGGCTTAAAGCGCAGCAATGCGAGGCACGTCACAACGCAAATACCGTGGGCAAAAGCTTCATTCTCATTGAATTACAAAAAGCCACCTCCTGCTGCTAAGGTGCTTTCTGTGTTTTCGGGGCCTTAAGTATTTAAACCCAGCAAGGCTGGTCTAAGTGGGCTGATGTATATTAGAAACACTCGGTGACAGTGACTTCTGTCATCAGCAGCTCGGCTTTTACATTCTTTTGTTTGGTTTTGTTGTGTATTTTGTATACCGTAGTGAGATGTCAGGAAGGTATGAAAGTATGAACAACAGATAACGGCCAAGCCTATTAGCTCGCCGCCCACAGTCTTACTTGATTGAATGAACTTTTGTAAACACCCCAGAGTGAAGAATGAGTCATCAAACATTTGAAACCGTTTTACTGAAGCTGCAAAGACAAGGATTTTGATGTAAAAATATGGTCTATAAAAAGAAATAAATGTTGAATTAACACCGGGACACAGGATTAAAACTGAGTAAATGTATTTTTCATTTCATGGGGACTTTAGGATGAATTAATCATACCACGCAATTGTGTAATTATAGTAAATCAGACCATTATGGAGGTTTTAAGTGTTTGTCGTTCTCTACATTCTCATTTTTTCCTCCCAAATCTGGCTAATTGTGTTTCCTTTGAATACTAAAATAATGGGTGAAAAATTAGGCTGAAAGTACAACTTGTTGAGCAAACACAACAATTTGTTCTTGGTGCATATTTTCTCTCTATTACTGGACGGACTCCAGGAGAAAATCAGCTCCTTTTAAAAATATGGGTGTTTTTTGGCGACAAACAATAAAAACTGAAAACCATTAGCCGTGCAGTGCGTACTGCCAAATGACAACTGATTTTGTTGTATTCTCTCCACAAAATGTTTTGCAGATGAGCTGACAAAGGGGACAAGAAGGCGTACTGTCCTCTTCTGCAACATAAAGCAAAGTTTATGGAACATTTGGCTTTGGTTTTAGTCGTGTTTATCTACGATAGAACAGAATAAGCCAACAAACTGCATCCAGGGTTACTCGATCATACTTTGATAATCTCTTTAATGAGCAAACTTGCATAATACAGTACATCAATATATGATATTACATATACAGTATCATGTTTACAATAATGATAAAACCCCAGAATGCATAACTGTGAGCCTGGAGAGAGTGAGGCCGGCAATGAGTACACACACACATTCACTCACACACTCAGCACACACACAGGCACATGAGGTCACAGACACACGAACGCACACATGCATGAAAATTAACTTCTTTCTACACGACTGCACAGCTGGCCAGCTCGGGGATCTGAGCTTCCCACATTTGTGCGCTATCATGAATCTGCTCGGGGAGTGGAACGGCGAGTTTAGTGCTCCTTTCAAAACAAAGCCAGGAATAGACTAACAGCGCACTTCTCTCACTCGCGCCACAGGGAAAGATAAACTGTCATAACACCCCCGTGCAGATCAAAGATGCGATAAGGACCGTATTGAGCTGAAGACGTTTTGGGGGGGCCGTAACTGTGTGTCTAGAAGCAGAGGGGGGACCACTTATGGGAAAAGTTGTGGCATCGCGCCAGCGGAGGCCAACAGAGGGGACATAGAGAAAGAAGAGAGTCAGTGTGTGTATGTGAGAGTGTGTGCGTTTGGGGCAGACAAAATCTGATAAGGAGCAAAACAAATGGAGGTAAAGACTGGGTGAAAGAGCAAGAGGAATTACGGGTGCAGAGAGAAACAAAGATGCAGGAGCAGAAGATTGAGACGTGGAAAAAGGAGACAATGAGATGGAAAAAAACAGCCGAGTGATCTGGAAGAGGAGAGGACAAAAAATAGTGAGTGACTGTTAAGTCGCAAAACAAAAATGCCAAAGATGTGATTACATACTTTGTCCAACAGAGAGCGCTGAAAAGTATGTTTTTCGAAAACATCCTGCTCGGTACATAACAGCTTATAATTGTTAAAAAAAATAAAGAAAAAAATTTAATTAAAAAGATCCAAATGTTTAAGTTTGTATATGACAACATATTTTTCTCAGTTTTGAAATTGTTAGTTATCATTTAAGATACCTTTTAAAGTGTTAAAAATACTCTGTTGTGATTAATATGATGTTTAACATTAATTGGTTAATTGTCAAGAATGTTACACGTCGGTCTATCGGTTAATTTTGCTGCTCTTCAGTTTGCTGCACTGCATACCACCTGGGTCTGTTGGGAGTTAGCTAGCACCTAGCACTGCCGCTAAGTCGGCGATTACCGCTAGTAACACCATCCTAACCTAACAGAATTGCTGTGGAAACACAATGCCCACCTGCAGGTTTCCCTACAGGTCGCTTGAATGCGCAAGCGGCTTAATTTAGCATCGCTAACTATCGCTGTTAGTTGTGTTAGCACCGTGTGTTTACATGCACAGTAAAGTCGAGCTGCGGTTATAGCTCAACTAGGCTATTCAATTGGAATGCTGTTCTTGTCCCTGTATACAAGCACAGGAGCAATTTATTGACCGAAGTACGTCCGACTTTGCTACGATAGGTGGCGATATGCCCCCTTTCAGCCTCTTAGTAATGGACCTTTTTCCAGGTGACCCGGTACATCACAGACCAAACAATGGACAAACAAATTAGCTACGGTTAGCTAGCAGCAAACTGGTACTGTGATGGACAAATTTATTAAACATTTATTAACATTTCGTCATTCCAAAAAGTTGCACATCTCTGGATGTAGATTTCGCCATGTTGTTACTGCCTTCTTCTTTTGTTACACATTTAATGCTTTTGACTTGATGGTCAAAGCCTGGGGCGAACACTGAGGAGCATGCACCGAACGCCTCAGCCAGTTTGGGTCTGATTGACTGTAGGCTATACATTCAGATTATGCGATTCACAGTCGCATAATCTGGGTGTTAGTCCAAGTTTTGGGAAATCAGATTTGGTACGATTCCAGTCAGACTGTTTACATGTATTTTAAAAGTCTGGTTGTAGTCGGACTAACACAATAAATCTATTTTCTCTAATGTCATGTAAACGAAGTGAATGCTAACGGGGTTTTGCGGCTACCTGGGGGGAGGCTGGAGGGCAGCCACCATGTTTCTGCAACAATGCCGTCCCGCCATTGGGACACCATTCCCAGAAGTGATCTCAAATGAATGGCGCCACAAGCTAGCTCCCATTAGACGTGGTAGGTGCACCGTGCAGAGCGGCCAAGGCTAACGTTAGCTAACCAGTGGAGACTGAAGGGACAGTCGACACTATATTTCTGCATGTTAGCTAGCCAGCTGTCTGTCGCCCAGACAATAAAACTGAAGGCAAGACATTTACATCACAAGAAATTTAAATTTCACCACCTCCAAATGGATAGCGCTTTGAAATGCATCCCCAAAGCTCACTGAGTCGAAGAAGTGCCAGACTAAAAGAAAAAAGCTTTAATTTTGCATTTTCTTCTTAAAAATTAATCGGTTAGTTACCGGTCAGACCCTGACTCAGACAATAAGTCTGTTATGCACCAAAATTTGCAACTAGCTGACATATCAGAATGGTTAGCATAGTTAGCATCTTTCAGTTGTTTGCTAGCTTGTAGGCAAATTGGCAGTGGCTGATACAGCGTTGGAAAACATACAATAATATCTGCCAGTGTCACAGTGTGCTTGCGTTGGTCCCGTTTACATCCAAAAATTTTACACTCTGCCATGTTTGCCGTCAAAGCTTTCACTGTGCTGATGCTAACTCTACTCTGTACTGTCGGCCCGCCCTGGGTTGTAGGTTTCAGATGTATTAGTGATGTACATAACCTCGCTTGCCTGACGTACTTTGAAGCTCAGATTTTCAGGGGAGTTCACAGATATTGCACCCTTCAGTAGAAGAAAGTGAGAACACCTCTCTAGTGACAAACAGATAATTTTCACTGTCAGTGGCGGGGTCCGCCATTGCTTTAAATTACCTACCTACACAAGAGAGATTCACAGAAAATGATTCAGTGCGTAATCCAGTGTGACTGTTTTTAATTTCACTGCATTGATATCAGCTTTGCTGTTAACTCTTCGCTCTCATAACTGTAATCTAACATTTCTTAACTCTGCTGCTTCACATTAAAAAAGTTTCACTAGTGAAAAGATGGCTTTTATTGTAGTGCAGTCACATGAAACATTTGTCCCCTAGGTTAGTGCTGACTGCAATTTCACATCAAAAACAACAATATCAGTGTCAGCCGCACAAAAATCCAGTCTGACTCAGGCTCAACAAAAAAAGGCATATAAGGTAAAGGAGCTGTGAAGATAAAACAGGGGAAGGAATTCAATGAGACACATGCATTACGCCAGATAATGGATTCCCTCTGCAACGCCAAATCCACACTGCAATACTTCATGTCTGTCCATCCAAACTTCTCTCTGCAGCCTGTCTGGAGCTTCACAGTAGCAGCAGACAGTGCTAGACAAATGAACATTTTCTTGTCCAAACTTAGGTTGGCAGTGATAATTGTAGCTACAGGAAAAATATGAGAACTCCAACAGCCCACACATGGACATTTATCTAGGAATTCCTAAAACTTTACCCATTTTATTCATCTACTATGCATTAAACTCTTGGACTGTGCTGGATGGAGCATCTAAGGTCCAGAAAGGCAATAAAAAACATTCCTGGCCATCGTGTCTCTCCCCTGTAGGTCCTGCCTACTATCTGATAGAAGAGAACGCTGCCATCTTGGCAGGAAACGCAGTGTTTTTGCTTGCTGAAAAGCTTTGCGTGTCTGCAGCTATGCCAAAAGCTTTCATCAGGAACAACCTCCTGCCTCTGAACTGTCAACCGTTCCGGAGCTCAGAAAGCACAAGTTTGATTTTAGAATTATGAGTCTGTCCAACTGAGACTTGAAAAGATTTTCATAAATCTTTGTGTTTCAAGAGTTTGGGGGTAAAATCATCAATCACAGATCTCACTGTGAAAAAAACAACTAATCTGCATGCATATCCATGATCCTCTGTGTGTGTGTGTGTGTGTGTGTGTGTGTGTGTGCACAGATGTGTGTTATGTTTTCTTTTGAGACCGGGTATCATGACTCATGATGTGAAATACTGAAACCTTTAAAGTTGGCCGGACTCTTCATCTTGGTAGCCTATCCTTTGATCAGATATTTCCTGATTTAAACCTGTATTAACTGATTTTCTGAGCACTTGAGGGCAGCACATTGATATTCTATCACGTCCAGCTTACACAAAGCAACGTCTTTCATTTGCTCCACCTATTGAGTCTAAGAGTAATATTCTTGCATTTTAGCTCAGTTTTGGTCTCCACCACTCACTGAAGGAAATACCTGGCTCTTTAGCTGCTACATGCTCCACTATATTCACCAACTAGTTGCTAATTTTTTTTAGGTGCTGAGCAGGTAGCGCACAGGGGGACATTGTTCTGATTGCTCTTAATTCCAAAGCCCCAGTAGTCAGAAAAATGGACCGATGGACCGAAAGCCCATTTGTCCATTTGTTCAGTATCCCCAAAAGAAAGGCATATTACTCCAGATGGCTTTTTTTTTTCAGAGCACATGGCTAATTATTATCCAGAATAACGTCATCGGACTTTGCGCCCCTGATTAGCTAGTACTCGTTGCTTTCATTGGTTGGGTTGGTTAGGTTTCAGTATTTAGGAGTGAGATTGGTTCGGGTAAGAATAGCAGGGTATGCCAATCAGAGGAAAAATAGGATGGCGTAAAAATATCCAAAACGTCATTCTGAATAACAATTAGCCACTTGCTTTTGTTTGGGAGAATGTTTGTCTATTTTTCTTGGGAAACGGCCCAAGCAATGTGCATCTGTTTTTGGGGTACCGCGCAGTAAAGAAGTAAAGAAGCTCTGATAAACGCACTGTATGCGTTGCCATGCTTATGTTCCCAGGGCTAATAATTCCAAAGCCCCAGTAGTCCAAATAATGTTGCAGTGGATGGAAAGGCCATTTGTTCAACAGCCCAGTATCCCGAAAACAAATTTGCATTGTTCTGAAGGGCTGATTCTACGAAAGTAGGGTACATACACCCCCAAACAGAAGCACTTGGTTCATTACCAAGCAGAATCAGACATTCCTAGTATGACGAAGACGAAGCCATAAACCTTAGCTTACCCTAATATTGTCATCCTACCCTGAACCACTCAACATGCCTAACCTTATCAGCCCGACCAATGAAGGCAAGAAGTACTAGCCAATTAGACATAGAGTAGGGTGCAGTGTGCTATGAGTACTGGATGCTGTACTCAAAATGGTCAAAAAGTTCAGTGTGGAAAGACGTTCATCCTGGCAGGTAACGTTACGTCGTGTTTTATCTCGTAACTGCGTTGTTCACATACGCCATGTGCTTTGTGTGTTGTAGAGCTTAGATCGGGCCCAAAAAATCCAGCCCGACCCCACCGGAGCCCGTGCATGTTCTGTCCGAGCCCGGCCTGTCCCTTTAACTGTAATTACGAGCCTGAGCACGGTTTAAACCCGACATTTTTTTTAGGATACAAACGTGGACACTGAAGGCTGACTCTCGTCTTTCTTTCCATGGCAAGCCTTTGTCACGTGCCTCTTAAGTGTCGAGGTCACTGTCTTTTTGCTGTCATACACCAACATCACACTGCACTTGGTACACTCAACGAAGCCGACACACACGTTGTCACCATCGACAACTCACATGTGCGCGGCCAGTGGCGCCGTCAAGGGAGGGCCGCGCCCACTAAGCTCTAGTGTGTTGATCTGTATCTTTTCCGAAATCTAAAATACTTCCACACTGCTGATTTATTCCCGAGTAAATAACGCTATCCTCATCGTCTTTTCTTGGCTGACTGCCATCTGCCTGCCGCTGTTTGACAGTGACACAGACTTTCAAGATCGATGGATCGTCGCTCCCCTATGGACAACTCTCCCCCTTAGTGTTCACCATCTTGGCAATGTAGCAGAAAGGCAGGGGCCACCCAAAGTTGTAGAAGTGGCAAACAAGTTGGCAGACATTTTGGTGGGCAACAATGATGGTCAAATGTTGGCAGTAGTGCTCCGACGAGTTGCAATTTGACATTTAGTGTAAGAAGTAGCGGTCAAATGCTGTGGTCGCCATTTCTTGTAAGTGCACAACACCCATGTTTAATATGAGACAATGCTATCCTGCTGATTAGTGTTGAAACTTAAATATTTGAGTTTAGCTTATTTGTGAAAAAATATATTATATAGTACATTCTTAAAAGTAGCATTCTAAAAAGGTATGGTTTGGAATTGGTAAAGAAACTCAGGTATATTGGCACCAGTACTGAACATTTTAAAGGATACCTAGTTCTGATAGAAATAGCTGAGCGACCATGCACAAAAACACGTACACACACATTCCTCAGCCTTCACACACACAGTACAGTCCTCACTGCAGGCCGCACCACTGCCACACTTCTCTGGTCTTTAAAGGGAAATACCACTCGATTTTAGCTTAAAAACACTCACACATCCTGGAAAAGTTCGGACTCCTCTGTCCTCGCTGAATCGAGGCAGAGGAGTTTGCCCTGCTCTTTAGTCTGGGATGTCACACTGATGTACAGCTCTACTGCACACACACCGAGCTGGAAAAACGATGACACAGTCCAGAGTGTTTTATTTTCTCGGGGATCAGGGGACATTTTCCAGCGTGGAATCCATCACGCTGTCACAATAAAGAAGCTCGAGGAACGAAAGCGTCTCCCCGGGCTTCAAAGCGAAGGCTCCCCTCTTTCTTTCGGTGACAGATTACAGTCTTTAGCTTTGGGGAAGAGCTGCTCGTAAATACAGAGGGTTTTTTTTTTTTTTTGCTGCAATGAGGCTTAAAAACAGGAAACTGTGAGTTCAGTGGAGTGATATTCCCCTTTAAGTGACCCCCCCCGTTAAAAGGTGCAATAGTAAATATGCTTTGTAATACAGTACATATCTCAATTGGGTCAGAGCACAGTTGCTACTGATTGTTGCACAAAGGCAGAGTTTTTTTTTTGTATCTATGGTTCTTGCTTCTATGCTTGGTTGGACTCAGGAATGCTGGGGCAAAAGAGTCCATGGGAAGAAGTGCTTTAAACTTAGAAAACTGTTTTTTTCCCTTCGCTTTCTTTCCTTTTTTTGCAAGATTATCTGAGTTCATCCCTTTCTATTTCGGGTTTGGATTTCATCTGCCTGTGCTGAGCAGATAAATTAAGTTCTTTGCAGGTTTTCAGGTTGTGTGTGAGGTCCACAGTGTATAGATATACAGTATATAAACGTGTGTGTGAGGCTGAGACAGAGAGAGACGGAGGAGTGGAGGGCTGCGGAGGAATGAGGGAGTACAGGGTCAGAGCGAGGGGACAGGCTTGTTCAGTCAGCCGGCGGATGAGGAATTGATCCGGGGGGAAATCTTTTTCGGCGCACAGGGAGAAACAGAAAAAGAAGAAATCTGTCTGAGCTTTTAGAGGAAAAAAAAAATCCTCCTTTGTTGCATTTTTCTCCATTTCGGCCCTCATATCTGAATTCCTGAAAACCTGTGATTGCATTAACATACCGTCTTTTTTTCCGTCCTCCCTCGGTCCAGACATCTTTCCCCTCAAAGTCAGATTTTTGGGCTTTATTTCAGTAGCGCCTTTTCTCTTTACTCGAGGATTTTGTTTGTTCCAGACAGGTCATCGCACCCCCCCTTCACCCCCCCCACACATCATTAGTGCTTGATCTCAGCGCCAGCTTTTCACCTCTCTCCCTTCTTACTTTGGACCTCTCCTCCTCCTCCTCTCCCTCTCTCTGCAGTTGATTGCTTGTTTTCTTTCAAGTGCCGCCACGTCTTTTCACTTCTCATGTCCTCTCCCTTTTCTGCCTCCAGTCCCTATTCGATCCAGTGAGCTTTACTTCTCCCTTTATATTCCTCACATTCCCGCAGTGTCAAAGTGCTTTGTCCTTTCTGGACTTTTTCCTTTCCAGCTTCTCTGTTTCAGTCTCCATTTTTGTTACATTCCTGGACGTTTTATCCAAAATGTCCTCTTGTGTTTCCGCTCCTCTCCTCAGGGTTTCTTTGGTCGCCCGTTGCGCGGCAGGTTCTCCACCGTGTTGCTGAGCCGGTACTTGACGATGATGCTGTGCACCGTCGACTTGGGCATCCTCAGCTCCTGCCCGATGGCCCCCTCGGACTTGCCGTCCTTCCAGAGGTCCACCACCCGCTGCCGCTGCACCACATCGTGCTCCTTGGTCTTCTGGCAAGCAGCGTTTGGCCCTCCGGCGGCTCCCCAAGCAGCTCCCCCGGTGGCCCCAGCAGCGGCGGCGGCTTCTGTGGGGGCAGACAAGCGGCAGACTGTAGTGGAGACTCGGAGAGGGGAGCAGGATAATGTGACACTTTACTGGTCCCCGTAGGGAATTCTCTGTTAGTCTGCCTCCCTCCTCTGCAGGGAGGTCAGAGGTCAGAGGGGAGCTACTGCAGCTGGCGGGGGGTTCAGTGTCCTGCTCAAGGACACCTCAGCAGCGCGGGTGCCTGCAGACATGAGGGCTTGAACCAGTGTGCTCCACTTGAAGGGCAATCTCTAATTTCTACGCCCCTACAGGATGAAGTTTTGTCTTTTAGTGAAGATGAGTAGCTTCCTCATGGCAGCACTGATCGCTGAAACAGGTTTTCCAAAAATGCAATTCAGAGTATTGTGCAAATGCTTGGATATTGGCATGTGTGAGACAGCACGAAACAATCCTTCATGGGAGCACTTGGCGTATCATTACATTCTGTAGTTCACAGAGTGCAGCTAAAGTAGTAGATGTAAAAAGTGCCACGGCAGACATGCATATTTCTGGATGTGTTTTGTGTACTCAAGCGAGGGAGCTTCTCTCAGGAGAGGGCTATTAATGGTGGAGGTCGCACAATCAGAGATTTTTTGTTGTTTTAACTCCTGCTCACTCTTTCCCTCCCTGGCTGGAGTCTAAGAAGGTCAGGAACCAGCACGACCCCAATCAAGACCGTAAATGTGGCCTCATTTTGCTGTGTGCCTGTGCCCTGCCAGAGTTCAGGATGTTCAGACTGCACTCGGCTCAGCTCGGCCTGCGCTCAGCTCAAGCTGCTTGCCGCGAGGCCCCCACAAGCGAGAAAAAACCCACGGAGCAACACAACTCGCGCGCGACTATTTCTGAACAGCACAGCGCCGGGGCCCAGCCCTCCGCCGGTTCACAAGTCACAACACGATGTTTACACAACCAAACTCCTTCTGCGGTTTCTGTCCCTCTCAAAATACCTTGGTACAAAGTCCGAATGTTTTCTTGGCACACAGCATAATGACATTTTCAGAGATAGGCCCTGGCTCTCTAAAATGCAATGCCTTTGACAGATGTCTCAGTCTACAATTACATAAATCAAGATACACTGAGTGGAGGCAGGCTGCACTGAGAGAGAGCTGGGTGTTGTGGGTTTTTTTTTTTTTAAGGCAAAGCTATTGGGGAATATCAGGTTCTACCAGTTATCTCTGCCACATCGCCGCTATCTAAACATCTCCGAACACGCATACACATGCAGAGCGGGGAGTGCGTCTGGTGAGCATATGCTGTTACCAAACTAATTATGAGAAAATAAATTCACAAAACTGCCAGTGCGCTCTGACAGACTGCAGGCGAGGAGAGCTGGACGAGGGGCCAAAACAGAACTTCTTTTTATGATTTAAAATCTACGGCTTTTAACTCAATAAGTAACGAGAGCCACAAAAGGACTTCACGAGTGAAAATAAACATGCTCGGGAAAGAAAACACTCCCCCGACAGGTTTGATAGCACTCCAGACTGTGCTTTACTGTTGCACAATGTGCCGTTACTGCTGAGTATTGAGGTTTTGAGGTTGGACATGTTAAGAGATGAAAATGCCTTAATATAGCAGTGCAGCACGTTCCTGTTTGATTTCGGTAATGTCTATTTCAGGTGTCTATCTGGCAGCCACATCAGAAACTCTGCCACAGATGTGTTTTTCCAATATGGACTCCGTTCTGGATTTTTGCAGGTTTCACAACTTAAGCTGCTCGGGGAGATAAAGTGTCGACTCAAAGTGCTTAAAACAGAGCTGCTTTAGAAGCCATCAGGTAGCTCTTTGCTCCACATATTTAAGGATTACATTGAAACAGAAGAGCTAAACAACACTGTACTTGATCGTGCATAGAAATATTCCCAGAGTCACTCATTTCGATTCTCCTGACTGAATGTTTTTCCACTACAACATAACCATATAAAGATGAAATTCCTCAGATGATATCTTTAAATAGAAGCAACATTTTGGACCGCTTTTGCCCATCATCAGTGCAAGTTGCCAAGTAATCAAGTCCAGATCTCTGAGGATGGATTTGTGCTCCTCTGTCAGGGTGTCGTGGAGACTCTGTAGCTCTGCTCCGAAAAACTGTAACTTCACTGAGGCAGCAGAGACCACAAGAACTGTGATTAGCGAGCCTGGGCCGCGTGTGTGTTTTCTTGTACAGATTTCTGAAGCTGCTCAAGGTTGTCGTTGGGTAAAAAACATGGAAAAAGTTGAGGTAACGATCTCCTTTTCGGTAATGTTGGACAAACTTATAATTTGTCTTTTGTGTGCAGACGTCCTTGCTGAGATCGTTATGACAAGCTTGACTTAAAGGAGCACAGCAGGGATTTTGTATTTCACAAAAGACGTATTAAAATAAAGAATTGTCAAAATCAAAGCAGCACAGGCCTGTCTCTTAGTACTTAGTATGACCTAAAGGAAAAGTTTGGATCTTTTGAAGTAGGCTTGTATGAGGTGCTTATCCATAGTCAGCGTATTACACACAGTAGATGTCTGTCAGTACGCCCCCAGTTTGGAGAAGCAGCAGGAGTGCCGGCACTGAAGCTAAGCAATGTACTGCTGTGGATGGGGGCCGCAGCAAAATGTATTTTAGCCACCTGAAAAACTCACTATATTGACAGCATTTATACTGCTTTACCTTTCGCGTCAGACAGCCCTTTGTGGCAGGGGATTGAAGCCATTACGGTATCTATATATATATATAACCAGATTTCCACCAAACACTTTCAGTATGGTACCTTTGGGACCACCTTCAGACATGGTACCTAGACTCTAGCGTTTCCACTGCAAACAGTACTCTTTCATGCTGCTCCATCCAGCACTCGCTGTATTTTCTCATCACCGTCGACACAGATAGAAGTCTGCGCCTCGTTTACCGTCCACAGAACGAGGCTGCACGCCAACATTTTCAGAACAAAATAGAACAGGCTGCAGTGAGAGTCTCTCTGCATGGGATATTTAAAAATAGCAGGTTTGTGCATTTAGTCCTTCTCAGGCAAGCTCAGGGGTTTAGTGTTGCCATAGCCCACAGGAACAACTTTCCACGATGCTTTTTTTCTACGAGTGAGGATTGGGATGTACGCAGCTCACATAACTTGGTTGAAATTTTTATATATTATGCTTAAAGATGCACTCGTTATCAAAAGTGTATGTGATATAAAAACTAAAGTGATGGTCAAAGCATTGAGGAACATTACAAGTTAACGTTCCACCTTAAAAGTCACCGGCAGTCGACCCAGTGAATGAAGTTATTGTTTCTCCGACTCCAGCTGCTGCAGTTACAGTTTACTAATAAAACTCTCCACAGTATGAACAGTGGTTACATGAGCCTCAAAACCAGCTACAACTCAGCCCTGAGCAGAGTGACCGTCCTCTACTGACCAATCAGACTGCAGTGTTCACAGCTCCACCTTTTAGTACCAGATCTGTGTGCTAGGTACCCCAACAGAGGGGGGACCAAAAATGGGGACGGTACAGAACGGTTCCATTGGTACCATCCACAACTTTTTACAGTGGAAATGGAAAAAAAAGCGTACCGAACTGAACTGCTCATTGGAAACAGGGCTTATGACAGCACGGTAAAGCAGTGAAAATATTCTTTTTTTAGGTGGCTAAAATACATTTTGCTACGGTAGTACATTGCTCAGCTTCCATTCCGAACTCCTGCCTGCTTCTCCAAACTGGGAGCGTGCACCACCATCTATACAACCCACTTTAAAAGATCCAAACTATCCCTCTAAGCTGCAACAACAGCGTATCCGACATTTCCTGTAACGCAATACAGTCTTTCGTTTGTCCCTCCTCACCTGCACCTTTTAAACTCCATGCCCCCAGTTCATAATACAGGTTATAAACTGGTAGCCTGCAAGCCTGAGCAGATAGAACCCTAATGACATCACTGTGATGTCATCAGAGTTATTTTCTGCTCCAGCGCCACAGATTTTACACAAAACTCTCCACAGGCTGAGTCCTCATGACGAGTAAACAGAACCTCGTGAGTGCCCCTTTTACACACGTTTACTTTGATAAATCTATATTTTCTGCTCGAGCTAGCGCAGCCATTTCCTGTCCAAATCTTCCCATAAATCTCTCCTATCACCAAGTAGAAGAAAGAAGACACACGGGAATCCTTCACCTCCGCAAGGAATCATAAATCTGGCTTAAACTGCCAGCTTGCCAACTGTCAAACACATCAAACAAGCCGGTATTCTTGTGTAAATTACCTTGGATGCTATAATTATGGGTCCCGTAATACCTTCAGATGTTTCCTTATTACTGACTGGAACACATCCACCTCGCTCTCGCTCTCACACCCACAGATTCACACACAGAGCACCTGCGCTGGCAGGTGAAGACTGAAACGGCTCCTAACTGGCCCCTTAAGCACTTTCAGAGGAGGAAAAAACATTTTTCCACACGACTCAAAATGCTGCACCTTTATGTAAGATGAAGAATTCCAGATGTCTGTCACAAAATAAAAAACACATTTATTTATTTAGATAATACACCAGTGATGGAAAATGCCCTCATATAACGCAACTTTCTTCGCAAAATTCCGAGCTACCTCTTGAACTTTTCTGCGTTTGCGCAACACTCGTCCGCACGTTTATAAAAACAGACCCAACTCCTGACCCAGCTGCTACTATCACAAGTAAAGGATGTCAATGGAGATTCAACACTGACCTGATATGAAGGATCCAGGCGGCATCTGACTGTAGTTGGCCCCTCCCATGAGTAGGGCGCTCGGGGGTGCGGGGGTGAAGGGGGCTCCGTAGTTGTGAGGGGTCGCGTAGGGTCCCGGAGGAATGGGCTGCAAAGAGGAAGAGAAGTTTTGTGCATGTCGGATGTGATTTATGAAAATAGATGATATAAGATAAGATAAAACACTTCTACGTTATGTAAGCTGACAGAAAGAAATCTGCTGACTAAACAGTTGTGGAGTGAAAATCCACAGGTGGGTGACAAGATAATGGGCTCTGTGTTTCTCATTGGCCGCTCTCCATCTATTATTTTTCCACTGAATGCAGGCAGCTGGAAGCAGGTTTCAACTTGTGCATATGAGCATGTGTTTAAATGTGTGTGTGTGTGTGTGTTTAAAGGCTGCTGGTTGCTGCTGACCGGGGGTGTGTGCGTCTCAGTGCCCTTGCTGGCCAGTCGGCTGAGGATGCTCCTCTCGGACATCTGTAGGCGGGCGGCGATGGGTGGGACTCTGGCCAGCGTGGCCGGTAGCCGGGTCACGTCGGCCTTCATGTCGCTCAGCAGCTCCTCCAGCTGGTTCAACACTGACAACAACAAACATCAACAACTACTAAGACGAAAGACTCAATACTTCACTTCTGATCCATAATTGCATGTTCTAGCTTGATACTTCCTGTTTCTTCGACACCTCTTGTTAATCATTTGCTTTGAATGGATACTTTTTTGATTGATGCAGAAAAAAATAGCTCCCTTGTGAAGGTTGAGGCTCAGGAACTATATTATATATTTCATTTAACGTCCAGGGTCACTTCAACTCCCAAGAAACCTTTGAGATTGATGACTTCTGGACTACAGGGTCTCTGCTGAGATGCCAGCGTCCACGGCCAAAACTACTGTCTTTTTAAAGCCAGAGTGAAGACACTGCTATCTTATGAAACTCGTCATGCTAGCTTGTCGGGAAAGGGAGGTTAACATAGCTCCAAATTTGGGCGATGGAAGAAAACGGCCAATGGCCATTTTCACAAGGGTCCCTAGAACTCTCAGCTCAAGACATCTGAATGAAAGTGGGTTTTATGAACCTTCTAGGACCCTGAGGACATCTGGGGTCGGCCTACTGACCGTTCCAAGAGTTAGAACGAAACACAGTGAAGCAGCGTTTTGTTATCATGCTGCACAAACCTGGAATAACCTCCCAGACGATGCTTGACATGCCCCGTTTTACACCGCCTACTACTACTCAAACTCGACTTTATAATATTCATATCAATGGCATCACATGGTCTACATAATATGGTCAATCACAACAGCAACACATACCTGTATCCTTTCTTATGTTTTATATTTTATTACTCTGTAAAGCACTTTGATATACCCTGGTGTATGAAATGTGCTGTCCAAATAAAGCTGCCTTGCCGTCTATGGATACCCACAAGTCTCTCTGTTAAAGATATGCCCACTTTCTGCTAGAACAATGCACTTTTTGGTAAAAAACCATGCAGTATACATGTGTTATTTTTGCCTATTGTGCTTGAATATTTCTGCACACCGGAGCCTCTAAACAGTCTTGGAATTGCATAACTTGGGTATGAGTGGAAAGCTGACACTCTTGTGGATTCAACAAGCCCAATTTTGTTTACGTGTGATGATGTTAGCTACCACAGTAGCCATTTCATTGACCTCACTGTATAAAATAACCTTAAGTGACCTCTAGGATGATCACAGCCTCGTGAAACTTTGCGACCACAAACTCGAGACCTTGGGCATGCAGAAGATGTTTGGCTATCCTAAGTGTAGTGCAGTTTCCAGAACCGAAGTGCTCGCTATCCAATCAATGAAAAATGCAGTTCGTACAGAAATCTCCAAAGGTGTTCCTTAAGGTCTTGGTGTCTAAGGCCCTGATCACACAGAAAGCATTTTAGCAGCTGGAGGCGGCTTTTTGTAACTGTTTTTAATGTGAATAAAGCTTTTTGCTCGCCATTTTTACATTGCGACACACCTCGCGTTTCTGCAGGCGCGCTCTGACTTCCTTGAGCTGAAACACTTAGAGCTGAAAAGAACCTACATCATCTTTTTTCCAGTTGTCCAATTGGATGATTTGAGAGGCGGGTCTTCTGTGGTGGTCACAACAGCAACTTTACAGTTGGTAAACAATGGAGGAGAAACTGGTGGTAGTGGTTGCTGGATACCCAGAGCCATACGACCCGACAACAGACAGAAAATTTCTACAATATGCCTGGAAACAGCCATCATCGAGGAGAAGCTCCTGGACCAACTGGTGGTACTCCCCATGACAAACCGTCTTTTTTAGGGTCTCATGTACCCACACAGATCTCTGTTTCCCTGTGACCAACAAACTATTTGCTGACAGCCTCTCACTCTGAACCAGCGCTACAGAAAGTACCCTCTGCCTCAACATTTTAGGAGCTAGACACTGATTCCTGGGGGGAAAAACAGTGGATTGATTACACGGGAAGGTTAGAGTAAGGACGTTACAGGGTGCTTCCCATGCTCAAAGTCTGAATAGGCGCCTAACCAAAACACAATGTTGATTACATATTTTTGAGTAGAAAAAGTCAACACACAGTGTTGGGCTGCATCTCAAATTAATCTCCTGGTTCCCAGCTTTCAGATAATGTTCAACACTCCCATGTGGCGTATACTGTTGAGCTGTTATCTCTCCCTAAAGATCCCCTGTCCCCCCAAATTAGACAAAAATGGATAAGTTCTTCAAACGTTATTATTAGTTATATTATCATTTATGGCGTCTAAACACTATAGCCTGTTCGGTTTAAAAGTCTTATCTTGGGGTATTTTTATTTCCAAAAAAAGCCCATTTCTCACTCTATTTTTACAAGGGATTTCTGTTCCCATCCTTTATTATCTCATGACTCTGTCATCACATCCCCTCATGGAGTTAATCACTGATTAGAGAGCAGCAGCGTCGGTTTGCAACACGATAAGTCTGTTTATGAGAATTCATTAAGTGTGGCACCATTACGTGCAGAGACACAAGGCAGAACAGTAGTGTGCTGAGCATGTTATCCTTTCGACAGAACAATATAAACATGGACAGACTTGCCAGTGAGGAAATGTTTGGAGCGATCGTTTAACAGCGTGTAAGCTTATCTGCTCGGCTTTATTAAAGTCAGCTTCAGGCAGAAGTGATATGGGCTCAGCAGGAAGGAAGACGGATTGCACAACATGTGTTGATGTGTATCTCTCTTTTATTGTGCGCCTGCCATTATCTGTTTGCCAATCTCTCGCACTTTATCTAAACTGCCTGTCTTGGCTTAAATGTTTGGTTTTTTTTAATGAGCTGAACAGACAGATGAAAACAGAGAGAGAGATTTTTCACCCTAATTACTGGCATCATCCCATCTTCTCTGACCTTTGTGCAGGACAGCGTTGGCTGGCTTGTTGCCTGCCAGCGACTCCTTGCTGAGGTGCTGGTGTGACTCTGCGAGGCACTCCACCTCTGTAAAGCGCGCATTGAGCGCCATGGCCGGGTGGCTGGGGTCCTGGGTCATGTTCAGGTAGGCTGCCCGTCGCAGTTGCTCCTCTATCACCAGCGCCTGCTCCAACAGCTGCAGGATGAAGGGGTCAAATACTGATGTCAGTGAACCACAATCATTCACGTGTCGTTTTTTGTTTGGTTATTTTAATATTTGCTGATAATGTACCGTCAAGCACATTTTATACATCTGTTAAAGACGTAATAATGTATTTTTAATATAAAGACCAAGAGATTATTTTCACTGTAAATGTTTTCATATTAATGGTTTTCATTCACAAATGTTGATTCAATTTGAAATCAAGTAAAGGAAAGAACATGAAAATTGTGGGGGGGTTTACACCTTAATATATTCTAGTTTTCATATTGTGCACCTGACTGTTGTGTAGTTTTCAATTTTCTGCACTTTACTTCTGTCTAGTCTTTATTTTTGCACCTTTCCACTTTCTATTTTTTTTTATTTTTTTGCACTGTACTTCTATCTAGTATTTATATTTTGAACCTTACTGTTATCTTGTTTTCATATTTTGCACCTTACTGTTATGTCGTCTTAATTTTTGCAGCTTTCCACTTTCTACTTCTTATTTTTTGCGCCTTAATATTATCTAGTTTAATTTTTTGCACCTTATTGTTGTCTTGTTTTTTTTTGCACCTTATCATTATCTAGTTTAATTTTTTGCAACTTACTGTTATCTAGTTTTAATTTTCTGCACTTGACTGTTGTCTAGTCTTTAATTTTTGCACCTTACTGTTAGTAGTTTAAGTTTTTTGCACCTTACTGTTATGTCGTCTTAATTTTTGCAGCTTTCCACTTTCTACTTTTTATTTTTTTCACCTTTTTGTTGTCTAGTTTATTTTTTTTTTGCACCTTATCATTATCTAGTTTAATTTTTTTGCACCTTACTGTTATCTAGTTTTCATATTTTGCACCATACTGTTATCTAGTTTTAATTTTCTGCACTTTATTGCCGTCTAGTCTTTATTTTTTGCACCTTACTGTTATCTAGTTTAATTTTTTGCATCTTTTTTTTTGTGCATCTTGTTGTTATCTAGTTTGTATTTCTGCATCCTACTGCTATCTAGTTTTTAATGACTACACTCTAGTATTATCATTTTATTTTGTTTTGTTTTGTTACAGTTTTGCACCTAACTGATTTCTAGTTGTTTTTTTTTTGCACCGTACTGTTATATACCTTACTCTCTACCTCTTGTTTTATTTTTTGCGCCTTGCTGTTATTTAGTTACTTTTCGGTACCTTACTGATATCTAGTTTAATTGTTTACACCTAACTTTAATGTCATTATATATTTTTTTGTTTGTAATTTTATTACCTTTAATATAAGGGACAAGACATTATTTTGATTATAAATACTATGATCTTTAGGGTAAATTTGCTCATTCACAAATGTCGATTAAATCAGCAATAATGAGACATTATCGGAAATAACAGGAAAATGTTATATAAATGGTGGGTGGTCTGCTGGGTCTGGCATTTTCAGGAGGTTTCTGGTCAAACAAAAAGCATCTTACTCTTTAACAAAACATCAAACTCTGTAGGGTTCCTTTCCATCATGTCAGTGAATTAATAACAATCAGGAGCCTGCCAGTGGCCTGTTCGCAGCTTCAGTGCTCTCTCAGTATTGGACCAATTTCAAAAATAGCTGTTCCCATTAGTCACTTAGACACAAAAACAAGAGAAAACAGGGTGAAGGTTAAAAATACTGAAGATACCATTTAAATTAGTCTGACATTGCTGCAATCATCTCTCATTGTCTGATATTTTTAGCAGTATGTCAGGGTCTTTCTCAGTTGGCATAGCAACAGTAATGCAAGCATTTCAAAGGAAATCAAGACTCATACAATGATTCAGTTGTGGGAGTGTGTCCCCACAAAAAAAGAAAATGCGGTTAATTTCTTGTTAACATGTTGCACAAGTGCGTTATTGTGTTACACAACCAACAGCTGAAACTATACTAAGGGAAAATTGGTGTGAAAGAGTTTTACTTTGTGCTGTCTTGCAAAGATTTACCGAAAAAAAACCTCTAAAATACTCCAATAATTTAGCAAGCGAGATAATGAGAAATGTGAAAGAGACAGTGATACAGTAAATGAGGATGTTGAAGGCAGGATCTGAAACATGCGAGCCGCTCAAAAACAGGATGAGAGCTGTTCCAGAAATGCAGCGGTCAGCAATACCATCCAGCCAATATGTGGGTCTAGGGGCATATGTCATCCGACCATCAAACGAGTCAGGTGATTCAAGACACTGCGAAATGTTACTAAAATAGATTGTTTGCATGGAAGAAGGGCTGGCACCGAAATCTGTCTGTGTAACATCCTTAAAGTTGGTTTTGGCTGGTCATAGTCGGAATCCTCTGATCCGCCAATTCAAGACTACGAGTATTCTATTGCTCGTAGTTTAAATGATAGTTTAACATTTTTATATTTCTCGGCTACTGTAAAAAATATCATTATGTTATCGGAACAAAACAAAACAAAATACATATGGCAAATTAATCAAGTGTTCTCCAGTTATAAGAGGAAAGGTGAAACTACGTCCTGTCTTACCTTAAAGCGTCGAGCCAGGAACTTGTTCTTCATCTCCAGGAAGTTGCCTTTATTCGCCTGCGATTTGAAAGGCTCATTGACGATGGCGAACTGGGGGTCGTTCTGGATGTCCTGCCACCGGGCGTAGCCGTGACTGGCACAGGGGTCAAGGGTCACTTAACACTTTGAATAAGAGATAGTGTGAGGCAGCATCATGTGAGCCATTATCCCACCTAGCATCGTCGAAGTGACGTCACAGTGAAGCTAAATAAGGAGGGTTTTTTATTGTTTCTTTTTTTTGTGATGAAAAAGTTATGAATCAGATAAGAGCTCAACATTTTCACTTCAAGTTTATTTGCTTTCTTACTGAGCGTTAAGATGCTATCAAGTCTGTGAGCTAGAGCTAGCACCAGGAGAAGATTAGCTATTAGCATGGAGACTAGCATAAAGAGCAAGGGGAAACAGCTAACCTGGCTCCGTCCAAAGATCAAAAATATGCGTACCAGCACATCTAAAGCTCACTGATTAACATTTTGTATCTTTCTTTGTTTAATATGTACACAGCTGAACATGTTAAGGTAACAATCTGTGGTAATACCCGGAGTTGCATGCTGTAGGCTAACTAGCTTGTGATGAACACCGTAATTCAAAATGACAAATTTTATTTTTGTATGAATTTAAAAAATGAGATACAAAATGTTAATTAGTGAGCTTCAGAAAGTTTAGATTGACCAAAGTTTTTAAACCTTGGTCAGAGTCAAGCTAGCTGTTTCCCATTCCAACCAGTCTTTATGCTAAGTTTAGCTTAGCTTAGCTTCATTCTTCAAAAAACAAACATTTCAGGATTTAGGGAAATGCTAATTTACGTTCTTCACCAGATTTAGGTGAGGAGACTTATACAACTCTAATAACTGTCCATTAAATTTGAAATTATAGCCAGCAGCTCATGACCATAGATGGACCGGTAAATCGAAAGCTTTGCATTCCGGCTAAGCTCCTTCTTTACCTAGACAGTCCGGCGCAGCCCCCGCGTAAATGCAGAAGCCACACCAAACCGCTGATCCTTCTCACGCTCCGTTCTATCCTCACTCGTGGACAAGACCCAGAGATACTTGAAAGTATCACGTTCAAAACAGAAATGTAAAAATGCTAACATGTATCCTTGGTAAAGCTATAATCAAGCCCAATAAATCAGGCCCAGCACTAAAAATGCCTGTAGCTCAACCCCTTCTCCTCATTAAAGGATCTGGGACAAGTTGATGGCAACACAGCTCATAGATTATTCATGATTCATGATATTCAGGTTCTGGCAGAGAATCAAAACGCTAATCTCTGGTAGGCATTTCTGAATGCTGGACAGAGCCAAGCTCACCGTTCGCACCTGCCTCCAGCCTTTATGCCAAATTAAGTAATAGACATGAGAGTGATATCGACCTGACCTTTGCAAAGAAAGCAAACAAGCCCAAAGTGTTGAGCTATTCCTTTAAGCTGAACACAGATTTTTGAGGGTGATTCATTTTCCATCTTCGTAAAATACAAAATTACAGTTATTTCAGCACCAAATTTCAGGCGGCTTCTGAAACAAATAGTTGCTCCCCTTTAATTCCAGTCCAAGCAGGCCTCTTGATTATCTCGCAGAGTAATGAAAACAGTTTTATGTGACTGCTGCATGGCCTTAATTACCATAATAGAGGGAACAACATGAACTAAATGACCCACTACATTGGCTTCCAGCAGACACAGTTTGGTGTTTACTGAGCTCTGGCTGGCTTGTTGACTTATTACGCTGGGCTTCTGCCGGCTTATAGAAAAATAAACACACCGGGGTCATCGCTCGGGCAACTGCCGTCAAGGATACATCACGATTCCCGCCAGCAGCCAGAAGTCGTGTCGACGGTGCCAGATCTCGTTCATCTTCCCCGAGGAGATGGCAGCGCGCTCCTCGTTCTGCCAGAGAGTGTGCAGCTCTGTGGGATGAAGCCAACACAAGCTTTAAAATGAGGCTGGTCTCAAAGTGCTTAGCTAGCTGAAACCTGGCTGCAGGTGTTTCCACGGCACAGAGAGCTTTTCTGGGTTTGCGATCAAGGTGGGGATCATTTTTGGCTTTTGTACCGAAGCTCTGGAAAGCAAGGGGAATGTTTTTTGTTTTAGCAGTGGGTTTTATGTTGTTTAGACTGCTTAGTCACTTGTTTGGACAAGTTAATAAGTTATTTTCACCTTTTCACCTTTCTCTCCTCATATCTCAGGGATTCTACAGGATTTATATTCAAGAAAAAACCTGTCTCAGAGCATGACATTTATGTTTTGAGCAATGCAAAGAGATCTCTGTATATCTAATGAACATATTGAAGTATAAATCATAATTGCACTATTAAGATCTTGCAGCTAGAATCTTTAGAAGCCGATATTAGATGCTTCAAGCCAAACAGTCTTCAAGTCTCCCAAAGAGGAACTGCCCAGTGGGGAGCTCCCCTGAAAACTTTATACCTTTAAGAGCTTTTTCTGTTTGCATTTGCACCACCAATAGGAATACAGAAACCTATTTTGCTTCGAGAAGTCAAAATTGCGATGTATTTGACTCTTTGCATATGCTCACTAAAGCTTGGACTTCCCTGTCGGTCCATTCCTCCGTGTTTTCTTTCAGTTTTCTTTTACAAGCTGTTGTTTGTGTTGGCTGTTGTTTACACGGCTAGCTGGTTTTTAACAATGGCATTTGCCAGTGCGGCATTGACTCGTGTTCAACCAATCAACATACACTTTTGTCACTCATTGTTCCTCTTGTGTTGGAAGAAACAATGGTTTCAGAGCTAAGGTTGAATCCAAATGTCCACCCTCTGGACTTGCAGACTGAGCCCTCGCGGATTTAGTCGTATGTACTGTGACGAGTTCACCGTCATCATGTCAAGTCTGCGAGGGCAAGCTGCTGATAGACGGCCCTTGAGACAACTGTGCTCGTTGACGTGGAAACATTTAACTATCTCTGTTGTCATATTCATGATGTATAAGTTGAGGAACAGTGCCTACTCATCTGTTCCTGCAGAAAACAAGATAAATCCCATGTATAGCCTTTTTTTGTGACTGGACATAAACATCTCTCTAAAATAGGCTACACATGTTCAAAACCAGAAAGATTTGTGAATCGGGACTTGTTTTATCGTGGATTTGGACAGCCCTTAGCACTCCCAGACTTCCTGGGAACGCGCCCATGAGGTCAGCAAGTCTGCAAGTGTGGACATTTGGAGTCAGCCTATGACAGAGACCATAGATAAACTGAGACGGCCAAATTTAAATTCACTTCCCGTATCTGTGTCATGTGGGTTTCGCCACTGCCCCGCCCCATTAGGAGACTAGCAGCGGTTCTGAGTCTATTCGTTCCAATAGGAAAAGTGAGCTTGAGTACAGATTAGGACCGATTCTGAAGTAAATGTCGGGCCCATTTTTCACAAACCCCAACCCTTCTGACACTGAAGTGGCATTTTATCAGACAGAAAAATCGGGAGAAAGTTAACTTTGTTCAAGACATGTCTCTGTTTTAGCAACGAACTCTTGCGAACTCTCGTCAATAAGAGACATTAAGCTCGCAGATAAAAACAAGCGGCAAAATAAGGAACAAACATTAAAACGAAACACCCTTCTCAGTTGTGATCACTTTGACCCTAACAAGAGGTTATTGTCACGTTCACGTCACATCCATAATTACCAGTTTCTGACGTGTAAACCCTTGAATCTACGACATATAAAAGTTGGTGGTATCTGGGCCATTTTGAGGATCATTTCATGTTTTGTTCTTCATTCCTTTCAGACGAATCTGTTCCTGACAATTGTTTTGCAAGAAAATTATCTTTTTGATTGGTTTTCCATAGCTAGTTGACCCATTAATGACCACAATAAATGTTAAAAAAGTAAACATAGATGGTTACAGTTGTTGAAATGCATCACTGTATGTACACTTGAATGTATTCCACAGCCACTCCAGGTGAATCAGTACTGACCGGTGAAGCCGCCATCTGCGATGTTGAACATAAAGCGAGGGCGCTCAATGGGAGGCCTTCCGTTACCCTTGGGTGGGTCCTCCTTCACCAATCTGACTTCTTTCCCAGCATCCTTTTCACCTTTGACTTCCTCTGTTACAAAGAAAAAAGATATTTTGTTAAAAAAAAAAAAAAAAAAAAAAAAGTGCTTATGTATTAATGGCAGCAGACTGTCACAGAGAGTGAAGCGTACCTTTCTTCACGTCAGACACCTCGGTCTTCTCCTTTGCATCTGTCGTCTCAGCTGCTGTTTGTGACTCTTCCCGCTTTTCTTTGTCTTTCTCCTTCTCCTCCACCAGCTTCTCTCCTTTTGCAGGAAAAAAAAACAGAAGCAAGGGCTTGTTGCTTTGCTCCAAACATTTCTGCTTTATCTGTTTGTGGGTGTCAGATTTCATCAAATCGACCGATCAGGTTTCTGTGTTTTTGTTTTTACCTGTTTTCTCCTCTTTGACCTCCATTTCTTGTTTTGTCTCCTCTTTACTCTCCTCCTGTACTTTTTTCTCCTCTGTTGTGGCAGCTGGAGCGTCTGTCGTTTCCTTCTTCTCCTCCTCTTTCAGGTCAGCGTCGTCTTTGCCTTCAGTCTTTTGACTCGGGGACGAACTTTGTGATGTGTCTTTTGTGGAAGAGGAAAGCTACGGAGAGTAACACAATAAGCTGTCACTCACTGAGTTGGCCTGCTTTGTTGTTGTGAGGGAAAGTCTCCAAATGTCAGCTTTTAATCAGCTGTATTTAATTTGTATTCCACCATTTATCGGACGCTACGCAAGTGATCTAAAGAGCATGGTCCAAAGTGCATGGTAGAAATGCATTTAGGGCATCTCTGTCTCAACTTTTCCTAGTTAAACGTTGCATAATCTGGGCAAAAAATAAGGCAAAAGGGGCAAAATGTATTGTGTTAATTCCCTCAATTAATCATACGTGTGTTTTAGGCAGTACATGAATTCAACCAATCAGATCGTCATCTCCCATTCCAAAACTAAAAACTGTAGTTATAAACCTGACCAAGGAAACAGGACTAAACTTTTAGCTTCAGAAATAATCAGTGAAGTTCTGCTGGTCAGCATCTCTTTTAATGGGGAGACAGACAGCGGCTCTGCTCTGATCTCTGCTACGTTCACATTTTAGAGATTGTGTTTGTGTTTTCCCCATTGATGCTGTATTACTTCACCCACCATCCGCCACCCATCAACGCATCCCTGTGTGTGTACTAAGGGGAGTGTATGCGCGTTGTGCACCTGCCTAATGCCTATGAGGGCATATCTTACTATCTGATAATCTCGGCCATTTTGAATTCCATGGTCATTTTTGGTGTTTCCCACGTGTTGTATTTTAATTAACTCCTCCTTCAGATTTCATCGGATTGCCTTCAAAATTGGTTTGTGCGAGGTTGACTACTTTGTGAGCAAAAGTTATTACAAGATCTATGTCATGTTGAAGGGAACACCCGCTGCACAGCACTGAATTTTGATGTCTCGCCATGAAACAGGAAATTGCTATAACTTTGGAGTGAGTGGTCCAATCTCCACCAAACTCCGGCCCTGAACACATCTCTATGGCAATATAAATAACAGGAAAATCCTGCGCCACTAACTCTGGATTAGGTATTTGTTGGTCAGTGGCTCAGTCCTTTTCTGCTGCCTCAAACAATGCATCTCACCACATGTAATTTCAAGACCTACATGCCCATGGGAGCGCAGATGGGTGCAAGTACACTTGCTACTTTCACGATGTGGTTTCTGGCCGTGAAAATGACAACTGAGTCAGTCTGAAGATGGTGTAAAATAAAGCCCATACAGTTTATACAATTAACAGCATATTGTATTTGTAGATTATTGTTTATTGTTTATTACTGTCAGGTTTCAGGAGCGTATATGTTTTATAGTATATGTTTTAGGGAACTTGTTAAATGTTTAAAATAAATAAACAGAGTGTTTTTTTAACCGACAGTGTCCCACCTCTTCAGATTCAGCAGCCTTGTTGCTGTCCACCTCTTTCCCCTCATCCTTGTCTTTCTCCTTCACTTTCTCTTTGTCAGACAGGGCCTCGCTGCCTTCCTCCTTGTCCTCCTCCTTCTCTCCCTCCTTCCCGTTCTTCTCCAGCTTGTCTGCTGGAGCAGGGGTCGCTGCACATAAACACATAAAACAAACACACGTGTTACTGTAGCTCAGATTCAGCTGTCCCTGGTGCCCTTTACATGGAGTGCCCCCTGCTGGTAAATGTGATTGTTTGGTTACCTGGCTTTGAGGTGCAAGGTGTGTTATTATAGCTGGCCTCGGGGGTGGGCGTGGCAGTCTTAACAGCGGGAGAGGAGGCCCTGGAGGAGGACTTGTCTACGATGACCTCGGGCTTGAGCTCTGGAAGACTCCATCGTCCGTTGATGTGCTCAAACTCCTGGATCTGGATACACAACACTCAGCAAAATGAAGAAGCTTGGCACGCAATCACTTTACCTAATACCACCTTCTTTAAACTCACCACCCACATGCCCCGCTCGCCTGGCAGTATATCATACATTCCCCCTGGCAGAGATAGCAGATCAGGATGTCAGCAGGTTTCAACAAGTTGGATTGAAAGCTGGAGCGAAGATATTTGAATAAATTCGAGTGAACTGGCACAGGGAAGGTGTAGGGTAATCAGAACATCTTTCAAGATGTCATGGTTGATTTCTTCACTTGAAGAAGAGCTCTGACATTTAATTTACGACCCTGAGGACGATATTGTCTTTGTAGTTTGCTGAATTAAAGGCAGCTCCCTGCTACCCTGGCACACACGTTCTGGCTCTGTCTAAATTTATCGAACTACTGGAAGTCTATTTTCAAAGCTTTATCAGATGTTTTTGGGCGGGTGATGGAACCACAGAAGAGTCCTCTTTGAGGAGCTTATTACAAAATTGCAACCTTTATTATGTTTTGAGCCTGAAGGATAATTCTCCGTTTTATGGTTCAGAGATGTTACATAGCACTTTAAACTACAGAAACTCAACTTGATACTTCATGGTTCTGTCGACAAATTTGAGATAAAATGGCGTCCATTCCTGGACTACGCTAAGTCTAAGCTTTAAATCTCCTCATATGTAAGTTGCAGATATTGAGCATAGCGTTAGTTCAGTCAGGACACAATGTCAAGCTCAGCTCACATCCCAGCTACATCAGGTGATCTCAAGCAGCCCAATCAACTGATGGAGCAGCTGATTGATGGAAGGGAGTCAGCTGACAGATCACATGATTCCTTTCTATGCAACCAATTGGCGAATCTCATTCAGGGCGCCCTATTTAAACTGCTCTGGCCTGTCTACTGTTGCTGTTCTGATCCCGGGGGGTCTTTGCTGCTGCTCTCCCTGCCTTAGGCTTTCCATGTAGGCGCATGGAAGGGCAGGGAGGTTTGCTCTCTCTGCCTCAGGCTTTCCTCATTTGCACATGGAAGGGCAGACAGGTGTGCTCTCTCTGCCTTATGCTTCCACGTAGACAAAAAAGGTTCAAAGGTTCATTTATTTTCACTCAGTACATGTCTGCACACTACAGAGCGAATTATGTTCTCTGGTCCTGATACAATAAAAAAGGCAATAAAAGAGGATAAAAAACACATAAAAACATACAGACGCATGGAAGAGGCTCTTTGCATAGGCCTAGGAAAGCCAGAGGGGCCCCAGAACAGAGCCATACCGCCAAATACTGCAAATGGAAGCAAATTTTTCTTTGACTTAAGTGTTCCTGACTGAACTATACTTCACACACAACTCAGCCAGTTGCCATCGACATAAGTTCTCTGATGATTCTGCAATTGTTGGCGTCATCACAGAGGAGGATGACAGGGAATACAGAGACCAAGGTACTATCCCTCATGGACAACATGACCCAGCCCATGCAGGACACTTGGACAACACAGGCTGCTTCACTCGCTGTGTGTGAAGGAGAGATACCACAGGTCCTTCCTTTCTGCTGCTGTCAGACTATACAACCAACACTGCTCCCAGTGGACCACGCATACGAAAACCATCATCACTTGTGTGCAATATCTGTATCTGTATACACTACCTGTGAAATATCTACACTTTATACTTGTGATAATGTAAATTCTGCCACTCAGACTATTTATTATTATTAGGAGAGCTGCAACAATTAGTCATTTAATCATTTAGTGGATTGACAAATGTTTTGATAATCAACTTATAGTTTAAGTCATTTCTCATGTAAAAATTACAGAAAATGCTGTTTTCAGCCTCTCAAATATGAAGATTTCCTGCTTTTCTCTGTTTTATATCATATTGAACTGAATGTCTCTGGATTTGTCTTGACTTTAAAGGAACAAGGATGAACATTTTTCACCTTTTCACCTGAACATTTCATAGACCAAATTATTAATCCATTGATCTAGTAAATAATTGGCAGATTCTTTGATAATGAAAATAATCGTTACTTGCAGCCCGACTGTACGTCAGTGTTAATTGTTAGTGGCGGAGTCCGCCATTCCCATGCTGCTTTCTAATGGCCTTCTTACATATGGGGATTCACAGGAAATGATGCAATAATGGAACAATAAAGAAAATAATAAGAATAATTGCAGCCCTACTGTACATCAGTGTTCACTGTTAGTGGCGGAGTCCGCCATTCCTGAACTGGATTCTAATTAGATTCTACGTAAATGCCTTCCTAAACATGACAGATTCACACGAAATGATGCATGTGTGTAATCCTGTGTTGGTAATTTTCATTGATTGTTTTAATGTTGATTGAACTTTATAATGCACGTAACTGTACATATTTCTTATGTTTACTTTTATTCTATTCTTGTTTATTTTATTGATGTATATACTGTAGTTAAATTTCACACTTACAGCCTCAGCACAGTGACGATATGTATTTTATTTTTAATATTTTTATATCTTAAGTACAAGTGTTAAACACTGTAGCATAATGCACATTCTATTATTTTTATTTTATTTTAATGTACATTTTAATTTTAATTTAATTTAATTTAATTTCACTGATTAATATTTACATATTTCTTTTTCATACTCTTATTCTCACTTCTTATAATTCTCTACTCTACATCAGAGCAACTGTAACGAATCACAATATCCCCTCAGGGATAAATTAAGTATTTCTGATTCTGATTTCTGATTCTGATATCAGAAGTTGCTGCTGATGGCACTGATTCTGACCTTCTTCTTGACGAGAGACATGACGCCGATCCGCGTGAGGACTGGCTGGCGACACAGGCCCTCTCTCGGCACGCCATCTGCAAACGTCTCTGCCCCGTCAGCCACTGGCTCGCACAAGTGACGCATAAAGAGAGACACATAAGCTCTGGCAAAGAAGAGGAGAAATATATGATTAAAGACAGAACTTGAGAAAGGTTACATCTGAATCAATCAGTACTGTTTGTCCTTACTTGAACTCCTTCTCAGTCTTGCCCCTGAGGTCTCTGACCAGCCACTGAGAGGAGAAAGCGTCCTGAGACGGCATCCCCCAGCGCATCACTGCGTTCAGGAAAGCCTTTCGCTGGCGTGTGTTGAAGCCCAGCACCTATGGAAATGACAGTATATCTTACAGTATATTTCTCCAGAGTGAAGCTGGCACTATCCTGGCAGCGGAAAATGTATCAGTGCATTGTTATTACTCTGGAAGACTTCAAATGAAAATGTCAGGATGAGAAAACTTAATTCTCCTGCAGACATCCACGTATTTTTCAAACTTTCCAAGGCCTTCTTTGAATAGGTCTGACTCCCTAATAACACTAAAATAAACCTTGAATCCTCTCTTGAACAGTGCGGGCCATTATAATCACATCCACCATTATCATTATGATAAATGAGCTTGGAACGTACAGACTTGTTGGAGATGTAATAGCCCTGCTGCCATTTAGGACCGTTAGACTGTTTGAAAAATATCTGAGTTCAATTTAAACACAAAGCCGACAGATTCCAGTAACATCACAATAAAAAAATAGAATAAATGAAAGCAGGGCTCGTTCCACAGACTTGTACAAACCTCAAGGTTGCCTCCCACTCTGGCGAGAAGAGGAGGCAGAGGTTTATCCTTCTCATTCCTCAACTGGCGGCGTGACTGTCTACGACCTGCAGGTAACAGGAGGCGACAGGACAGGATGGTAAGGGACCGTACTTTATTTATTAGAGGAGGTGGCTAGGGTGTCACTCAGTATTTCTTTTAGTCCTTGAGCCTCCCTGAGTGATGGTGAAAATACATGGCTTTCCCTTCACCATACATAACCAGATTTTTTTCAGCCATAATGTAGGTATTGGAGCCAATTCAACAAGTAAACAGCGTGGAGCGAGCTATCACCAAAGCAAACAGGTCATTTCTCAATTGAATGCAAACCCTCCTTACAAATTGCATCACTACAAAAGCTGTGTGCACTTCAGCAGAATGTGGGTGCATGACCGCCAACCACCGACCACATGAAACGAACTAAATTTAATTAGCCTACTCCTCACACACACACTCCGAAACACACATCGCAATGTCAGTAACTTGACACAGGGAACAACGTTAAATTTTAAAAATTTACCCTTTAAGGTTTCAAAGTTTGAGTTCAAAGTTGAAAAGGAAATTCAGAGTTGAAAAGAAAACGTATATTTTTTTTAATGTCATGCAGACAGGAACGCAGAATTTAGAAGGGTATTTTTTTTACGGGATCTGGTGTCAGTGGGTCAGTTTTGTTTAATTTTGTTTTTGACAGCCCAACTCCCATTAACCAGTAACTGACCACTGAATTTTTTCATTTAAAAACTTTGTACTTATAATTTTTTTTTATTCTTAATTTAATTTTATTTTATTAATTTTATTGTATTTTATTTTATTTTTCGCGGTACACAGGGAAAAAGAAAGAAAAAAAGACAAATATGAGCTCATGGCATGTTTACAAAGTCATGACACATTTTCCTAATTTAAAGTAGAGTGTAATATATGGTACACACAATAATCATGTGGAATCTATCTCATTGACTAAATAAACACACCATTTTCTCCACCGTAATTGAGGCCTTTCCTCTTAGTCCGGCACTCCATTGTCTCAGCGAACTTAAGCACCACACTTCAAAGCGTTTTCAATTTAGAGACGGTGAAATTTTAATATATTGTGACGTAAATATTTTGCCTTTTATTTTATTTTATGTTTGCTTCACTGACAAACAGCCAGCTAGCTGTGTTAACGTGGAAACATAGTGACCACAGCCCACCCTCTGGTCTCTACTGGTTAGCTAACATAGCTTTGGTCGCTCTGCACTGCGCACCAGCTGGGTCGCGTGGGAGTTAGCTAGCGGCGCTAATTCAGCAATTACCGCTGACAACATTGTCTCAGTGACGGCCCAGCGTTGCTGCGGTACATGATCCATGGTCCAACCTCTGGTCTCTCTCCAGGTAGTTTGTTAGCACCACTAGCCGTGTTGACACTGCTAACAGAGCTAACAATGCTAAAGAGGGTGTGCGGCAAAATTGAGCAACTGGGAAGACGTGTGGGGACCAGGAGGGTGGGCCCAGTGTTTTCTCACACATTGTTGAGCAGGGTTGGTGTTACAAGCAGTAATCCCCAATATCAATGAGCGGAGACGCTAGCTAACGTTAGCTAGTACGCAGAGCAGTACTTGATCAGTCAGTACTGCATTCCAGGCAGTTAACTGATTAATGGTTGACTGTTGTAATCCCTGAGGTAAAATAAAGAGATTTTTAAGATGGCAGCCTTCATTGTGCCTTCATAATTTCTTTTTTTTTTTTATTTCTGGATGTGATAAATGAGGTAATTTTGTAATTTCAAACCTGGCAAGTTCAGAGGGTATTTAAAATACAGCCATTTAAAGATGTATGCCCCTCACTGAAGCCAACATAACAAACACGAGTCCCTCCCCAGTGCTTTAAAAATTATTTGACATGCCTTTCCCTGTTTTGCACCACCTGCTACAACCTCGTAAATAACGAAGAGTCCCTGAGAGAAGTACAAGATGTAAGGCGAGGGAGGATTTTGCAGACTTGCAGATTTCTTGAAATTTACAGTTAGCGTTGAGTCAAAATTTCTGACATGTTTGGAGTGTTCTCCTCAAGGAGGTCTGAAGGTTCAGGGGGGAGGAGGTGGATGGCTGTTTGCATTTTTGGCAATCTAACATGTCGGACTCTGCCAGGCAACTGTTACAACTAAATCAATTTCAACCTGTAATTCAACACAGACCTGAATTTGTGTGTGTGTGTGTACTCCAACAGGCATCTTTCATTGTTTCGTGAGCAGCGCAGCTCTGGTTGATGTCTCTTTCTCCTGCTTACCTTCTGGCCGGTCGTCAAAGTCCTCGTCCTCCTCCTCGGAGCCCACTGAATACTCGGACTGGTTATCTGAAATGTCAGCATGCCACTCTGAAACAGCACATGGTGGTCTGTCAATAGGCCAGGCCCATTCACCTCCACTGTGCAAGCAGTAACTCAAACACAGGACACATCATCTAAAGTCCTGCTAATTCTACAAAGATCATAAGCTTAGAGTAAGTAATAAATCTTGACGATAAATAACAAATGCAGTCTTACTTTCAGCAATCATTCATAGGATCATGTGACAGAGGATTTGTTTTTAAATCCACAGTTTGATATACACAGCTGACAGGAGTTTATCCAGCACCAGGTCCAAACCCAGTCCCTACCTTGGTCTTCCTGTGCAGCGTCATTGTAGTTGACAGGCTTGCGGTTCCTCTTGCCTTTGCCCAGCTTGCTCGCCAGGTCTTCTTGTTGCTGCTCGTAATGATGCCGCAACAGTTTCTCCCAGTAATCCGGATCCACGTTCTCCTCCTGTTTGATGATCTCCCGCTCAATCTCCTCGATCTGGAGCATCAGAGAGAATTATTTGCAGACATTTGTCATTCTGTCATCTGACTTAATGTCTCTGAAATAGCATAACTGATTGTGGTTATCTGTTATGTTACTACAACATGCGTACATTCTCAGATAAAGTTAAGTTAAAACTTTCTTTACAAAATTTCCCGCAGAGCTGAAAAAAGGGCTTAGTCATTGAAATCATGACAGAGAAAAGCTTCACTATTTACACATCAAATGTAGCTGGGTGTTTGACATAGCGCTCTCAAGGCCTTTGCACACCAAGTCCGAAATTTTTGTATGCATTTTTTAAATCTGACAAAAACCTGGCGCACTGAGTCCGTGCATTTTATTGTTCTAATCCTTACGAACATTCGCAATACAGGACAAAATTAAAAGCCAGATTTGCACTCTTGCATCTCTCCTCTCGAGTTATCATAAGTGCTATATCGTAGGCAACTGGACTTGCTTGGGTTTCTTAAAGACGTTTCGCCCCTCATCCAAGAAGCTTCTTCCGTTCGTAAGGACTGGTGTGGAGTTGCAGGCTTTAAACCCTGTGTGGGTGTGACCTCTTAAGGCCGTTTCATAGTCAACGCACGCAACCATGCAAGCGACACAAGCAACACAAGCAACGCACTTCCTTTCATAATCAACACATTGAACACAAGCGACGCGGGCGACACTTGAAATGCAATATGTCACTCGCGCAATAGGGGGTAGCAGAGTCACCGGTACATTCCAGCTAGCTAGTACTGCTATTTTATTAGAGTGCAGGGCACTAGAACTGTCATATAAATGGGGGTGTGCCCGTATGAGTTCGCAAAGTTCTTCCTCCTCACCTGCCATATTTCATACCTGCTTCTTCTGTGAATAACAAAAAGTGGTTAATTTCAAGTACGTCACTTGCATTACCCCCGCTGGCAATGCATGGTATTACACGCGTCACTGCGTTGTGTATCAAAAAAAATTAACAACACATTTTGAGATGCAAGCACGCATCATGGTGGCCAATGCGTCTCAATGCGTCCCAATGCGTTCGCGTCTGCGTGCCTTTACGTCAGCTATGAAACGGCCCTTAAGGCCCGAACATACTCGGGCGTACTATTAGCGGAGCGGACTTCGCGAGGAATGTCCGCAGTCATTCAGGCTTTCATAGTCAAGCACACTTCTGCGTTGTAGTTTCCTGTAAAAATGTCCGTGAAAAATCCCTGCAATGTGAAAAATACATGCCGAGCAGTCACTGGTGCGCGGAACGGAGTCCGCGCGCTCGTAAAATCTGAGCTTTGCGCGCACAGGGCTTGTGGACATCCGCTTTGAGTCTGCGCGGACCTCCACGGAGTCCGTTCCATGTACGTTCCACCCGAGTATGTTTGGGCCTTCACAGAGTCTTTGGGGTCACATGTTAGCTCTTAGTTTCAGAGTCATTAAGGTCACAATGTGAGTCGTTGACCCACCCGGCCATTTTGTGTGTCGTTAGGGTCAGGTGGGACCAGGTGAGAATTGGTTTTAAAGTCGTCTGGGGAGGGATGCCAAGACTGCATTGTAGATGGGTGATAAATGGTGTTGTAGGCCACCTCCTGCGTTTAAAGATGGTTCGATGTCTTCAAGAAACTCAAGCAAGTCCAGTTGCCTGCTGACATCCTCCAGAGTTACTTATAATACAAGAGGCTCAGACATGGAGTTGCACATTTGAGGGTTTACTTGCAAGTAGGCCCTCAAATGTGCAACTGCATGCCTGAGTCTCTCTTGTTTTAAGTCTTGTTTATGCTACAGTGTTACCTCCCCGGTGGCTGACACTCTCTGCAGGAGTCTTGCATTTGGCACTGTGGCTACCTGAAGGGGCTGAGCTCTCCTGCCTCTTTGTTTCTACACTGTTGCTTGCTTTCTGTCTTGTGTGCGGTCCTCATCCATTAATACGTCCACCTTGATTATCATGCACCAAAATATTGCTGTCTGACCTGCTGAAAGTAAACTATCTTCACTGCTTCATGGTCAAACGAGTCACTAAAGGCTTTTGACAGAAAAATTGCGACAAACTGAACCTTTTCTAAAAACTGTAATAACACATGAAAGTTTTGGAGGCAGAGTACAAACATGATTGACGCAAAGTGAGGCCATATGTGTTTATAAACATGCATCAATTTTAGAAAAAAAAATTAAAAGAGTACTGTTTGCGGTGGAAACACTAGAGTCTAGGTACCATGTCTGAAGGGTTACTTTTGGTTCTGAAGGTACCACACCGAAACTGGGCCTAAAGTCACCAATCCAGTAGCACCGCCTCTTTCAGCATCCAGTCCATCAAAGTTAGACATGGTAAAAAAAACTCCAAAAGAACCCCAACATACAGTCCAAAATCCCCAAATATTCAACTCAGTATCACAGACAACAAAGGCATTTACAATTGGCTTTTATCAACAACAGCATCTGTTGCAATATTTGTAACATGCTCTCCACCTCCTCCCTCTCACCTTATCCTCCTCTCGGACCATGTACTGGGCCACTTTAAAGGAGCTGAGGTACTCGTTCATGTTCTGGACGTCCGAGTCGTCTGTGGCGTCTTGGCTTCGGTCCAGCAACCTCTCAATGGCAACGTTGTCGTAGTGGATCACGCTGCCCTCGTCCTCAACTTTGTCCCCTGAACTATTCTTCATACCTGTCAATTAAAGTCAGAGTTAAAAAGGCGAAATGATTTGTCCTGTTCTTCCAGACAAATTCCACATAGAAATGCATGCTGTCAATAAAACCAGAATAAGACCAACTGAGTCAAGACATTTAAGTGTGTTTGACAAAATAATTTCACTCAGGAGAGGAAGGCTGCCAAATCCTCCCTGTCAGAATCAATCCAACAAAATCCCTTAACGAAATATTCTATCACTTTACCTTCTACTTCATCCTTGAACAGCTCCTCTGTTCCAAACTTGAGGATGTCGTCCAATTCCTGTTTGGTCATGGAGCCAGCTTTGGAGCCCAGGCCTGGCCGGACCACCAGGTGGGTCAGCATCATCTTCCTCTTGGCCACCTGGGTGATGCGCTCCTCCACGCTGGCTCGCGTCACAAACCGGTAGATCATCACCTTGTTGGCCTGTCCGATTCGGTGGGCTCGACTGAACGCCTGTGCAGAGAGCGATACAGCTGAAACATGGAGTATCTGAATCCTTACCTCACTCAGCAACTGCCAGTCCACAGTACCTGTATGTCATTGTGAGGGTTCCAGTCAGAGTCGAAGATGACGACTGTGTCTGCCGTGGCCAAGTTGATGCCCAAACCTCCCGCTCTGGTGGAGAGCAGGAAACAGAACTGACAAGCACCAGGGGCTGCGAGCAGAGAGACAGAGAGAGTGTATAAGATATACAAACAGCCAGTAACATTCAAGGGATAGCTCAGGGTTTTTGACGGTTTGCCTAGTTTGACCGCAGTTCACAAGCAGTGATTGATGTGACTGACAGCTGCGTTAGAGACTCCTCAGCTCTGATTTCTTTCATACTGCCGTGTAGGATTCTAGCAAATGCCATCAGAAGCACTAAGTGGAGGCACAGGAACATGATTTTTTTCCACAGACTGTCTCATGTATTGTGTAGACGTAGGAACCGTTCCAACAAATACGAAAAAAGGTTATATGATCCAGTATCTCACCATTGAAGCGGTCGATGGCCTCTTGTCTCAGCGCTCCTGTGATGCCTCCATCAATTCTTTCATACTTGTAACCTTCATGGTCCAAGAAATCTTCTAGTAAATCCAGCATTTTAGTCATCTGTAAGCGGAAGAGAGAAAGAGAGCTGGTCTAAACCAAAATTTAAATGCTGCATTTTCAAACCCAGTAAAGATTCAGGCCAAAACACAAAACACGCCCCTATTATTTTCAATGTACAACCCCACACCGGCGGCGGCTAGATGTGCGTCGGTGCTCCTGGACGCACCGCCCCCGCAGCACTTTACACCACTGTCCAATGTCAAGCCTCGCTGCCCCCAGAGTTAAATGCATTTTCCACCTACTCGCTCTGTGCTTGTACATACTGGCTCCTCTCCTCACCATGGATGCATAAAGAGAACTCTGTTGCTGTCTCGTGTGTGACAGAGACTGGACGACTAGAGACTCGTTGAGGTCAAGAAATATCTGAGCTAAACTACCCACAATCCTGTCATCATAAAGACAATGGCCTACAAGATGTCCCTTGTTGAGTTTGAGGATTTAGTTTGTATTTTTTCAGAGATGACTTCATCATTTGAAAACCTCAGCAGAAGTTTAAATGTTTAAAAAATGATATTTGCTACAGCCCTACCTGTGTGTGTGTTTTCATCTACACTCGATGACCCACGCACAGCTGGAATCAATCTGCTGCTGAACCTTCTGGAGGCGTCATGGGAGTAATTTAACATCTGTGAAGGGAGGTGTCCATCTGGTGTGTGTACTTGCCTGTGCTTAGCATACTGTACTTGTGTGTGTCCATGTGAGTGTGTACCTGTGAGAACACCAGCACTCGGTGCCCCTGCTCTTTCAGTTTCCTCAGCATCTTCTGCAACAGCATCAGTTTCCCAGAGGCCTTAGTGAGGGCCGACCCCTCGTAAGCACCGTTGGGGGTTTTTTGGGCTTCCTACAAACACACACACACATGCCATGAGGAACAAATACATGTCTGCATCTTAACTGTAACTTTAACCATAAAATACATCTTAAAAGTACAAATATGTTACAACAAGCACTACTGAAAATGACCACAAGGTGTCACTGTTTTGCCATTTAGGAGTAATCCAAAGAATTTATTATCAAAGCATTGTCTTTGGCTACAAAGGGGGTATTGTCAAGGATAAGAGTGTGTGTGTGTGTTCTCACCATGGAGGCGACGGGGAAGAGGTAGGGATGGTTGCAGCACTTCTTCAGGTCCATCATGATGTTGAGCAGGGACACCTGGTTCCCTCCGCCTTTCGAGTTCAGAGCCTCAAAGTTCTTGGTCAGAATCAGCTTGTAGTATTTTCTGTTTTTATAAACATAAAGACAAATGAGGACATGATCATCACAGCGCCGCACACACAGACTAAGATAAACTTCCTTTTTCTCCTGTCCACCCTACATTGTTTAATTTTTAATGAAAACATCCTGAAGACTTTCTGAGGAATTGCCTCACTTCAATATTACTAATTGAAGTTATTAATTTTGTGCTGCAAAACATCGGATTGCTACAACTCCATTTAAACCTTAACAGTTTAGAGTTGAAATAATGGTTAAATGCAACCTTCATGCCATTCATTCATTCATTAATTAACTAATCTTTAAAAAATGCCCAGTTTTGTCGAGTCATGTCGTGTCTAAAAATGTCCATCATCAGCGTAAATCCACATTTCCCCTCCGAACCCTCCAGTGAATGTGTGTCGTACTTCTGCATGGGGCTCAGCTCCACCCTGACAATCAGCTCGGTCTTGGCGGGCATGTTTTTGAAGACGTCTGCCTTCAGCCTCCGCAGCATGTGAGGCCCCAACAGGTCATGGAGCTTCTTGATCTGATCCTCCTTGGAGATGTCGGCGAACTCCTCCAGGAAGCCTTCAAGGTTACTGCACACAGAGATGGAACTGGGTGAAGGACTGATAATACCCTCAAACATTCTTTGTATGTGACAGTTTTAGGTATACCTGTGTGTATATGTGTGTGTGCGTGTGTGAGAAGTCGTACTTGAAGCGGTTGGGTGTGAGGAAGTTGAGCAGGTGAAACAGCTCCTCCAGGTTGTTTTGGAGAGGAGTTCCCGTCAGCAGCAGCTTGTGGTCGATCTTATAGTCGTTCAGACGCCTGAAGAACTGCAAAGACAAGAAAACTCCTTCACTGATCTGCAGTTATTTTACATACATGTCTAACAAAATTCAGCTCTAGCTTTAAAGTAAGACAAACTTGCACTATAAAAAAGCCAAAACCTGTCAAGGATACTGTAGTTAATTCAAAAAGAGTGTTGCCATTTGATGGTTTGTCCACCAGAGAGTGCTGACCAGTAAGGCTGGCGTCAACCACAGAGACTCCAGAGGCCCGTACTACAGAGCAGGATTTGGAGTTAGTGAGGTAACTTCAGGGTTAACTCTGGGTTTTCAGTCCTACAAAGCTGGTTCTCTTTTGACCAGGTTTGTAGAAGTGTGTAGTACCGGTTATCCAGACGGCCAATGTTAGGGTTAGTCACCAGATAATGAAAACATATCCTGGATGAGTCGACCTGGCGTCGTAGTACAGGCCTCAGATAGACTAAAATTCTCCCTACATTTCAACCAATCTATTGGTCAATGGGTGAAAGAAATCTCTAGGTTATCTTAATCAGCCACAGTGTCCTGAGCGCACTCTACCTGGCAGCACTGTGTCTCCACCAAAGCGGTTATTTCCTGAGGCCAGCATATTTGACAGTTCTTTGCACTGGGAGCGCCGCATATTTACACTATGCTACAATCACCAGCAGCATGACGGGGTGCTGAGCATCTTTTTAGCACTTAGCACTGCACGTTTGGCTTTTTTTTTTTTTTCTGGTCGACAAGAGTTTGAAAACGTCCAACTTCGGGTTAAACACTGCACTTGTCACTGTCACTTTTTACCCAGCTGTCTAATTACAATGGAGGGGCAGGACAAATACAACAAAGACCAACCGTCACATCATAAATGTACAAGCACAGAACGACAACAATAGAGCATAAATTAATACTGAACCCACACAGATTAGGGGGTCAATCCTCCCGAATAGTCGAGCAAATGTTTGTCGACCAGAAAGGTTAGTAGTTGGCAAGATTTCGTTGGTCGCTTAGTCGAAGAAAAAGAAAATAACTAATAAACATGAAACTCTATAAGGATCTGCACCAAAACCTGTATGACTGGACCATGTGGGAATTTAATTTGAAAGGACAGACACAGGAAGTGTCCATGCTCATGTTAATTTCCAGGGCTGGTACCTGCGGTTATTCCACAGGCTAGTTAATAACATGTCGGGCAGGAAATCCAAAGTGTGGGATCATTTTGAGAAGGTGAAGGACGAACCCAAAGTGATATGTAAACTCATCTTCATTGGTCGACTACAAACATGACGTATCATCTGAAACATGGAAGTAGCTACATGCCCATTAGCCCACAGCGTCATTAACAGGCGGCTCGCTCAGTGTGTGACGTGCACTTGGAGATAAAATATAGGCCTATATTAATGAAGGTTCATTAGTACGGTTTTGTATTTCTCTGTAATGTAGCACAGTGTTAACAATGTTACTGATACTATTCTTTCTCACACCTTCAACTCAAATTATATCATTTAGTAATTACGTTAATATCATAAACGTGCAGGCAACTAGTCGACTAATGGTCTTAAATGACGACTATTGGTCGATGAGGAAAATTCTTAGTCGAGAGCAGCCCTAATCCAAAGCGAGTACTCTATCTTGTACCTACATTTTTACTTCCGCAGATATTCCGTTTCATAGCAACCAGATGCAACCAAATTGTCTCAACAAAAATGCTACGCCTCCAATGTGCTCTAGCACTCCCAGCTGGGCGTTTCCTGACAAGTGCTGGGTGTTTTCAGCTGGGAAAAAAACACATGCGCGAAATGAACCACACAACTCTTTTACGAATGAGAATTTGGTCCAACAAGAGCATAGCAACCAACCACGAGGACGTTGTCAGCCCTACTGACCAGCATTTTTTACAACTGTAAGATCTCCCTCTCAGTACATGTAAGGGTGACAATCCTCTAAAAATGTGAGGCCTTTTTATCAAAAATGTAATAAACTATTTAGTGCAGTAGTTCCCAACTGGTCCAGCTACGGTCCAGTTTAACATATTCGGCATCATACATGTTATTGGCCATGTCTCTGTCAAGTAGCTGCCTGTTAGTCACTCACTCTACAGCAGAAAACGGTACTTCAAAATAAAAGCTCTGAGCTGAAAATTTACAATACAGTACTAAAGCGTTGTTTTTTCAAACTTGAGTTCAAGTGACTCGTTCCATTGGCGAGTCACTTGCGGTCCATCCAGAATGGAAACCTCAACCCGCTTTTAGACTGTGACCCACCAGTTGGGAACCTCTGATTTAGTGGGATTTATATTAACATTGACACACATTAGCTCCAGTACCTTGGACTGATTGTTCTTGAGGCGGTGGGCCTCGTCCACCACCAGACAGGCCCAGTCGATGGACTTGAGCGCCGTCTGGTCGATGGTCACCAACTCGTAGGAGGTCAGCAGCACGTGGAATTTGATGGGAGCCTCTCTCTGCAGGGAGACAAAAGAGAAAGGATTTTAATATATGTGCTTTTTTAATATCATTATAGTTGTTAATGTTTATGGTAACAGGTTTAAATTTGGCAAGCTAATTTTTCGAGTTATGGTTCAGATCAAACTTGTCACTCAAAAACAGCTAATAAATAATTAGAGTTTTGAGTTACATTTTTCAAAGACTTATCAAGGATCTTTAAAAACAATAACTTGATTAGATCAAACAATTACTTCACGACTTTCCTCGTCATCGTCTATCATCCCCATATTTAATTTTAATATTTTGTCCCTCTCCCTTCTCACCCTCAGTTTGAAGGCCTTCTTCCCTCCTTTGACGGCCGTGTCGTCGAAGGAGAACTCGTTCTCTCTGATGATGGCTCGGCTGTCTTTGTCTCCCGTGTACGTCACCACGTAGAAGTCGGGCGCCCACATCTCAAACTCCCTCTCCCAGTTGATGATGGTGGAGAGCGGAGCACTGACCAGGAACGGACCCTTAGTGTGGCCCTGGGGGACGGAAGAGGAAGAACAATTCATACAGTCTTTTCAGTGAAACGAGACAACAGTAGGACCAAAGGGGCTCCTGTACCTCTTTGAAGAGTGAGTAGAGGAAGACGATGGTCTGGATGGTCTTGCCGAGGCCCATCTCGTCTGCCAGGATGGTGTCTGTGCCCTGAGCCCAGGAAAACCGGAGCCAGTTCAGACCCTCCAGCTGGTACAGGTGCAGCGTCCCACCTGTCGATGTTACAAAGTCGGGCTGTTCCTCGTATTTTATCGTAGGCTGGAAGGAGAGAGCAAAGAGATGAGACCTTATTGGGACACAGTTCATTTTATATTTAACTCATATGGTCATCTGCTCCAGACAGGTTACCGCAAGTGTTTAAATTAATCACTCTGCTACATGTAGCTACATGCTAACATCTGGATAACACATAATCTTGGTTGCCAGTGTCGTTAAATTTCACATCATATTCCTGCAGGAACATGTCTGGTTGTGTACATTGTTTTGGTTTAGAAGCTTTAATGGGTGATCTTTCATAGTGAAAAGTGATGATAAACACCATTACAGTCATTCCCCAGCTGCAAATATACTGCTACATGTAGCTACATGCTAACTTCAGGGCAACATGTAATCTTGGTCGCCGATGTTGTTAATTTCTCCCCAATTTCGGATGATATTTCTGCTGAAATATGTCCACTTAATTTAATTTAATTTAGTTTATTTGATAGGGACAATGCAGGTTAACATAGTAACACTTCCACTCGTTACAAACAAGTCAATGTGACTGATGTTCTGCATACAGAGATTATAGCTAATGCTAGTTTCCAACTCCCGTCCCTAGTTAGGCTTTTAGTAAAAGAAAAAAGACATCAAAATTACATACCAATACAATAAAATTTACAGTACCTCTGAAATCATACCAAGTCATGACCCATTAAAAGTGCATGCAGCTCTGATTTTGTTTCAGCCAGACATTTTTATTAAAAATCCTTACGTCTCGGGTTAGTTTTATTTCGGTCGGTAGTGAGTTCCACATCTGGGAGCCCTTTATAGAGAAGGCTGATTGCCCAAAGGAGGTCTTATGACGCAAGATTTTACAGTTACCACTTGCTGTACCCCTGGTGATCCTATCACTATTTTGTCTGCTAAAAAGACTGCACAGAACATCTGGTGCCGAGTTCTGCAAACACTAAAAAAACAGTTTAACAGAGGAAAAATTTAGGAAATTATCAAAACTAAGCAAATTGTACTTGAGTTTAGACAGCAGAAATTGTCGCTATACGCAGTCATTCTCTGGCTCCAAGCGCACTGCTACATGTAGCTACATGCTAACATCAGCAAACCAGGTGATCTTGGCTGCCAGTGTTGTTAATTTATCCCCAGTTGTGAATCATGTTCCTGCTGAAACATGTCCGGTTGTGTTTAGAAGTACCTTTCAGTGTAGAGAGCGCTGCTTTACACCATTACAGTCATTCCCAAGCTGCAAATATACTGCTACATGTAGCTACATGCTAACGTCAGGGAAACATGTAATCTTGGTTGCTGATGATGTTAATTTCTCCCCAGTTTTGGATCATATTCCTGCTGAAACATGCACCCTTTGGTTTAGAAGCCAGTTAGTTTTGTTTGACAAGATAAAACCAATCCACTTAACAAACGTTTGAAAAATGACTGTATATTTCATTGACCTGATTAATATACACATAAAGAGAATATGGTTCCACCTTGTAAGAAACAGGTAAGATGAATAGATTGCATAAGAATACTTAAAATTTAATCATCAAAAATAAAAGCAATGCCCCCATTTCCAAACAATTTGGTTGTCTTTCTAAACCTGACTGAAGCTCCAGAGAGTCAGATGGAAGAGTTGGTGTAAAATACCAACAGGAAGCAGCTTGAAAGACAAAATACTGAAACTAGAGTTAACTCACATCAGTGACCGGCGAAGCAGGAGACTCCTCTTCACCCTCCTGGTTCTTGCTCCTTATCCTCCTGGGTTTGTCTGGATCCTCCTTCATTATTGCATCTCTGTTGGACAGAGAAATATCAGTGACTATGTTTTCATGCACACCAATATTACACTGTTATTCCAAACAGAACAATACTTCAAATTTGATAATGACCATTTAATGAGCATATTCCTATTCCTAACTATTTAAACAGCTTAGTAGGAATATTGTCTTCATCAGAATAAAAACCAGAATATTTTGTCGATGTTAACACAAAAATAAACAAAACGAGATGTGTAAATACAAGAAATAAATGTTGAAGCTGAACTATGCACTGACCTACAGTAGGTTCCCGTACTTTCGGGTACTCTCGAGTCTCCTGATAAACCTCTAACGTAATGAAAAAAAAAAAAAAAAGCTGAAACAACATCATCACTGCAGTCATTTTGAAAACAACTCGACAGTAATGGCTGTAAAAAAAATAATAATAAAAATGGTCTGTTTTTTCCCATAATGACGTCAGTGGTGGTGAAATATGCTTCCAACACGTCCTACCTGTGTCTCCAGTAGTTTGCCTTGTAAATTGCGAATTCAGGGATGTCCATGTCGTCTCTCTCCCAGGTACACTGGTCGTAGGTCAGGTCTCTCCATTTCACCAGGTAGTGGTACATCCCCTTTTTATCCACACTGGCACAGAGACACACACAGAACAGTGAGTGCTTGCGTTATGTGTTTGAATGTATTCGGATTTTGTAAACCACCATTTTGTACTACAACAGTACTGCGGTGTTAAAACAGTCTCACAAGTGTTCACAAACAAATGTCAAGTCACTGAACTCAAAACACACAAATAAATGCGGTGATCTGAATCAGTAACTCATCATTTGAAAACCATAGAACTTGAGTTAATATCCCAGAGGCTGGTTGTACAAAAACACCTTAAGCTTTCTCCTTAAGTACGATACTTAAGGCTTAATTCCTCCTCAACTAAGGGACTTACACAGTTGCACAGAATCCCTTGAATAGTTTTCTTTGTTAAGGAAAAACATTCAGTCATTTACTGTGTTAAAAGAGATTTTACAGCAGCAAAATTTTCCATGGAAATTGTTTGTTTGCTGGGACTCACACTTGTGACGCTTGCTATCGTCTCACAAAGTTGGCTTATAGTTAGGGAGTGAAAAAATGACAAAGACAAGAAAACCATATTGGTTAGAGGAGGAGAAGATCAAACTTCTAGAGGAATACAATCATAGAAAGCACAAACTACAAAGTAAATTTGATCCCCAAATATCAGAAAACGATTGTCGGAGGAAACTGCAATGAGAATTAAATCCATAGTATTAAATTTAAAAGTGTATCCACTGGGCTCTCCTGGTCACAGAACACTTTTCTCAGGGTGTGTTAGTTTTTTCATTTATCACCATAATCTCAGTCACTTTGCAGTCAACCCTCCAGTCAAACCTGGAGCGACATCACTTTTTTTAACCTTTGAATCCCGAGCACATTGGTTTGATTTATTTCAAAATACACAAGAAGAAAGGCAATGAGCAATTCGGCAAGAAATGTTCCGTAAACTGCGAGACGTTAGTAGATTTGTAAATTATTTTTAAAAAATCTATGGAAGAAATATGCATAAATATGTATTTTAAAATTATGTTACAAATTTTAAGCACTTTTTTTAAGATTATGCCCTTATTTGAGTTTGTTTTTTAATTTTCGTCACCTTTTTCTCTTATTTCTTGCTATTTTTATCTTGTTATTTTTTGCTAATTGCCTTCTTCACATGTTTTTGAAAGAAATCAAGTCACTTTGCTCAGGTTTCAATGCGTTAAGGTAGAGTCAGAGGTACCTTAAAAATATTTTTACCTGAATTTGGTTTTTGTCTTTTGTGCAACGGTCAAGCGATTCCTTAATTATAAGACCAAGACAAGAAGAAAACCATAAATACTTAACATTTTAAGGAAACCTTAAGGGTGTTTTGTGCAACTGATTTCATTTTGAGGAAACCTTTACTAGGACTTTAAGGAAAATATTAACTTAAGGTGTTCTGTGCAACTGGCCCTCGGCTTTTATTTGCTTCAGTCACTGAATTCAACCAATGTACATCTGGGACAGGCCTTTAATTCCTTTCACATAGAACTCCTGTTTATCAAAAAAAGACAGAAATGTTATCAAATTTCTTATTTAAACAAGTGTGAATATTACTAGTATAAAAATGATCCTATCAAATAATATAATTTACAAATCATTCATTTGATCTGGCCTAGAGAGACAGCACATCTAGGTCCAACCTCATGAGCTGAAAGAGAGAGTTACACTGTCAGCTTTATGAAAAAAAAACCCATCTTAGTTATTTCAATAAGTGGACCCTTATGGACTAAAGACATGTAACTAACCGAGGAATGGACACATATTCAGACTTCAGACGAGGTGAATCACCACCTTGTCTCATATCTAGTTTACCATAATGGTAAATCTTTATTAATTATCTTTTAGTGCTTTTAGTGTAAAATAAATTGAACAGTTGAACTGAGCTAATCATGATATGCATAATGTGAGCAGCTAAGGTTAGCTCAGAATTCACAAATTCACATGCAAGGAAGACCATATGCTCTCCACTAGATGGCAGTAATGCAACATTTATGGATGCCAAACGCTGTTATTGTAAACAGAAGAAGAAGTGCTGCCACTAATGCATTGTGTTTTAGGAGTTACATTTGTTTGTGAGTACTTATGAGACCGTTTTAACCTCTTACTGTTGCAGCTGTGTGCTGTTGGACTGCATTTCCCAGTGTTCTCCTGTGTTTTCCCTGCCCCTTTCCCCAGTGTCTGTCTGTGTCTTGTGGCTTCCCTTCCCTGGCTCCTGGCTGACTACACACACCTGGCTGATCACACACACCTGCCTTCCATCAAGCTCATCAACCTCCAGTCTATATCTACCCCTGGTTCTCACCCACTCATCGCCAGAATGTTGTTCAACCCTCTGTGGTAGTTTTCTCAGGCCAGACTTTAAGAAAGGACAATTTATTGATTGTGATTTCCCCGTGTTGTTTCCGCCTTTTTGTTAATCCTGATTCTCCGTATGTTCCAGGACCAGTACGCATCTGCCTCTCCTTTCTCCAACCAACCTGCCAGCCATCCACCCATCTGCTCCCCAGCCAGCCCTGCTCATCATCCCCCTCACCCTTCTCACTTGATCCTTGGACCATTTTTTCCTTTTGTTGGAATAAATCCTTATTTTTTCCCCCAACTGTTTGTGTCCTGTGTGTGGGTTCCCCCAGTGTTCTCAACACTTAAAACAGACCAAAAACAAAATCCTGTTAACTGAAAAATAGTTAATGGCAGATGTTAATAAAGATAAATAAATCACACTGGCTTGGATTGCATTATAAATTAATGACAATACACTCAGGAACTGACGACACCACATTTCAAAAGCCCAGACACTGCGTGCTAATGCTCACACACAAGCCTCACCTGTGGTTGATGATGCGGTGGATCATCATCCACTCAGGCTTGATGCCGTATCTGTAGTACTTGTCTTCCAGCATGGCGTACTGGGGGTCCTTGGCCCTCCTCTTCTCGCTCTTCCCCACTCCGTTCTCGTCCTCTGCGCCCGACCCGTAATCCAGGCTGGGAGGCTCGTCCATGTCCGTCTTCCTCTGGTAGTTTCTGTACATCACCGAGTGAAAGATCTCCAGCTGGGAGGAGGAAGGAGAACAGGAACAGGAAGATGAGGATTGGGAGAAAAGTTCTGAGCAGTTCTAGACTCGATGTGACCGTCACTTGAATCCTTTCTGTCTCACCTGCAGCTCAGTGATCCAGGTACAGTGCCAGTACGACTGCCCAGTCAGCTTGACAAAGAACTCCCTCTCGGCTCGGCCCTTCATGGGAGGCGGCAGTGGGGCATCAGGCGGGGCATCAGGAGCCGGGGGGACAGGGATGGGAGGCGGAGGTTCACCCCATCGCCAGTGGAGGATCTTCTGGACACGTCCTTTGATTGGCGGACACTAAAGGAGGAATACTAAGAATAGTTAATCCTAGGAAGTGTGAACGGATCCTGTGTTTGCAGTCAAACAGTTGGTTAGGACTAAGACTATTTATTTAGTAACACTCAGCTGAATCTGTTTGATACATCTGTATATTTGGGCCCCCGCTTATCCGGGGCTGGGTCGCGAGGGCACCCCAGAGCACCCCAGACGTCCCTCTCCCAAGCAACGCTTTCGTGCTCCTCCTGGAGGACCCCGAGGCGTTCCCAGGCCAGATGAGATACGTAATCCCTCCATCATGTTCTGGTCTGCCCCGGGGCCTCCTACCAGTGGGACGTGCCCGAAACACCTATAACGAGAGGTGCCCAAGAGGCATCCTGATCAGATACCTGAACTACCTCAACTGAACCTTTTCGATGCAAAAGAGTAGTGGCTCTACTCCGAGCTCCCTCCAAACATCCAAGCTCCTTACCTTATCTCTAAGGCTGAGCCCAGCCACCCCACGGAGGAATCTCATTTCAGTCACTACCCAGAGTTTATGACCATAGGTGAGGGTTGGGACATAGATGGACCAGAAAATCAAAAGCTTTGCCTTCCAGTTCAGCTTCGTCTTCACCACGATAGTTGCGCCTGCATCACTGCAAAAGCTGCACCAAACTGCTGATCCATCTCACGCTCCATTCTGCCGCTGGGGGGACGAAGGGGTGTGGTCTGGGAACCTCAGAATTGCATCTCTGCTTTATGCAGATGATGTGGTTCTGTTGCCCTCATCACACCACGACCTCCACATTTACACATGCCCATGAAATTGTCTTTGTCTAGGACACATTTAGCTTGGAATACATTTTCTCTCAAGTGTCTTGAATCTACCTTCTCATATATTTCAATATTCGATACAGTTCAATTTCTCATATGTCTAAAATTTTAACGGCAGCTTTGGTATTTTTCAACCTTGAACCTACTTTTTAATATTTCTCACCGTGCAGCGCGGACAAAGCCACTCTCCATTGGGGATCTCCGGCAGCGGCGGGTTGAGACAGTGGATGTGGTAGGAGGAGGTGCAGGTGTCGCAGCACAGCAGCTCGCCTCCGTCTTTACACACCCGACAGAACTCCATGTGGTCGTCATCCTCCTCGTCCGCCCCGGTGTGGACCCCGACTCTGACCTCCGATATCACCCTGTCCTCGCTGTCCTCCTCGAAATCCTCAAAGTCCTCGTCCTTTGCTTCCCACTGGATTCCCTCTTTTTCCTGAGGAAGGAAATAGTTCATTAACTGACATGTCAAATATATATAAATATATGTTTTGACAGAATTTTGACAATGACAAATATCCTGTTAGGGGTCGCTTGTGGACTTGGGGACTTGGGGTCTATCCCAGCAGACAGTGGGCGAGAGGCAGGGTACACTTTGCACAGGTAGCCTGGCTTGGCGTGGTTTGGGATTTCAACTTCACACAACTTCTAATATGGCTGATAGTGAACATGAAACAGTACAAACAGGACGCAGGAGAGAAACTAAACTCCAAACCACAGAGATTCACTTAGATGCTACAGACGTACTGAGAGCTGAACACACAGAGACTTTTAAAAACGCCTTTCTCTCTGCTCTCATGCAGATACAGGTGAGGAGAGTCTCACAAAAACACACGCTTATTTTGGGGGCAGAACGGGGGATCGTCACCGCTACTCGCTTGAGGGCTTTTCAATCTACTCCTGAGAAGGTCCATCTCTGGCGCAGCTTAATATGTCAAGGCGCGTCTAAACTGACAATGGAAACACAAATTGGAACAGGCATGGCTTTACTCTGTGCGGCCAAGAGTGACAATTGAAAAAGGGGTCATCAAGTAACCTGCATGTCTTTGGATGGGAGGAAACTAGAGTACCTGGAGAAAACCCACGCTGACACGAGGAGAACATGGAAGCTCTACACAGAAGGGCTGCCAAAACCGCAGAATCAATAATGGCTTTGGTGTCAATTAAATCTTATCATTTCCCATCCCTAATACCTGACTTTAGAAACACTATTCCAGTCAAGAGCATGTCAGAGATGTGATCTTGTCTTCTTGTGCACCCCCTGTCCATCCCTCTCCTTTTCAGCTGCAGAGAGTCTCATTCACGCGTTCGTCACTTCCAGACTTGATTACTGCAACAGTCTCCTCTACGGTTCATCATCCAAAACTCTCAAGAAACTACAATACAAATACAAACTCCTCCTCCTCATCACCTATAAAGCCCTCCACAACTTGACTCCCCTCTACCCGTCTTAGCTACTCCATCAGTACACTCCCTCCTGCACTCTCAGGTCTGCTGATGCCAACCTCCTGCCTTTCTCTGTGTTATTAGGTTGCCAGCACCTGAACACAACTCCACCTAACACCTCTGCACTCCACATTTAACTCACAGTGATTCATTGAGCTGACTTATTTTACTTGTTTCGGTATAAAGACAGTTATCTGTGTCATGGTAACCGAAAAATGAACATTGAGTTTAATTTGTGAAGTGACTGAATAGATCTACACCCACAGCACCACTTCAGGTATCAGTCTTTGCCTGGACAGGATTGTGTTCGTCTGAATTCAGCCAGCCTTCCGCTGAGATTTGCGACGCAGCTACAAAGCCTCTATTCATCTGCAGCTCCGAGCAAGTAAAAACAAACCCACTTTAATTGTCTTTTCTTATTCTCACTCGGCCTTGCCAAGTCGACACGTCACTTCAAGATAAATATATGAATAAGGATGCTGAGCAAAAAAACCAGACGTGGTCCTGTACTCACGCAGTGCGGGCAGCTCCACTTGCCCTCGGGGGCCTTGTCCAGCTCGGGCTCGAGGCAGACGAGGTGGTACGCTCGGGGACAAGTGTCGCACAGGATGATCTCTCCGCCCTGCTGACACACCTCGCAGTAGTCCTGATGATCCGTCTCGTAGCCGTCTCCCTCCTCTTCACCTTGGACTGCAGGGCGTGAGACAAACACAGAAAGATGTCTGAAACATGTCGGGAATTAGTTCGGGTTTTTTCAAGAGGATCTGTTTGAGGTACTTAGTCAGGTACATAGTCAGAGTGTTACCTACAGTAGATGGCAGTCAGTACGCCCCCACTTTGGAGAAGCAGACAGGAGTACCGCCACAGAAGCTAAGCAATGTACTGCTGCGAACAGGGCAGCAGCCGAACGTATGTTAGCCACATATAACAATCTATATCAGTTCAAGTCTAAACTATATTTAGAATATTTTCACTGCTTTACCTTGGCATCAGACATCCCTTTTAGACAAAGAACTGAAGCCGTTAACAAAAACTAGTGGCAATAAAGGCCAACTGTTTCATTGCTTCACGTTGCCTATGTCCCAGCTAAAAAGGTGCACTTGAACACACCGCAAAGACTACAGCCAACGACCAACTAGCACATATGTTTCCCACCTGTGTATAAGGACTCTCCATACACTCAGGGACAACTAATTTTCTGTAACCGCTTATCCTTATACTGGGTCGCAGTGTGCTGGAGCCTATCCCAGCTGACATTGGGTGAGAGGCAGGGTACACCCTGGACAGGTCACCAGACTATCACAGGGCTGACACATGGAGACAGACAACCATTCACATTCACACCTACGGACAATTTAGAGTCACCAGTTAATCTGCATGTCTTTGGACTGTGGGAGGAAGCTGGAGTACCTGGAGGAAACCCACGCTGACACAGGGAGAACATGCAAACTCTACAAAGAAGGGCCCCAGCCGGTGGATTCAGACCCCAAACCCCCTTGCTATGAGGCGACAGTCATTGTATTTGTCATCCAAAAAGTTAAGCCAGAAGACCGACGGGACTGATTCAAGATGCTAGTTAGCCAGTTAGCACATTAACAACACATCCAAATGCTGAAGGAACAAATGATATTTACCGTGTCCTAACGAACAATAATGCAAACAGTTCTGAACCGTTTCTGCTAAAGAGCTCAATGGCTACAAAAATAATCTTACCTAGTATATAGTATAAGGTTTGTTTCGATCCACAGCATCTTGCATGGATGTATGACTTAAGCCATTTGTTTACTTGCCTCACTTCCATTTCTCAACTTGTGCACTGAGTTGAACAGCCAATCAAAGTGATCTCATTCACCAGCAAGCTCAGACGACATGCTGATTCAGCTGAAAAACAGCCGACAAGGGCTGACCAGTGCCAACGATGTGGGACACACCGCAAAAACTAGAGCAATATACTTTGATCGACAGGCAACTGTTGGCTTGGTGTGTCAGTGCCCTTACCTCGCTGTAGCCGAGAGCTGCTGGTCTGCTGCTGCCTCGATCAGCTAGTTAGTTTGTGTTATAGTGTGACTTTGGTGAATCTGAAGTTACCCTTTAAAACCCCAATGACACACAATAGAGCAGGAGACAAGCAGCTCCAAATTTCTGCGAGGTGAATTACTGTTTTTGTCGATGTAGTCTGGTGGCGTAGAAGAGAGCATAGGTAAATAACGTACACTTAAACTGATGTACTGCAGTACTTGTCTTCAATGCTAGTACTCCTGCCTGCTTCTCCAAACTGGGGGTCATGCCAACCGACATCCACTTCAAAAAATCCAAACTACACTATAATACAGATTTGGCATACTTCATCTATAATTATATATAATACATGTAATGGACAGGTTGTGACTGTACTTGTATTTTTCTTCTTCTTCTTGGCAGGCCGTCCTCGCTTGTTCTTCTTAACACGGCCGGAGCTGTCAGAGCGAACCGAGGAGCTGTGCACGCTGGAGTCCTCCTGCTCGGACTCATCCTCGTCCATGTCCTCGCTCTGACAGAGAGCAAAGAAAGGGTCAAAGAAAGAAGAAACAACAGTAAACAGGTAACAGAATTGGAGGACGAAGAAGCTGGAATGGAGACAGAGAGAAGCTTTGAACTCACTGAGCAACTCTTCTTCCTCTTGGCACCTATAGGCGATAGTTTGATACGAATGGGTGCCATCTTTTTCGCCTTTGCCAGGGCCTTTTTCTTTTCTGGGACTCGAGGGCTTTTACTGCGCTTCTTGTAGCCAGGGCCTGGACACATAAGATCATAAGATGAATGACAAGGCAGTGAGTAACACAGGAGCAAGAGTAAATGAGGTCAGTTTGTTGTCTTATAGTGACGCTAATCCTGGGTCTTTCTACATAGGTTCTTAAACTGAGCGACTTGTCACCGCCTCATATTTCTTTACCCCTGTTGGATTACGGTGATCTTTTATATATGCACACCTCTGCTTAGTGCCTTCATATGGTTGACACAGCTTACAATGCTTCCCTGAGGTTCATTACCACTTGTAAAGCTCTGACTCACCACTGTGGGTTATACTCTCTGGGTAGCAGCCTGCTTCTGCTCTGTCACTGGCACACCTTTATATACAGTATATAAGGTATTTCTTGGACTGCTCCCACACTACCTATGTGTCTTTATCCCACAGTAAAGTGACAAGACAGGACTATTTGCACTCTCAGGACTTCTTTACGCGTTCTGTTCCCTATGGCCACAGAGAAATTGGAAAAAGGGTATTTGTGTATTCAGCACCCTCGGCTTGGCACACTCAATTAATCTTGTTACACACTTTTAAGATCCAAATGGAGGAATTAAAGGCAGATTCCTCTTAATGTCGTCGCTTTTTGTGTTTTCTGTTTGTAGCTATGTGGTTTTATTTATGCTGCTGCCTGCCTCGGCCAAGTCTCCCTTGAAAAAGAGACAGTAAAGGGATAGTTAACATCTTTTGAAGTGGGGTTGTATGAACTTATTGATTTAGAGGAGCAGGCAGGAGTACCACCACTGAGGCTATTCAACCCAGCTGGCACCAGCTGACTCTTACACTGGACAGATGTTAAATTTTGGTTGGACGTTAAAATTGGGTTGACAATACTTTAAATGTCTGACGACGTTAGAATTTCATGTCGTGTGGACACTAACATCGTGACGTTTTGCATTTTGTGACACTGGGTTTTGTTCTCTATACCTAAAGGCTAGTTCACATTACACAATTTTCACCGTGATTTTGACGTCGCAGAGGATCTCAAGAGCCACCTTGGGTCCGAAGTGAATTGTCAGATAGTCCTCATGTGCCTACGAGCAAGTCGCCCCCTTGTCTGTGACTGGGACTGGATATCTGGCATGCTAGAAAACTGGAGAAGTCTGACACGACTGACTGTCCCACGTCAGCACGCAGGAGGACGGAAGAAAAGTAAGGAGGACAAGCCTAGCCGGCAAGCAACAGCAACAATGGCGGCGTCCACAGGATCACAGGGGGGTGCGCTGTGTTTGGACCCAGGCCCTGGAGGCAGATCTGATTCAACACTGGGGAGAATATCAATGCCTTTATGATGTGTCGTCTCCAAGTTAAAAAACGTAGTTTGGTGACGTCACCGCATTATCTGGGGCTCTGTCGGCGAGGGCTCAGTGGAGAAATCTTGTGGTGTGCACACAAAGGGTCGTAATGCAGTTGGCGAGACTCCCGATGACAGAAACACTCGTCACCAGGTATGAACACTCAAAAGATTATGATGGTCTCTGTGACGCAAAATCGGGGTGAAAATCGTGTAATGTGAACTAGGCTTTACGTGTAAATGTTACTCTGCGTCAAGTTGACGTTGGCATTAGATGTGTGGAAGACGTGTGATTTTGGTTCCCAACAACACAACTTAAAACCAACAAAATACAAACGTCATCTGTTGTTGATATTCTTCATCACGTTGTTAGCATTAGACATTGTGCTGACATTGAATTTTGTCACACGATGTTACAACCTAAATTCTACCAAATATCAACATCTGGCCAACTGGGAATGTACTTTAGTCACCTAAAAAAATTAGTCCCACCGAAAAATATCAAACTCATTTTACGTGTACATAGGGGTGGGAATCACCAGAGGATCCACGATATGATATTTTCACAATACTTAAGTCACGATACCACATTACTGCGATTTTAAATATGTTGCGATATGCTGAGTATTGCGATACTATGCTACATTGATTTTTGCTCCCCCACCCCTACGTGTACTCTATATTTAAAACATTTTCACGGCATTACTTTTGGCATCGGACAGCCTTTTCCGATGAGGAACTGAAGCAGGTATTTATGCTCTCTTCAAAGCCAGACTCCATTGACAAAAACAGCAATTTTACCTCACTGAACACAGGAGCTTCTGGTCTACCGCTGCCTCGATCAGTTAGTTTGTGTTTTTGTGTGACTCTGGTGAAGCCTTACATTACTTATCTTTCACTGTGGTACTCCTGCCTGCTTCTCCAAACTGAGGGCATGGTGAATGAGATCTAATGTAGGTAATACACTATGGATAAGAACCTCATACAACCCCGCTTCAAAAGATCTGAACTATCCCTTTAATCTTAGTGAGCCTCTCCTGGTTGAAATATTAGCATGTAAACCACAACATAAGAAAACAGCAGCTGATCACAAGACATCAGCACATGTTAAAGATGATTACTGTTCTTGTGTCGTCATGTGCTTCTCAAGCTGCAAAGTGACCTGTTTTTACTGGATATTTAACACACTTATATCAATGAAAAGCGCTTTATTTCACACAAAATCCCAGACTGACACAAAAGCTACAGGGGTACAGGGAAAGGAACCACTGACCTTTGCCCTCTTTCGTCTTTGCCTTCCTGATTGGTGGCGGCTGCGGTGGAGGCTCAGGAGAGACGTTCGCTGCAGAGACCTGCTCAGCAACAGCAATCGCGGCAGCCGCAGCAGCCGCTGCGACGGCAGCGGCATTGCCCTTGAAAGGATTATTGGAGCTGAACTCCCTCCACTTGGCCCCCAGTATGGTCATCATCTTTGACATGGGGATCTTGGGATTCTTCTTGGCTATCATCGGCCTGCGAGCAAGAGGTCAGGGTCATTAAAATGTCAATAATACGTATTAGTCACAGGAATGGCTTACATTTTAGTTCTCCACTCCGGCTCAGTCTGCCAGTGGAGCTGAGACAGCCAAATAACTTCCCGACATATACAAGCAGTGGACATTATGGATTCATGTTATCAGAGTCAAAGCAGGTATGAGTCAGCCACGGAGGCTGAGGCTCAGGCTGCCACTGACACACTGACAGCACGACTAGCACGGATGATAAAGACACAGCTGCCAGAGGGAGACAGAGGCAAGTTGTTTTCAGCCCACGCCACCTGTATCTGTGTTAATATGCTGCGGGTACTTTCACCATGGACAGCTTCTGTTGCTGGGGGCTGGTCTGTGTGACAGGTGCGTAACTTTATACAAAGGGTAGCCCATTATTTTGTGTTCCACAACAGCACATGTGCATATGTATACATGCAGAACTGAGACGTAGAGCCATAAACAAGCTTACACTCCAAACTGGGCCTGTCTGGTGAGGTTAACCTTGCCGTAGAGATGTCTAACTTCTCTCCAATATAATGGAACTAGATGGGACTCAGCTTGTGGTGCTCAAAGCACTAAAAAATACATCTGAAAAGCAACGTCTCTATAGAGAAATCATGATCTGGTTACTCACCTTGTTGTGAGCAGATTCATGTAGGAACTATTTTCTTTCTACTGATCCACACCCACCGACTGTATCACTGCACAGAAGGAAGTGTGCATCTACTCATGGACGAGAGGCTCATTACAGTGCAAGATATAAACATTAATGGCGTCCTCCTCGGCTAAGCTGTAATGTTAGCTAGCTCAGTGGTGCTAGGTGAGCAGTAGATACATGTTTCCTTCCAGGTTCCTGTCGCTTAAGGCAGGAGGATTTAAGACCTTTTAATGCCACTTGAAATTACATTTAACACCAATTTTTCGAACTGAAAACAAAGGGAAAAAAACACAAACTGACATCAGTTACTTAGGATGAGGGACTAATTTTGCCCACATACTTATTGTAATATAAAACATGACTTTTTTGCCCTGTGGTAGATACAAGGGAAGAACAGAACTTGGAAATATCAGCCGTTTGTCGGTGCATGAGGGATTCCACTGCCTTGATTCTCATCATGGAGTTTAAGAACTTCATGCATGAAACACATCAAGCCTTGCATGCATTGCTTTGGTCCAGCTTCAATCATGCTGCAAGTTCTTGGTTACTGGACATAGCCATTCTCGGAACCCATCGGCTGTATTCGGCAGCCTCTGGGGGCAAGGCTCTGGATTTTTTGGCATTCCGGTTTGATTTGGGCAGAGGAGGCGAGTTTCCGTTTCCGACTTCCGTTTATATATAAGTAAATACGCTGAACCATTGCGATGGATTCAGAGATTGCAGTGACGCCAGTTATGTTCCGCCTCGTTAGTTCACCGCATGGACCGTTTAACCTGGCAACAACTGCAGCCGGCTCAAACGTGATTAGTCAATATCGCGCAGACTACAAACAGCCTAGCACGCTCTTCTTCCGGAGACAAGATCTCTGGGGTTTGCCTACAGACTCTACATTCACGAATATGAATTATTTTGAGATTTTACAATGAAAAGCACTACAAAAGACACACACATCCCAACGTCCAATGGAGTGGAAAGAAACGTCTGGCAAAGTAGAGAACAAATAAGTTCGCACACCAAGCAGCTCCCATTGAGAAGGATTTTAATGCAGAGCGATGTTTCAAGCCTCTTCCTCAGACTTCAGATTTTACACTGAAACATGAGAAAAAGCTACTAATAAAATCCTACTTCCCAAGTCGTAGCATTTTTAAGACTTTTGAAAGACTGATTTAAGGGTGCTTTCACACCTGCCCTGTTTGGTTCGGTTCAGTCAAACTCAAGTTTATTTGCCCCCTAAGTGCGGTCTGTTTGGGCAGGTGTGAACACAGCAATCACACTCAGCTGCGCACCAAAACAACTGAACCGCACCAGAGTTCAGTTGTAACCGGACCGAGACCACCTCTTCAAGAAGGTCTCGGTCCGGTTACAAACAAACTCTGGTGCGGTTCGTTTGTGGTGAGAACGTGTTCCGACCTGGATGTGAACCAACTGCAGTCACATGACACATTGTTTGGGTTAAACATGAGCATGTTACAGTCCTGGAGGATTATTAATGTGTACCTCCTCCTGTAGTGCCTTAATATGCACATTCAGCACATCCAATGCATCAAAACATTGTTTTCTAGTTGGAGCCGCGCCTTGTTTTCAAACTGTATGGTTTGACTAAAATGAACAATGACAGCAATATAGTCCACGATGAGCAGCGCTAAAATCAACCTGCGTAGTTGTCCCTCCATTGTGACATTAGAAAGTGTCACATTTATCTTGCAAGTGTACTCTTCTTCAACATTTGGTTTATTTCCTGTATTGTTCCCACATGGAAATTCTGACCAATCAAGAGCAGCTTTCTCTCACAAGGTATTTGATCTGGTCCGTTTGTAAATGCTGCCGTGAGAACACGAACCAACTCTAGGCAATTATACAACTTTGTGACGAACTCAGTCCCTGATTCAGACCAAAGCAAGCTAACAGTACTTGGAGCAAAAAACACTGCATGCATATGCAATACTTGTCTTCATGCAGCTACGGCCAGCTGTCAACGTCAGCACCATGGGAAAATAAAAATACCGCACCTCATGAACTGGCTGAAGGCTTTGTAGTTGGTGAGCTCCCTGTAGTCCTCCTCTGTGAAGGTATGATCAACATCCTCCAGACCCCACTCCTTTGCCAGCTGGGCTGAGGTCTTCTGCTCTATCGGCTGCTGGGAAGAAACCACCAGTCAGAACAGAGAGATAACATAATGCACTTAAAGATGATTTTTTATTGTGTGTTACTCTTTACCTTTGTTGTTTCCTCCTGACTGCTGTCTCGGTCCCCATCGACTTTTTTCTTCTTCTTGGTTTTCTTCTCCTTCCTTTCTTTATGTTTCTTCTTCTTCTTTTTCTCTCCAGATCCATAGTCGCTGGCTACGCTGTCTGAGTTCTCGCCGAAATCTCTTTCTCTGTCTGAGTCTCTGTCTACATCACTGTCCTGAAGAGAGGAGAATGAAAAATAATGAAGACGTTGTAATGTGGTCCACAAAGTAAAAACAAAGTGCAACAAACTTACAATCTTCTTGCGTTTTTTTGCTTTGACAGGTTTCCCCTCTTTGTCTTTCTTCTTTGTGTCCCTCTTTTTCTTCGGCCGTCCTTTCTTCCTGAGCGGGACCTCTCTGTCTGATACCTCTGGCTCTTCTTCTAGACGGGAGCGAGACAGCTATTAGAATCAGATGAGCAATAAGCTTCCCAACACCCTGCTAATCCCAGTTGAACATAATTACACACAACAGAAGCTGCATGATAGCCACGGTGGCTTCGGCGACCTCTGACCCCTTCTGAATTGTGACACATGGTAAATTAGATACAGTTCGTCAGAGGGCTGTAAGTACATGTGACAGCTGGTGTTGGTGGTTCCATCGCATGGGGATAATTCCCAATAATGGCAGTGTTAGGAGTCGGAATTGAGCCAGTTTATTTGGCCTTATTCTAAGGCGTTACTCATCAGAGTCTCAGCCAAGTTGAACAACCGAACGCGACCAGAGTTATTTCTTCTAGTATGCTGAATTTGGGCCAATGCTGGGCCAGGTCATTTTGATAACAGCCCAGTGACGGCAGTGTCTCTCGACAGAACTTTATTTGGCTTAATTCTGGGGTGTAATTCACTCTAAGTCTCATCAAAGTCAGGGTACTGGACTTGACCTGACTTTTTTATCTGGCAAGCTGAGTTTGGAGCAAAGCAGGGCCAGGTCACTTTCTGGCCCTTGATGGCAGTCGGAGGGCGACTTGAGATGGTTTATTTGGGTTTCGAGTCCCCTTAAAGTCGGGGAACCAGACGCAGTCTGGACCGCAGCTGGGCCAGGTCATTTTTGATAACAGCCCAGTGGTGGCAGCTGAATCGAGACATTACTTGTCCTGATTCTGGGGCATCATTTATCCCGAGTCCAGGCAAGTCAGGCAACTGGATACAGCCCAATTTATTTCTTCCAGTGTACTGGGTTTGGGTTGAAGCCGGGCCGGGCCTTTTTTTTGGCAACAGCCCAGTGATGGCAACTCGAGAAAGTTTATTCTGGGGCGTCATTCATCCCGAGTCTTAGCCAAGTGAGGAACCGAACACGGCCCAACTTAGATCTTCCAGCATACCGGGTTTGGGCTGCAGCTGGGCTAGGTAATTTTAAACGGCCAAGTGATGGCACTTGGCAGCCGCATTGGGACAGTTTATCTGTCCCGATTCAGCAAGTCGGGCCATCGGATGCAGCCCAACTTATTTTGGGTTTGGGCCTATGCTAGGCAGGGTCACTTTTAATAATGGACCAGTGATGTCAATGTCAGGAGACGAATCGAGCCAGGCCCAATTCTGGGGCGTCGTTCATCCTCCCGAGTCTCAGCCAAGTTGGGAAACGAACACTGTCTAACTTCTTCTGGCATGCTGGGTTTAGGCCAAGGCTAGGCCAGGACATTTTTTAAAATGGCAGTCAGCAAGTGTAATTGGGAAAGTTTATTTGTCCCAATTCTGGGACATCACTCATCCCGAGTCCAGGTCGGATGCAGCCCAACTTATTTCTTCCACCATGTTGGGTTTGGCTGGGTCAGGTCCTTTTTAATAACAGCCAAGTTACGGCAACGTCTGCAGCCAAATTGAACCAGTTTATCTGACCCAATTTTGGGCCCTCATTAATTCCAAGTCTTTGGGTTTGGGCCGAAGCTGGGCTGGGTCTTTCTTAATAACAGTCAAGTGATGTCAATGTCAGCAACCGTAATTAGGACAGTTCAATTGTTCTGATTCTGGGGCATCATTCATCCCGAGTTCAGGCAAGTCCGGCCACCGGATGCAGCCCAACTTATTTCTTCCAGTGTGCCGGGTTTGGGCCTAACCTAAGCCAGGTCATTTTTAATAATGGACCGGTGGTGGCAGTGTCAGCAACCAAATTGAGCCAGTTTGTCTGTCTCGATTCTGGAGCATCGGTCAACAAAATTCTCAGCCGAGTCAGGCACCTGAACACAGCCTAGCTTATATCTTCTAGCATGCTGGGTTTGGACCGAAGCTGAGCCGGGTCATACTTCAATAACAACCCCGCGGTGGCAATGTCGGTTTCTGGGGCATCATTCATCCCAAGTCTCAGCCGAGTTGGGCAACCAGATGCAGCCCGACTTATTTCTTCCAGCATGCCAAGTTCAGGTCGATGCTGGGTCAGGTCATTTTATCAACCTGGGCTGATTTATTGAGGATGCAAAAGTGTCATTTGCAGCTTCATTAACAAAGCTGAAAATCATCTGCAAGTCCTACTGTGTTTAAAAAAAAGTGTTATATATTTTTAAACTTTTGATTTAAGGGAACACAAATAGTAGAAACACAAATACCTCAGCCCCCCCTTCCCCCTTGTTATATAATAGAGAACTCACAGCCACAGAGCATCTAAAATACATGACTGTATCTCTGCTTTCACTGCAAATGATGTGAAAATATCAGGCCAGTTATTCCCCACGCTGCTTGTGCAATATCACAACCACAGGGAGAGCAATTGAACCTGCAACCTGACCTGGCTTGGAGTAGAAAAAGAGACAGAGAAAACAACAGCAGCCACAGCTTCAAAAGGCAAAAATGCAGCAAAGCATTAAAGCATAACCAAAATATGGGCTGCGGTCTGGGCCTGTGCAACCAGCCTGTTAGATAGGCTACATTCTGTCGGATTTTATTGTCTGCCTGCCTTTGTTGGTGAGCGCTCCCTCCAGCAGCAGCAGCAGCAGCAGCGGCAGCAACAGCCCCCTCCTCCTCTTCCTCCACCACCACCACCACCTCCTCCTCACTCCCACCCCAGCCAACCCTTCCCGCGTATCTGTGCAGCGCGCAGCCGCCGAAGTCGCGCCGGGGGCGGCGGCAGCACGCACGCAGGGCTCGGTGATTCAGAGGCCGCCAGCGGGACGGTGCGCTGAACTGGAACGACTCCTCTCCCGTGCTGTAATTCCCACACGGGGACCCCGACCACCGCTGCGACCGCTGCTGGAGGTCGTGAGGGGGTTAAGGTCCTCGACGGGGAGCTCTATTTATCTGTCTGGCACCGGCATGGCGGCGCAGCTAATTAGCTCCAAAGACAAAGCGGTGTTTGATTCCTGTGATATTCACACAGGAAATGACACTTGTGCAAACTCACATCTCTCCCCTGTGACATCTGCACTTTTAACTTTCTCTGCATCGCGCCCAACACACAACACACTCATCACTAGCTTATTGTGTGTTTCGTGAATAAACTGCAACCTTAAGGCTGCTGCACGGCTATTTTTGACTTGCACTGTTGCAGTGTGGTTAACCAGCCACTACTTTGTGCACCCTTTACTTCCACTGCTGCAACCCCCCCGTGCTGCTGCTGCTGCTGCTGCTACTGTCACAGAAACTTCCAGAATGTCATTCAATCATGTTCGTTTTGTTGCCACAGCTGAGAGGAGCGACAAAGCTGCCATGCTGGGTGATAATGCATTTGATAAACATGTTGTTCAGGTGGTGAGAGGCAGCTGAGCAGTCACACCTCAGTGTCCTGTGAGAGCAGCAGCAGCAGCAGCAGTGTCCTATTTTGACCTGTCACAGCGACATTAAGACAGGAGGGCAAGTTTGTGTCTGGCACCCAGCTTTCATGTCTGCACAGCACAACGCATCCTCTCCTCTCTGATGGGTATCAAATATATATAGCCTCCGGCCAGCCAGGGGAGTCCATGTTTTCCAGCCCTCTCTCTCTCAGCCATGAGCTTCTTTAACCCTTCAGGGCGACCTTATCACACCCTGCTCATTTATCTATCATGCATGTCTGAGAGCTGTCAAAATGGATCTGAGAGGGGCACACAGGCTGCAACTTTTTAACGCTGACGGAGGAGGAGGAAGAAGAAGAAGAAGTGCAAGGAAAAGCAGCTGTGTGGCAAGTTAGGAGTAAACTTTGTTGGGATGTGCTGGAGGTGCAGAGGAAGTGGAGTGGGAGAGATTGAAACAACACTGGTGTTTTTGCGTTTTGTTGCAAAGTGGAGAGGAGTTTCAAAGCGCGCTCTCGACCTTCTTTTTTTTTTTTTTTTTTTATCTCCAGTATGTCTAGCTGCACAAATGGCACCTATACTAACACATAGGTGCAATAGCTGGGGGGCTACGGAGGCTGTGGCGGGTAAAGGTGGTGAAACATGTGGCTGGTTTTTATAGTAAAAGTACTATTTTTGCATGCGCGCACTCGCTGGTGTCTACTGTACCGTGTGGAGCGGTGGAGGCGCCGATATGGAGCACAAACTGCGGCTGCCTCTCACCACGCCGTCTGCCTTTGCAACATTCCCCCAAACCCGCTAACTAAGTGTGTTTTTATTTCGTGTGCGCGCTCCCGACTTGTGCGCCAGTTTTCTCCTGTTTTACTGTACCTGGCGCGGCCGGTGTTGCAGTTTCCCGAGGCGCCGCCGGCGAGTTTATGTCGCTTGCGTTCTCGTCTAGGTCTCCGTCGTCGTCTTCTTCATCAAAATCTCCTCCCTCGGAATTAACCACCATGCCCTCGTCTTCCTCACAGGAGCGGAGAGGAGAGGACATTATACTCCTGTCATCGGGTCCGTCCTTGTGTTCCAAAAAGCGTATTCTTGCCCCGAATGTGTGATATTTATTTAATATTCAAATCGGCACAGAAAAAAGTGGGGGGCGTTTTGAAATATTTTACACTAGGCAGAGCAACAAAGATGGCCGCCCTCTTATATTTATTTTTTAACAACCCCCCCAATAAGAAAAAATCCCCTTACATAAAAAATGGCTGACTATATTATTTCAGAACGCACCCCCCTCCTCCTTTCTCTATCTCTCTCCGGCTCCCTTTCTCCCTCCGCGCGCCCCCTCCCTCCTTAAAAACGTACACATTGTTACAAGAGAAAGGGGTGTGTGACTGCATGTAAGTTACATTGTTACTTGTTTGTTTCTTTTCTGTCTCCCCCCCCACACACACACACACACCACCACCCTCACCTCCCTCCCTCCACCTCCACCACCACCTCCTCCACCTCCACCTCCACCCTCCCCTCGTCTCGTTTCTCCCCTCCAAGTCCGGATCAGTCACGAATCCGACAGACTCGCCTGGTGTCACTGTCACTTGCAAGATCACGCGCAACAACTCTCTCTTTCTGCATTGCAGAGCCCGACACAAATCTATCAAATATGGCCACCTTATATTCTCCGGAGCCCCCACCGTTGTATAAAAAATATTTTGGAGCACAGTGTGTGTGTGTGTGTGTGTGTGTGTGTGTGTGTGTGTGTGAGTGCTGGGGAGGGATTGAAAGAGGGGGGTTGGGAAAATCTGCCGCAGCCATGCCCAGACTTACATCAGATTGTATTGCTTAAAAATTAACTACTTGTGGTGGGGATGGAAACAATTCACAATATGCAAACTACGCCCCCCCCTCCCACTTTATAAAGCACCATGTTAAACAGCTCAGAGCGGGTAATCCAGAGGTTTTAAAACAAGCACAGGAGATTTTTGTGAACTCTTGTTGGTGTGTAAATCTCAGCAGCAGCAGCAGCAGCAGCAGGCTGGATGGCAGTAAGGCCATGGGAATCCCTCAACCCCAGCCAGCCCTCAGTGGCTGCTCAGGGCACTTCTGTTTTGACAAAAGGAATTTTGATTTGCCTTTCACATTCAAAAGCTCGCAGCCAAATCGGGGTCAGACAGGAGAAACTGATGGCAGCGAGATAGAGTAGGAAATATTATCTGCATCCTGATGAGCTCCTCATGCAAAAAGAAATGGGTTAAAATATGAATATAGTTTAACAACTTATATTCTCATGAACATTTGTTTAATGTGCATTTTTAATTTCTCCCAGCCATTTGGGGTCAGTAGGACCTGATGAGTGTAAAAAACTAAACACTGTCATCCAGAAACATTTTAATAAAGTCCCAGTGTCCTCAAACGAGAAGATAATAAAGTCCCAATGTCTTTAAATGAGACAATATTAAAGTCCCAGTGTCCTCAAACGAGACGATAATAAAGTCCCAATGTCTTTAAATGAGACGATATTAAAGTCCCAATGTCCTCAAACGAGATGATAACAAAGTCCCAGTGTCCTCAAACGAGACGATAATAAAGTGAGCTCCGCATCGTGGACAGTTGTGAGAGTCTGCCTGGCCATAAATGCACAGTGACAGGGCTAACCGAATCATCACACAGCTAACGTTACCTGACGTTTATTAACAACAGAGTTCAGCGATTTCAGTGTCGGTGAGAGCAGCAACATAAAGTTTCTATCAGGATGGTCCCGGATCAGACCTCCTGGACCAAAAGGATCAAATACAGGTATCATTTAATTTGGGACGCTTCATGACTATGACATTCATTTATTATGTGAAATTGCTCATTTAGATGCTTTGTTGTTGTTGTTGTTTTTTCTTTTTTAAATGAACTTGTAACAAAATTAGTTGATTGAAATTAAATCAAGGCCATATGGCCTTGATTTAATTTCAATCAACTAATTTTGAACAATCAATGAACAATCAACAAAATTAGTTGATTGAAATTAAATCAAGGCCATATGGCCTTGATTTAATTTCAATCAACTAATTTTGTTACAAGTTCATTTAAAAAAGAAAAAACAACAACAACAACAACAACAACAACAAAGCATCTAAATGAGCAATTTCACATAATAAATGAATGTCATAGTCATGAAGCGTCCCAAATTAAATGATACCTGTATTTGATCCTTTTGGTCCAGGAGGTCTGATCCGGGACCATCCTGATAGAAACTTTATGTTGCTGCTCTCACCGACACTGAAATCGCTGAACTCTGTTGTTAATAAACGTCAGGTAACGTTAGCTGTGTGATGATTCGGTTAGCCCTGTCACTGTGCATTTATGGCCAGGCAGACTCTCACAACTGTCCACGATGCAGAGCTCACACTCCTGCAGCAGCAGCTACAACACATACAGTTTGTAGAGTGGTTGGTAGCAATGTAACTTCTTATATTTGACTTTTTGATTACTTATTATTATTATTATTATTATTAACTGATTTGATCGGCAGATTAGAGGCGGTGCAAATTCACAAAAGAGAGCCGATCCAAAAGAACACTTAACACTGAAGAAATGTTCGGGCTCGTACCGTCACTGCCCTCGCACTTCCATGCGTCCTTTACGTTAGCATAGGTACATCCACTAGATGGCACCAGAGGGCAGGAACAAAAGTTTCTGACAACACAAACAAGGCAACAGTAACAAGGTCGTATAAATGTTCTTTTTAGGGGAGGCAGCACTACATATAATGGTCATTAAATACATTGCGACATGTGGAAGGAGAATTCTTTTCACTAAATTACTGATTTGTTTGCCATTTTTAAAATGTCTTCCTTGTGTCCAACAGTTATAATTTGAACTATGCTACACTGCCCCCATGGATTCCGGTGATACTGCTCCATTTTGAAAAACGTGCACAAATATGGATGAAATGAACACAGCATATCGACAGGTGGCTCTGTACGTGTCCATATACGTATCCAGTGAGCATAAATGAGCCTTTATGGATACAGACAAAGTGGAGCGCGTCCACCGGAGACTGTCAAGGCAGTGTGATGTAGCTCAAACAAGATATGACCATAGGGCATGTTGAAGACGCCCCACCCCCCAATAAAATCATTAAAGTACAGAGGACATTTATTTTGACAAAATTAAAGACATTTCCACCGTAAATTGATGCAGAAAAATTCACCAGAATGCAAAAAATTAAGTGTTGCTCAACATTTTCTGGCAGAGGAACACACTGTTGTTGTTTACTCGGACACTCATTAATGATATCAGTAACACCTCTGCTTTTCTTCCTGTATGTCAACATTTAAATTCAACAGTAAGAGGAACTCATCCAGGACTTCCTCAAAATGTGTGATTTAAATTCTCGCACCTTGAATATCTACAGACAGTAGGAGGGTTATCTTCTGTCAAAACCAAAGTGCCATATTGAAAATATGGCTGATGAATACTACAGCCCTTCTCATGTTTCTTAAAGTATTATTTGTCTTAAATCCATTGCAATTCAAATTTAAGTTTGTTTTTTTTTTTTACTTTAATATGTATGCACAGTACACATGAAGGCCTAAACTACTGTATAACATAATCATTTTGTGCCCGTCAATGAATCAGTCAGTGACACCATCAGTTAATTGGACACAGCTGGTTGTGGAGCAACACTTAACGAGCCTACGCCTTGTTTTGACTTTTGTATGTGTATAGAGACGAGTCAACCAGAAGTCCATTCATAACTATGGGAATGGGAGTATCCAATGTGCCTGCGAAACTCCTCCCCTTCGTAATATTCCAGTCTGAAATTTGCCGCTAGTACGTTAAAAATTGAACGTTTGCAGTGGATTTCAGAGAGACCGTATGACCGTGTGCTAGCTTAGCTAACAGGCTGCTAACTAGCTAATAGGCTATTTCCTTTAATTCAGTTGCCTGTGTTGATCGTCAAGTGAGAGTATATGATTGAGAACAACCTGTTTATCTAGTTTTAACACATTATGAATCTGAGTAATTTTATTCTTCTAAAATATGGTTATACGTTATATACAGTCAGATTGTCATCACATTTTCCAAAATACTAGATGGAAAAAAAAACAACAACAACAAAATTAGCCTCTCCCCAATGGCTACACGCGGTTTCTATCCATCTGTAAAGAAATGCACTTCCTTGCGTTGGACACTAGAGGCGTCATCTGTATATTTACGGATCTACGGTCACCAGTCACGCACATAAACTTAACAAGTGGCAAGTTGTGTGTCTCCATTTTTAAGATATTAATACAATTGGAAAGCTAATGCAAGATGACGCTAAATGGTACAAGCGGCAAACTCTGGGGCTGAAAAATGAAGCCGACGCTAAAGTGTCAAAAACTGCAGTTCCTCTAATGGCCACTTGAGGCTGGCTCCAGAAACGAGTCAATCTCCATAGACCATCATGTTAAAATACACAACTTTACAGCAGAAATAAACATGTTTAAAGTCTGGTGCAAAAACAGTTTTAGTCTCTATGGCTAATTCAAACATTTGTGACAACTGCACAGTGGGTGAATTTCTATTAAGTCACCTATTTACATTTTATTAAAGCTTAAAGTTACGCATGATTAAAGGTGTGGCTGCTTTGAGCGACAGGTAGTCTGCGAGGTATCACCACAGTCCATTAGTCAGCTCCACCCTCTGGTCCAAATATGGTCACCTCGGGTCGCTTCTGGCTCCAAAAATCCAAGATGGTGACAGCCAAAATCCCGAACTCGAAGCCTCAGAACGGGAGCCCACAAACCGATAAGTGACATAAAGGTGGCTACGTTTGTTATTTTTACAGTGTAAGCATTCAATAAAACCGTATTGTACCCTTAAACAAAATAATTCAGCCCACAAAATAACCTGTAACCAAACACATTTGTAGCTGTATAACAAATATGCAAATATGTTCTTTATGTTATGAGTGAGAGTGGAATCATTTTCATGGGATATGGTGAGAACAATCCCGAGATCACTTTGTATTTTCAAGGCTGGTCTGCCTTTCCGGCAAGAACCAGGGAAGACAGCAGCCTCATTGTGCGGAGCTTTGTTTTTGCATTCTGTTTGTGTATATTTATCTGTCAGCTGCGGCTTTTTACACCCATAACTGGATCTCATGTAAACAAGCATTTCAATTACACCTCGTGCTCCCTCTGCTGCAACAGGTGCCTGTGCCGCTCCGGCTCGGCTTCCCCGCGCCCACAAACGACAAGAGAGGAATTTGTAAGTGTCTGATCCAACGGCTACATCTGCCAAGAGAGGCACGGCGCAATGCAAGACCCACAAGGGGGGAGGAGGAGTGTGTGTGCATCTGTGCATCTGACTGGAAGCCCCCCCATGAAGCCTCTGGCCACAGAGGTGTCTGCTGTCTCCAGATTGGGTGGCTGGCAAGACATGTGTGTTTATGTGCATTTGTGTGTGTGCTTTATATACCCTCACCCACACAGCATCCATGTGTGTGTGAGGTATTTGAAGCCATGACTGTGCATGTGTCTCACTATGCATCTGAAACTAGCCGGCACTCTCTCTCAGATGCCGCAGGCCCTGACACACTGCACTACTGTGCTGTGGCCCCCCCTTTCCTCTCCCCTCCAACACCCCCTGTGTCCGTTTGGCAGGGAGACATGTCGAGGATGAGAGGAAAAAGCGCCTCCCCTGGGTGCTGCGCTGTAGCTAACCCAGATTTTATGCAGTGTGACACACAGAGGAAGGTTTCTGTGCTCCATTCAGAGCTGAGCTGTCTGAACCGAGGCGACCCGGAGAGCAGATAGTGCTTAAATAATGTTCATGCAGCGGGTGCCAAGTAGAAAAAGTTAGCTCTGCATATCCCAACAAAAGTGTTTTAAAGTATGACATATTCTTTTTGTGTGCATGCGCCAGTTAATAGGTTCCAATTATGACTTCTTCTGACCTTTGAGATTTCATCAGTGTTTAATTTGCTTTAGAATCTTTTATTCTGGTTTGGCACGGTCCTGAACCCCAATCTCTGCAAAAAAAACCCTCTACAAAATGTTCTTATTTCCTATGAAATAGGATTCAAAGTGCAAAGAGGTGACCATGTCACAGAGACAGTAGCTGTCCATCAGAGCAACCTCATCAAAAGAACAAATGTCGGCATCTTGTTTCTGCAAACGACACATGTAACATTTGTATGTCGTTATGCAGTGGATATTGTTCACGGTTTAAAGTGTGGTAATGTTAAGGCATAAAAACCACCTAGACGTGGTTATGAAAACATCATGTTTGGGCTTAAAATATCTGGTTTTGATGGAACAATCACCACTGAAAATGCACCAATAGCTCTAAAAACAGCTAGTTTGGGGGCGTCAATCGCTACTAGACATGTTGCCAATTTCTCGCTACAAAAGAACCAGTTTTGTCGGGACAGTCACCGCTGGAAATGCTTGTGACGTCTTGCTAAAAACAACTGGTTTTGGTGCCACAATTGCTGCTGGAAATGTCATCAATTTCTTATTAAAAACAACCAATTAAGGTGGCATGATGATTAAGTATCTGGCCAAATGTCAGATATGAGGTTGGCAAATGGCCGAAAAAGTGTTTTTACAGAACATTATGATGTCACAGGGAAACTGACCTTTGACCTTTTGGATATAAAATGTCATCACTTCATTATTTTATCCTGTTAGATGTTTGTGTGAAGTTTTGTCATAATTAGTGTATGAATTCTTGAGTTATGGCAAAAAACATATTTTGTGAGGTCACGATGACCTTGACCTTTATCCACCAACTTCTAATCCGTTTATTCTTCACTCTAAGTGGACATACATGTAAAATTTAAAGAAATTCCCTTAAGTTGTTTTTGAGATACTGTGTTCATGAGAATGAGATGGATGCAGGGTCACACTGACCTTGACCTAGATATGTTTTTATTAACAGATGCTCAAATTACAGTACAGGAGGGCAGGAGCAGTTCCAAAATGTGTCAGGTTTCCACCTGTGCATTTGAAAATATTATTTTAAAAAGAAAAGGAAAAACATAAAAAGAGGCTAAAACACACACATAAAAACAAAACAAAACAAAAAAAATAAATATAAGGATACTAATCTTTAAATAAATACAGCGAGGATGTACTAAAACTAAACCGTAGGAGATTCAGATGTACAAACATATATTAATAAATTCATGAATGAATCAGAAATGATCAAAGTTGGAAAAGAAAAACAACAAATTGTTCAGAATCAAGCCCCCCGACACTGACCTTGTGCTTTAACCACCAAATCCAATCAGTTCATCATCCAAGTGAACATTTGTGCCAAATTTAAAGAAATTCCCTCACGGTGTTCTTGAGATATTGCGTTCACAAAAAAATGAGACCGTCAAGGTCACAGTGACCTTGAGCTATGACAACCTAAAAACGAATCAGTTTATTGTTGAGTCCAAGTGGATATTTGTGTCAACTTTGAAGAAATCCCCTCAAGCATTTCTTGAGATACTGCATTCACATGAATGAGATGGATGCAAGGTCACAGTGACCTTGACCTTTGGACCTTGACTAACTCGAGATACTGAGTTCCCAAAAATTAGATGGATGTAAGGTCACAGTGACCTTGACTTTTGATCCTTGACCACCAAAATATAATCAGTTTGTGCCAAATTTGAAGAAATTCTCTCACAGTGTTCTTGAGATATTGCGTTCATAAAAAAATGAGACCGTCAAGGTCACAGTGACCTTGAGCTATGACAACCAAAAACTAATCAGTTTATTGTTGAGTCCAAGTGGATATTTGTGCCAACTTTGAAGTAATTCCCTGATGGATGCAAGGTCACAGTGAACTTGACCTTTGGATTCTGACTAAATCAAATCAAATCAAATCAACTTTATTTACATGGCACTTTTCATACAACAGTAACACAAAGTGCCTCACAGAGGTTAAAAACAACAAAGATCCAAAACAGAAAACAGAAAGAAAAGAGAAAACCCAACCCTTCCACCCCACACAGAGATACGTAAATATACATGTATGCACGCACACACACACACACACACACACACACACACAACGAGAATGAGATGGATGCAAGGTCACAGCGGCCTCAACTTTGATCCTTAACCAGCAAAATATAATTAGTTTGTGCCAAATTTGAAGAAATTCCCTCAACCCTTTCTTGAGATATTTAGGTCCCAAGAATTAGATGGATGCAAGGTCACAGTGACCTTGACCTTTAGGTTATGACCACCAAAAACGAATAAATTCATCATTGAGTCCAAGTGGACATTTGTGCCAAATTTGTAGAAATTTCCTTTAGGTGTTCTTGAGATATCATGTACACAAGGATGGGACAGACGACCTGAAAATATGATGCCTCCAGCTATGGTTATTACTGTATCGTGTGGAGACATAAAAAATGTATTTCAGCTACACAATATTCTTTTTTTTCTTCTAAATATCATGTCTCCTTCTTTCACATTTCTTTTACATTACTAAACAAATTTGATGTTAAATAACTCTGGTTGAACTGGTCGCTAAAAGCTGGCATGTACGGGGCTACAAGCAGACATGGTTTCATTCTAAGAGTCACAAAAAAAGTTGCATTCCAGCACATGCTCCTCACCTCCAGCTGTAACACTGTGATGTGAAGATGTTGAGCAGTCCCACCTCGTATCATTATTCCCTCCTCCACGGGCTCCTCACACTATTGGCCCAGTCGGTGCGGCCCGGGAGGGGAACATGTGCACAAACCTCCCCTGAGGGTGCAGCACTTCACTCAGTTAGTCATCAGTGTGATCACTGTGGACCAGAGCCTGAGGAAACAACATATCAAAAACATCTGGCTGAATCAGGAGTATAACTGAGAAACTGATGATTCTTCTGATCAATAACTCATACTCTCTCTACATATTTAATTACCATGAAATTATACATGTTCTTAGGTCTGTAGTTTTCCACTCTGGGATCAGTTATTATGTCTCGTCTTATCATATCTTGTCTTAACTTGTCTTATCTTATCTCCTCCTGCCCAGGAATGAAACACAGTCTGTGGAATTGCTCAACACTTCAGTTTCTGCATTCTGTATCTTCAGAGAGAGTTTAACATGGCCTCACAAATAACTGAGTATTCTCAAATGCTCTGTACATAGGCTACATATACACACAGGGGCTGAGTTGGAAGGGCACCCCGAGCACTTGGGGGCTGGGTGTCTTGCTCAGGGGCAACTCTGCAGTGCCCAGGAGGCAAACTGGCATCTCTCCAGCTACCAGTCTATGCTCCATGCTCAGTCCACAGGGACTTGAAGTGGCGACCCTCCGGTTCCCAACCCAAGTCCCGATGAATGTTCTAAGGCATACTATACACTCAGGTCCATAATTATTTGGACAGTGATACAGTTGTTGTCATTTTGGCTCTGTACACCACCACAATGGGTTTTAAATGAAACAATGAATACCTGCTTAAAGTGCAGACTCTCAGCTTTCATTTAAGGCTTTTTTCAAAAATGTAGTATGAACCGTGTAGGAATGACAACCATTTCTTCACACAGTCCCCCAACTCTAAGGGCTCATAAGTATTTGGACAAACTAACATAATCATCAATTAAACAGTCAGTTTTAATACTTGGTTGCAAATCCTTTACAGTCAATGACTGCCTGAAGTGTTGGACACATAGGCATCATCAGATGCTGGGTTTCTTCCCTGGTGATGCTCTGCCAGCCCTTTACTGCAGCCGTCTGCACTTCCTGCTTGTGTTTTGGGTGTTTTGCCCTCAGTTTTGGCTTCAGCAAGAGAAACGCATGCTCAATCGGATTCAGGTCAGATGATATGACTTGGCCATTGCAGAACATTCCACTTCTTTGCCTTAAAAATGTCTTTGGTTGCTTTTGCAGTATGCTTCAGGTCAATGTCCATCTGCACTGTGAAGCATCGTCCAATGAGTTTTGAAGCATTTGGTTGAATCTGAGCAGATAATGGTGCCCCAAACACTTCAGCTTTCATCCTGCTGCTCTTGTCAGCAGTCACATCATCAATAAATACAAGAGAACCAGTTCCACTGGCAGCCATACATGGCCATGACATAACAGTACCTCCACCATGCTTCACTGATGAGGTGGTGTGCTTTGGATCATGAGCAGTTCCTTCCCTTCTTCCTTCTCTTGTCTTCCCATCATTCTGGTAGTCGATCTTTGTTTTATCTGTCCATAGTATGCTGTTCCACAACTGTACAGGCTTTTTAGATGCTTTTTGACAAACTCTAATCTGGCCTTCCATTTTTAAGGCTAACCAATGGTTTGCATCTTGTGATTAAACCCTCTGTATTTATTCTAGTGAAGTCTTGTCTTGCTTATAAGAGCAGCAGGATGAAAGCTGAAGTGTTTGGGGCACCATTATCTGCTCAGATTCAACCAAATGCTTCAAAACTCATTGGACGATGCTTCACAGTGCAGATGGACATTGACCTGAAGCATATTGCAAAAGCAACCAAAGACATTTTTAAGGCAAAGAAGTGGAATGTTCTGCAATGGCCAAGTCATATCATCTGACCTGAATCCAGTTGAGCAACTGCTTGGATTATTTGGACAGCATTGGAGTGGTTTCAGGGGGTTATTGAGGAAGCTGAATCAATTTCTGACATTTACAAAATTCAAAATGGCTGATCAAACCAGATATATTAATATTTCAACTTCCGAGGGAGTGATTGAGATTAATTTAGATGGATTTAGAGGGTTTAGAGGACATTAAATTGATTGGATTGGACAGATAACTTATGTATTTGAAACAATTAAAATGTTTATTATTATTTATCATCATTGTTATTATTATTATTATCATTATTACTATTATTATTATTATTATTTAATATTCTGCTGCATCACTAACTTCCTGGTGTCGGTCTCTTTAAGAAGGAAAAAAACCCCGGATACTCAGTTTCCGGTTTCACTGGTCCGTCACACAAATTGTTCCGTCAGCAAATGTAGGAGAAGAAGAAGCAGAAGAAGGAGGAGGAGGAGGGTTATGGCAACAATGATTGAGGAAAATGGTCCTTCGACTCATGTATGTGATTCTCTCTTTATTTTTAAGTACTTTAAAATACTGTTCACGGTGTTTGACGTGTGATGACGAAGAGAATAGAGTTAGCTTACAACATATTCAATTATAATGAAGGGTGTAGTTGTTGCTAACGCTAGCCGGTGGCTAACGAACTAGCTAGTACAACTGTCACCTGTTTACACCATGTAACGTTAGCCTGTATTTAAGAGATACTTGCTTAATCTTGGACTCCAAATATGTAGCTATATTTGTAAACTTATCATACACCTTTCTGGATGATTTTAATACTGAAAACTGCAAAATAGGAGCATCAAATGTGTTAATATTTCCACAAGTAAATCAAAAGTAAGTTACGTTTGTTTGCCCATTAACTTAATCAGTTAATTGATCGCTTGTTCCGCCATTTTGTTCAGTGTTTGTTTAGTGTCTTACCTTTCTGTCCACACCCAGGAGCAGTCTGAGGTGTCCTCGTCGTCTCAGGCCCGGCAGAAACTGGAGGGGCTCCTGAACAAGAACATGAGGATCCGCATGACAGACGGACGGACTCTGGTGGGGCTGTTCCTCTGCACGGACCGAGACTGCAACGTCATCCTCGGGTCAGCTCAGGAGTTCCTCAAATCCACAGGTGGGTGAGGACTGAAGGTGTCCAACCAGGAAGAAGACAGAAATTTTAAGATCTGAAACTGGGTGATGTTTATATGATTGTATTTTTTTTAATCTCCAGACACTTTCTCCCAGGGTGAGCCCAGAGTCCTGGGCTTAGCCATGATCCCCGGTCACCACGTGGTGTCCATCGAGGTGGAGGCAGACAGTCTGGAGGACGCACAAGGCTTCGGAGCAAACCACTGATGGAGACCCTTCCTGTCTGGACGACACTCAGCGCTCAGACTGACTCTCTCAGTGAGCTCAGGCTGTACGGCCGAGCTCAGAGGAGAGTGGACATCTTCACTGGAGGTGACTTCACCTCAGATACAGAACTCCTGTGTCAGTATTCTGGATTCAGCCATTCCCTCAAAGCTTGAAGATGAGGCCGCTGTATGATGCAGCGTGTGTGTATGAGAGGGTGTGGGCAAGCAGGATGTGCGGAAATGGTGATTCAGTGTTGTGTACAGTAAACGTCTTTGTTTCATGATGTTTTAAATACATTTGTGTATTTGAGACTTTGTGTTTCATTAATTCTTGTAAACAAATGTTGGGTAGAAATGTATCAGGTGCTACGCAGTTCTTCACATCTAAGTCTATTAACAGGCTTCAAATGGTACAACTACACATGTAAAGGAAGTTATGGGAAGCCTTTTGTGCCTCCAGAGGGAGCCACAAGAAAGTTTCTTAAATTTGAGTTTGAATATGAAAAACATCCAAGGGTTCGGAGTTAAAGAAGTGAGGTTTCCAGCACTGTGGGTAATGTAGGCGCCAGATTGAGTGGAATAAAAAGAAGGCATCTCTGCATCAGTTTGGATCCTCTTTTGTTTTTTAATATCTAACTCTAAATGTTATGGGAGTGCAATGCTAAATTGGTAGTGTACTCTGGACCCCATTTTCCCGTGTTTCTGTGTCTAAGTGACTAAAGAGAACAACAATTTCTGAAACTGGTCCAGCTTTGAGAGAGAGAGGGCTGCAGTGTGACCGCTCAGAATGTTTGTACTGTCAATTTATGTCCACTAAAAGTGTTTGTTTTTGCCACTGACAGGCTCAGATTGTTATTCAAGTGTCTGACAACATTATGGAAAGGATCCCTACAGAGATAGACCTTTTTGTTAAAGAGTAAGATCCTTTTTGTTTAACCAGAAACAGCTCTGAAATCACCATTGCCAAACCTGTCAATTTATGTCCCCTAGAAGTGTTTGTTTTTGCCGTTGACAGTAGTAAATGTTTGACGTTATGGAAAGGATCCCTACAGAGATAGACCTTTTTGTTTAACCAGAAACAGCTCCAGAATTGCCATTGCCAAACCCACCAGACTCCATTGAAATAAACAGTAATTTTAGCGTGTATAGATCCAGCATGTTTTCACATCTAACTGAGTGAATTAAAGGTTTATTTCAACCAAATAAGAGTTGGTGATTGCTGAACAGTAGAAAGACAAACCAAGATGGCTTTTTGAGAGTTTAATTTTGTTTCTGTCAACTTTGACTTAAGTGTGTTTTACAATGATAAAATCACTGATTATTTAAATGGAGTCTGGTGGAATTGACGATAACGAATTCCAGGCTTCTTCTGGTTAAACAAAAAGGTCTGTCTCTGTAGGGATCGTTCCATAAAGTTGTCAGACACTTAAAAATAAAAATCAGAGCCTGTCAGTGTCAAAAACAAACACTTCGCAGCCTGTTTCACTGCTGTCAACTGCAGACTTTTTTGTTAAACCAAACACAGTCCTGAATTCTCCATCGTCAAACCCACCAGACTCCATTTAAATAAACAGTGATTTTATCATCATAAGACACACTTTATTGAAAATCAACAGAAACAAAATAAAACTCACAAAAACCATCTTGGTTCGTCTTTCCACTGTTCCAACAATCACCAACTCTTATTTGGTTGAAATAAACCCTTCACCCAGTTAGACGTGAAAATATGCTGACTCTATACACGCTTAAATTACTGTTTATTTAAATGGAGTCTGGTAGGTTTGGCAATGGTGATTTTGGGGCTGCTTCTGGTTAAACAAAAAGGATCTTACTCATTAACAAAAAGGTCTATCTCTGTAGGGATCCTTCCCATAATGTTACCATACACCTGAATAATAATCTGAGCCTGTCAGTGGCAAAAACAAACACTTTTAGAGGATGTAAATGGAGAAATTGAGGGTGCAAACATGCCCAGGGTGGTTACACTGCAGCCCTCTCTTTTAAAACTGGACTAATTAAAAAAAAATGTTGTTCCCATCAGTCACGAAAACATGTGAAAATGGGGTCCAGGGTGAAAAGCACTGAACTTACCCTTCAACTGTAGTGCAAGTTAGGAAAAATATCCCCATAAAAGCTGCAGGGGGAGCTGTTCTGTCTCCGTCTCTTTCACACCATGCATCATGAAATCAGGACAAACTTGGATTGTTTCAGTATTTTAATATGCTTGAGCATGTCAGCTGACTCAGTCTGGCAACAGTAAAATTGATGCCACAAACAGCAGAAACCCCTAAAAAGAAAACCCAGAAACAAAACCATCCCACTCAGTCCATTTAAATACAAAGAGCCAGTCACATTTAGTTCACAGAGTCGAGCAGTGGACAGGAAGCTGTTATGGTCACTTTAAGTTGTTAGTGACACAATAACGTAGTTTGTACTGAGAAAGTCAGATCTTTATTAAACTGTTGTGTGTCTTTCCTGGCTGTAAAACTGGAGCCTCATTGATATTTTCAAATGCATCCTGTCAGACAAATTATACAAATGCACTGTATATGAATTACATACAATACGTCGCAGACCTGTAACTAATGCAACACACCCGCTCCAGCTCAGCATCACATTTTAAATGTGCATTTTTCTGATAGACCTTTTTCCAAAATGAGGCTTTGAGAGAACCACAGAAGACACACTTGGTTTGTAAAGAGTCTTTGAAAGGCTTTTCTAAAGCCCACAGTAACGTTTCAGGAGTGGAGGAGACGTGGAGTGGTTTTTCAAACATAAAAGGTAAAAGTGCAAGTTTTCAAAGACGTGCTTTGAAATGAGTGACCAGGGAAAAGGGCGAAATACTACAACCTTGGACTCAGTCATGAATTGCTCTGCTTTTGTCCAGAATATTTAACTTTTTTCGTCAGTTAAATATGGTGACGTGAGTTTTAATTAACAGTTACATCCGTAATGTTTTAAACCCGGATATAAAGCCTGTTGAAGAGATAATATTTCCATTGAAATACAAAATTCACACATTATTCTGATTAGATAGCTGCTGAAAACAAATCGTAATTTAATGGGTAAGTTCTCTGTTTTCAACCTGGGCCCTTATTTCCCATGTTTTTGTGTGTAACTGACTGATGGCGACAACAATTTTTGAAATTGGTCTAATACTGAGCGAAACAGGCTGCGATGTAGCCAATAAGGGCAATTGTACGTCCACTGAAAGTTTTTGTTTTTGCCACTGACAGGCTCAGATTATTATTTTAAGTGTCTGACAACATTATAAAAGGATCCCTACAGAGATAGCCCTTTTTGTTTAACCAGAAACAGCCCCAAAATTACCGTTGTGAAACCCTGTAGACTCCATTTAACCCTTCAAAACCTGGAATTACAATTTTTTCTTGCACTGCTTTTAGACACATTTCGCAAGTATTTTAACTTTTTAATTTTGCACAAATTGGTGCAATTTCTTTAAAACATGAGAAAAAATGCAATGAGCAACTTGGTAAAAAAAAAAAAAAAAAAAAAAAAGTCCCACAAATGGCGAAAAAATTGTAGATTTAGATTGATTTTCTTGTTTAACTTTTTTTTTAACCAATTTTCTTGTTTTTAATTTTCTCTTTTTACCAATTTCTTGCAATTTTTTTAGGTCATTTGTTCTTTCGTTGCTCGTTGCCTTCTTTCCATGTTTTTGAAAGAAATCAAGCCAATGTGCTCAGGTTTTAAAGGGTTAAATGACCAGTAATTTTATCATCATAAAACACACAAAGTCAACAGAAATAAAATAAAACTCATAAAGGCTGTCTTGGTTCATCTTTCCACTGTTCCAATAATCACCAACTCTGGTTTGGTTGAAATAAACCTTTAGTTTACCCCCTTTGATAAAAAAATATTCTGGCGCTATACATGCTGAAATTACAAATTATTTAAATGCAGCTTGGTGTGTATGGTGATCGCAATTTCAAGGCTGTTTTTGGTTAAACTGAAGGGATCTTTCTCTTTAACAAAAAGGTCTATCTCTGTATGGATCATTTCCATTATATCAGACACTTAGAATAACAATCTGAGCCTGTCAGTGGCAAAAACACGCACTTAAAGTGGATGTGAATTGAGGGTGCAGCCTGTTTCACTGCTGCCAACTGCAGTACTCTCGCTCAATACTGGACCAGTTTAAAAAATTGGTCTTCGTTAGTCTCGCGTAGACACAAAAACATGAGACAAGAAGTGACCAGGTTGAAGAATATTAAACGTACCTCATAAAATCAAATCAAAAACAATCACTGATTTAAGACCCATAGGATTTCACCCACAAGTTTCCTTTAACAGTGCTGAAGTCTCACCTACTCACCATCAATGTAGACGCTCAAACAAAATGCTTCCTGATGTCGTGATGTATAAAAATCTCAGTTTTATAGCACAGAGAAGTTTGACATGGTCAAAAATATGGAGATCGGTAAACATGTAATTCCTCTGCAGAATACTGTGAGCAGAAACCAATACACTGACAGTCCTCCTACGAACTGTCCGAACAACTACTGCATTAAAAAAAGAGCCCCTTCACAAAAGGTTCAAAGAATGGCACAAAGAAAGAAATGAGGAACAAGAGCAGACACCCACATCGACTGCTTTCAACCACCACCTTTCCGTTCCTAAGGATCTCAAGTGTTGACTTCATTTTCTTCAACCACAGCGATGAGTTAATTCGACAGCAGCCACGGTCACATCTTTAGTGTTAGTGGCTGGAAGTCCATTTTCCTTTCACTGTACAGCTCAAGCCTCCGCTGCGTTAAAAATCAAAAGGTTCAAGTAACCGACGAAACTGTGTCCAAGCTGAAGCACAAGTTCTGAGGAAGACTTCTCCATAAATCCGCTATTGATCTTCCCAAATGTCCCCAACCCCCGTCCCCCCCTCGTGTTCGTCACCTCCGCCACTCTAGTTGTGGTGGAACTTGAAGTGGAAGCTGCCGCCAGACTCAAACGGGTTGAAGTGATACGGCCAGCCCTGCCCTCCACCTCCGCCGCCACCTTGCTGGTTTTCCGGGTCCAGGGGATCCTCACCTGCGTCAAACTTCTGCCTCATTTCTGGAAAGACAATGGCAAGAATGGAGGGACAAATTTAAGATTAAATCATTGCTTGAAGGGACCTATTGTGCCGATCTTAATGTTCGTACTTGTAGTTTGAGTTTCTATTACAACATGTTTACATGCTTCAACTTTATTTTCCAGGGGTGACCTCTAATTTACCCTCTGTCACTCCGTTTTGGCACCTGCTTCTTTAAGACCCCTCCCAAAAAAGTGGAGTCTGCTCTAATTGGTCAGCATTTCCGTTTTACTGCACTGTCATTGCAGCCTGGAGACTGACTGTAATGGCTAACAGCAGCACTCTCTACCCTGAATCACTAATAAAAACTTCCCGATGGGACATGTTCCCGCAGGAATAGGATGCAAAATCAGGCAGAAATTAACAACGTCAACAACCAAGATTACATCTTTCCCTGACGTTAGCATGTAGATACATGTAGTAGTGTATGTAATGCAGACACCTGCAGTAGTGTGTCTGGAGCAGATGTGAGCTGCTCTCCTTCTGCTCCACAGCAGCTGAGGCTAACATCTGACAAGGAGTGGTTTAACAGTCCCAACAATCTCACACCGACACTGAAACGGCTCCGCTCTGTCATTAAACCCCTTAATAACTACTGGGTAACGTTAGCTGTGTGATACTATTTGGGATTTACACTTCTGCTGCGAATCAACGCCGTAATCTACGCTGTAGCCTGACGTGCACCTCCCCAGAAATGTAACTACACATCACAGCGACGCAGACCTCCTGTCTGTTTCTGTAAGCTGAAACCATTTCCCTCAGTGGAAACAAAGCTTTTATTTACTTTAATTTCGAAGATAAGAAACAATAAATTGTGAAGACAATAAAGCCTCCACAAAAATAGCATCTTAAGTCTTGTAATGTAAAATACCATAGGCTTGTGCTAATAACGTTAGCATGTTGTATTTGTTTGGAAAACGTGTTTAGTATAAGACAGTTGTTTTGTCAGTGAACCTTGTGAGCTGTAATGAAGCCGAATTTTTTTAACGTTACCTTTGCTAAATGTTGCTGTTGTCCCTGGTTTCATATAAGTAGATGAAAAGTCCGCTAGCCACTAAGCTAATTTATACAATATAAAATTCGACAGGCTTGTGCTAATAACGTTAGCATGTTATATTTGCTTGGAAAGCATGTTTAGTATAAGACAGTTGTTTTGTCAGTGAACCTTGTGAGTTGTAATGGAGACAAATTTTGTCATGTTACCTTTGTTAAATGTTGCTGTTGTCCCTGGCTTCATATGACTAGAGGAAAAGTCCGCTAGCTGCTAGGCTAATTTATACAATGTAAAATGCCATTCCACATATATGTAGGTATGCTTTTAAATTAGCTATTAGTAGTGTGAAAGTGTCAGTACAGATACAGGCTGCCAGAAACTGTTTTCGCTTATCCTGTAATCTCAAAATTACACTTGCTAACTTGTTGGAAGTCACTCTGAATGAGTGTCTGCTAAATTCCTAAAAAGACAATCTAACAGCCGTCTGAGCTCCTGACCTGGGTCAGTGAGGACTTCTTTAGCTGACGCGATGTCGATAAACTTCTTTTCTGCTTCTTTCTTCTCCGCCTCAGACTGGAAGTTGTCGGGGTGCCACTGCTGCGCCAGCTTCCTGTACGCCTTGATGATCTCCTGCTTGTTTGCATTCCTGAGGAAAACAAAGTGTGTGGGAGTTATCTGGAGGGATCTGCTCGATGCATTTATCGACCGTGGATGGATTCAGTGTTCACTCCAGAGGAAATACACACTGTGTGTTACAGAACTGGTTGGACCGGTTACCTGCCGACACCGAGGATCTTGTAGTAATCCCTCTTACGAGAGATTTTCAGCAGTTTCTGTGCTCGGTCCAGGCCCTCTTTGAGATCGATGCGGTCGCCTTCGCCGTCAAACTCTCTCGCCTCTATGTAGTCCTCCACAGCTGGAATGAAACAGATAATAAAAGACCTTTAAAAAGATGTTTGTCTGCCACACTTGTATCTGAACAAAACTAAATTTTGTTTATAAATAACATTTTTGAGAGTAGAAGACAGCCTCATTTCACACTTATCCTACATGGAACTGTCATTGATTTGGACTGGACAAATTCTACCTGATCTTATTTTAAGGGGGGAATAACACTAAGACTACAATCTATTAATCGACTTTCTGAATGCACGTTTCACCTGGTAGTTTACTGTATTTTTGGCACCATAAACCCCAGAGAACCTGCTAAAATGGACCCAGTACGTGCATTTTTGTATGTGTATGCAAACGTAAGATGTTTCTTTACCTTTCTCGTACTCCTGGTTGAGGATGTAAGCCTCGGCTCGGTCTCGGAGGACGTTGGCGTTGCGAGGGTCTCTCTGATGAGCCTCTGAACACACGTCTATGGCCTCCTGAGCCAAGTTAATCTACAATGGGCAAGACGGAGGGATAATGAGTTGGCAGCAGTTGGAAAGGATCAAAAACAGAAACAGAAAGAGAAAATCTAACCCTCATGTATTTACTTTATTTATGTGTTAGAATACAGGCACAAGTTATCTTACCTTGACAAGGCAGAAGCAGATCCTCTCTTTGGCCAGGTTTGTGTAGTGTGGGACATTGGGCTCTGTCTTCATCACTGATTCGTACTTTTCAATGGCTTCCTCGTACCTAGTTGTGTGTAAAGAGAAAATTCAGTAAGGTTTATTAAGTAGGTAGCTAGTTAGGTTGCAAGTGTTAGCTTCTTCCTCTTGTATTTCTGGTTTGAGTATCAACAAGATTTGGAAATAACGGGGATCACATGCAACGTGTAGGTTGTAAGTTAGATTGCATGTTTAATAAAAGGTATCACACGTGCTCTGACTCATCAAACCACCCACGCTGATTCCTATTTTCTGAGGCAGCTAACTTTCATCTCAAAAATATCAAGTGGCTGACATTTTCTGTTTCAAACAGACGCATATTTCAAAGCACACACCTTGTAAATACATGTTATGATAGCCTTACAACAAACGAGTCTTCAGGCCTTTTTCTTTATGGTCAGACAAATTCTCAATGTTGGAATAAAATGATATGAGTTGTGGTGATCTTGATGATGTAAGGTGATCATAGAATTCAAGTCTTTTATGTGTTTTTGCGGACACTTAAGGAACTGTTAATATGACATGTCTTTTTAAAAGGGAGTTTGGTGTCATATTTCCACCAGCGGCAGGATGGGAAATAATCTTCCCACTTTTTCCAAACAAATATCTTACTAAGTGTGGCTAAAAACTCACATTGTCTTTAGATTTGAGAGGGTGTCACTAGGGTTTTCCCTGGGTTTTTTTCGAGACCAAGGTGGCAAAGGCCTGTGGCGGAGGGCATCTTGACAGCTGTACTTTTAGATATGAAAGGAGGCCCCCACATGCTTCAGCCTTACACTGCTGACTTGTATAATCAGAACAGACATGTCCTGTGATTTTCAGCCTTCTATGATTATATTTACCCTTTACAGCAGGCACATCCTGACAGCTGAGAATATTACTGTCAGGTATTGTCCCCCCTCTATTAAATATGAAAGGAGGCTGAAAATCACAGCACATGTCTGTTCTGATGATACAAGTCAGTGGTCCTGAAATGTGTGTTTCTCTTCTATAATACACATTCTGCATCTCGGAGGCGCCGTCTTTCCACATACGGGCTTCCTTCGCCTTTCAAACGGGGCAGAGCTCTGTGGGAAACAGTAGGAGTGACAAAGCCCGAGGGGGAACCGGGATCTGACACAACAGGGAGAAGCAGGTCCGTGGAGCTGTGCGCCGGACGAAAAAACACACACACCGCATGCGCGTCGCTACGGCATTTGCTTTGGGTTGTGAGCAAGCATGATGCGTGTCTACATTGTAATGGGTTTGTGTGCGCAAAAGACACTACATCTGAACGCCCCCCCATGCGCACACACACGCTTTACCCAAGGCGGCGGCCAAAATCACCCAGGCTGCCCGCCTTTGTCTTAGATAGGCAGGGAAAACCCAGTCTTCTTGTGTATGGCAGGACTAAGTCAAACAAGTCTCGGCTTTCTTGAAATGTGTAAAAGGAGGAGAAACTGGTGGAGCTTGTCACGGGTCAGATCCACATTCTACAGTGTCTTTTTTCTTTATGACTGGTTTTTAACACAAATGGACAGCTGTGGCCAAAAGCTGCTTCGGTTTCTGCTCAAATGTTTAACAGGTTTTGTTCTTGTAAATTTACACCAGGAGGAGGATGGGAAATAATCTTAAAAGAATTCTAGTTGTAGTCTTGTAGTAGTGAGTAGTAGTGATCCCCAGTCTTTGTAAAATCTTAGTGTGTGACTACATAGAAACTACCATACACTAGAAGACTTTCAGAAGACCTGTAAAAGACTTGAGTGACACCCTCACATATCCTAAGACTGTGGGTTTTTAGTCTCACACAAAAAGATTTTGAGAAGACTGGGGGATCTGCAGGGCCACTATCTGAAAGCAACTAGGATCCTGAACATTATTTTCCATCCTGCTCCTGGTGGAAAATATTACACCAAACTCCCTTTAAGAAATATGACATTTTAACAATTCTTTAACTTTCTGCAAAAAGACATGATTCTGGAAACACAAGATTAAAGGCGTCATATGTCGACAGTTCTCTTGTCAATTCGGCACCAATATAATAAACAAAGATAAACTGTGTTTGCGTACAGACTTTAAATTCTGGATTTTGTTTCCTCAACTTGCTACCAGCCTCTGTTGGTTAATTGCACTATTTTTGTGGGAGGAGACTGTGGGAATAAGTGCTAGTTGGTGGATCAGATACACACTGAATTAAACACAGAGTCTTGTTTCCTCCACAGCTCCACCAGCTTCTCCTCCTTTTCCACAGTACAAGAGAACAGAGACTTGTTCACGTTCACTCTCTACCTGGTTTGCTGCTTCCTGTTTGGTGCTGGAGAGAGCGCAGCTATTGGTTGCTGACAATGTTCACTTCACTGAACTTCAGTATTTGCATGAGCCAAGAGTGAAGACTTCATGATTTCAGAGGACAAAGCGCACCACTCCTACAGACGTACTGACCTCGTCTGCTCAATGAGCTCCTCTGCTGCGTCCAGCTGCTTGCTGAGCTTCTTCACCTGCTTGTAGTGGCTGAAACACTCCTTGTCATCCTGATCCAGCTTCAGACACTCCCGGATGTGACTGCACACAAACAGACGAGCCAGACGGACATTTTGTTATGGTGACACAGATGCGCTCAGGATGAAAATCAGCTTCATTTGCATGGCTCTAAATCAGCGTAGTTTGTTTATTCCAGCTCACTTGAGTGACTCGTGGTGATCCCCGAGGCTGTAATGCAGCATGCTGAGCTTCAGGAAGGCGGCGCGGTTGTCGTTGCGTAGCCTCGTGGTCGGCGTCAGATCCAGGATGGCTTTCTGAGGATCCCCCATGCGGATGTAACATTCTGCACGGAGCTCCCGCGACTCAGGATCCCAAGGAGAGATCTGGAGAAAGATGGGAACTTTTATGTGTGTGCAAAGTAATTCAACTCAACTGCCATCTGACGTATGATGGAAAATAATATAATAATAAAAGATCTTTTATTTTAGGAGACTTTCTCCAGAGCGGACACACACCTCAATGACTCTCTCCAACACGCTGATGGTGGCGCTGTAGTCTCCTTGGTGGTACGCGGCATGCGCATCCTCCTGCAGCTCCTCCAGCTCGTTCGCTTTCATCAGCTGGTCCTGAGCCTCTTCGTGGTCTGGGGAGCGCTGCAGCTAAAAACAAAACAGACAAATTATTCTGGCTGCTGCAGGTAAAACACTACAAAGGACAGCAGCGGTGATTTGAGATTTAAACTCACCACGGCTTCAAAGTCCTCCCTGGCCTCCTGAGTGTTACCCTGCTTCAGCAGGATATTCCCTCTCTGCAACCTGGCCTGAAAACGCAGGAACAAAGAGAGACCCAGGAGATGGAGAGAAATATGAGAAGCATATGGACACATAATGAGGACTAGGGATGCAAAAGGGTCGGTAAATTTCCATTTAATGTCTGAAAAACTTCACAATTTCGATTGTAAAAGTTGTACCTCTTTATTATCTGGGGGAAAAATACACATAAAAAGCAATACTAGGTCTTAAAGCATGTCTTGGTTAAAGGCAGAGTTCACATTTTTTGAAGTGGGGTTATATAAGGTACTTTTCCACAGTCAGTGTATTCCCCACAATAGATATCAGTCAGCACGCCCCCAGTTTGGAGAAGCAGGCAGTAGTACTGACACTGAAGCTAAGCAATGTACTGCTGTGGATGGGGGCAGCAGCAAAACATATTTTAGCCACCTAAAAAAACTCAGTATCAGTTTAAGTGCACGTTATATTGAGAGTATTTTCACTTCAAAGCCAGACTCCATTGAGAAAAACGGTGATTTAACATCGCTGAACACAGGAGCAGCTGGACGATGGCTGCCTCCGTCCGTTAGTTTGTTTGTGTTGTTGTCATTGAAGGGGTAGGATAAGTTACACGATAACACCAACAAGCCAGCTGACTAAGGCAACAGTGGCTCTCATGTTCAGCAAAATTACTACAGGTCGGAGGCACCAGAGGATCCACGAAACGATATTATCACGATACTTAAGTCACGATACGATATTATTGCGATTTTAAGTCTGTTTTCAGTCTTTTCACAGCAGCAAATTGTATCTAGTGGACTGAAAAAGGCTAACAAAAGTTTAATTTGTATTTGTCATATTAATGATTTATATACTAAAAAAAATTATACTTGGTACTTGGTATGTGACGATACAATATTGCCATACAAAAATATCACAATACTACACCATATTGATTTTTCCCCACCACTGTAAATTACTGTTTGGTCAATGGAGTCCGCTGGCTTTGACGAGGGAATAAAGAGAGTACAGATGCCGAGAACGGTGTACCCGTCGAAAATTACCGTCTGATGGAAAGGTAGGACATTGATAATACTCTCAATAATGCATACACATAAACTGATATTGATCTATTAGCGCCAGTTGTGGCTCATTATTGGTAGTTTGACCCCCGGCTCCTCCAGTCCACATGTCAAAGTATCCTTGGGCAAGATACTGAACCCCAAATTGCTCCTGATGGCTGTTTCATCAGTGAGAATGGTTAGTGAGTAGCAGGTGGCAACATGTATGATAGCCTCGGTCACCAGTGTGTGAATGAGTGACAGCGCTTTGAATGGTCAGAAGACTAGTGCAGTCCATTTACCATTCAAAATATGTTTTGCTGCGACCCCATCCACAGCAGTACATTGCTCAACTCCAACATTTCTGTCTGCTTCTCCAAAAAGGGGACTTGCACCTAAGGTAAATAATACACCGACTATGGAAAAGTACCCCATACAATCCTGCTTTAAAATCTACGAACTAGCCCTTTAGAGTATGCCTAAGGTTGCAAAGGGTCCATACATTTCCAGTACATTTCTGGAAATTTCCCAAGGTAAGTTGAACTCAGGAACTTTATTTATTTTAAAAGAGGAAAAAGCCGAAAATATTCCAATTTCAATACACATTTTTAGCTCTTAATAGTGAATTAATTCAGGGGGAAAAAGACATAAAATCAGACTCTGAATCAGGCAAACTTACAGCCAGGAAGTCGGGTTTGAGCTGGATGGCTCTGGTGAGGTCTGGCAGGGCAGATTTGGATTTTCCCATCGCCAGAAACACCGCGGCTCGCTTGTAGTAGGTCAGGTAATTCTTAGAGTCTCCCTCTGTGAAAATGATTCACACCAAATGTCATTCTTAATGTACAAATACAAATCTGTCTGTGTGGAAGTTTGGAAGATTACAGGCATTATCAGAGCAGAGAAAGCGGCTGTAAATGTCAGCCAGTGGTGAGAGTATAAATGTGTGTCAGCGTGTGTGTGTGTGTGCACATGTAACCTTACCCACAGCCGAGTGGTAGTGGGACAAGGCCTCGGCCAGCTGACCAGCAGCCAAAAGTTTGCGGCCCATCTCCAAGTGGTGCTCGATCTCGACATGAGTCGCCCCCAAGACACCTGTAACACAAGACGGCGCTTGAGCCTCGCTAGAAATATATCGCTGACAAAGAGAGATGGCGACAACATTATTAGACAGCAGACTGTCTACAAGAAACTCAAAAAACAAATATATTCTCCGACACTCAAGCTACACCTGTTTATGATTTATATTCTAACAGCTAGTTCGTGAGTCACTTGAAGTATTTCGGTGAATCAGAGGTGCAGACACGACCAAATGCTGCTCATTAAATTTCAGATGAGCTAAACAGGAAGTCAAAGCCAAGTCTATTTTGCTTCAAATACCCAACCTTAATCATCACCATTCTAATTTGTGACGAACAGAGGCAACGACAGCCCCTCAAACTGACTCCTAACACTATAAACATGTGGTGTGCGTTCAGTGTAAGCTGATAGTTGTATTTAAAACACATTTCAAGATGTTACAGACCATGACATGAAATAAATATGTTTGCCGTGATGATGTTGCTGTTCTGTTTGACTCCAAGAAGCCATCTCTAGGTGTGTATGGCGACATTTCATCTCTATATGATTTAATTCACTGAACAAGCCCAAACAGACTCCTGTCAGTTTGACAGTTCATGAAAACAAGATGGAGCATCTCAAGTTTATCCTCAAATTAAATGTCTTCTATCACTTTGGTTAGGCCTGTCATGATTTCTGCTTTTGTTTGGATGATATATTGGCCAAGAAATAATGTGATAAACTGTGTTATTGTCATTTTAAGACCATTTTAGGCCACTGATTTGATATAATAAATAAATATTTAAATATTATATCCTCCTGAGATCTGCACGTTTGTTTGGTATGCTTTTTAATTTCTCCAAGCTATCTGGGATCAGTAGGACCTGATAAGTATAAAAAACTAAACACTGTCAACAATAATAAAGTCCCAGTGTCCTCAAATGAGACAATTAAGTCCCAATGTCCTCAAACGAGACAATTAAGTCCCAATGTCCTCAAACAAAGAAACAATAATAAAGTCCCAATGTCCTCAAGCGAGACGATAATAAAGTCCCAGTGTCCTCAAATGAGACAATTAAGTCCCAATGTCCTCAAACAAAGAAACAACAATTAACTCCCAATGTCCCCCAAAAAAAGAAACGAAAATAAAGTCACAGTGTCCTCAAACGAGACGATAATAAAGTCCCAGTGTCCTCAAACAAGACGATAATAAAGTCCCAGTGTCCTCAAACGAGACAACAATTAACTCCCAATGTCCCCCCAAAAAAAGAAACGAAAATAAAGTCCCAATGTCCTCAAATGAGACGATAATAAAGTCCCAGTGTCCTCAAATGAGACGATAATAAAGTCCCAGTGTCCTCAAACAAGCCGATAATAAAGTCCCAGTGTCCTCAAACGAGACGATAATAAAGTCCCAGTGTCCTCAAACGAGACAACAATTAACTCCCAATGTCCCCCCAAAAAAAGAAACGATAATAAAGTCCCAATGTCCTCAAACAAGACGATAATAAAGTCCCAGTGTCCTCAAACGAGACAACAATTAACTCCCAATGTCCCCCCAAAAAAGAAACGAAAATAAAGTCCCAATGTCCTCAAACGAGACGATAATAAAGTCCCAGTGTCCTCAAACAAGACGATAATAAAGTCCCAGTGTCCTCAAACGAGACAACAATTAACTCCCAATGTCCCCCCAAAAAAAGAAATGAAAATAAAGTCCCAATGTCCTCAAACAAGACGATAATAAAGTCCCAGTGTCCTCAAACGAGACGATAATAAAGTCCCAATGTCCTCAAACAAGACGATAATAAAGTCCCAGTGTGCTCAAACGAGACGATAATAAAGTCCCAGTCTCCTCAAATGAGACAACAATTAACTCCCAATGTCCCCCCCAAAAAGAAACGATAATTAAGTCCCAATGTCCCAAAAAAAGACACAATAAGAAAGTCCCAATGTCCTCAAACAAAATGATAATACACTCCCAATGTCCTCAAACGAGACGATAATTAAGTCCCAGTATCCTTAAACGAGTACTTCCTAATTAACTTCAACTTTATCTTGTTACTGTGGCAACAATTGGTCAAATTTGTTGCCATATCAAACTACAAACTATTAATCTCAAATTAACAAGTGTCTACCATAAAATGTGATCAGGTTTTGGACCTTGTCCACTTTTGTGTCGGGATCAGCTGCAGACTGACTTGGCAGAGATGGCCGCCATCTTGTTTTTACATGGATTAGTGTATTGTGCTCTTACGACCACTAGATGGCACAAAAAGTGTCCATGAACGAGGACAACAGGTCTGAGTTAAGCAGAATAAAGTATAAAGTCAAGTAAATACAAAATGTGATGTCCTCAAATGAGGACGCAGGGCCCCGAGAGGATATATTGAGAATAATATATAGTGGCTCTTCTGTTGCTCACCTGCCACCTCCCTCCTCAGATAAATACAGTACAGTCCCTAATGATGTTGGTGACAGGAAGTAGGGTCCCAGTCAGGACTGTAGCTCCGCGTACTGCTCCTAGTTATAACTACAACTGTTAAACACCTTGTACACCTGTTGCTGATGTCTTTTACAGCCTGTATAATGTTATTATCAGTGTAATAATGAAGCAGTGAGTGTGACTCAGAGCAGGTGATGGTGGGGCGGGTAACAGTGTACCCGGTGAGCTCACATTCCGGGTCAGTTTTAACGGGAAACTTTAACGGCTTTACAGAAGTTATAAACGCACATTACCGTCTGTATTTGTGTCTTAAAAACTTGTTTGTGAACGTGAAGCCAGGCTTACCGTCCAGCTGGATATCCAGGATGACACACAGCAGTGACAGGGAGCACAGGACCCCGCTGAGTCCTGTCCGCCGACACGACTCCATCTCCGGCTTCAGTCACACTTTCACACCGGAACCAGCAAACTTAACGGCTCTGCTTTCACGTCTGGTTTCATTGAAGCTGGTGATATACAACCTTAAACCTCCATCCTTTCCCTCTCTGCTACACCGCAGGGACAGCTACGACGGTGTATTTACGGTCCCGGTGTGACAGTATTCCGTGTAGAAATACGGCAGCTGAAAGGTTCCCCCCTGAAACGGTAACGGTTAAAGAGCGGTTCCTCCGCCGTGACAGGGACTCAGTGGGGTTTAGTTAAACTTAAAACACGTCCACGTAACATGAGGATGGTGAGGGTGAACAGCTGAGGGCCGGTACACTTTGTACATGAAACCTTTTTGCCTGTGGTACCGTCGTCTCCTCCCTTTCTGCCCCACATATCTGTGGTTGGTCCACGGGCCGCACATCCGTGTTGGTCTGGAGACGTGGGCTGCGCTCATTGGAGGGACTATTTTAACACACTCCCTGCATGGGCCACACACACACACACACACTCACACACACACTCACCGTATCAGTTCAAGTAAACGACTCTGGATCAAGAACAAGAAACTGAAACTTACTCTGATACACAAAAATCTGACAATCTGATAATATAAATCATGTATGGAGGCCTATTTGTGCCAAAAACACAATCTACCACTTAAGTTATAGTCAGGGGCGTAAAATTAGACAGGTCAGGCAGTTTGGTTTCATTGAGGTCTGTGCAAATACACTTGTGTTCAAAGAGGAACTCACATTTAATTAAAAATGGTGTTATTCAGTGTAGGATAAAGTTTGGGGCGGTGGGGGCGGAAGAGAGAGGAAAACTGCGTAATGCTCACCATGTAGCATGCTCTATCAACCACAATAACAACAACAACAACCACAACAACAACAACAACAATATGGCATTGCCAGCATTGCTGCCTGATAATGTTACACCTGTCAAAACGGTGAAAGAGGATGCGACGAGACGATGGTGCGCCAGAATCTAAAATTTTACTTTGGTGAACACTTTTAGGGAGCGATCACACCGAGATGAAATGCTAGAAACACGACACCAGTAAAACCACTGTTTTCCTATGATACGGCGCGTCTGACCGGCGTTCGAGTGTCTTTTTAGACGGGCGTTTTTCCAGCGTCTCTTTAGACGCGTGTTTTTGTAGACGCTTCTTTTTAGACACTGAAAAGTTTCAACTTTTTTGACCCCCTTTGGTAAATTTGGTGAATTCTGGATCCGCTCTCTAGACCGGAACCAGAATCCAGACAAAATTCAGAGTGAATGGAAACCAGGCTCTTCATCGTACGTGAAGAGCCTGGTGACGCGAGGCTAGACCATCACAGGGCTGACGCTTCAGCCCTTTTTAGATAGGAATTGTGCAAATTTGCAGGAAAGCCCAATCAGTCTTTTTTCAGCATTGGCAGTATAAAAACAAAATCAGGGAGTGCAGCAAAATGCCGCCTACCTACTTTTGTTTATACAGAATGCGCCTTTTTTGGGGCAATGGGGGGCGTGAGCAGCTAACAAAATGTGTAGCTCAGCATGTGATGTAAACAGTGACGTGGGAGGGAAGCCGCGGCTGGTCAGGCGGCGATTCTCTCGTAAGTCGGCCCGTTCTTCACCGTTCCCATCATCTGACGGTTAATGGCCTCTTCGTTTGCGAGGACAAGGAGGGTGCACAATTCCTTGCCTCGTTCTTTTCAAACCAAAAAGGTTCCGCCAATATGTCTACCCTACAAGGCGGAAAATTGTGCACCTCGGATCAACTCGCCAATCCGGCTCTGTGTGTCTGAACACTTGCAGCTTGCTGGCAAAACGACCCAACATTTGCCGAAAATCTGGCAGCGTAAAAGACGCTATAGAGACAGACAACCATTCACACTCACATTCACACCTGCGGACAGTTTAGCGTCACCAGTTAACCTGCATGTCTTTGGACTGTGGGAGGAAACCGGAGCACCTGGAAAAAACCCACGCTGACATGGGAAGAACATACAGACTCCGCACAAGGTTTGAGCCCCCCACCCCGGGTTCGAACCAGGAACCCTCCTGCTGTGAGGCGATAATGCTAACCAGTGAACCACAGTGCCACCCTGCTTTTTATTTTCCTCGATATTTTGTCACATACAGGTATACATTGATGATTGTTGAGTAACAGGGATGTTAAAGCCTTCTCTACTTGATCATGTGACAAGACGATACGATACGGCAGCTAGTTTAGGCCCATGGTGACCACCTTACGCCACTGGTCAGGAGTCTCAAAATTGCGAGATAAAATGCCCTAATGTGATCACTTTATCAGACCTTTATGACTCCAGTGCTGCAGCCAAAATTTAAGAATATTTGGATTTTGGGTCTCTAATGTTATTCTCTACAATGCCAAGTATGTAACCCTGGAGGGGAATCCTAAACTCCATTTAGTTTAATACTTTTTTTTTTTTTTTTTTATAGATATTTTATTCCTTTTTTGCAGAATCTAAACCATCTTTATGTCATTATATCTCCCACATTCTCAAGACAAGACCTCAGTGGTAGCTTTGTCGCTAAACATAGATGATTTGTGTCTTATTATGTCTTATTATTATGTGATAATTTCCTGGCTATATGACAAAGGGCCTGTCCCATTTCTACCCCTTAAATCTCCCACTTGGTATTGAGTGCCCTCGTTTGCGAGATAACCCTTGACGAAGGAAGTGAGAAATATTAGGGTAGAGATCTTTCCTTAAGAAATGAGACACCACTTGATGCAAATCGGCGTGGCTGACGTGCAGGTATACGTCACACGTAGTAGCAACGCAAGATACCGGTAGTCATTCAGGTTTGAAAATGCCGGCTCCAGCGCTTGTGTCGTGGCGTGGTGCTATGTTTATTCTTTTCCGTCTGATGAATCAAATGCTGAAAACAGGAGGCGCCTACAACATCTTCTAGTTCTGATCGATTTTGTTCGGGTAAGTTGATTTGTTTAAATATTTTGACTGAGTTGCTGATGAGTTTACGCAGTCAAACCATCTGTTGTTTGTATAGCCTACATTCCGATCTTACAGTAACAAATTGTTTTCCAAAACTTGCCGAAGTTGCTGACTTCGCAAAGTGTTCTTGGAAATTTCCTCTTCCACTTCGTTGAAAGTGTGGGTCGGGGCTCCCTTGGAATCTAGGGTGGATTTTAAGTGTTGGAAACCACTTCCACTACCTCAATTCTGTTTTGGGACACCACTAGCCTAAACGTGAACACGCACAACCAAGTGTAAGTGGGTATTTCTAGGGGAAGTGCGGGTATTGGGACAGGCCCAAAAAAGTGTCTCTTTAAGGTCTAGTGTGTAGGATTTAGTGGCATCTAGTGGTGAGGCTGCAGATTGCATTCAACAAACCTCTCCCATGTGCCAAGTGTGTAGGACAGTGATACTCAACTTACCACCCACAGACCAGGGGTGTCATTCATAAAACAATGCATAGGATCTAAACTAAAAACGTTAATATGGACAAAGGCCAAAAACGGCGTGCACCCAATTTTTTTTCAACAATTTCTACAATCAGGCTTCCAACCCACTGTCTGCATCGGCAGTTTCCCGTCTCCAAAATGTTGCACTAAAGGGTGCCTCTGTGCATCGGAGTCTGATGCCAATGGGCCACTGACCAAGCGCCAGTGCTTGAGATGGGAGTGAGACCAGGTTGGACAGAAGCACTGGCTGAGCCCCAAATGTCCTCAAATCCTAGAAACACCCCTGCCTTACCAGACCTGAGCTGCTGTGACTGGCCCCTGGACTCCTGCCCTTTTGTAAAAGTGGCCCCCAGGCAAAGCAAGTTGAGTATCCCTGGTGAAGGAGAACTCACGAACCCTATGTCTAGAGTCAGTGTTTGGTTGGACAACAGGAAGACAAGGTCACACTGAAATGTTTAGCATGACACATTTTATTGTGCGCAATCGTACAAAAAACAAAACAAAGAAACATGAAAATAAAGACAACTTGTCCTCCGCCCTCGTTCACAGGTACTTTCTATAAAACTGTACAAAACAACACACAAATATCTGGATCATCACAGTTTGACCTTCACCTTTACAAATGTCCAGAAGTGTTTAAACAGATCATCAAATGATTGGATTCCTTTGAAAAGAAAAGGCTGTATGTAAATGTATTTGTGCTAAGCATAAATAGAATCATTGCGAGCATGTCGTAGGTTTGCGCTCAGCTTTTTTACAACTGCAAAGCCAACAGTTTACAGAATACACACGTGATGTGGTGATTATATACAGGTCAGTGGTGCTGTCACTTCAAGATGGACCTTTGTGTTTTTCCACATGGACAAACAGCTCCAACTTGAGGGTGAAAACTGAACACCAGGACGTGAAAAATGTCCATCAGGATTTTTTTTGGACAAAGTTCCATTTCCACATCCAGCTCAAACGTAAGCATTTCGTCCGTAAGTGCTAGCAGCCACGCTTCGGGTCGGCGCAGGTCCAGAATATACAGTTCCTCTGGTTTGATAAGGCAGCGGGCTGCAACACAAACAAACACAAACACATATATTAGACACTGAGGTTGGAACCTGGTACGTCATAACAAGGATCCTGATACTGAAGCAGCTAAATGGAATTCAGCCATCATTAATGTTATCATTTAAACTTGTGTTTTTTTCTGCTGTGACATGTCAAAATGTTTTCAGTAGGCCTTTTACATGATAAATTTATAGGAAGGCTGTGCTGAAACCTTGTGCAACCTATATTGTGCTCTCAGCCCATTTGTCTCACCACTGTGTACTTGCACTAGTGTGGCGGGCGCTAAACTCCATCTTTAAATCCTACACACAGTGGCCTTGACCTGTCAGGCCCAGTCAGGCTGGATAGATAATCATGACTTAGCAATTACCACCCTTTGATTTATAGCCTGCTCTACTTCACCCAACCCTTTCAATGGTGCACCTTATTTATCTTGTGTAATGACACTTAATGGTCAATAAAATAGAACCCAAATAAAACTTTCCATGTGTAAGAAACAAAGGCACATTGTGGAAGCCCATTTCTGCCAATGTGATGGAAACAAAACAAAACAAAATAAAACAAAACAAAACAAAAAAAGATCCTGTAAATCATTGTAATGAGAAACGCTCTCAAATTCTGATGACTTAATATCTGAGAATAATGATTTAAGTCAAAATAATGACATACTTATCTCAAAATAATGACTTAGTATCTGAAAATAATGAATTATTAAGTTAAAACAAAGATCTAAAGAAATGACTTAGTCTCATGAATAACGACTTTGTATGTCAAAATAATGACTTACTATCTTAAAATAATTACTTATCTCAAAATAATTATTTAGCGTCTCAAAATAATATCTTAGTATCTGAAAATAATGAATCATTAAGTTAAAATAATGACACTTATCTAAAAAAAATGACTTAGTCTCACAAATAATGACTTTTTACGTCAAAATAATGACTTACTATCTTAAAAGAATTACTTATTGAGGCAAAAATAATCACAAACTTATCTCAAAATAATGACTTAGTATCTCAAAAAAGACTTAGCCTCATGAATAACGACTTAGTATCTCAAATAATTAGTTATTAAATCAAATTAATGAAACGCTTATCTCAAATTAATGACGTTGTGATAAAACAGAGAGAAACTGTCCCAAAACATGGACTTAGTTTCTTAAAACAATGAATCAGCAAGGTTTCTCATTATTTTTGAGGTATTAAGTCAATATTTTGAAAAAAGTTTCTACTATTCTGAGATACTGCGTCATTATTTTGAGAAAGCCTATAAATATTTTGAGATAAGTGAGTCATTGTTTTGAGATGCTGAGTCATTATTTCGAGATATAAACTCATGATTTTGAGATACTAAATCATTATTTTGAGAAAGTTTCTCTTTATAATAACTTACAGAATTATTATTATTATTTTAAGATTTTTTTGGGGCTTTTGCCTTTAATGTACAGGACAGAGTGAAATGGGGAGCAGGGGGGTGACATGCAGCAAATGGTTGCAAGCCGGAGTCGAACCTGCGACCGCTGCAGCAAGGCATCGCCTCTGTACATGGGGCGCCGGCACTAACCACTATGCTACTGACGCCCCAGAATTATTATTTTTCTTGTGTTATCGTTCAAAAAAGTTACATCCATGACCCAGTGGACAAAAATGTCCATTTTCTAGAAACTTTTGTAGTGTCCAACAAAAGGTCACAGGGGGGTGATTTTTGGCAACGGGGGGTTATTTTGGGTTAAATTTGAAAATCCCAACTTTCAGCATGAAAATCCATTATTTGACCCTGTAATGCATTTTTATCCTATCGATGACCCTTCAAGTGGACAAAAATGTCCACATGTCATTTAGCCATTTGTTATTGTTGCTATACCATCCATTTATCATGGATGGGATAAAAATGCATTACAGGGTCAAATAATAGATTTTCATGCTGAAAGTTGGAATTTTCAAATTTAACCTAAAAATCACCCCCCTGTGACCTTTCATTTGTCTGTGAAGGAGTTTTGATTTTTGGAAATGGACAAAAATGTCCAGGGGTAACATTGGCAGAAATGGCCTTCCATACATGGACTTGGATGAGCTGACTCTACTAACACATTCAGGTGATAATGTCTGATGAGAGCTCCTATGACATCACACAGGTTTTGCCACAACAGGGCGCCAGAGTGTCATTAATGGTGATCTCTTAAATAAACACAGAGATATAAAAATAATATAGTGATTTAATTTTTGTTTGTCTAAACTGTAGAGGTACAATTATTTATGAATTCATTTATGCTTGTTGCTATTTGTTTCCATTGTAAATCTGCATGCTGACATTTTAAAGTCAAATATGTATTTAGATATTCATTATTTTATTAAGAGATTTATCAATTGTTTTATTTATTTGTAGTTTGATCAATTTGTTGATGTATTGGTACATTCATACTTCACATTTGTGATGTCATAAATCCATCTCTTTAACTTCAAATAAAGGATTTTTACATTTTAAAGTGACTATTCGAGCTTTAGAGCAGTGAAAATGGTTATAAAGCAACGCAGTCATTGTTACAAACAGTTAACTAACAGTAAATCCATTCATAAATCATTGTATATTATATTTTGACAGACAGAAATCCAACAGTTACAACTGCACTCACTATTTTTCCTGTGTGCCCAACTTGCAGGAGCAGGTGAGACAGGCTCCTCCAACGATGGCGAGCACGCCGGAGCACCAGCCAATGTAAAGTCCTTCTCCAATTTCATACCTGCGACACACAGCAGAATGTCAGTTGCATATGTGAGCTTCATGTTGGGCCTGAAAGTCCCACACCATCACCACCACCATCATCTTACTTTGTCCCAGGATAGAGAGGGTTGAAGAAATCCTGGGTGATGTTGAAGGCGTACCAGGACACTGAGATCATCGTGCACAGACCTTTTAATAGAAAAATACATATTGTTGTAATCACTGAGAGAACAGCGGGGAAGCTTCCAGATTGTGTCACAGAGGTCTGAACTCTTGCAGAAAACTTACGGAAATTTAAGTATTAGTTCCTCTATCTATTTCTAGGGTACTGAATAAGGGAGTGGCAGTAAGTAAGTACATTTACTCAAGGAGTTAAGTCCTATTCAGAGGTATTTGTACTTTAATAGAGTTTTTCCACTCCTCTCTACAGTATCTCGGAGGCCAGTATTGTACTTTTTACTCCACTACATTTATTTTACAGATATAGTTACTTTTCAGAGTCAGATTAACAATTAACAAATACATTATGATGTATTATTATTGGCTAAGATAATGATCTGTCATATAGGGCAGCTGAGGCTGAGGAGGTAGAGCGGATTGTCCATTAATTGGATGATCATCGGTTTGGTCCTTGAGCAAGATACTGAACCCCAGAATGCTGTGTACCATATCAAGTAGGGGGCACCTTGTATGGTAGCCTCGGCCAAGGCATGACTGTATTTAAAAGCGCTTCGGAAGACTAGAAAGGCGCTACACAAGTGCAACCATAAAACTTTATTGAGCCTGGGGGGAAATTCACAAGCTACACAACAGCATAAAGTCATAAAATGAACTCCACCTTTATCAGCTGCAACATTAAAATGATCAACACATTAATGCATCCATAACTATTATCTAATAATATAATTACTTATATAGTACTTTTTGGTACTTTAAGGATACGTTTGCACTCTAAGTGAAGTTTTAAATGCAGGACTTTTACTTGTAGCATTGTGGTTTTACTGCTTAAGATCTGAGTATCGTCTCCACCACTGGTATTAGCAGGTCAGACTGGTTCTTTGGACTCAATCTCACTGGTCTAAACTCTCCTAAAACACACTTAAAAAACAGTAATGCATTTGTTTTTTGTGTCTTTGTTACCTTGAAGTATGAAAAGCACTCCAGCGGTGCCAGCAATCCTCCCTTTGAGAACATAGTTTTCCCCTCCAGCCTTCGAACACTGTATTCCTATCAGGGCCGCCAGCAGTCCAAAGGTGCCCAGCACTATTGCTGAGATCATCAAGGCACGAGACGCTTGGATGTAACCTGAACGCAGAGGGGAGACAGACAAAAACAACCACTGAATTCACCACCTTTTACTTGTCAGTTTGCGAGATCTGATGTTGGCCTGTAATCACATCTTGTTATGAACATTTCAAGTTCAGCAGAGGAAAAGTTCAGGGTGTCCGAGGACCCATGAAATCTTAAAACTGTTCTTTAGCAGTCATTTCTTATTGCATAATATTTTTGGTGTGTAGGATTTAGGGGGGTATATTAACAGGAGTGGAATGTAACATAGGCCTAAGTATTTTTGTGTGTGTGTGTGTGTGTGTGTGAGTTTAATCTTCTGAAAATAAGAATTGTTGTGTTTTTGCTAGTTTTGAATGAGTCGTTTATATCTACATAGGGAGCGGGTCCTCATCCACTGAGGTCACCATGTTTCTACAGTGGCCCAGAATGGACAAACTAAATTAAACACAAATTGACTTTAGATAGGGCCATTCAAGTTTTTGCATTAGCCACTGAAGATAGAAGCCTGTGTTGGAAAAACATGACTTTTTTAAATGTAAAACTACTTTCTTCAGTGGTTTTACTGGTTTAAATCATTGGGTCCATTTGTTTCGGAGAGGAAGAGACCTCTGCAGATAATTCGGCTTCTGATAAAGTTAGATAAGTTATAAGAGAAAAAAGGTGAGCACACAGTAGTGTGTTGTGGGCAAGCTGCCCATTTCCAACATGCCAAACAGCATCGGAAAAACACTGATTTTTCACATGAAATGCTTTATTCAGTGTTTTTGTGGTTTAAAGCACAGAGTCCATTTGTTTTGAAGAGGAGGAGACCTCTGCGGATAATTCGGCTCCCAATAAAAACCTTCTGAATGTCTGGATCTTAAGTTACCAGAGAATAAAGGTGAGCACACCACAGCGTGTTGCAGGTGAGCTGCCTGTCTCCAACATGCCAAACAGCATTGGAAGAACACTGATTTTTAACTTAAAACTGTTTTATTCAGTGTTTTTAACAGTTTAAATCACCTGGTCTGTTTGTTTTAAAGAGGAGGAGACTGCTACAGATAATTCGGCTCCTGGTAAAAACCTCCTGAATGTCTGGATCTTAAGTTATCAGAGAAAAAAGGCAAGCACACAATAACATGTTGCGGGCCAGCTGCCCGTCTCTGACATACCAAACAGCACTGGAAAAACATTGATTTTCAACTTAAAACCGCTTTGTTCAGTGTTTTCACTGGGTTAAATCCCATGGTCTGTTTGTTTTAAAAAGGAGAAGACCTCTATGGATAATTCGGCTCCTGGATAAAACATCTTGAAAAATAAACACTGAAAGAATTCTAACTGCGAGAAGTTTCAGCTTGTTGCAATCGTCAATCCTCACTGCTGTGCACCACTAAATCCCCCTAAATCTTACACACTGAACCTTGAAGTTGAAATTACCTATGTGTATGTGTAAAATTTATTGCAATTAGATAATCAACATACCACTCAAAGCGAGCAGTGAAGGGAACTCCCTGCAGTTATGCACCCCGGTTGAATCCGTCGCACAGGACATCCACAAGTTTTCATAGATGGTGGAGGTGGTGATGACGTTCCCGTCGACGGTGGAGGTTCTCCAGTAACGGTTCGGCAGGGCGATCCCCACCATCACCCACCCGATGAACCCCAGGAACAGAGCCACTACTTCCACAATTGGATCCATGACCCCTCCTCGGTCCAGCAGTCAAAAAAAAAGTATATCCAGATCTCAGTTTTTGAAATTGATTAAAAACTTAAAGAAAATCAGAGCTGCTTTTTTTTGTCGGATACAAAGTCAGCAAGTCTCTGTGAGTGTATCTGTGGTGTGTCTAGTCTGCCAGTATGAGATGTGTCTGGCTCAACAGATATGTATAATGATTTATATAACTTGCTTTCTCTCCTCCCCCCTCCCCTCACACACACACACACACACACTATCTTCTGTCTTTCGCATTTTACACCCCTGAAACTGAACAGGTGTTTATCGGCTCACTCTCAGGGTCCAATGGTCATCAGTCGCTCTTAATGACACTGCACTGTGTATGTTTATCAGACACACTCCACCCTGTTGTTTTTCTTTGACGATCCATAAAACATCATTAGTAATTCATGAGGTTTTTTTTTTTTTTTTGTGCTGGAGCTGTCCAAAAATGTATGATTACACCCCAGGTTTTATATACTGAACATTATGCATTATACCTTCAGAACAAAGCCAGCTGCACCTTGTTTTATTGTTTTGGTTTGGAAATCTCAAGGCCATAAGACACAAGGTCACAATCACTCCGTAACACACCCAAGATTTTGTAACATTTTGGAAAGGTATCAACATGGAATTGGTCGAACTTAAAGGGACAGTTCACCCCAAAATCAAAAATATGTATTTCTCCTTTCACCTGTAGTGCTGTTTATCAGTCTAGATTGTTCTGGTGTGAGTTGCAGAGTGTTGGAGATATCAGCCATAGAGATGTCTGCCTTCTCTCCAGAATAATGGAACTAGATGGCACTCAGCTTGTGGTGCTCAAAGCACTAAAAAATACATTTGAAAAACTCAAAAGCAATGTCTCCTTGCAGAAATCATGACCCCAGTTTCATGTAGGAACTATTTTCTTTCTACCGAACTACACCCACCAACTGTGTCACCGCACAGAAGGAAGCGTAGACTTACAGGTGACAGGCTGGTGCTCATGACAGCACAATATGTAAACATGAATGACGTCCTCAGCTGAACTGTAACATTAGCTAGCTTAGTGGTGCTAGGTGAGCTAGCAGTAGATGTACACGTCCTTCTGCGCAGTGATACGGTTTGTGAGTGTAGAGTGGGATTTATACTTGTAAGTCAGCTCTATGCACAGCCTACGCTGTTGTGAGCATGTACACTTGTGCTGTGGTGTGTCTGTGTCACTCTGCAGTGACACCTCCAAACCACTAGTCAGTGGCGGAGGTTTCTGTGAACTGCTTTCAAGTTTAGTTGATTCAAAACACACATTAAACACACATTAAACATGGCTTAATAGAGACAGTTTCAAACACAAGTACACAAATCAGCTTCACTATAACTCGCAGCATTCACAGACCAACACATGTCTTTATCTGGACACATTTTCCCCACAAATACAACATGCTAACGTTATTAGCACAAGCCTATGACATTTTACATTCTATAAATTAGCCTAGCAGCTAGCGATCTTTTCCTCTTCTCATATAAAACCAGGGACAACAGCAACATTTAACAGAGGTAACGTTACAAAATTCGGCTCCATTACAACTCACAAGGTTCACTGACAAAACAACTGTCTTATACTAAACACGTTTTCCAAACAAATGCAACATGCTAACGTTATTAGCACAAGTCTATGGCATTTTACATTGTATAAATTAGCCTAGTAACAAGCAGAGATTTCCTCTGCTCATATGAAGTCAGGATAAATCACACATAGGACTTAAAATGCTATTTTTGTGGAGGCTTTATTGTCTTCACAATTTATTGTTTCTTATCTGTGAAATTAAAGTAAATAAAAGCTTTGTTTCCACTGAGGGAAATGGTTTCAGTTTACAGAAATAGACTGAGGTCTGCGTCACCACAACATGTAGTGCCGCAATGTGTAGTTACATTTCTGGGGAGGTGCACATCCAACTACGGTGTAGGTTACAGAGAAGGCTCTGCGTAGATGCAGAAGTATAAATCCTGCATTGTTACGTAGAAAGAAAATAGTTCCTACATGAAACTACTCACAACAAGGTCTGTGGACTATCTTGACTAACGGGGTCATAATTTCTGGAAAAAGACATTGCTGTTTTTTCAGATGTATTTTTTTGGCACCACAAACTGAGTGTCATCTAGTTCTATTATACTAGAGAGAAAGGAGACATCTCTACGGCCGATATCTCCAACACACAGCAACTCACACTAAAATAATCTAAACTGATAAATGGTATCATATGTAAGAGGAAAAATATGTTATATGTAATATTTTTGATTTTGTGGGGAACTGTCCCTTTAAGGCCCAAAGTCACAGCTAAAAGCAAAAGACAAAGGTCTAAAGTTTCCCAGGTCACCCTGTAGTTTCTGTGTTTGTATGTCTTCATTAATAATCCCCCCTGATAGCTGCTGGGTCAGTGTTGCCAAATCAGGGCACACTGAGTTCACAGCACTGATAATATTAAGATAAATCTTCACCTGCATTTCAGACAGAGCCCTTGAGTGTGCGGAGGTGGGGAGACTTATACGCCAGCGTTTGTTTAAAGGTCAAAACTGAGTCTCCAGAAATAGAGCACCAACAACAAAGCTGACCCCAGCTGTTCATCACGTTTCTAGAAGGAAGTGGGCGGTGAAGCGTTTGCGCAGGAAAGTTTGTAAATTAATCGCTGTGACATAGGAACACTTGTAAAATTTAATGCAGTGTCTGCAACAGTTTGGACAAGCTTGGGTAGATGTCTGAGAGGATGTTTGGAAGCTCTTATATGCTTTTAAGTTGTAGAAAGCCCTGTATTCATGTAGATGTTATTTTGTATGAAGTGTTTTCCAAGAAAACAGTAATGTTATGTACATGGAGAACATAATGCAATGGATCAACTAGGCTGACAAGGGAAACGCAGATAGAGATGAAGATTTCTCTTTGCAACAGTTCAATAGAGAGGTGAAGTCCCTCCCCTTCTGGTGGACCACCATGGGACCTTATTTTGGAAAGTTGTCAATGACGAGACTAAGTGGCAATCTCCAAGGCTAAAAAAATGACGCCAATGAGGAAGTGCCGAAAACTGCAGTTCACCAAACGGCCACTAGAGGCTGGCTCCAAAGACGAGTCTATCCCCGTTGACCTCCACTGTTAAAATGCTAAACTTTACTGTGGAAATAAACATGTTTACAGCCTGGTACAAAAAAGGTTTTTCCGACATTCATGATGACTGTACGGGGGTTAATATTTTTCATAACTCACCCTTTTACATTTCATTAAAGCAGCACTTACCTTTCTGGAAATTTTACGCTTTTCTTTGATTAGGTTAAAATGCTATTAATAAGCTGATGGCCTGTCTGTCTTTCCCACGTGGAGGACTCCAACTGATGTAACCGCTCGCGTAACATCAACACAGCATCCAGTTGCTGATGGCTAACGTTAGCCTACTGTGGCGTAGCCTCTGAAACATTAACGTTATCTTCCTTGTGCGTTTCCACTTACTAGTAACGTTAACGCTACTATCTAACGTTAGCACTGTAACCTTATTCTAAAACTCAGTCATCACTGACTCCGGTTGAGTTTTAAAACTCCAGGGTTGCGTTTGACTGTCTTGGTTGTAACGTTACACTCGCTCTCCTCTTCTGTGTATCTAACGTTACCTTGTCAGCGCCTACGTCTATCATAGACGTAATGAGGATGTAATGGAGAAGGGGGGAGTAGGCCTTTGGAGGGAAGTGGAGTTGCAGGAGGAGTAGGATGGGACTTTGGAGGGAGGCGGGAGTTGTGGATGTTCAAATGTTTTCTAAGTGCTGTGTGAAATGCAAGAAAGGTAGGAGTAGCTTTAAGGCCCAAAGTTCGGGATTTTGGTTAAGGGTATGATTACTTGAGTGACAGGCTCCACCCTCCCGTCCAAACATCGTCACTTCTGGCTCCAAAAAACCAAGATGGCGCGGGCCAAAATGCCAAACTCAAGGCTTCAAAAATGTCAGTCCACAAACCGATGGGTGAAGTCACGCAAGCTACATCCATTGTTTTATACATTGTATGGACGAGACTGCATCATTTTTTGATCCCATTTGAATTGTGCCATCAAGTAGCTTCATCTACGATGTTTGTCAAGTTTAAAAGACAATTTTGCAATTGAAGAAAGTTGCACTTTGTCGGAAAACTGCAAAAATTCGTAATTAGAACAAATACAAAAATCACAGATAACATCATAACTTTCTCTACTGTTGAAGCTTCGACGTATTCCCATGAGCAACAGGTCTTGCTCGTACTTTTGCTTCCTAGCTATGTGGTCGTATGGGTTGGAGGACTTTTTGTTTTTATCTCTGTTAAAATACCCGTTATTGTATAAAAGAAGTAAAACATCAATACACAGTAACAGCTGAGTGTATAATTAACATTTTGAAAGCACTATAGCAGGACCCTGAAACTGAAGCAGCTAAATTCAATCATTATTTATTCCCACTGTGACAGGTCAAAATGTCTTTGTTTAAAAGGCTCACTGAGATGTTCCCAAACAGATGTCTCACTGGAAGCATTTAAATTCTGTTTTGGGCTCTTTTTTATATTGATTAACTGTTTGTTTGTTGTGCTTTCTTAAACCCCAAAGTCCATCTTGTAAATGAATCGTTCCAGGAATAATACATTGACTAACACCACGGACACTGTGGGAGCATTTCAGGTCGTTATCTTGGTCCAACAAAGACAGAAATTCTGACGACAGCTAAATAAACCTAATCTCATTGGCCTATTTCATTAGCTTTACCCACACCTGAGTTCCTCTGGAAACAAGATCCTGCCGCATCATAAATGTCCCACTTTATGGCCGAGCTGTTTGCAAAGGCCACTTTTACAGCTCACTTGGCCGCAGCATTTGGTTGATGATGAGTTTTCTTCATCTGTGAAAACAAAAGTTTATGTGATTTCTTTTTATGTGATACCTGGAAAGATGCCCATCATTTTTTCACATGCTCTCCAGGAACAGCTCCTCACGGGGCAGTACAGGTGAGACCGCACAGAAGCGATAAATGTAATTAAAATAAAAGACATCTGAGTGTGCTGGTTTATTTACAAAAGGAATATAAACAAGTGCTGTAAAAGATTGTAATTAAAGTTGCTGTTTTAAGAGATGGGAGCAGCTCTTGCTTCATGCAGTCTCGTACAGTTCAGGACAATTAAACTTTCTGCAGATAGTTTGAGCAACACATTTAGGATAAAACCCAGAATTTGACTTTTGAACTAAAATGCAATCACACACACATTACCCAATACATAAACCATCATATATTTATGACCATACTGTGTAGTGGGTGTTTTCCTACATATAATGGTTGTCTTGTTGGAAATAACTGTGGAAAAGTGAAAAGATACTTCAATGCCCTAAAAACACATTTTAATAAAAAGACTTATTTCTATGAGCAATGAGATCCAACATTAACACACAATTTTCTGCCATAATTAGAACCGTTTTGGTTGTTTTATATCTGCAGAGCCTTTAAAGTCCCGAAAGGGGATTTATTTTTATAGATAAGATAAGAATTATCTTGTGTGCACAAGACAATAACTTGTTCCCACAAGTTAATCACCTTTCACGACTTTAGGGGCTCCGTACATACCAGAGATTTCTGTGTCCGTTTTTGTTTCTGTGATCCTCTGGAGCAGACCTTAGTTGGAAAAAAGGTGATGTCACATATGTCTTTGCACCAATCAGAATGCAGTAATATTTGAATGAAAATACAATGATGGTTGTTGCTTATGTTGCCTGGCAAGTGTCAATGACATCTGATAAAACCACACCCACACAGTCCTGACAAAGCAGATTAGATGAGTTTATGAGTGTTTAACTCTCAATAAATAATACCTTTGGATGTTTTTTCCTCCACACTTTAACTTTAATTGCCACTATCCTGGCAGGAAATGCAGCAATGTCCTGGTAACACAGGAACAGGTCTCTAAAATATACCCACATTTGATGGCTGAAAGCAGCTGGAAACACAGTGACAGGTTCATGTAAAGCACCCACTTTAGTAGCTAAAAAGTCGCAGGAAACACAGTGATGGGTCCCTTAAAAACACCCATGTTTGGCGGCCAAAAAGCCACTGGGAAAAGAGCCACAGATTGCTAAAAAGCCCCCACGTTTGGCGACTAAAAAGCCGTTGGAAACACAAGGACAGGTGGAAAAAATAGCCATGGATTGCTAAAAAGCACCCACAATTGGCAGCTAAAAAGCCATGGAAAATACAGTGATAGGCTCTTAAGAAACAGCCACATTTGCGACCAAAATCAGCTGTAAACACAGTGACAGGTCCCTAAAATATATACCCACATTAGCCGGCTAAAAAGCTGCAGGAAACAGTGATGGACTCCTAAAAAAACACCCATGTTTGGCAGCCAAAAATCAGCTGGAAATACAGGGACAGGTTCATAAAAACCACCCACTTTAGCAGCTAAAAAGCTGCAGGAAACACAGTGACGGGTCCCTTAAAAACAGCCACATTAGGAGGCTAAAAAGCCACAGGAAACACAGTGACGGGTCCCTTAAAAACAGCCACATTAGGAGGCTAAAAAGCCACAGGAAACACAGTGATGGGTCCCTTAAAAACACCCACATTAGGAGGCTAAAAAGCCGCAGGAAACACAGTGACGGGTCCCTTAAAAACAGCCACATTAGGAGGCTAAAAAGCCACAGGAAACACAGTGACGGGTCCCTTAAAAACACCCACATTAGGAGGCTAAAAAGCCGCAGGAAACACAGTGACGGGTCCCTTAAAAACACCCACATTAGGAGGCTAAAAAGCCGCAGGAAACACAGTGACGGGTCCCTTAAAACCACCCACATTAGGAGGCTAAAAAGCTGCTGGAAACACAGTGACGGGTCCCTTAAAAAAAACACATTAGGAGGCTAAAAAGCCGCAGGAAACACAGTGATGGGTCCCTTAAAAAAAACACATTAGGAGGCTAAAAAGACGCAGGAAACACAGTGACAGGTCCCTTAAAAAAAAACACATTAGGAGGCTAAAAAGCCGCAGGAAACACAGTGACGGGTCCCTTAAAAACACCCACATTAGGAAGCTAAAAAGACGCAGGAAACACAGTGACGGGTCCCTTAAAAACACCCACATTAGGAAGCTAAAAAGCTGCAGGAAACACAGTGACGGGTCCCTTAAAAACACCCACATTAGGAGGCTAAAAAGCTGCAGGAAACACAGTGACGGGTCCCATAAAAAAAAACACATTAGGAGGCTAAAAAGCCGCAGGAAACACAGTGACGGGTCCCTTAAAAAAAAACACATTAGGAGGCTAAAAAGCTGCAGGAAACACAGTGACGGGTCCCTTAAAAAAAAAACACATTAGGAGGCTAAAAAGCTGCAGGAAAAAGAGCCACACATTGCTGAAAAGCACCCATGTTTGGCAGCTAAAAAGCTGCTGGAAACACAGGGACAGGTCCCTAAAAAACACACCCGCATTTGGCAGCTAAAAAGCTGCTGGAAAAATAGCCATGGATTGCTACAAAGCACCCGTTAGGAAACTTAAAAGCTGCAGCAAACAGTGATGGGTCCCTAAAAAACACCCACGTTTGACAGCCAAAAAGTTGCAGGAAACACAGGGATAGGTCTCTCAAAAACACCCACATTTAGCAGCTAAAAAGCTGCTGGAAACTCAGTGACAGGTTCATAAAAAGCACCCATGTTTGGCAGCTTAAAAGCGGCAGGGAACACAGTGACGGGTCTCTTAAAAACATCCACGTTTGGGGGCTAAAAAGCTGCTGGAAAAAGAGTCGCAAGTTTCTAAAATATACCCACGCTTGGAGGTTAAAAAGTGTCACATGATCCAGTATCCCTTCCACCTCCCGATGACGAAGTCAGCTCATGACTACGTTGCTTCAGAAACATTGATATGATATGTAAGGAACGTATCCGTGGTGTGCAGACACCTACAATGCCAACATTTTCTTCTGCCAACTTGGCTGCAATTCATCCAGTAGTTGTTGAGAAAACAAAAGCAGCACGGTTGCCTCACAGCAAGAAGGTTGCTGATTCTGACCCAGGGTGGGGGAGCCCTTATGTGCAGAGTTTGCATGTTCTCCCTATGTCAGCGTGGGTTTCCTCCGGGTACTCCAGCTTCCTCCCACAGTCCAAAGACATGCAGGTTAACTGGTGACTCTAAATTGTCCGTAGGTGTGAATGTGAGTGTGAATGGTTGTCTGTCTCTATGTGTCAGCTCTGTGATAGTCTGGTGACCTGTCCAGGGTGAACCCTGCCTCTTGCTCAGTGACAGCCACGACCTCTAACAGGATAAGCGGTTACGGAAAATGAATGAATGAATGAACCACAAAAGACAACCTTGTGCTGGCGCCAGTGGAGAAGACAATGGGATCACCAACGTCATTGGGATTCAGCCTCTGAGAACCATGAATGAATGTACAAAATGTTGTGCCAATCCATTCAAGAGTTGCAGAGATATTTCCAAGATGTGGGTCGACCTCGTGATGACCGACAGCATCACCACCCATAAAGTCATGGTGCTAGCATGGCTAAAAATGACATGTCTCAGAGAGAATCTGGACCCTGTAAAGCACCTCAGCGTTTCCTTTTCCTACCAGATTAATCTGCTGAGCACATAAAATAAAGAGTCTGCAAATAGTACAGTAAAAAGACGGAAGGAAATAATCAAAGCCAGGAACCAATATTACACATTAACTGCACATAAAAATGTGACGAAAATCTCAATGTACTGTCTGCGTTCATCACTGCCCGCAGTAATATAAGGTGACAGACAATAAACCGCTGTTCTGCCGGATTATACAGTAACTTCAAATTACTGTGTGATGACATACATAGAGGGTGTAATTTAACCAATGCACCATGTTCTCAGAGGTAGTCCCTTTCTCCGTGGTGATTACACATTAATATTTCCCTGCCATGTGTTTAAACCAGCGGATACTCAATGAACATTGGCCCTCGTAACTGAAACTCACTGGAGCTGATCTGAATTACACCGGCTTTGATGAATCATTGATGTTAAAGTGTGTTAAAACTGCACGAGGATGAGTCTGACGACTTTAGCTTTGATTAGTGATTACTATTATTGTGTCCCCCTCTAGATCTTTTCGGGGACCTCTATGCACCCATTTTCTCTTTGTATTTACCCACTCGATCACCTCTTTCACACCAAAGAGGATTATTGTTTTCACTCATCCATCCCTGGGGAGTTTCGATGCTGTCAGGTGAGTTAATGAATAACACCCCACGAGGCTGATAACACCCCACACAACTGATAGCCTCCATAAGCCTTCCTGTCGTAAAACGGTGCCACAGACTTGAATCTATCTGGGGGTCAAGTAGTGATGATAATCGGTGGCGAGCTAACGAGGCCAGGCACGTCGTTTGGTTCAAACACGTACAGACTGGTCTCAGAAAGACTTAAAATCTGAGATAGTCATCACAAGGCACTCTCCTCCAGTTTCCACCTAAACCTCATCATAAATTTAATGGAGTCAATAAATGGCAGTGATAAGACTTAAATCGGACTTTGATCCATCAACAAAACATACTTCTGAAAAATGACGTTGATGAATTGATCCAGCGCAGGGTGACAGCGATGGAAAATTACAGTTTCCTGGTGTTTCGAAACAGTTGAAAACATAAGATGTGATCATGCAGGGACAGAGGAAGGACATGCCGGTCTGTCTGGGTCCATGAGAGCAAACATAATGTATATACAGTATGATAAGAGATAACATATTGCTGTTATTCAGCACTTGTACGTGTAAGATGTGACAGTTTGTCTTATGGTATTTGTCCCTCCTCCACTGTGACTGAATGGTCGAAGTGACATAGACGAACACAGTGTTTTTACCCAAAGCTTGACATTTTTCAACTCTCTGCGCTCATAAAAAACAAAACAAAAAAACAAACAAACAATAAAAAAATATGATGGCCTCAGAAAAAAATTAAAATATCGTGGCCTCAGAAACAAAAATAAAATAAAAAAATATGCTGGCCTCAAAAAATAAAAATAAAAATATGCTGGCCCCAAAAAAATAAAAAATAAAAAATATGCTGGCCTCAAAAAATAAAAATAAAAATATGCTGGCCTAAAAAAAATAAAACATAAAAAATATGCTGGCCTCAAAAAATAAAAATAAAAATATGCTGGCCTCAAAAAAGTAAAAATAAAAATATGCTGGCCTCAAAAAAAAAAAAAAAAATAAATATGCTGGCCTAAAAAAAATAATAAAAAAAATATGCTGGCCTCAAAAAATTAAAAATAATAAAAAATATGATGGCCTCAGAAAAAAAACATTAAAAAACTATTTGCACCGTAAACATATGGTGGAGAAATGGCGTCCTAAGTGAAAAGAAGCCATGCTACTTCTGTCTGTTGTTATCTAAGCTTCTTTGCAGTTTGTTGTGGTAAGCCAATGTGTGTATGTCAGTGACTGTGTGTATTCCACTGGCTAGCTTATCACCTCTGCTCTGCGCTGATATCAGTACATCATCACGGAGGCATAGAGCCCGCCCTCTGGTTACCACCATTAGCTCTGTCAGCACCGTTGTCATTGTCAAACAGTTTTCATGGAATTAGCACTGTTAGCTGGTTGCTGCCGGCTCAGCCACTGCTTCCTGATTAACAGCGTCTCACCTAGTTATTTTTGCTAAAATTGGTCAAATCTGTTGCCATATCAAACTACAAACATTATTAATCATAAAGAAACAAGTTTCATAAAATGTGATCAGGTTTTGCATCTTGTCCACTTTTGTGTCAGGGTCGGCTGCACACTGACTTGGCAGAGATGAATAAACTATTAGCCATTTTTCTGGGGAACTCCTTTGAGAACTTCTGGTTGAGAACCATGAGATTAAACTACCCAAGATGATGTACAGTTAGAGCTGAAACAACTGGTTAATTAATCAAATGAAACTGGCAGCCATTTTGATTATCACTTTCTCTTGCACACGTACCAAACATTTGATGGTTTCAGCTTCTCAAATGTGATTTGTTCCTTTCTCTTTGTAGCTGTAACTGTTATGACAACTTTTGTCTAGACAAAAATGTGACACTTGTAAATGTGTAACTTCAGACCTGCTTAGAAACGTCAGAAAACAGGATCTAATAATGTTCGAGGGTCCATCAAGTCCATCAGACTTGGAGAATTAGAACAGCCTGTTCAGTTGATATCATGTCTGATTGTGTGTCAGCTGCATGTTTGTGGTATATCATCTTGTCTGTACTTCCTGAACTAATTTACAGCAGCTGCGCTCTTTCTCTCTCAAGACTGACCTCAAAACAAACACGTACCTGTAGCGTGCATGACGCAGTTATCACTGAGCAGCTCGACAATAATCTCCTGGGACACAAACACCTCTCAGTTCAAAATCATTTTATTTAACAAGATGGAAAACCCATTACATGTAGCACAGGTAAATGCATTTTAAATGACAAAGGTATTCATTTGCAATAAGTGTGTTGCTTCCCTTAGTTTAAAGTAGGCTTCAGAACAAATTAAAAGAAACTTTATGTCCAGAATAAATACAATCGCTCCTCGTTGCCTTCACAGCAGCAGCTGGACTTATAGATTTCTACCAGCTTTACGGCAGAGTCACTGCTTCCTCACCAGCAAACTTATCACTCAGTTGCTTTTGGCATCACAAGCTACACTTCCGACTGTGCCAACGACACTTTCCTTAGCAATTCTTTAAGTCAGAAACAATTAGACAGTTACAGCAACACAACTGCGCTTTCATGAAGGTATTTTTTTTTTTTTTTTTTTACAAAATGTGAATGTGAACTTAAAAGGTTTCGGCTGAGGTGCAAACGAAATAATATAAATTTGAGCTGCACCTTTACTGTATAATTATTTATTTACACAAATAATGAGAAAGTGCCATGCTATGTATGTGTATGAATCAACAGCTAAGTAATGTCACATGAGGGGTGAATCTCAACCTTGTTACTATATGGTTAATCACTGGCATTATTCAAATCCTTTAATGTGTTGTAGTACAACTTCAAACCAAACTGTTACACCCTCCAAGCACTTGCTGACAAGTTTTATTTTTTTTATGCAGGTGAAAGGTCAGTGTGTCAGTCCAGCATTATGAAGACACGTTGTCCCATGTCCAGGTTAAGATTTAGCAGCTCCCTTTGACACAGCCAAACCGATGAGGCCTGCCAAGCCGGCCACGCCGAGACCGATTCCCCCGACGATCGCCATGCCAACCAAGCCATCTAGATGACGACATGTGAGTGTCAACAGTGTGGGTTTACACTCAAACGACAGATGCCTGATCAAATTCTGTTATTATGTTTTACTTAAAGGTCCAGTGTGTAGGATTTAGGGGGACATATTGGCAGAAATGGAATATAATATAATAAGTATGTTTACTTTAATGTATAATCACCTGAAAATAAGATATAGAAAATATTAATGTGTTCATAACTTTAATGTTGCAGCAGGTAAAGGCTGGGCTAATTTTAATTACTCTTCATATTACTGGGTAGTTTGTGAATTTTCCCCCAGAGTTCATTTAAGTTGTTGATTGTATTTTGTATTAACAACTAAAGCTTTGCAATAAATGACATCAATAACTTATAAAGTGGTCTCAAAGTTTTACTTAAGTACAGTATTTGAGTTAATATACTTAGTTACGTTACATTACTGGTTCGTACCTTTCTTTAAAGCCTTGTCAATGAGTTTCTCCAGCTCGTGAGCCTGCTTGTTCCCTGGCTCATTCCTGAGAAGAGTCCGGACGTACTTCAGGGCTTTCTCATATTCCTGGATGAAGAGCAGGGGTGAGAACACAGGAAGTACTCTCAGATGTGTGCATAATTTAAATGATGTAGTCAGATGTAAGAGCTGCATTTTAAAGGGCTTACTTGCTACACATTCAATGTCAACAATTTTTTTTTGGTTGGATATGCCTACAAATTCAACAATGGCAATATCTTAATGACTTTAGGAATGACACTTACTTTGAGTCTGTAGTTGGCCACTGCAAGGTAGAACAGGAAGTCTCGGGAGTCGTCTTTTGAAGCTTTCTGAGTAAGTTCTACAACAAAACAAAACTTATATTTTAAAGCTAATATTTAAAAGCAAATCCCCACTATGCACACAGTGAAGCTACCGTGTCCCCTGTTTGATATTTTCTCTATAACACTCAGAAATTCCAAGACATTGGTGATATGGCGACAGTAAATTCATCCTGACTGATATATTTTCACAATCACCATGATCACATTTTAGCTTCACACAGATGATCACATTGACTCACCCTCCAGGAGTACAATTCCCTTCTTGATATCGTCCGTGTATTTGCTCCTGATCAGACACCAGGCATACTCAAACTTTGTTTCTTTGGAGACAGCTCCCTTCGCCAGCTCACTGTTGTATTTCTTCTCAAATTTCTGTCAAAACAAAACCCAAACGAAGCGACCACTGGATTTAGTTCATTGATCATATATTATCTGTACAGGAAGGCAGAGAAACAGGAACCTCGCTTTGCTGACATTACCGTTAAACGTCATTTGTTGTGTTTGTTTCGGCTAATGTAAGTTAGCATTTATTGTGTAATGTTTCCCGACCACAAACCAGTGCTTAAAATCCAGCTGATACGATACTAATCTCACTAAAGTACATATCATTGCTAACATGAGTCATGTCAATCTATTAGCGGAAATTACGATGGCCCTGTGACCAGTTTTAATCATAAACACCATCGTTAGCATTAGCTAGCTGCTAAGTGACGCGTCACACTCTCCTCCGACACGTCGCTTTTTTACCCAAATTTTAGCCTTTACCGAGTGAACACGTGACGTGAGGACCTCGGTGTGTGTCCCTCATGTGTTCATAAGTATGTGTTATAGAAATGAAGAGGTTTAATAATAAGAAAACTTACTAAAAGGTCTTCTGGGGCTACCACATCGCTTACGACAGCCTCCATGTTTCCGGAAACAGCTTTAGGACCCGCCCACCTTTATCATATGACATTGCTGACAGTGACGTCATCCTTAGATTTTTCTGGTAAGCTGTCTGTTGCATGATAACAATAATGACAATAATAAATCAAAATAAATGATCGAATAAATAAAAAAAAAATATTACTACTACTATTAATAATAAAAATAACTTTGATAAATTATAATTTAAAAAATAATAAGTAAATACTACTACTAATAATATTAGATTAAATTAAAAAAATAATTAAATAAATACTACTACTACTTCTACTACTATCACTAACAACAATAATAAAAAATGAATAAATAAACACTACTACTTTTAATAATAATAATGTTAAATTAAATTTAAAAAAATTCAATAAATACTTCTACTATTATTATTATTAATAATAGCAATAATAAATTAAAATAAAAAATAAAAGCTACTATGACTACTTCTGCTAATAAGTAAATAAACACTACTACTACCACTACTACTAATAAATTCAATTAAAAAATAATTAAATAAATACTACTATTACTAATACTACTACTATTAATAATAACAATAACAAATTAAAATAAATAAATAAATGCTGCTACTACTACTACTAATAATAATAATCAAAATAATACATTTTAAGAAAATCAATAAATAAATATGACACTTCTAATAATATTGATAAATTAAAATAAATGATTCAATAAATAAATAAATAGTATTCATAATAATGTTAATAATAATAATAACAATACATTTAAAAAAAATAAAAACTACTACTATTACTAATAATAAGAATAATAAATTAAAATAAATCAATTACTGGGGCATTGGTAATCTCTCAAGACAGATTCTGCAATTTACATTGTAAAGGAAGAAAAAAAAAATTTCCAGATTGGGGCACTGGTGGCTTAGTGGATAGAACGGGCGCCTCATGTACAAAGTGTGCGTCCATGCTGCAGTGTCCCGGGTTCAATTCCAACCTAATGATGATAATAATAATAATAATAATAATAATAATAATAATAATAATAACAACAACAACAACAATATTCACACCTTTAGGGTCCAAAAAATGTTTTATTATTTTCCTAACTTGCAGTGTTGCTGTGGCACAGTTTCAGTAACATAACAGGTAAAAAGACTAAAGTACTAACACATGATGTCTAAGCATGGTGCTGAGGCTTCATCAGTTCTTGGAAAGGTGAGCTGGAGAGAATGCCAGAGGCAACAGTTCACTGAGGCTGGTTTCTTTGTAGGAGCCGTCCGGCTTGGTCAGGTACACAATCCAGTCTGATCCAAACTGGTGAGGGAGATGAACAGTAGTGAGGAAGGGTTGGAAAGAGGGGTGCATCGTAATGAACTGAACAATGCTGCTGTACTTATCAAGGAAGCTGTAACATTTTATTGTGCCCAAAGATATGTCTGACAGGGAAGAGAAAGTGTTCCTGGTTTGTATACGCTCTAATAATCAATGTCATATTAAGCTGTCTTTGTCTGTAATTTATTTGAAGTTAATTTTTCTTAGAATAAGTGAACAAAACTTCCTGGTGTAGAGAGAATGTTTCAGCTTGAACCAAATGCAAAAAGCTATCTGTAACTAATAAGTTGTGAATGACTTATTGATTGTCTGCAGGTCATAAAGAGATGTCTCACCTCCATGAGAACCTGTCGACACGCCCCGCACGGCCCAACAAAGCGGTCCTTGATGTCACTGTAGAAGAGAGGAGAGGATCAGCGCGTCAGATCATGTGCTTTAAGAAATGTGTCACCAGAGTCGTGACACTGAGTCTCACCATGTCACAGCAATGGCAGTGAACTGTCTGTGTCCCTCCACCACGGCCCTCTGGATGGCCGTCCGTTCAGCGCACACTGTCAGACCGTACGAGGCGTTCTCCACGTTACAGCCTGAGAACACACAAATATTTAGACGCTGGATGCTCTCACAGCTGCAAAGGAAGCACATACCCCGTCTTCCTTCTTCTCCTAGAGACCACTTTATAAATTCTGTTTTGCAAAGTTTAAGAAGAAAGAAGAAAGTCTGCTTGTTGTATCAAAGGTTTAAATACTCATTATGCGTCAGGAGGGCACCTCTGAATGTGATATTGTTGTATAGTTTACTACTGATTTATTACTGATGCATTTATGTGATGAGTTTTAAAACTGTATTTGGTTGCGGTGCAGCTATGTTCAACAGTTTTTTATACCTCTCTGTAATTGAATCTATTGTATGACAATGAATTGTGATTCACCTCAGAACTGTGCTTTAAGACAAGACAAGACTAGAGTAGACAAGACAAGACAAGACAAGACAAGTGTGATAGGACAAGACAAGACAAGACAAGAGTAGAGAAGATAAGACAAGACAAGTGTGACAGGACAAGACAAGACAAGAGAAGACAAGACAAGTGTGATAGGACAAGACAAGACAAGCTCGATAAGACAAGACAAGAGTAGAGAAGACAAGACAAGACAAGACAAGAGTAGAGAAGATAAGACAAGACAAGAGTAGAGAAGACAAGACAAGACAAGACAAGAGTAGAGAAGACAAGACAAGAGTAGAGAAGATAAGACAAGACAAGTGTGACAGGACAAGACAAGACAAGAGAAGACAAGTAAGTGTGATAGGACAAGACAAGACAAGTGTGATAGGATAAGACAAGACAAGACAAGAGTAGAGAAGACAAGAGAAGACAAGACAAGTAAGTGTGATAGGACAAGACAAGACAAGTGTGATAGGACAAGACAAGACAAGACAAGACAAGACAAGCTCGATAAGACAAGACAAGACAAGAGTAGAGAAGACAAGACAAGTGTGATAGGACAAGACAAGACAAGCTCGATAAGACAAGACAAGAGTAGAGAAGACAAGAGAAGACAAGACAAGTAAGTGTGATAGGACAAGACAAGACAAGGCAACAGAAGACAAGACAAGACAAGAGTAGAGAAGACAAGACAAGACAAGTGTGATAGGACAAGACAAGACAAGACAACAGAAGACAAGACAAGACAAGAGTAGAGAAGACAAGACAAGACAAGTGTGATAGGACAAGACAAGACAACAGAAGACAAGACAAGAGTAGAGAAGACAAGACAAGACAAGCTCGATAAGACAAGACAAGACAAGAGTAGAGAAGACAAGACAAGATAAGCGTGATAAGACAAGACAAGACAAGTGTGATAGGACAAAACAGGACAAGACAAGTGTGATAGGACAAGACAAGACAAGCTCGACAAGACAAGACAAGACAAGCTTGATAAGACAAGTGTGATAGGACAAGACAAGACAAGACAAGCTCGATAAGACAAGACAAGACAAGACAAGTGTGATAGGAGAAGACAAGACAAGACAGGACAAGACAAGCTCGACAAGACAAGACAAGCTCGATAAGACAAGACAAGCTCAATAAGACAAGACAAGACAAGTGTAATAGGACAAGACAAGACAAGCTCGATAAGACAAGACAAATGTGATAGGACAAGACAAGACAGGACAAGACAAGCTCGATAACACAAGACAAGACAAGACAAGACAAGCTCGATAACACAAGACAAGACAGGACAAGACAAGCTCGATAACACAAGACAAGACAAGACAAGCTCGATAAGACAAGACAAGAGTAGAGAAGACAAGAGAAGACAAGACAAGTAAGTGTGATAGGACAAGACAAGACAAGACAACAGAAGACAAGACAAGACAAGACAAGACAAGAGTAGAGAAGACAAGACAAGTGTGATAGGACAAGACAAGACAAGACAACAGAAGACAAGACAAGACAAGAGTAGAGAAGACAAGACAAGACAAGTGTGATAGGACAAGACAAGACAAAACAACAGAAGACAAGACAAGTGTGATAGAACAACACAAGACAAGACAAGCTCGATAAGACAAGACAAGACAAGAGTAGAGAAGACAAGACAAGACAAGATAAGCGTGATAAGACAAGACAAGACAAGACAAGTGTGATAGGACAAAACAGGACAAGATAACACAAGACAAAACAAGACAAGACAAGCTCGATAAGACAAGACAAGACAAGGCAAGCGTGATAAGACGAGACAAGATAAGATGACACGAGACAAGACCAGATGAGATAAGTAGAAGTGCAACAGATGCACAGTACCAATATATAACTTTTAAATAAAGTAGAACACTATACATTGTGAGCATCTACTAGCCTATATACAAAATGAGGCATAAAACCAAACATGAGCTATGAATACTACATACACCAACATAAGGCAACACATTCTAGCGCTGGATTTCGACGACCGGGCTCCATATGGAGGAACTACAAAGTGCATTGTGACAAACATCACAAGAAAGTTGTAATTAAAAAATGCTGGCAAAGTATGAGGTATCAGAATCATAAATAAGCTACTTTTTTGATCCCCCGGGGAAAACTGGGATACGTTAAATTTGCTTTTATATATAAGCACAGAGATTTATAAGATAATGGAAAGAAATTTGTTAAAATATAAAAAATATGTGCTATATGCTACATGTATAAGCAGGTAGTTACGACGGGCCAGAGTGCACGCTAATGTTGTGTGTATCAACATGAGTATGTGGTCTTATTAACTGTGAGGTTCTTTGCACTTTAGCTTTTGAACCAACTAATGCTTTATTATTATTATGTTTATTTATTTTTGTCATGGGTGTCACACAAGGTTTGTCATTGTTATTGTTTGTCTTTTTTTTTTTTTTTACTGCGTTTGAGATTCAAAAAGATTTTGGTTTTGTAAAAGAGGAAGTACATCTGGAAGGCATTAAAAAATAAGGCATATTTTGTTAGAATTTTGTAATCCAGAGCTTTTTTGGAAACACGCAGACCAAAGTTCAGTTTTATTCCCCGTGGAACATGTTACCTTGTTACCTTCTTTTTTGTAATTTTCACCATCTCCTGCAGTTTCATCGCAACAAATACGCTAAAATCATCGCAACTTTTGGCTCTTTTTTTTTTTTTTTTTAGAAAAGCCGCTGTGAAATCAGGCAACAAACCCGGAAAAAGCCCGCGAGATACTGGAGGGATTGTGCACGTGACAAAATACCAATTAAGATAAAAAATTATACATTTAATTTTTTTTTTTTTCAGTTAATTTATAGTTTTTTATAGTTTATTTAGTATAACCATAAAATTTTGTTAGACATGTAATGAGTATTTCCCCCCCAAAAAAAAGAAAAGAAAAAAAGAAAAAGCAAGAAAAAAGACAGAGGTCACCTGTTGGGTTGTTATTACCTGTAACTATGGCGCCATCTGCTGTCAAAATGGCGGCACCGACAGGGAAGCGGCTGTAGGGACAGTAAGCCATGTCCCGGGCCTGCAGGCACTTTGACACCAGCTCGTTCACTTTATCTGCGCACAATAGACACCAACAGGATGTAACAGGACAAGGTTAGCGAGCATCTAACATGAGCCACATCATATGTCAAGTGTGTGTACAGAGGAAACATGTAGAGAGTGTGTGACACACAGACTTGCCTGTCATTGCAGAAGGAGACTGTCAGCAGGTTTGGGTGGGCTGGTTTCTAATATGTCACCTTTTACAGCTGGAACAAAAAATGGATGACAGCTCTGTTAATGTTTTATAATGAAATTAAATTCAGCCTACCGGGTTTGCCGACAGGGACGACACAGTGGGGGCTCATGTCTGCTGCACGAGCTTTGTTTACCTTCACGTTATTGGCTGGTGAGGGGGAGCGTCATCGATCAGTTTGGGGCTGATCAGACGGGACCCGACTTTGGTCAGAGCTTCTCGCGAGAGATGGAGATGTTGGACTGACCACCACAGAGCTCACATCTGTGGGCTTCACCAAATTTAAATAACCTTTATTTAAAACTGACAATCCAGGAAAAACAAATGATGCACAGGCTACAAAAAGCAAATAAGACAAACAAACATAAATTAACATAAATATACATATAGTCAGTAGGTCCTAAAAGTTTACACATTTTTCTGAGGACATAACAGTGGGTTATATTATTCTATTTATTCATAATCATATTTATAGCCTACAATTACACATTATATTTTATAGGCTAACTGTATATATTTATGCACACATAATTACATTAGGCTGTTATGATTATACATATGGTGTATATGTGTTACAAACTATGGATGTAACATCTGCATATTATATTGTATATGCTGTATTCACAACATACTTGTACAGTGTAATTATGTCTATTATGTCTATTATTATTTAATTACCGTAAAACTCTAATTAGTAGCCCGGGCTATTATTTGCCTAAATCAGTGAAAGCAACAGGCCTGTATTTGAGACAGGCCTTTAATTCCATTCACACAAAACTGCTACACAACAAAGATGGTAAATACAATCAAACTGTTTATTTAAACCAGTATGAATATTACTCGTAAAAAAAAAAAAAAAATCAGACTTCTCTCTTCAACAGAGAGAAAGAGAGAGGGTTACAGCACTCAGGGATTACGGCATCCAGCATACCGACACACCACTTTATCCTGTTAAAACAATCCTCGCAACTTGGATAAATTTTCATGAAAAACTTTTTGATTCTTTTGATCTGAGGACCCTTACGGACTAGAGGAATATGAAGGGAGAGAACTGTTCGTCAACTGGACCAGGCCTCTAATGGAGACAGGCCTTTATTTGTTAAAATGTGTGGTGACACTGCGCTAGTAAAGGGACTGGATGTTTAATTGGGACTGAGCTTTTAATTGAAGTTTTACGTTATGCTATGTCATTTATATATCTATTTATCGGGATACATGTCATTTTCTACAGTGAAGAAAATAAGGTGTACACTGGGTGGCTCTACAGGTAAATTTTACAGCACGTGGCGACCATCTCTGACGTATATGAAAACACAAAAACTGTGTGACGTTTCATAATTGATTCTTACTTGGACAACTGTGACTGATGTATAACTATATGTGTATGATTGTGTGTGTGCACTTACATTTTGACTTATGCGTCTGTCTGCTTATGTATGTCTGAAATGTATCGGCCCATGTATGCTGCCATTGTAGTTTTCATTTTAGTCTTATACAACCTTTTTTTTATTATTACCAGTGGGGGTGGGGGACGGGGGTATAAAAATGGACAACATACAAATATTTGTATTTTGGTATTCCACTGTGGATATTTTACAGTGGTGATGTTGTTGAAAACAAGGAAAATAAAATAAAAAATTAAAATGCCCTTATTTAGGACTCAATTTTTTCTTCTGACACTTGACCCGCTGCATTGTGCCAATTTCCCCTTTGTGGGATTAATTAAGTCTTAATTTATCTTGTCTTATCTATGTATATATATATAAAAAAAAACCTAAACTTTAAAAAAAAAAAAAGTAAATAAAAAAATAAAACAATTAACACATAAGACAAAGAACCATAACCAACTTTAGAAGGACAAAAAATCAGGAGCTAACTGATTCTTTGATCGATGGAAGAATAATCAGTAGCGAATTTGATAATTGTCATTTTTTTAAAGCACAAATATCAATCATTTTCTTGTTCTTGTACCTTGTAATTGCGAGATCTTATCTCATAATTACGAGATAAGATCTTATAATTATGAGATAATGTGTCGATTTTTTTCATTTATTCAGTGAATGCATTGTGCTTCCGTACCATTCAGTGTGAGGAATGCAATAATTTTGGTTGTATTTACACAGAGAGATATTTACATCAACCTTTCATCCGTCCGTCTATGCTTCATACATTCCCATAAAGGTTTCTGTTTACTGGTGCAGGACTCATGGTCACACAGCACACCAGTCCTTTGCAGAGACGGGCCAGGAGGACAAAAATCGCAAAAGTCTCCCAGACTGCGTTCCAGAAAGCGAATGTGTACAGAGTCTTATCACAGTAAACACCGTCAGCAGCTGCAGGATCATAGTTGGGCTGATAAACTGAGAAGACCCACACGTCACCTGCAGGTGCATGGGACAAAAACATTTAGTTGCAATCTGTTATTCACTTTGGGAGAAACTGTGGGCTCTGTGATATTTTTCATCCTTACCTGCCAGGATCCATATGAAGATAAACAGGGCTAATAAACCCCCGAGACAGGCTTTGAAACCTTTGGGCTGCTGAGCTGTGTGGCTCTCACACGGGAGGGACACATATGGGATCATCAGCAGCTGTGCAAAAGCCAGCCCTAACAGGTAGCTGGGAATGTTAGGTTGCTGAGGGCAGTCCTTGAAATACACAGCACCTGTGGAGAGATGGTGGTGAGAGCAGCATGGTTACAGACATAGGTGTAGACTTTTGGGGGGGGAGGCAAGGGACACATCCCCCTTATTTATTTAGAAGATGTGCATTTATTCCCCCAATAAAAACTTTTGTTCTGACAAAAAGACATTAACACCATAAATTGATGAAGAAAAGGCACAAATTGGTGCATAAAATCAGAATGCAGGATATTAAAACAAAACCTGCGCCCTTGGTTACAGAATGGCTGTTAAAAAACAGTTGAGTAAAACATGATGTCGAAGAAAGGTTACTGACCAAAGGTGACTCGTACCAGAATAATGACAGCCTGTGTTACTGTGACTCCAACTAGAGGGGTAAGATAAAAAAAGGGGTCAGATTTCAATTTGTAACATCAGATTGCATATTTTGAGTCATGCTTATAATATTTTTACAGTAAAAACAGAAATATCGGCATTTATTCTGTTAAGCTTTTATAACATTGGTTTAAAAAGTTGTTTTTAATTGTAAATTATAATTACATTAAATTAAATAAAATTATGACCAGACTAAAAGTTAAACAGCTGCAGTTATGCTATCTTCACAAATAAAAGTAACTGTCTGTCTGAAAATTCTGGGTATGACAACTTTATATTTAAAGGTCTCTAGTTTTATTATAAATACATATTTAGATATCCATATCACTTTGAGGTGTAGGGCTGATACCAGTGAAAAGTTGAACTACATCCAAGCAATGGCTGAAAAATTACATGAGATTATGCAGGTAACCCCCATCTCCAAACCAGTAATATTCTGCACTTTTTACCAAAGTGGTGAGTCAATAATAACTTTCCAAAATCCTAATGTTACCTCAACCAGATGCATTTAAACTATCTTCACAAAAAGAAAAAAAGAGGCATCATATATTACCTTTAATAAATCTAACTTTCTGGTTAAAAGGTGACTGAAATTTGTGGATTTAATAACTTTGTATTTAAAAGTCTCTAGTTTTATTATAAATACATATTTTGATAGTCATATCACTTTGAGGTTTAGGGCTGATATCTGGGCAGTAGTAGTGCAAATTTGAACTCCATGCAAGCAATGGCTGAAAAATTACACAGAATTAAGTACATAATCCCACTCTCCAGAGAGTTGTTTTCCCCTGCACTTTTTACCTGATGAGTCAATATATTTTAATAAGTTTAATCACATTTTGCTGTATAAAATGTTTTTGTTGCGGCCATTCAATTCATGAAAAAACATGGCTGTGTTTTATGCCATTATGTCATTTGTTATTTTACAGAGAAGTTTTATACCTGTAGTTTGATGAAAACATAAACAAGTGGGGATTCACAATAATATCAGCACGTCTTTGGTACTCGTCATTGGTCATTGGTATTTCATGTCTCCATCTGCTGGTGGGCCATCATGATAAGAGTATACATGCATAATATGATGTTAATTCCACTACAGAAGAGACCTGAAGATCACTAAAATAAGGTGGGAAAAAGTGGATATATCGATATTGGTATTGGTCAAATGAGTTATCGCATATCGGCAAAATAATCCAATATCCTGCATACATATAAACAAGTAAATAAATCTAAGATCAAGGTTAAACTTGGACTTGGTGTTTAGAATATTTATGTCAAACTGTTCTTTCCAAGGTCAAGAACTCAGACACTCAACATTTGTAGTTTTATTTGTTTGTTTTGTAACTAAATCATATTGCACTCAGTTGCCAGTTAATTAGGTACATCAAGTTAAAGCAAATGCAGTCTAAAGCTACACCCTAACATGAATCCAACTATCACAAATTCAAACTGTTTTAAAAAGTTGGTGATTTAAGTTGATGGTCATTTTTAGAGGCTTTTTGCTGATGAATTGTATCACATTAAAAGGGTCTCTAATAGTTTCCCACCTCAATTGTGTCACTCAAGGATAGACTAAACACTAGGATCACTTCTCAGTATATGATTCATCATCATCATCACACACTACAGCCTAATATACTTGGACCTGAATCTTTATTGTGCTTACCTGATAGTCTTGGGGGTCTGGGTGGTGGGGGGTCCACTTGAATGCTCCAGAAGACACCCATAGTTATTGTCACTGGCTGATCTGTAGATAGTGCTAAAGAACAAACATACAAACTGGTATCATTCTTCCGCAGTTTTTACAATTGATGAAGTAACAGTTATGAAAATAAAGGACAGTGTTGAGGAAGTATCTTTATAACATAGCTTTGAAAACTATCAATTCGTTTACAGTGGGAGAAGGTGAACAACAGCAAAGCTTTTCAATATGAAACATTAAATTACATGTAATTTACTTCTCCACAACACTGGGAAAACAAAACAAAATGTTGTGTGCTTTAGTAAACAAATTTTCTCACAGAATCCACGTTATGTAATGTCCCATTGATCAGACTGCAGATATTGAATATGTTGTCATCATTATTCCCCGACATTGTTTTTATAGTCAATCCAAAAGTGAAACTACAGTGACGGCTTCTGCTGATAGTAAAATAGAATAGAACAGCCTTTATTGTCATTGTGTGTACAACAAAGTTAAATAAACTTAACACCCCCATGTTTCTCCAACCAAACAGCTTTACACAACTCTTTGTAATTAAATGCAGTAATTTAACAGCTCATTTCAACTCAAACACATGCGAATAACCCCTGAGATGCATGCAGATGTTCAGAAGATAAATTCTCGACAGAAATACACCTTATTAAACTTCTCGACTTGAGCTTAAATACCTAACACAAGTTAGGTAACTTATATATTAAATACATTTTTATGCAATCATAAAAGAATACACTTACCTGCTATTGTGGTCCTCCTGAATGCTGAACTAGGGCACAAGACACTTACAGAAACAACTGGGAATTCCCACTATCTGATGTTTTTATACCACAGTCAACAGTGAACTGGACGAGCTTGTTATCACCTGTTTCACGTCATATCAACAAAGTGAAACTAAAATTATTCCCCTGCGAAGATGTTTTTATTATCTGAATCTACTGATTATCTTAAGTTGAGAACATTAAGAAAAACTACAATTGAATGTGTTCAGAATCTCCCCCATATTGTCACTTAGAAAACAGTGAAAAGCTTTATTGTATTTTATATCAGTACTCCTCTGCTGGAAGACAACCTGTCCATTTTTAAATCAGTTGTTTTAGGAATATGCACCTTGTAAGCATTCCTTAAATAATAATAAATGTATTAAACAGTATTTTGACACAGGGATTGACAGGGCCTGAAGAGTAAGTAAATATGGCCATCATCCCTTCAGGGTATATTATGCTTTAGTGGTACATAGTGCCAATGAAATTGACAGGATTTAATTGCATAACAGTGAGCCGGAGGCCTTGTGGTAATCCAGCATTGGTAAAGTCATGTGCCTCTAAGTCCTCTGCCAACTTTCTGAACTCAAGTAACCTATGTCCTGTGTCTTATGACATCTTGAACATACGTGTGAAGCAAATTTTAGAAAATAAGTGATATATTGGTTGGTATCATAAAAGGAGCTCTACAGGACATACAGAACATTAATATAGCAGCAAACTACTATTTACTATGTAAAGATATAGTGGAGGTTTCTCTAATGCCTACCTAACCCACTAGTTGCTGTCCTAGGTGCCACGAGTGTGTTACCTTAGGCACACTAGTGTGAAACTCGGGCCATTTGGTTTAGTTGTGGCAAGGAAACTTAATCTATTCATGTGGAAGTGTGCACCAACATATGATATATGGATAAGAGAGCTGATGGATGTGTTGTACTTGGAAAGGTTAAGGTTCTCAGTAAGACTGAGAATCAAATGTTTGTCAGAATTTGGAGCCCTGTACTCGAGTATTAGGAGTAGTGAATTGTAATGGTCTAACTGAGCAGCAGTATACCCTCTATCGCTGTGTATATTTTATTTTAGGCCTACTGGTAATGGTGAAGTCCTAGGATTTGTTTTTTGTTTTTCTACCTGCAAAGACTTTTGTATCTGAGTTGTTAAAATGATGTACTGAGTGTTTGTTTTATATTGAAAATCCTAAAATAATGGTTAAAAAAAGATACAGTGGAGTAAAGGCATCCTGAGCAGAGAATAACGTGTCACTACATCTGTATGTATGTGTTGGAATCCAAGCTTCTCTGTTTTTTGTCTCAGTAGACGGACCAGCCATGCATGCATGTGTGTTGTATCCAACTGACTAACTAATTGCCGCCTGTCTTCACTGAGGTTATGTAACCGGTGGACTCTAGTCTGCATTGTGTTGATATGAAGAGGTCCAGACCATGGAAATCTTTGGAGGCAATCTCCGTTTATTCCTGACAACTGACAACAAGATGCAAAAACAAAATCCTCCATCAAGTACGACCATATAACTCGAGCTCCTCTCCCAGGGATAACAACAGTAAAAGGGAAGTAGTAAGGCGGTAGACACCCCTTTATAGGGGGGGTACCCCCAAAGGTGAACGTAGGTGTACAGAAACTGAGTCTCAAACGTTCCACATATTGACTATGGAGGCTTAAGTGTGCTATCATGGACCTGTAGATCGTATGATTGATCATATGACATGATTACATTTAGCCAACATACACATGTGGTTGGCTTTAGGAAAAAAGTACAGAGTTTTGCTTTACAATCATACAGGAACACCAGCCTCCCAGATGAAAGTTGGTGGTTGTTGGACCCATCCACCACCCCTCCCACCCGCCCTTCTCGGACTTTTGCCCCCTTAACTGACGTTATTGTCCATCCATGTTTCCCCATGATGCTACCAGGCACTGACTGACTGTGTATCATGCTAACGCCAAAGGTTTTCTGCTTTCGTTGGTGTCTGATGCCAGAAGTCACTGAGTAAGCCCCGGTATTCGATGACTTCAGAGTGCGACTAGGTTGTAAAATCACTCAATGTTGACTAGTGGTTTCACATGTGACACAAACAGCGGTCTCCTGGATGAAAGTCCTGTCAGTGTTTGACCCATCCAAGCAAGCAGACTTAAGTCGCTCTTTATACCACTTCATCTGACTGCAAGCTTTGCTCATGTCATAATCACTACGGCCACTAGAGGTCATCTCCTAGCAGTAAACGTAAATATGGATCTCAGTTTGCTGTTTGTACAAACAACCTATGTGGCCATATTGTGCTGTAGGACGGTCTAAGAAATTTAAATAAACACACATTTTTTACATATTCCTCATCTCTCACACACACACGCTCATTGATTTACACCTTATACAGTACCAGTTAGTTAAATTCCGTACCTTCGTCTGACAAAGGTTTTATTTAGACGGACTGTAGGCCAAGCCTTCCTTTGTGTTTGCTGTCCGCCATAAATAGAACAAACAGACAGATATCGTCATCAGCAGGTATCAAAGGGCATCTGACGGCATGATTAAGCCCCCTAAACACACACACACACACACACACACACACACACACACACACATACATGCACACAAACAAATACCCCTCTCCTTTCTCTGTTCTTTAGTTTGTTTAGGTTCAGTGTTTGCATTTTGAGTTTGACATCTGTAGAGAAGTAAATTTTTCCCCCTGCTGAGGATTTTAATTTTTATCTGAGACCCCTGAAAAGATACACAGATCTGACATCACGATTACAGGCAGCCACACCGATACTTGGCCTTTGTTCCCTCTCTCCTTCCTGCTCTAACTGCCAGTCACTGTATATGACTTTCACCGTGTCACAGCGGTGAGCTTCTCATTCGCCTCCTGACTTTGACTTTGAGATACTCTGAGTGAGAGGGAACAAAAAAATAAGACAAAATAAGATAAAACCATGTGCTGTACGGGGAAGTGTGCCCGCCTGGTGGGCCTGATCCTGCTACCTTCAGCATTCATCTGCATGATCGCCAACCTGCTGCTGTTCTTCCCCGACGGGGAGAGTCAGGATAAAGACCATATCTCCCTCCAGGTCTGGCTGATGGGGGGGCTCATCGGAGGAGGCCTGTTTGTGAGTAAAACATTGTGATCTGTGTGTATTTACAAAGTCTGGTTGGACGTTTTATTGTGTGTTTTATTGGGATTTTTCAGTCAATAACTCTGCTCTGTGTAAACCTATAAAATCTCATTGAATTTTATTACTTTGGGTTGAATAGCTGGGGCTATTTTTAGAAGCTTAACAGAATTTATCAAAGAGTCTTATTTGGTGATAAATAAATATATAAGTTTAATTTACAATATTTTTTGTTTTACTGTTGCCTTTACATTTACTGTGTTGCATATAATGATAGCCAGATTCTTTGCTGTAATTAACTCTGACTTTGTACTAGTTGCAGTGGTGCAGTGGAGGGTATATGCAGGTATATGGGGTATTCCTACCTCTTATTCAGGCTGCTTACAGTATACCCCCTTATCAGCCAAAAAGCCATTGGAATATAAGATAAGATAAGATAAGATAAGATTAACTTTATTGTCCCACATGTGGGAAATTTGGGCTGTAAGAGGTGACCGTCACTGCTCACATGAAGACCTGACAAGAACACAAAGCTTACGTAAGGACTGAGTGAAAGCTAACAGAAAAGTAGGACATACACACAGTACAAGTAAGATATAATATAAAAGAGAGTAAACCCACTTCCTCCTCAGTAACCTGCCCATCTACCTGATAATACACCCACCTCATCAACTACTACTACACCACTGACTAGATAGCACTACTTCCCGTACTCAGCTAAGCTAACCCTCTACAAGCATCCACAATTAAATGTTTAAAGGAGCTGTATACCACATTCAGAGCATAGAGCAGATTCACACTCACATGGTTCATGATTCTCAACATGGAGGTGGCTAAGTTAGCAGCTTACAGCTAACAGGTTACAACAGCAACAGTGTTGACAGAGCTAACAGTGTTAACCCATAGATGTATAATAATAAACCAGATAATGGACCCCAAGATGGCGCCTATTTATACCACTAGTTGCTCGCTTGCTGCATACGCCAAAAAAGTTTCTAGCTTCCAGGTTTACTTCGAGCTTTTTTCTCTGTTTCCCGTCTTCATGCTAAGCTAAGCTAACCCTCTACAAACATCTACAATTAGATGTTTAAAGTTGCTGTATATGACACTCAGAGCATATCATGATTCACACTCTGATGGTTCATGGTTCTCAACATGGAGGTGGCTAAGTTGGCGGCTTGCAGCTAATGGTGCTAACAGCGCTAACAACGGAAGCAGTGTCAACACTGATGTATAATAATAACAAGATTATGGACCCCGAGATGGCGCCTATTTATTTCAATAGAGTTGCTCACCTGGCACATATGCCAAAAAAGTTTCTGGCTTCCAGGCTTACTTCTGCGATATGCGGCCCACTGAGTATGCACAGTAGTGTTTCACCTACTGGCTCCTATAGACTTTACATTGTGATGACATCACAGACTTTTAAAACTCCTTTTTCAGGTTGAGGAAAGTTTTACAAATGTAAAACCTCCATGGATAAAAAATGATGATATAAAGAGTCATAACTGATGTTGTTTGCAGTTGGAGACATCCTGTCAACAATTTTATAGACATCTCTTTTACACTGGTGGTCTACGGGGATTCCTGGGGGCCTGGTGGGACTCCACTGGAAGTTGCTTTACAAATCAAAATTTTACATACAAAACATATGAACTTATAAAAATGATGCATTGTTATATAGATGAAACCAACATGTAGAAAATTAGCTTCGTGACCAATTACAATATTAAAATACAAATATAATGTATAAAAGTATAACACCCATTTTCATGTTTGATCGTTGTGGTACATTTTGCTATATTTGGTATTAATACTCAGTACTTAAAATAATACTTAATACAACACACATTATTACTCATTTAAGCAACATTAACCATACAAGACTTTTACTTGTGCATTATATTTACACTGTGGTGTTCATGTTTTACTTTAAGGGAATCTTTTAGTGAAACTTTGACCACTCAGCATTAAGAGATAAAACCATCGTCTGATCTCCTCTACTTCCTCACTAAGGACACACACACAGACACACACAGATACACACACACATCAGATCTGATTATGCGAGTTGCCACCAACATTATCTCAACGTTTTAAAGGTCGACAAGGACGATAAATAATTCATAAATATTTCATCTCATAAACATATCACAGAGACCTTTGAGTCATGTGGAAAGGACACGTCTTTATGGCCCTGATATTACCTTAAGTTTGGAACAGTGAGCAGGAAGTTTGATTGCTCTCCTCGCCCCACCTCTAACTGTGTGGATGTCACTGCCTGCTGGGACGAGAGAATAAAACTCAGCTCAGAATTCACAAATATTTGCTTTAAGAGATAACCAGAGCACACAGACACACACATATAAATGCAAATGTGTCAGCAGGCATGTGTGCACAGTTATGGACACATAAATACACACCATACTTACATGTTAAGAAACTTTAGCGAGCATTTAAATCAATTAAAAGTAAGATATCAGAAAAATAAAAGTTGTGCTTGATAAATGAGAAAATAATTTCTTTATTTTTTTAACCTTTCAGATGCTGTGCCCGAGCTGCTCAGCTATCAGGGCCGGGGGCAAGGGTTGCTGTGGAAAAGGTTGCTGTGGCAACCGTTGCCGGGTAAGTATAGTCATTTACAAAATTTACATTTACACCAGTGTGAGGACTGGACTGATAATGATGGGCAAAGGCGAGGGTGATGTTGTGTCAAATACTGAATGACAAACTGAATTATTTTATTAGTAATTCACTTGTGTCATTACATTTTATTATGTCTACTGTATTGTATGGAAGCCCATTTCTGAAAAAAAAACCCAAAACAAACATCTGTAAGACATTATATGAGAAACTTCACTAGGGCCTACTTATGTCCAAATAATGACTTAATATCTTAAAATAAGTAAGTTGGTATCTGAAAATTATGAGAAACTTTCTTAAAATCATGACTTACTTATCTCACAAAATAACTTAGTATCTCCAAATAATGAGAAATTTATCCCAAAATAATGATTTGCATATCTCCAAATAATGCCTTAATATCTTAAAATAATAAAATAGTATCTTATGACAAACTTTCTCCAAATAATAAGAACATTTATTATAATAATGGTTCATTTCAAAATAATGACTTGTATATCTCCAAATAATGACTTAAAAATGCAAAATAACTTGGTATCTTAAAATTATGAAAAACTTCCTTAAAATAATTACTTAGATAATGAGTTAGCATCTCAAAATAGTAATAAACTTTCCCAAAATGATGAGAAACTTTCTTAAAGCAATGATTTGTCTCAAAATAGTGACTTACTTATCTGTAACTATTAACTTAATATCTCAAAATAATGAGCAAGTATCTTAAAATTAAGACAAACTTTCTCAAAATAATGAGAAACTTTCTTAAAGCAATGATTTGTCTCAAAATAGTGACTTACTTATCTGTAACTATTAACTTAATATCTCAAAATAATGAGCAAGTATCTTAAAATTAAGACAAACTTTCTCAAAATAATGAGAAACTTTCTTAAAATAATCACTTATTTCTAAATAATGATTTGCGTATCTCCAAATAATGACTTAATATCGTAAAAAATTAACTTAGTATCTTAAAGTTATGAGAAACTTTCTTAAAATAATGACTTAAACAATGAGTTAGCATCTTAAAATAGTGATAAACTTTCCCGAAATAATAAGAAGCTTTCGTAAAGCAATGATTTATCTCAAAATATTATCTTATCTGTATATAATAAGTTAATATTTCAAAATAATAAGTTAATATCTTAAAATACTAAGTTGGTATCTTAAAATTAAGACAAACTTAATTAAAGCTAAAGCCAAGACAAATTTTCTCAAAATAATAAGAAACTTTCTTAAAATAATGACTTATCTCAAAATGATGACATACAAATCTTTGAATAATGACCTAATATCTTAAAATAATAAGTTAGAATCTCAAAATAGTGATAAACTTTAAGCAACTTTCTTAAAGCAAGGATTTACCTTTAAATAATGACTTAACTTATCTCAACATAATGAGTTAGTATACTAAAATAATGAGAAACTTCCTTAATGACTTAATATCTCAAAATAATAAGTAAACATCTAATGACTTAGTATCATTTCTCATAATTTGTTAGATATTATTTCATATTTTCATTAAAAAAAATCATTTGAGATATTAACTCATATCTCTGTCAGGAATACCTAGGATATTTATTGCAATGGGACTTATCAGTTTAAGATACAACGTCATTATTTCGAGAAAGTCTCTTTAGGACTTACAGGATCTCTTGGTGTAATTAGGTTTTAGTGTCATAAATGACCATTTAAAATTAATATTTTCTGGTGAATATGTTTTACAGAAGTAGAACTATGAACAGTGCTCACTTCTCTTTAATCATCAAGAACTATACTGCTAATAGGTCACAGTCAAGGAGACATTTGCGGTGAGGAAATGCTTGTTACGAAAGTTTTTATATTAGTTTTTGTTGCATGTGACAGTTCCTCTTCAAACACAAAAACAGTAACCTTAACTCAAGGTCCACTTACTTGCTTTTTCCCAAAGCATTCATACACATTTCACAGTTGTCCTCAGCAGACACAGTTTGCTCCATCCATCCAGGGAGACCATGAAATGTGGTTGTCATGCTGGACTTTTATTTTCTCAAACTATTAGTTTCATTTTTTGTGTATTTTAAATAGGCTAGGTTTTATAATCTTCAAAGGGACCAAGAGGGGAACCCACCATGGATCAGGGATACCTCTGAGGTACAAGCATGTCCCTCAAATGTTCGATCAGATTGGTATCTGGGGTATTTGGAGTTCAGGTCGACACCTTGAGCTCTTTGTCCCATTCCTGGGGTCATTCCTGAGCAGTTTTTGTGGTGTGGCATGGTGCATTGTCCTGCTGGGGGGCACTGCAATCGACAAGCGCCATTGCCATGAGGGGGTTTACATGGTCTGCAACGGTGTTCGGGGAGGTGGAGCACACCAAGTAGCATCCACATGAATGCCAGGATCAAATGTTTCCCAGCAGAAGACTGCACTGTAACAAGATGATCAATGTTTCTCATTTCCCCTACCAGCGGTTTTGAAGTTTTGGCTTATCGGTGTAGGTCTACTACCAATGAAGAATGAAATCCTCCTATTCCTCTTTCAGATGCTGAACTCTGTGTTCTCCTCTGCCTTTGGCCTGGCTGGAGCGATCTACTGCGTCAGTGTGGCCTCTGCAGGTCTGGCTATTGGACCTAAGTGTCTGTCGGATAAGGGCAAATGGGAATACCCCTTTGAAAACCTTGGCACGTGAGTGATTCTCCCAAATGTATTTTTTAAAAGCATGTATGATGCTGTAGACTAGCGAGAGCCCTGAGATGAGTTTTTGCAGCCTTATATTACAGCTGTTCCTCTTTTTTCCCCAGGTATGCTGCCATCTATCTGCTCTGCTCTGTTATCTCTAGTTATATTTACTGTCAATATCTTTTTAGAGCTGCAGAAAAGTTTCAGTTCTTGATTATAAAAATAAAAATGCAATATTTTGATTCTCCAGTAGGTGGCAGCTTGGACCAGCACTCATTTTGAAGCTTTGGTAGAGAAAATCTATGATGTGATGAACGTGGGAATCCAGAATAAACTGTTTTGTAAAGAAATGCATGGGAGGAAATTCTTTTTAGCCTCATTATAAGTCATAAAAATATAATATGACCCAAATTAAAGCCACGCCTAAGTGATAATGCTGCGAGGATAACACGACTGGCTGTACTGAAGCGTTTTACAAGCTTAGGCAGGTCAGACTGGGACAATTGTTAAGCATGTTGTTAATATGTAGGTGATTGCTGTCCATGATGACAGCAGTTTAAAGGCCACCAGAGGTCACAGGGAGGGAACCGAGTATGATTACTCAAGGCATGGTGAAATATTAATACCCAACCTCAGATTTTCCTTCCTCCATGCAGCAAACCTCAATTTCCCCCTTTCAGTTTCATGTTTTTCTGTGTGAAGTTCTGCTATGCTGGAGTGTCTGTCTGACTGTCTAACCAGCACTCGTTTAAATATTTGAATATCTTGAATTGGGCTAAAATAATAGTCAATTACTTATTGATGGTCAAAAATGGCTCTTTTAATGGTTAAGGTTGCTGATCCCTGGGCTAACCGAATAGCACATTCCAACAGTGCTCTGAATGAAAGAAAAGTCCAGTTTGAGTCAGAGTGTAAAGAGCCGAGCAGGAATTCATCAGGCGAGCAACTCTACTGGGATGAATAGGCGCCATTGTGGTGTCCATTATCTAGTTATTATTATACATCTGTTAGCTCTGCCAACACTGTTGCCCTTGTTAGCACTGTTCATGCCGTTAGTAAAGTTAGCTGCAAGCCGGCAACTTACCTCCATGTTGAGAACCATGTGTACACAACCTGAATCAGAGTCTGAAACATAGATTTGCTCTGAATGTGGTGTACTGCTTATTTGAACATCTGACAGAAGATGTTTGCAGAGAGTTAGCTTAGCTTAGCATAAAGACTGGAAATAGGGAAAACAGCTAGAAGTAAGCCAGGAAGCCAGAAACTTTTTTGGTGCATGTACCAGGCTAGCAACTCTACTGGACTAAATAAGCACCATCTTGGGGTCCATTATCTAGTTAATGGTATACATCTATGGGTTAACATTGTTAGCTCTGTGAGCACTGTTGCCATTGTTAGCACTGTTAGCTGCAGGCCACCAACTAAGTGATTCAGGTTGTCTACACATAGTTCTCAACATGGAGGCCAGAGTCTGAATCATAGATATGCTCTGAGTGTCAAATACAGCTCCTTTAAACATCTAATTTATATGTTTGTAGAGGGTTAGCTTAGCTTAGCATAAAGACTGAAAACAGGGAAAACAGCTGGAAGTAAACCTGGAAACTAGAAACTTTTTTGGCACATGCGCCAGGCAAGCAACTCTACTGGACTAAATAGGTGCCATCTTGGGGTCCATTATCTAGTTATTATTATACATCTATGGGTTAACACTGTTAGCTCTGTCAACACTGTTGCCGTTGTTAGCGCTGTTAGCAGTGTTAGCTGCAAGCCACCAACTTAGCCACCTCTATGTTGAGAACCATGCGCAGACAACCTGAATCCGAGTGTGAATCATATTATGCTCTGAGTGTCATATGCATCTCGTTAAAACATCTCATTGTGGATACTTGTAGAGGGTTAGCGTAGCTTAGCATAAAACCTGGAAAGAGGGATAACAGTGAGAACTAAACCAGGAAGCTAGAAATCTTCTTGGCCTATGCGGCAGGCGAGCAACTCTTCTGGACTAAATGGGTGCCATCTTGGAGTCCATTATCTAGTATTATTATACATCCATGGGTTAACACTGCTAGCTTTGTCAACACTGCTGCCGTTGTTAGCGCTGTTAGCACTGTTAGCTGCAAGCCACCAACTTAGCTGCCTCCATGTTGAGAGTCTGAATCATAGATATGCTCTGTGTGTCTTATACAGCTCTTTTAACATCTAATTGTGGATATTTGTAGATGGTTAGCTTAGCTTAGCATAAAGACTGGAAACAGGGAACAGCTGGCCTGCTTCTGTCCAAAGTAACAAATCCCCAAAATGTGTCATTGTTAGACTTTTGTTTTAGCATGGATTAAATGATTAAGAAAATGCATGTTAAATTGTGAGCCTAAGAAGTGCTAACAGGCAGATTTGGGCAGAGCCACGCTAACTGTTTCCTCCTGCTTCAAGTCTTTGTACCAAGCTAAGCTAACCGATCGATTGCTGGCAGCAGCTACGCATTAGCTGTGCAGACATTTAAGTGGTATCAATCTTCTTATCGAATTCTCATTAAGAAAATGTCTAACCATTTCTTTAAATTCCCAATGATACTGTAACAGCTGAATGTCACTTTTCTTGAACAACATATTTCCATCAAGAACTTCCTCTCCTTTCTATTTTCCACATGCTGTCTTTCTCCACTCCTCACTTGTTCCATTCACAGTTTTACTGACGCATATTTCCTCGACTCAGTCATCCCACTATTTCTTCCTGCACCCCAAACTTGGCCTGCTTCATCCATATTTTCATTAATGCTGTGTGTGTCTTGGACAGTGCTTACGCTCTCCTGCTCTTCTCCCTTGCAGCGGTAATGGCAGCTACCTTGTAAACCAGACCATGTGGGCAATGTGTGAATACCCCACCAATGCCGTGATGTGGCATGTGGTTCTGTTCTCCATATTGCTGGCCATGGGGGTGGTGCAGCTGGTGCTCTGCGGCATCCAGGTGGTCAACGGCTGCATAGGATGCATCTGCGGGGACTGCCGCGACAGCAAAGATGTAAGTGGACAAATCCCGAAACTCCACACCTAATAAATGCAAATGTTTGCAATGCCACAGTAAGTTTTGAGCAGTATGTCCAAGCCAGCAGGTCATGAAAGCTACACAGAGGACCTGGAGTGGCAATAAAAGAGGGAAGCAATAAAACCTTAAAACTGTTTTATCAAACTAGGCCAAGCCAACATGAAGCAACATGTTTTGTAGCTGGAACAGAGCCTGGTACTCTTAGTGGCTTGTTCAATGACTTGGCCTTTTAGCAGCTGCCTACAGTGTTGCTTTAGATTTCTATCAGGTCTGCCACTGATTGAAAACAGGAAAGGGAAAAAGCTCTGTAGTTTTAAGATATGAAGTGTTAATTAGTGAGCTGCAGAGGTGCTAGTCAGTGTATTTTGTTACCCAGGCTAGCTGGCCCGTAGTGGCCAAACAGTTGAGTAATATCCGTCACCTGATTTAATAAGTTTAATAAATTTAGCGTCACACAATGTTGTCAAGCTAGTTTGTTGTCTCTGTCAATCAGCTGTCCATTAATGACTCACTCTACAGCAGGAAATGGCACTTTTACAAACTTTTACTGTTTTACAAATTTGATATGTTTGTGAGTCACTTGCAGTCCATTCAGAATGGACCCACGACCCGCCTTTGGACTGCGACCCACCACTTGGGAACCACTGTTCTATGGGCCTCACAGTGCAGAAGCAGCGAGTCATTTTATATGCAGCAGTTGAACTTTGTTGGCTTCATGTGCCACTTTTATAGGAATGACCATGGCCCCAACTCTGATGCTGTATCCAGTTCTCTTTACATGTATATCCATCCAGAAAAACTCCAAAAAAGCTGTAAATTGATGACAAAAAAAAGATATTCTCTGAGGTCAAAGTTGTTAATTTACAAGAAAACAAATCCCAAATTAACTTCCAGAAAAACTAAGAGACATAGTATAAAGAGCAACAAAGTCAATGTAGAGAGGAAGTTGTGATGGATGTATGGGTCAAGACTGAGACCCAGGGGATCAGGGTATGTGTACCCTGTGAGTCAACACTGGCTCGTTATCTTCAGATTTAGTTAATTTATTTGACTTTTTTAGGATATTTAAAGCTGCTGAATACATGCTATATTATGTCACCTGATTTAAAAGCACATTACATTACATTACCCCCCTCCTGCACAACCATATTTTTATTTATTCATTTTCCATTCCTTTCCATTCAACCTACAATAGCCCTAATACGCTGTTGTAGTTTCCTCCTGTTTCCTGTATTTGTGTTAAGATAACTAACTGGCTGCTGGCTGTAGCTTAAAATGTTTTGTACAAACATGACAGATTTTTTAAAATCTTTCTAACTGTTCCTCCGGTTGTTGCGCTAAGACAGCTAGTTGCTGCCAGAACTTCAGCGTATGGAGTGACTTGAATCTTCTCATCTAACTCTGGGGAAGAAAGCAAATATGCATATTTTCTAAAATATCAAACTGTTCTTTCAAAAAATGTACATTTCATTTTAGTGCAATCAGTGACTGTAGACACATAGAAATCAAAAGTCGGACACAGAGATTTAAAGTATAACCGAAACGCCATGTGTGGACTGGTGCCAGTCAACTGTTGATGTTAGCAGACTCCATTTCTTAGCTAATATTAGCTACTGTTGTACACTGTTAGCGCTGTAGCCGAGCACTCGAAAACACGTATACCGTCACATCTTTTGGATTTTCTGGGAAAAATTCGTCATGTGTCTCTTACATAGAGGTGAGGCCACACAACCCAGTCTCACTCATCGAAATCCAGCGCAGTGACCTCCAGCATCAGACACTGACGAAAAAAGCCGTCCTTTAATGTCAGCATGACACGCAGCCGCTCACTGTTATAGTCGGGGGAAACGTGGCAGGACAAGAACTCCAACCCTGTTTCTAAAGTTAGGGTAGCGAAAGTCCGAGTTAACAAACACTAACTTTCAGGAGAGAGCGGTGTTTGCGTCCCATAAGGTTCTAAAGCCAAACCCTGTTCTTTTGTCCTACTGTAAAACTAACCAAGTGCTTTTGTTGCCCAAACTCAACCACATACGTTAGTTGTTGGAGGAAAAGAAATGTCAATTTGCCTTGTTGTACCGACATAGTGCATTTATTTTGAAAGACACTGTATGTAAACGGTAAATTTCATGTCAAAACGGAAGTGTATTTTGAAAGAAGACAATGCACGTAACAGGCAGAACTTGACACAGTGTCCCAGAACGTCAACTACCAGCGGACCCAGGGTACCTTGCATGTCATATGGGGACGTGGAAAGTCCATGACCAAACGTCAATATGTGACGAGGCCGGAGTGAGAATGTGTTGGTCCACAGGCTGTTACGGGCAACTGAGAAAGTCAGTAAAAGTCTCTGTTACATTACAACTTGTTCACCCATTGACAATAAAAATGGTTAATACTGGTATGAAGTTACATACAGTACCTTAAAGGCTAAAACCCAGTGTGCCATCAAGATTAAATAGTTGACAGGTTTACTACTAAAAATAAACACGATCAATCTGCGGACTGATTTAGTTCCATTAAAGTCACAATAAGTAATCAGCAGCTTTGCAGGAAAAAGGTCAAAGATCATTTATGATATTATGCATGTACTTTTGAACAGAAATATTTACACAGGTTGAAGACTGATCTCAGATTTAGGACATGCTAAAAAATGTTTTTGCTGACATGCATATACACACACTATTTTCTACACATTAACATGATGCTGACATATTAACAGCCCTGCCAATCATCTGAGGACTTGCTTCCTGTCCTAAACATGACATTAACATGTAACTTTTGTCCTGTTGCAGGATGACAGTGGATTGTGAAAGTGAAGATCATCCAGTTGTAACTGACCTTCAGAGGGGCCAGGAGGGTTTCACTTTTCCCCCAGTTTACATTGAGGGAAACTTCTCTGTGAAACATGCTGGAGTTTTCTTACAAAGCTGTTGTTTCATACCAAAGTCTTACTCCACTATTGTATGAATTTTATTCTAGCTGATGTGTATGCTGATGTTGTGTATTTTTAGATGAATTATTCATTAATTACTGAATTAATGAGTCATATATGGATAATACTTTAATTGTAAATAATTTTGTTATATGTGCCTCTACTTGGTTTAGTATGCTGTATTCTCAGGAAGACTGTGACAGCACCATGAGAGTTGAAGGGTTTTGTCTCAACATTGTGGGGTACATGTATGAATTGGGAGTGGGGGTCCTTCACCAGAAAATTTGGAGCATCAAACACTTTATTTTCTGCATTCGGGTGAATTTTTCTGCATCAATTTATGGTGTCAATGTCTTTGATTTTGACAAAATAAAAGTCTTCTGCTACTTTCATGTGTTTATTTTGAGGGGTTGGTTAATTCTGCTTCCAATAGCCTGACTTCCATTAATTGCTAATTAATAATGAAAAAAAAACAAAATGTCTGGCGCCCCACTGACTTGTTAATCTTAAGCACTGTATTTCAAAGCACTACCCATTTAGAGGTGGTGAGATTAATGTGATTTAATGTTTTGAAATGTACGTGTTTTGCCTTGTATTTATTTTCTGTTGGCTTTACTGACAGACAGCTGGCTAGCCGCGTTAGCTTGTAGAAAAATAGTGCCCATAGCCTATGGTGGCTGGGAGCTAGCTAGCAGCGCCACTCTTTCGGCGACTACTGCTGGTAACGCCATTCTGGTTGTGGAAACATAGTAGCCATCCTCCAGTCTCCCCCCCTATAGTAGAATTGAGTAGGCTGCTGTATTTTGAGCCTCAAAACCCCATTAGCACTCTTAACCATGTTAGCACCACTAACTGTGCTAACACTGCTAATAGTGCTAACAGTGATACAGTTAGCTAACAGTTAACTAACATAGTTGACCATGCTAAAGGGGGTTTTTGACTCAAAATAACTTTACTCAAAGGGGCGACACTAGGGGAGACTAGAGGGTGGCACAGTGTTTCAACGGCAAGGTGGTTGGTCTGGGACGGCATTGGTAGCGGTAATCACCGAATGGATGGTGCTACTAGCTAGCTCCAACCAGAGCTGGTTTGAGCGCAGTGCAGTAAACTGAGAAGTAGTTCCGGCACAGAACTTAACTGTTGAGATGCGGTGTCCTGCTGTAGTGTGAGTGAATAACGGATAGCTACTTAACAAAGGCAACAAACTAGATCCACGAAATGGCCAAATGCAAGTATGATGTAAAACGACTACGACTTTGACTATGACTATGTAAAACTGTGTGGACCTTGAACTATCAGCTAACATGAAATCTGGATCCCACAGCTGAACCAGTTGGGAACCACTGCCATAGACTGACGTGTAACTGTGGTCAAAAATATCTCGTGGTTACCTGATTAAGGGTTTACCACTGACATCCCTGGAGGGAGATTGGATTTGTGCATGATCAGAGGAAAATTATATCAGCTCTCTGTGACTCATCTGATCAGTGTTTATGTGAACCTTGCTGCTGTTCCCCCCAGAACATACTGAACGTCTCCACCAACTGAGTCACTTCCTGACTGATTATCCAGTTGAAGAACTACTGCAGAATCACTGTTAGGACCTCTGTTAATTACTCACCTCACACTGTGCGCAGGCAGCCAGACAGCCAGATCTAACAGGATTAGAGCGCATCCAGACAAGGTCAAAGGTCAGAACGCCCCCTGTGGACACCCTGAGCACTGCAGCTGCATAAACAGTACACAATCTGACCCAGCAGCGCCTGTTAGGATCGGTGCAGGTTAAGCTTATAAGCTTTTGCTGCCATGGGGCTGCTTCGTGGTAATTGTTACCTAACTTTTAAGTTAAAAGCCTGTTGCAGAGCTGGTAAATATAGACACCAAACAATCCAAAGCTCAAGGCTAAAGCCATGCCTCCATGGCAGCGCAGATAAAAGAGATGGTCTTTGTGTGCAGCCATGTGAACAACAATTATGCCTTTCAGCTTCTCCGTGTACTTTGGCATCTAAACCAAGCAATTTCCTGCAAATTTAAAGTTCCTGTGTTCACATATTTCCAGGACAGGGAGGGGGAAATATGTGAAAATAAGCTAACTGATTGGCCGGTGTTATGCAGCTCACTTATATAGTGCACAGCACAAAGCAAGGAAGGGGCATTAAGTGGGAAGGATTTGGAATAAAAGAATGGGGGGGACAAAGAGAGGAAAACAGGAAGGGGGCCCGCTCTCAGTCACTTCTCATGCAAATGGTAGCCCCTCTAAAAGAATCCAGAGAGGCAGAGAGAGTGCCATTTAAAGACGTGGTGATCAAATAATGATGTAAGTGCATGAGTGCAGTGAGGGAGACTTGAAAGACAGAGAGAGCTTTCTTAAGAGGGAATGACAAAGAGTCAAAAAGCAAGTTTTTCAAGCACATAAATCTTCTGTCATAGCTGCCCTTTGCGCTCGTTTAGACCCTGCGGTGAGGCCTTTATTTAAAAATGTACCCCTTTCCCGAAATTGTGCCCCTCCCCTCTGCTTTCAGGCTTGACTGACAAAACAAAGAAGAGAAAAACAGGGTGACGGAGCAGCACTGGCCAGTATGAGCCAGACTAGTGAGAGCAGAATTTTGACAGAGCAGGACAATGGTACGAATCAATCTGTGTACGACTATTAAAGCTTTTAATTGGAGCAACATTTTTACAATAGTGCTCCTGTTTCACTTTTCTCGTCTGGTTGAAATCTGCTCAGCTCACCCACGACCGCAGCCTCGTTTAAAAGCAACAGTCATGCTGGCGGCACAAATATCAACTCAGACACACGTAAGTGATAATAACTCAGCAGTGTCCACCACCCAATGATTATGTCAACCGCAGTATGAATGACCTCAGCGGAGCCACAGAGTCGACAGTCAGGCACATTCAGCAGGTTTGCGAGCTCATTTACAGCCCTGTCAACACGTCAAAAATCAATTAATTCCAATCTAAAGCTAATTTTCTGCCTTTTACTTGACTTCCCAATTATTTAATTACACTTTTACATCTCTCTACAAAACCATCTTGATGTTATTTTTAAATGTGCTATGAAGACAGAGCTCCTCTGTCAGGTCTTAATTTGAGTCAGGCTGGTTGTAATTTCAGCTACCGTAAGGTAACAATTGCTTAAAAATGCTGACAGTCCGTCTGTTATACTGGCGCTATATTATCATATTTAACCCTGAAATGTGATATTTTACACTTGGACTAGACATTACCAACGAGACATAGTGTCACTTGCTCATTGCTTAAAGGCAGCATACACAAACTGAGCTAAACGAAGGGTTGCAGAACTCAGTGGAGTATCTCTGCTTTGTGTAGAGCTGAAAGGTGTAAGTCCAGTAGCCAAAGGTCAAATCAGGTTGTCATGTTTCCATGGTCCGATGTCTCTTGATATAAACTAGCCTTGCTTTGTAAGAGATTGGTAAGGGCTAGCTTTGCAGTCAAAATGCAAACTGCAAAATAACAACTGAATGCAGTTTTAATGGTAAAAATCTATTAAGATAATTTCAATGTCTAACGTCAAGAAACTGTCTGAGGGGGGGCGAACCATGTGGGAGCAACTTCAGGTAAATAGGCAAAACAGTGCTTGTTGATGCAACCTGTCGCTGTGCTCTCGATAGCTGGCACAAAACGCACAAGAGTAGCGCCCAGTGCCCGACCTCACGTTTACAGGCGGTTTAAGACACGGCATGTGTACGGCCTCTAATTTACAGGGCTGGTACCTGCGGTTCTTACACAGGCTAGTTAATAACGTTGGACAGGAAATCTTTAAAACTTTTACAACTTATTTGGTTAAGGCTGACGTACGACCTGAATCAGATTTATTTTTTAATTTTGTCAAAAAGAGGCAGCTAACTAGCCAGCTAAAGCAGAAAAGGTATAACGTTAGCTAACTGGTTAGACAGCCCGAGCTAGCCGTAGCCAAAGCTAAAAATGAATGAACTTATTGATTTTTACCAAGCTGTTATCTGTAGATTAAAAGTATCAGTTTTAATAAATGACATTTCGGTAATTTAGTCAGCTTTTTCAAGTAACTGAATGAGGCAGCAGCCAAATTCAAACATGACGCAGAAAAAATAGGTGAAACACTTGCTAATGATAACTAGCTTAGCGTTAGCAGCTCAGCTCAGGTTTTGACTGCACTACTACTATTAATGAGATTTAGCTAGCCTACTTTAAATCACACATTCAAATGTATAAGGTTGTAAATATATTAATGAATGTATTATACTGATTGATACTGAATATCAATTAATATTAATAGATGGATAAAAGGACACCTAGCAAAAATAATTTAACTATATATTCTGCTTGTTAAACAAACTAGTTAAAGTGAATTTCAATTATTTAAGTACAATTTCCCTTTGTACTCCCTGAGGAATATTCAAAGATAGGTATAGTATTTAGGCCCTGGCGATTGTTTCTGAGTTAAAATAATCAGTTTTAAAAACCTATTTTAAAAAAAGGCAGAACAACCTTTCTATTTGTTATGCAGTTTGCCATACAGACAGAAAACTTTACACACTTTTTCCCTCATTTTTACTGCTTCTGTAAATCCATTCTGCTCTTTGCCTTCAGATGGTCTATTTACTACACCCAGCAGTGTCAGCTGATATGCATGGTTTGCAGAATACAACAGGGATTAGACCCCTTCCCCTGTGCACTTCAGGATTAATCACTGAGAACAATGAGTGTGCCATGATGTAAAAACAGGGCACGGTGAAGAAGCATGAGATAAGTGACATAATGTACCGAGGGAGGGGAGTAAAGGAAGGCGACGGAGGCTGGAACCAGCCAAGAGCAACCTCATCCAGTCGGTCCCAGCCCCGGGCTCCAGAGAAGCATGCCAACACCAGCAGAAAATCAACAAACTCTGGGTGTGGGAATGTCTGCATGTCAGAAGGAGGAACAAACAAGGAGTTTGGGTGGGGACCAGTAAACACTCACACAGACTGGTTCGACCCTGATTTTTGTTTGTTTATACAGTATCTTTGTTTATACTGACTTTAATACATTAATCTTGAGATATTTTTTGATAGGTGGAAAAACATTTTTAATCATTGCAGGGTCAAGAGGTTATTGATATTTGTCTCAGAGGCATGGAAGCAATTCAAAATCAAATTATCCTGGATTTAGATGTCATTGCGTGTGCAGTCTCAAGCTCCTGCAACTCATAAACTCATGTGCACTGCACTTATAAATCTCCTTTTTCTGATGCAGTTAATTAAGCCAATTCATTTGGCTTGAGTAAAGTAATCATCCTTTAACACTCTAAGGGAGTCTGAATGCCACAGGGTGTCATGATACAAATCTGCAGGGGCGTGAAAAGATTAATAAAATAGGAGAGATTTCTTTAACAGTCTCTGCCTTCATGCAGCCCAGTCTGCAGAAGGATATATTGGCATTGTGTGTTTCTGCAAACCACAGATATGATACTTTTGTATGGTTCATACAAGTCATATCAATGTTTAGCAGGTGACGTAGTTCTGATTACATGTATATGAGCTGTCTTGTGTCATCATGGAGGTGAAGGGGACGATGGTGTGACACCTAGGCAAGACAGCTGCCAAGCTGCAGACCATAGTTCGAGACCTAGATACAACAAATCTGGGTGCTTTATGCGCAACATTATCAGCATTTCTAGCAGCAATTATGACACCAAAACTGGGTATTTGTTTTGTAAGACCTTGGCACTCGGACATCAGGAGAAAACTTTGCGTCAAAAGGAGTAATTTGAGGTGGTTCGGGCATCTGGTCAGGATGCCTCCTGGGTGTTAGAGGTGTTCCACGCATGTCCCACTGGTAGCAAGCCCCGGCGCAGACATAGGACACGCTGGAAGGATTATATATCTTGTCTGGCCTGGGAACGCCTTGGGGTCCCCCAGGAGGAGCTAGAAAGCGTTGGTAGGAAGAGGGAGACATCAGCTGCATTTCCAGCAGTGATGTGTCACTGAAATCAGGTTTTTTTTTAGCGAGAGATCTAGGCAGCGACAATTTTTTTAGGAGACAGCAGCGGAATTCTCAAAAGTGATTGTGGCATTAAAATGTTTTTGAGTGAGACATTGCCAACATTTCTAGCTGCAACTGTGCCACCAAAACTGGGTGGTTTTTTGGGGGGGGACATTGGCAGCATTTTCAGCAGTGAGTGTGGCACCAAAACCAGTTAGTGAGACATTGGTGATATTTCTAGCTGCGATTGTGCCACTGAAATTGGATGTTTTTAGCGAGACATCTGGGCATTTTGATCGGTAATTGTGCCACCAAAACTGGAAGGCTGTTTTTGGGGGACACTGGTAGCATTTTCAGCAGCGATTGTGGCACCAAAACCAGTTAGCGAGACACTGGTGATATTTCTAGCTGCGACTGTGCCACTAAAAATCTGGGTATTTTTTAGGGAGATATTGTAGGCATTTCTAGTGGCAATTGTGCCACCAAAACCGGGTGTTTGTCAGCAAGACATTCGTGACATTTCTAGCAGTGATTTTGCCACTGAAAAAGGGTGTTTTTTAGCGAGACATCTGGACATTTCTAGTGGTAATTGTGCCACCAAAACTGGGTATTTTAAGCCAAAACATGATGTTTTCCTAACCATAACCAAGTGGTTTTTGCGACCTATCTGCTAAATTTATAATATTTTCACCTGCTTTAAATGCTGTTAAAGACCTTTAAAGGTTTTAACAGTTTATTTTGTGAACTGTATCATGATTAAGCTTCCTTTTTTACTTAGTTACTTAAATACAACTTTATTTGAAATACTCCATTTTTCTGAGACTTTCTTCTTCTTCTTATTATTATTATTATTATCTTACAAGAACAAGTTGGAAAAAGTGGTCAAGTTGTGCTGTAAGATCACTGGTGTTACTTTTATTAATCTAAGGCATCTGTATGAAGAAAGGGTCACCTCTAAAGCTCCGTCTGTTGTCTCTGTCAACATCGCCTCCATGTCGAGTTCCAGATGCTTCCATCAGGGCGGAGGTTTCGCCTCCCTAAATGTAGCGCATAGCGTTACAGATCGTCCTTTGTCCCATGTGCTATCACTTATCGTAACCAGCAGTGACTATTAATGTCCATGATTCACCCCTGACGGTGTGTGACACTGGATACTGTGTGTTATGTACTGTATGTATTGTTCTGTCTGTTTTGTTGTGCTCATGGCTACTGTCTGTATCTCAAATAACCCTTCGGGGACAATAAAGTTTTACCTTACCTCACCTATTTTTTTTTTGGCAAATGCTTTTGTCCAAAACAATGAAAAATTTTCCCCCAAGTATACCCACCCATTAGGTGCATTTTCTTTGTTTGAGGAGCGATTAGGTGTTGCCTGAGGACACTGAAGGATCAAACCACAAATCCTTATACATCTATATAATTAACGGCTTACGCAATCTACCAACTGAGCCACCTTCGCTCCATTAAACTTTACAGAGCTCTACATCCATCGTGTTACCACATGTTCTAATGGGGGACTGAGTATTTTTAGATTACGGACGAGCTGCTTTTGACCCTCTCATGTCTTGCATTCTCTCTGTTTCTGTCTTTGTCCTTTCTGCATGTTCACAGCGCTGCTATTCCTGTCTCTCGGCCAGTGGAGCAGCAGCACTGAGGGATTCAATTACCAGAGGGGCAAAAATTGACAGGGGATGATGTCAGTATTATGACAACGCTGCATTCCACCCATCACCCAGTTTTACCCCTCGGCTCAAAGTGTCTGATATCATGATGGCACTTGAAGCCAGTGGGACAGTGGGAGTGGTTCAGCGCCTGATACCTGAGCCTCCTCGTGGCCTCACAGGAAGCTACTGTGTTGGCCCGTAATCACACTTGGCCACAGGCAGACTGGCAGGGCCATTTGGCACCTTACAAGGAGAGGAACGAAGCCGTGGAGGTGACACCTCAGCGAGACCACTTGACTCTCTGTGAAGGCGTGACAGTAACCTCGGGGCAAGATTGGAATCTGGAACAGGAAAAGGACTGTTGTTTAACATGATTTCATAATCCCCAAATTTCAGTTTACGAAATGCAGCTGGAAAAGTAAAAGCTGTCGTAGGGGAAAGAGTATTAAATTATTCATTGTAAAAGTTAGAAAACTGTGCCAAGTGAGGAAAAAGAAGGATAAGTTTGCATTTAGGATGACAGACTAATAAAATGTGTCTATCATTTTCTTGATTAATGCCATATAGTGCATTCAAACTTCTAAAATTTCTGCACATCTGCTATAGTCCACGTCCACCACTCTGCTGTTAATCATCCACACAGTGTTGATTTAAAATTAGAGGCAATGTCCCACTGAAGAATGTGCGTCCTTCACCCACATCCACAGGTGTTAATCTGTGCATGCGAGTGTGTACATATGCACGTCTTTGTGGGTGACATGGGACATTCAGACAGACAGCAGAGATTTTTGAAGCCGCCGTAAAGCACCGAACAGTTGGCGATAAAACCTGTCACCAATACTGACAGACTGTTAAAGATCAGCCTCGGTACATCTCTCACTTCCTGTCTAAATAGCAGATCTGGCTCATGTTCCCTTTGCAAGCTAATTTAGTTTCTATTTTCACTTGTAATTTGCAGCACTAAAACGTACTTATCAGCCCCTCCAGGATGTTGTGATCACAACAGTTAACGCAAATGCAGTTTATTCCCATGAATTCTGTGCCACCGTGCAATTTCTTCTGATTACCGCAACTTTTTCTGCAAACTTTACCAAACATCACAGTTCCCCATGGGTTTCACCGATAGCAGCAGTTCGCCGTGTAACGTCACCAACCTTACTTCTGTCCTTACTTGTGTGGTTGTGAGGAAGCAGAAATGCGGGACATGAAAGTCTCACATTTACCAAACAAATATTGCTGTGCAAGGCAGTGGACTCGTATTCTGCACGAACGTGTGTGTTCATTGCAGTGGAACACAAACAACATTGACTGACGAACACTTTTCTACCACCAAACACACCTGAGAAATGGCTGATGCCAAGTGGCACACTCCCAGGCTGAAAAATAAAGCGCATGCAGAAGTGCTAAAAACTGCAGTTCCTCTAATGTCCACTTGAGGCCAACTCCAAGAGCGACTTAATCCCCATAGACACCCTTGTTAAAATGTGACTTTACAGCAGGAATAAACATGTTTACAGCTTGGTACAAAAATGGTTTTGGTTTCTATAGCTAATTTTCGACGTTCGTAACAACTGTACGATGGGTGAACGGTACGATGACTTACTTGCATCCACTTTAGTAAAGCTTAAAGTTACGTATACTTAGGGCAGGGCCCATAGATTGACAAGTTGTCTGCGAGGCATCACCACAGTCTGAGAGTCAGATCCATCCCTTGCTCATCGACAGGTCTACCCTCTAGTTCACATACAGTCACTTCTGGCTACAAAGATGGCGATGGCCGATATACTGAACTTGAGGCTTCAAAACAGTAACTATGCCCACTGATCAAACCACTGATCTTCCGATTGGTGGACGACCCACTGCATCTCTGAGCCACAGTCCATTACAATTTCTTTTAGAAAAGCTGCCATGAAATATGCCATTTTAGGCTGCAACAATCCCCTAAAAAAGACAGCAAAATCCTGGAGGGACTGACGTATAGTACTCAGTATGTTCGTCACTTGCGTTGTGATGAAAACCGTCCATGTTGCACACCATGAAGATGTGGAAAGGAAGTGTAATAAAGAAAGTGGAATGTTTACTAATGGTGTTTGTTGACAGAAAATCCTACTGTCTGTGTGGTTTTGAATTATTAAAGCTGTGGTCTACCAGATGCTTTTGGCCCTATGACATCAAACAAGCCACAGTTATAAATAACCTATTAATTGCATTCTGTGTAATGTTATAATTGACTGTGCAGCGGGAAACAATCTGCTCAAGCTCTCATCCTGATGTGATTATAACCGGTAAATGTACATGTACTTATATTTTCATTATGCAGACCTAAGCTGACGTTCTCATAAGAATTTACTGTGAAAAATGACTACTCTTCTTGTGGGTAAGTCCCTGTTGCAGTTCACAGTACAGAATCAGCTTCAGAAATGTGCCTGCTGTCACACAGACGGTTTCCTGGGTGATTTCTAACCAGCAGGCGCAGACTCACTCTGCGAGCTCATCTGGGTAAATTTCCACTAGGACAAATCTCTCCAACCACTGAGCTGCCCTGAATAGGCTTAAACCCAGACCAGCAAGCTAATAAACAACGGTAAACCATCTAATGAGAGAAGAACAGCCAAGGTTTCCTTTGTCCAGCTCTCTGTATCTGTCTTTACAGAGACTGTTTGTGTGAATATTGTTGTTCAGAACTGTCTGCAAAGTTAGATTAAAATTTATTCTCCAGGTTTTGCCTTCTGTCAATATGAGAAACATTCTGGTTTCCAGGCCTCAAACATGAGCTGTCTCACAGTTGCTGCTAGAAATGCTGTCAATGTCTTGCTGAAAACAACCAATGAAATACTGTTTTGGTGGTACAATTGCTTCTGGAAATTCTGACAAGTCTTGCGAAAAAACACCTGCTTTTGATGCCGCAATCGCCACTGAAAATGCTGCTAATGTGTTACTAAAAAGCACTCGTATTTGGTGGCAAATTTGCCGCTGAAAATTCTGCATGTGTGTTGCTTTAAAGAGCACAGTTTTAGTGTTGCAATCGCTGCTAGAAAAGACTCGGGTGCAGTTTAGGACATTCTGAGGTACTCCATGTGTTTGCACGTACTGAGCATCACATAAAACAATCTGCCACCAGCTCGCTGCCGCTGACGCCTGGTCACGCCTTTATTCCTTGAAGCATAGTTTACCTCTGCCAAGAAGGTTATGTTTATGTCTTTTGTTACTTTGCATGAAAATAGGCTTGTATTCCATGAAGTGGGTCTTGAGGGTCGCCTGACTGTTGCTTGCTAATTCTTCTCGGTAGGTTTGATCCCCTTCAGACTAAAACCCTCTCACTCTAATAGGATAGGTAGGGATTTCCCCCCAGGGCTAGGTCTCCCTTTCCTTCACCGCTCAAACACTGCTGTCACATTTATATAAATAAGCTCAAAAACTGAACTGCATATACAGACATGACTTTTTGAGTCAAGGCCAATAATAACGTGTTGTGGTGAAGGTCATGGTGAAGATTTGTTTGTGGTTATATAAGGAAAATGTGTTGGGAACTAAATCAAAAATATATTTTTTCCTCTTACCCGTAGTGCTCGTAAGCTCGATTGTTTTGGCGTGAGTTGTTGATTGTTGGTGATATTGGCCACAGAGATGTCTGCCTTCTCTCTGATATAATGGAACTAGATGGCACTGGGATTGTGGTGCTTCAAAAAATACATTTGAAAAACTCAACAGCAATGTCTCTTTTCTGTAACATGCAGAAGGGAGTGTGCATTCATGGTTAGCTCACTGAGCTAGCTAACGTTAGAGCTCAGCTAAGGAGGGCGCCATTCATGTTTGCATCTCACTCTGTCACGAGCATGAGCCTCTAATCCATCAAAGGAAACACTGGGCAGTTAGAGGGGGAATGAGGGGGGGCGTCATTCCCCTTGTTTGTGAAATGACCAAAATGTGTCCCCCTTGTTAACCTGCCTCCCCCACTATTCTGTCCTGACCCAGACCTTTAACCAATGGTTGAGTTGCTCTATCATTTTCATGCTAGCTGGGACTGACGTTGGACTGGAAGAAGCGTAAAGCAGCCTGCTTCACATGGGAGTCCTGGGCTGAGGAATACCTGGACTTACTAAACATGGAACAGGCAAAAAGTTGTAGATGGTACCAATGGAACCGTTCCATACGGTTCCTGTTTTTCATACCCCCTCTGTTGGGGTACCTAGCACACAGATCTGGTACTAAAAGGTGGAGCTGTGAACGCTGCAGTTTGATTGGTCAGTAGGGGACGGTCACTCTGCTCAGGGCTGAGTTGTGGCTGGTTTTGAGGCTCATGTAACCACTGTTCATACTGTGGAGAGTTTTATTAGTAAACTGTAACTGCAGCAGCTGGAGTCGGAGAAAAATAACTTAATTCACTGGGCCGACTGCCGGTGACGAATGTATGAGTTGACGACGTCACCCCACCTTAAATTTCACTGTAATAACTTTGACCACTAGTTTTTATATGACATACAGTTTTAACAATGAGTGGATCTTCTAGCGTTTATATGTATTAATTTTGGCCAGGTTATGTTAGCTGTAGTGTTGTGTCGCTCAAACGAATCTGTTGGGTGAACGTACTGAACTGCATCACTTCCCGAACTGATTTGTTCATTTCTCAGTTCAGTTGAGGTGCAAAGGCTAGGGTTAAAGTACCATGTCCCAAGGTGGTTCCAAAGGTATCATACTGAAAGTGTTTGGTGGAAACGGGGCTTTACATATGCAACATGAATGTCAAAAAAATTCTACTGTTGATGATGACCTCTCTATATTTCTTTCCATGAAGAAAGAAAAGAGTCCTTACATGGATCTGGTGAAAATAACACTGCTTCAGTCATCCATGCACAAGTGATTACATCTTGCTGATCTTAGTTTAAGAGGTCAAATCTCCTTAATTCATGATCTTAGTGAGTATTTTTGACCTCCTTATCTGTTTGCACATGACTTCACCTTTCATGACTTAGCACGTGGAGAGGCTATTTATACCCTGGAAGTTATTTCAGATCAAATTCTGTGTTATCTGTATCAACAAATATGTGAATGAGGTGGAGGCAAAATAAAGCAAAGCATGCAGGAGGAAGAGTGTGTGTGTACGTGGGATGGGTGAGAGGCAGCAAATGAGGGAAGGAGGGAGGGTGAGGGAGAGCAGGCGTGTCCACTCACTCACCATGCTCCAGGGATTAGCTATTTAAAGTCCAGTCTCCCCGCGCCACAGAAACCTTTCCGTGCTGCCAACGAAGACGCAACAGGACGCACAGTTGAGGACGCGCAGAACCGGGCAGAGGACAAACATTTAAATGAGGGGAGCGATAAGAGAGCACATGAAGTGAGGACAGCAGCTGGGGATTATCAATTTATACTCTGAGTCTACAAGTTTATTTCACCAGGTAGGTCATTTAAAAGACTATTTAACCTGTTTAAAGCTCAATGAAATGTATCTATGAGACTGCTGCTGGGTAGATATAATACATTTAGCTCTTATCAGCAGTGTAAGGGTTGCTGTTTTGCTTTTTGGAGCAGGAGGTGTGTCAGTGGGAGGGCTCCTGATCATAAGGAAGCCACTCTTGTATGCTGAGAGCATTTTACGGGCCACTCTAAGTAGAAAAACAACTTGTCAAACTTTATTCTGCACGCCTGAACACACCACTCATTATTCTCTTTGACTGTCAGCACACTGTTTGGGTTGAATAACGGCATTTATGAGCAAGTTAAACCTTAAAAAAATGCATCATCTTCAGGCTTCACTTCACACTTAAATAAGCAGATAAGGAATGTTTCCATCTCTGACGCTTCAAATATGCAAAGAGGTCTCCGGTTAATAGTTTAATCAGGGAGACTGAAGAGATAAGTGATGCATAGTGCTCCAGATGAAAGCTCAGATTAGCCTGTCTGGCAGAGCTGTTCATTCAACCTTCTGCATGCACGCGCACAGCTCTTGCACGCGCATCTAAAAGTAGCATGTGAGACTGTAAACTTAAGTTTTTTTAATATGTTAAACATGGCAAAACTGTAGTGATGGAAGACGTGTTTAGTTTCTTATATATCGCAGTGTATTCTCAACTGCAAGTTAGGGACTGTACTCAAATTATAACAGGGGGTCAGAAATGGGGGCGGGTATTGTAAATTTTATTTTGACAAAAAATAAGATTTTTGGGGAGAAGTAGGGAAGGGTCTTTTTATATTTTCTGCAGCCCAGTCGCCCGAAGAAAATATTGGCGCAGTACGTTTCTGCAAACCACGGATAGGTTACATTTTATGTTTCATTCATGTCATATCAGCGTTTCTACAGCGGTGTCATTCAGTTATAAGAGGACAGTGTGCAATGACATGCAAACGCTAATTTCCGTCTGTAGTCCTACACATAACAAGAAGATGCAATAAATAAGAATAAAATTCAAGGTGCAAGGCTAGCTTGTAAAGTGAAAGGGTTACCAGTGCAGGTGCCTTACGTAATAAAAACAGTAAGTACACACTGTACGATACAGAATACAACGTGAAATGCACGATAACCATGTTATAAAATGAAGCAGATTACCGGTGCTGATGCCGTATATAAGCAAAAAAACAAAACAGTGAGCGAACATTGCATGGTTGAAATACAATATGAGGTACAATTACTATATGTTTCAGTGAGCAGGTTAACATCGGGAGTAGTACGTGAGCTGACTTTGTCGTCGGGAGGTGGCTGCCAAGCTGCAGACCACTGTTCGAGACCGACAAACAACAAAAACGGTTGTTTGTAGTGAGTCATCACTGCGTTTCTAGAGGCTTTTTAGACACTAAACTCTGCTGTTTTTTAGCGACCTGTTGCTGTGTTTCCGACAGCGACAGTGCCATGAAAAGTGGTTGTTTTGTACCGAGATGTCGCTGCATTTTCTGCAGGGATTGTGCGACCAAAAGTGAGTACTTTAAGCCCGAACTGGATTTTTTCTTAACCATTACCAAGTGTTTTTTGTGCCTAAACCTAACCACATGCTAACTACGGCATTGTTGAAACGTAAAGAAACGTTAACTTTCAACCCATCCGCAACATAACAACGTAAAAAGTTAACATATCCGTGGTTTACAGAAATGCTAGCATTGATTCTGCCGATTGGTCCTAAATTTGTAATCTTATTCAGCCTTCCGCGTCCTTTGCGATATAGCTAATAGCATAAAAGTTACATCAAAAAGAAACTGTTCTGGGTTTTATTAATACGTACAACGGTGGCACACATTAGAAGTTTCATGAACATATTAAGGTTTCAAAAGAGGTACACAATTAAAAAGATTATAGCTATTAAAAATGTGCGTGTTTGGAGTGGGCCGATTGCGTAGCCTCTGGTATTGCTACTTGCAGCTTTCTCAAGAGACGCCCATCCGAACAACACTCTACCGCACTTGCTTGGGTCTGGGACTAAAAGCGTTCATTCCAAACGTTACATGACTGATGCTTGAAATGCTTGGGATTGCTAGTGTGACATCTCCAGTCTCTCTACCTTCATCTGTTCTTGAATGCACTGTAGCTACCGACGAGGCACAAGCTGTGCCCAGCACGCCATTTGGCGCTGTAATATTGTATAATTAGTCCACTGCACAGTTGGTGTATACTAATAAATACATCCCGTAGATCTCAAGAGCTTGCACTTGTCACTGCACTTTCTTGACTCCTGGTAGAGTTGCAGCAATACCGTGATATAAAAATTGACGATTATCATACCGTGTCCATTTGCTTATCTACGATATTGAAAAAATTGCAACTTGATGGAGAATCTCAACTTTCTCACTTCCTTCGAGGCTCACTCTGACTGATAATGATAATTCTGGAATACTGTGATACCGTGACGCTGCGGCATTTTTTGAGGCGGTTATCGCACCTTGAAAATCTCATACCGTGGCAACCCTAGTTCCCAATGTTCGGCAATGCACTCGCCAAGAGTAAAGTTGATCGGATAAACAGTTGACGAGACAATCGAAGAGACTCCTTCAATTTTAGTCTGATTTTGACCTGTTGTGGCGGACTGTCCTGCAGTATTTTATTAAGAGAACATTATCAACCCCAGCAATTTCTGAAGTGAATGACAAGGTGCAGCCCCCCTTACCACCCCAAGAACTTTCACACGGTCCCTATACGTCCTTCAAGTGCCCTAAAAGTGTGTTTAAGCAGTGTATTTGAGTGATGCGCTGACAGTATTGCCATTATTTGACGTGTCTGCTGAATGAAAGCTCCACAGAAACATGTTAAAAGCTGCTTTATCCACTGGCTGTGATGAATATGAGGGAAAGAGGATTGTGTGCAGCTATTAATGGACACACACACTTGTGCAGGTATACGTGCAGAGAGTGGTGTGTGCGTCATGCAGCCTGGCAGGGCTGTGTGAGGCTTTGTGCTGTGGGCAGTGACACAAGACTGCACCCCGGAGACTGAGCGGAGAAAGGGGGGAGCTCAGTGGAAATGTGGAGCTGTGGGAAGATTGTTATCTGGTTAGTGTACGCATGTGTGCTCTGCTGCTCACTTTAACACTGTTTACACAGCAGATAAGGGTCCGAGTGTGGAGTGGTGGGGTGGTTTGCAGAGAGAGGAGCCTGACTCATGTTTAGAAGTGGAGAATATGTAAAGATGACGCTTTAAGCTCCCTGTGAAAGCAGCTCCATCAGTCAGCCACCACTGATTGAGCAAGTAAAACCGCATTATTCAGGGGCTGCTCACATCAGCTGCCTGCAGGCTGCAGCTTTCAGAGACAAACATGAGGAGAAAAAGAGGTCACTCAGATCTTCACTCAGTACCTTCCCTCCTTGCTGTTCCTTCTACCTTTCCTTTCTCCTCCTCCTCTCTGTGGCCAGTGTGGGTACAGTCTCTGTGCTCTCTGACTGTGTTTGCCATCTGAGGTTGTTTTTCTCCTCCAGGCTCCGAGGCTGCTGCCAGACCCCACAGCCAATCATGATCTGGGCCCAAAATTCCTCACCACTGACCAGAGCCTGAATATTGTGTGTGTGCAGCTCGTTTCTATGAGGGAACACTGTTAGCGTGCCAAATTATTAATACAAAAAGAATTTATAGCATAGGTGGGGAAAATCACGGTCACTCAGTGCTGCTTCTGCTCTCTTTGCCTCACAATGTGCGCTATACTGTGAGCTCTCGTTTCACAGGCAGAGCCCCTAAACTGACCGAACCATAATGGGTTCACTGTCTGTAAACGGGGTCGGGTTTCACACACACACCTGCGTGAAAATGAGAGGGGAGGTGCGTTAGCTGGTTAAGAAATGGAGGGAAAAGAAGAGCTTTTTTCTGCGTGAATTTAACCCCAACAGAGAGTCTGTCTTTCGCTTTGTTGACAGGACTCTCAGCTCTGTGTCACTGTGCGTATGTGTGAGCTGTCACGTCTCAAACTGGGAGTCGAGCAGCACGAGGAATCAGCGGTAAACACTGAGGGAAGAAAACAGGATTAGGATGTCAGCTGATCACTGCTCTCCAGTTTGTTGCAATCACAGTTTACTGTTTGTCTTCAGATACCAGAATCTGTGTGATTAATCAACAGTGGTGCTCAGAGCTTTATCTCACTGGGAGTTGTCTTCGGGTATCTTTGTCATTGTTTTGCATCTCTCTGTGGCTGATATGAGTGTTTGCAAAGCCTGTTAGTCAGTCTGCATTTATCTGTGGTTGTTTCAGAGACTCTCTGAGGTCATCTGTTTGTAGCCAGTTCTGTATTTCTATGTGGTTGTTTTGGCTCCTGTAAGTTGTTTTGCATCACTCATCTCACATTTAGAGGCCCTTTGTAGCCGTTTCGGGTATCTTTGTAGTTGTTTTGAGTCTCTTTGTGAACTCAATTTGTGTACGTTTTGCATCTTTTTGTGGCCATTTTGCATCTCTTGGCAGTTGTTTGGATCTTTTGTAGTTGTTTGGCATCTCTTTGTAGGTGTTTTGCAATTTTTTTGTGGTTGATTTCAATGGATTTGTGGTCTTTTTGCATCTCTTTGTTGTCGTTTAGAGGCTTTTGTAGCCATATTTGATGTCCTTGTAGGTGTTTTGGGTATCGTTCTAGTTATTTTGTGTCTTTTTGTAGTTGTTTGCATCTCCTCATGGTCTGTAGTAGTATCCGTTTGTTGTATTTTCGCATGTATTTGTAGATGTTTTACATATTTTTGTAGTTGCTTGGCATCTTTAGTAGTTGTTTTGAATCATCTTGTGGTCTTTAAGCAAATCCTGTTAGTCATTTTGCATCTTTTGTAGTTTTTGGCATCTCTTTGTGGTTGTTTTGCAATTCTTTATGGTTGATTTGAATCGATTTGTGGTCTTATTGCATCTCTTTGTTGTCCTTTACAGTCTTTTTGTAGCCATATTTGGTGTCCTTATAGTTGTTTCGCATATCATTTTAGTTGTTTAGTGTCTCTTTGTAGTTGTTTTGCATCCCTTACAGATAATTTTGCATCTCTTCGTGGCTGTTTTGCATCTCTCCGTGGCTGTTCGTATCTGTTTGTTGTTGTTCTGCATTTCTTTGTTAATGTTTTGCATCTCTTTGTAATCATTTTGTGTCTCTTTGTAGTTGTTTTGCATGCCTTGGTAGTTGTTTTTGTAGTTGTTTTCTATCTCTTTGTGGCTGTTTTGCATCTCTTTGTAGTTGTTTTGAATCATCTTGTGGTCTTTAAGCAAATCCTGTTAGTCATTTTACATCTTTTGTAGTTTTTGGCATCTCTTTGTGGTTGTTTTGCAATTCTTTATGGTTGATTTGAATCGATTTGTGGTCTTATTGCATCTATTTGTTGTCCTTTACAGTCTTTTTGTAGCCATATTTGGTGTCCTTATAGTTGTTTCGCGTATCATTTTAGTTGTTTAGTGTCTCTTTGTAGTTGTTTTGCATCCCTTACAGATCATTTTGCATCTCTTCGTGGCTCTTTTGCATTTCTTTGTAAATGTTTTGCATCTATTTGCAATCATTTTGCATCTCTTTGTAGTTGTTTATGTAGTTGTTTTCCATCTTGTTGTGGTTGTTTTGTGTCCTTGTTGTCTTTTTTTATCTCTTTGTAGTTGTTTGCATATCTCTATAGTTGTTCGTATCTGTTTGTTGCTGTTTCGCATTTCTTTGTTAATGTTTTGCATCTCTTTGTAATCATTTTGCGTCTCTTTGTAGTTGTTTTACATCCCTTAGTAGTTGTTTTTGTAGTTGTTTTCTATCTCTTTGTGGATGTTTTGCATCTCTTTGTAGTCGTTTTGAATCTCTTTGTAGCTGTTTTGCGTCTCTTTGTAGTTGTTTTGAATCTCTTTGTGGTCGTTCTGTGTCTCTTCCTGGTGATTTTAATGTCTCTATAGCTGATTTATTGTCTTTGTTGTCGTCTCTTTTCAGTAAATTTGCATGTTTTTTGTGGTCGTTTTGCATCTCCATCTAATTGTTTTGTGTCTCTTTGTAGTTTTTTTGACTATTTGTGGTTGTTTTGCATTTTTTTGTGGTTGTATTGTAACTCTGTGGTCGTCTTGCCACTGCCTGCTGATGTGTGACCAGGTAAAGGTTATACTTAAGGTTCGGTAACTTGCAGCAGAGACACTAAAGCTACACAACTCTTCTTTTACCTCAAAGAACAATTATGATAGAAACAGCTGAGATCCATCACCTCCCTCTGCTCCATTTCACCTGACCCATTTCTTAACCCGATTAGACTAAAATAAATACCCCTTTTTTCACTCTAAGTAAACACTGCTCAGTGCTGGCGTGTGGCCCTGACTTTATCTTATCACTCAGAGGTGCCACAGATACTGCAGAGGGCAGCCCTCTACAGTGAATTTCACTGATGTGTTGCTCAATAACTCAGATGTACAGTACCTGCAGCGTTAGATCAAAGATCAGGAGCGTAATTCAGGGTCCAGAAACGCCTCAGTGGAGAACACTATTGCAGGCGAGAGCACAAAGTTTTTTAATTCTTAAAATGAAAACAATGGTTGAAATATGCACCTGTCCGCCTGTTAGTCATAACATCGACCTCTATGTAACCTGGAGAGGGTTTATAACTCCTCTGGCGGCCGTAGCCCATTGACGTGCTTTTCCAGGATTAGGCGGCGTAGAGGATGATGCTGGCGCTGTAAATACTGACTTGACTGGCTGGTTGCTGGGACACTGTGCCGTCCGGTCACATTGTCAGCTTATGTTAGGATATCATGTCGCTGAAGTGCAGGGTCATAATTCCATTAAACTGTGACCTGGTGATGAGACAAGGAGCTGTCAGCAGGCACTCGGACACGCTGGAACTGTGATAAGGCAGCTTAATGGAAGCTTAGAGAAGTGAGCATCCTGGAAGAAGTTGTGTTTAACAAATGTTTAACATCATGTTTGAGAGGAAGCTGTAGTTTAGGATGGATTTGCCTCTGTTTTGTCAGTTTCAAAGGGAAACCTCGGCATTAAAGCGGCTGTAATTTCAGTTTTTGGTTCATATTTTTGCTGATTTTTATGTCTCTGCTCCCTCCTCTCTCTTTACAGACATCTGTGCCATGGGTGTGAAGATGCTGCAGTGTTTTCCTTTCTACAGACGCTGCAAAGAGCGGTGCAAGAGCAGGCAGTGCCCTCCCGCGGCAGGTGACGAGCAGCTACAGCCCGAATAAATAGCCATTTCATGACGAAACACTCCGATAAAGCCTGACTTTCTATCTCTCTCTTCCTCAGTTCCCATTGAGGAGATGAAGCCCCGCCTGTGCTCGACGACATCCTCGGGCAGCGAAAGCGAAGGAGCGGGAAGCCTGAGTCGGGGCTCCCAGATATACTTCTCCACCAAGGCCAGGCTGTCTTTTAGACACCAGCTGGACAGCAACATCAACGCAGTGGACGCCACCTACTGAGGAGGACGAGGGGCTGAAGAGGAGATAAATGGACTCCTGTGTTTAAAAGTTTCCCGTTGCCCATTCATGCTTGGACGCTGCGGTGCGGACTGTTAGCTGAGCGAGTGCATCTATCGCCACCTCTAGATGTGATCGACAATAGTTGTGCACGACCACTTGTTTACAGAATTCACAACCAAAAAGTGCATTACTTTTTTTTTATTGTTTCCTTTGTTATTTCTTTTTTTTTTTTTGACAACCTTTGTGTGGGGGAAAAAAGCAGATTCTTGAATTTGTTGTTGAGTTTCGGTTTCACAAAGCAGGATGAGGGAGTTCACTGTTCAAGTATCAGGTTTCTCACACCTTCTTAAACATCAAATTCACTTTTCAAGGTCTTTCCAGGCCCAATTTCCTCAAATTCAAGGACCCTACATGGCGTTTACCTCAACCACTCATGCACGCATGTGACTGTCACACTTTCTCCGGCTATGACCTAAAAAAGTCCAATCAAAATTTGTGATCATGAACTACTGCTCTCTCTAAAGCCAGAAACCAGAGAAGGAAGTCTCGAACTAGTGATGTCATAGGGATAAAGTCTGGAGATGCTTCATAGACAGTGAATAGGAGACTGATTTTGTGGCGTTCTCAGTTCTGGAACGGCAAATGTCGCCATATGCTCAGAACATTCACCAGGGTGCTCTCAGCGTCACCTAGAACAGTGGTTCCCAACTGGTGGGTCATGGCAAATAGCAAACTAGCATGAAGACACGTCCAAACTTAAGTATGACATTGAATATATTATACTGTGGGACCTCGAACTAATGACGAACAAGAAATTTGGACCCCATGGATGGACCAGTTGGGAACAACTGATTGAGAGCATCCTACCCAATTCATTGTCTATGTCCGAAATTCCGTACGATCATGATATTTAGTAGGCCGAACCAGTATGTGAGCTTCTTTTAGCATGGTACGAAACTTTAGTATGTGGATTGCATACTACTTCCTGTTAAATATAACAATATGTTAACACTGCACGCTACACCAGCATAAATATCCTACAATGCAACGTTAAAGACAGCAATGTTCGTCTGAAAGAGACGGACTTGATGGGAGAAACCTTGACCCATGCTTACGAACATTTTGGGGACAGGAAATTGGCGACGCAGATGTTGAGGTGTAGAAACTGTCGATTATTTTTTTGGGCACGCCAGATCACCATGGTTACGCATCTCCAACCTGCAAATTGGTTCTCAGGAAGCAAGTAATTACAGCTCAGTGGTATTAATTTACACAAACGTATGTTGAACGAGAGTGCTACATGTTGGGTGTGTAGTGCGCATAATGCTATTTCAGATGCAGTGATTGTCTGTGAGGCAGCTCCAGACGTGTGACATCACAAATTAGAGATTTTGCACTCGATATTGAATTACGCTGACCGATATTTTTGGGCTGTCTCAGACCATTGGATTACGATGCATTAATTTTAAAAATGGATGTGATTACCTTTCAAGTAAAAATAAGAAATAATAAGCACCTACATTTCTATTCTTGTATAAATTATATAAATTTAAGCACTTTCAATGACCCTCGTTTATTAATGTCTACTTTACAACACTTTTAAGGCCTTGTTTTGTCTTCAAATTCACAAACTTTCAAGGACCAGTGGGATCCCTGAAGTATAATGGTGAATGTCTTCATCCAGACCTCTTGAAAATCATGTTTCTAAACCGACTGTTGAAGTTTCTCATATCCAGAACATTTTTACTTTCTGATCCTGCTGATGTGACAAGACAATGAAAGGAAACAGAGGAGGACGCTCAGCAGCTGTTCCTCTTTTTGCCTCTAGTTAGTTCCTCTTTTGAGAGCGTTCAGTAAACTGAGCTGCACAGCAAGACATATTTCTCTTAGGTATTGTGTCAGTCATGTTTGGCTTCAGCTCACTCTGGCTAACTATTTTTCTCTCATATTTTTGTAATTAAAAAAAAACTCCTGGTTGCATTTGATATTGAAATGTATTTACTTTCTTTCTTTTTTTTTTAATAACAAACCTTCAGGATGAACATGGTTCTGTATTTGCCGACGATGAACACTTGTGAATGTTAAGTGCTGATGATCCCAAGTGACTGTGAAAACCTGCTGGAATTTCAAAATTCAATGTTCGTCCTTTGATGCAAAAATCATTACCATGTCTTCAAATCTACAGTATGTCAAAAGAAAAGTATCTTTATTCTTTACTAACAAAATAACAACTAAAAAATGTACATTTAAAAACGTCTCCTGTGTTTTTGTTGTTGGTGAATGTGAAGTTTCGCAGCATTAAATGTGATGATTACACACAGTGATGTACAGAAAGCATTGCTCCAAAAGTGACTGACATTATTTTTCACGTCGCAACAACGTTTATTTAAGAAATTAGTTCACTGGTATAAAAAAAACAAAAACAGTCTATAGACAAACTCCAAACTAGTGACCTCATCACTGCATGTTTTTGGGTTTGGAGATGACGCCGTCGGGGTAGCGACTCTTAAATCGAGCCACGACGTCGGGATCCAGGAGATGAATGCCATCCAGCTGGTTTCCAAGAGTTACCCTACACATGGAGAAGGAAAAAGATCAGTCATTCAGGACATGTAAATAAAATACGCAGAGGAGTTGGTCTTGAAACAAAAGCGAGATGGTGTGTTACCAGTTGGGCTGGACGTTGTGGGGACGACCGAAGAGCTCGATCTTCCTGGTGCCGGGTGAGAGTCTCTCGATCATGCCGTAGATCTCGTCTGGTTTGTGACTGGTGGAGCGGACCTGGAAGAGAGCATTTCAGATGAAGAGATGGAGTATATATAATATCTGAGACAACCTTTTTCAAGCACAATAGTTTACCTCGGCTACAATGACGTCGCAGTCCAAACCTCTGTTGAATCCCTGAGGGTTCCCCTTTACACCCACCTGAAGAAAACAAATTGTTGTTTCACATGTTAGACGGTTGTCCGACACGCCTTTGCAGGCACGTTGACAAAGAATGAGCCTGTAGCAGCTCAGCACCTTGCTTCAAAACATCCTATAGCTATGAGTGGCCTTTTAAACTCCCAAAAATGAATGAACAAAGAGAAGAAACTCCTGGAGGCAAGATATGTAATAAGACAAACATACCAGACAGTGCTCCTTCCCGTGGTTCAGCCAATGGCCCGTCCTTCCTGTGCGGATGATTCTCTGAAGCTGGTTCGTTTTCACCCAAATGATTTCATCCACTCGATCATAGCTGACAGACGAAAGTAATACATAAATATAAGAGCAGCAAGTATTTTAGAAATCAAATGGTGCCCTACAAACTGATGACTTGATGGAAAGACTCACCCCCAGAGACTGAGACACTCTCTGCCCAGCTCCATGGCCCTGTGAGAAGAGACGTTGGGCAGATGATGAGTTTGACACAGCTACATCTGAATGTGCAGAACGAGGACCCTGCCCGCTCTTATAAATGTATTCCAACCTGCATAAAAATGTCTCTGGACTAAGTATTGTTAGATATCATGAATCCCACTAGTACTGCTTAAATGGTAAGTTCAGTAATTTTCAACCTGGTTCCTATTTCCCATCTTTTTGTGTCTATATGTCTGATGGGAGCGACAGTTTTTGAAACCGGTCCAGTATTGAGCGAGAGTGGTGGGGCCACTCGGAGCAATCCAATGTGCACCGTGAATTTATGTGCGCTAGAGGTGTTTGTTTTTGTCACTGACAGGCTCAGATTGTTGTTGTAAGTGTCTGACAACATTATGAAAGGATCCCTACAGAGATAGACCTTTTTGTTAAAGACTAAGATCCTTTTTGTTTAAACAGAAACAACCCTGAAATCGCTGTTGTCAAACTCACCAGACTCCATTTAGAAAAACAGTAATTTTAGAGTGTACAGAGGCAGCGTATTTTCACATCGAGCTGGGTGAATGAAAGGTTTATTTCAACCAAACCAGAGTTGATGGTTACTGGAACAGTGGAAAGATGAACCAAGATGGTTTTGTGAGTTTTATTTTGTTTCTGTTGACTCTGAATGAAGTGTGTTTCACAAAGATAAAATCACTGATTTTTTTAAATGAAGTCTGGTGGGTCTGAAGACGGTAAATTTGGGGCCGTGTCTATTTAAACAAAAAGGATCTTACTGTAAGAGCCACTTCAGCACATATTGATATTTGGGGAGAATTTCTGTGTTGATATGACATATCATTTTGGTTCTGACGATATTTAAGTTTACACAACAGTTTCTGTATATTTTGAATAGTGTATGGTAGTGGACTATACTAAGGTCATGTTTATATTTACTTTATTTATGAGGCAGAATACAGGCACAAGTTATTTGGTGCCGTAAGGCAGTTTAGACGCATGACAGTCGGAGATTGTGGACAACGTTGCGCGTTAAAGTCGACCTCATGTTTGTGTTGATTTGGATCATATACGTTTTTGACCGTGTTGAAGTATGATAACGGGTAATACATAAGCATATATAGAAACAGGACATTGAGTTGGTAGTGGACCATGCAAGATGTAATCTTGGAAGGACATGGCCTGCCATTTTTTTCTCTTTTTATTTGTACTCTCAATGAACCTGCCTCATGTGAGTACTGTGGATCTTCAGATAAGGAACAGAAACACAAGTCAAAACCGAGACACCTCACAAACTAAGTGGTTTAGTAAATTTGGTATGTTGACTACATTTACTATTTAACAAATAGTTGTTACCATTAGTCACTTAGACACAACCGAGTAAGCTCCAACTTTTTAGAGGGAAAAACTTTAAGGTGGGTAATAAAGTGCAGCTCGTCTGTGAGGCTGTCACTTCAAAACAAATAAGAGAAAACTGTACAGTATTTTTTCATTTTTCAAATGTATTATTCAGATTTTGATCTTTGGTTCCAGATACATTTACTGCAGACGTCTATATTTTGTTTAGGGTTGTTTGAAAGCAATCAGTGACCATTAAACTCCAGAAACCAGGTAAGTCAGTGTTTAGTTCAAGGACATCTTGACATTGTAGGAAATCAAGTCACATAAGGATACATGGCTGTTGACCTGTTAAAATCTATCCTGTTGTGAGATGGTCTAATGACGTACTAGGCTTCCCAACAATATCACTGCTGGATGTGCATTTAATAGCCTTTCTAAACACACAAAAAACAAACCTCGAAACAGAGAAACGTTCACTTGCCAAACCGGACTGTTGTAGTTACCTGCCGGTGACCCAGAGGAAGAGGAAGCCGTCATCTTGCAGGATGGGGATGTTGAGTTTTCTCATCTCGTCATCAGTCAGCGTACCATAGGGCAGCTCCATGTGGATGTCCCACGGAGGGTCGGCCATCACCACAGCAAACTTACCGAGGATGGACACGTCCAAGTAGCGGATATCACAGCAGATCCACTGCAGGGAAAAACACCACCTCTGTCACTCTCATAACCTGCCCAAAATATTCCTACCCATCTCTCCTCAGCGCTCCTCTCTCCTCCTCACCTGCGAGGGGAACAGTTTACCCACGTTGCTGTCGGCGTCCCCTGCGCAGAGGCCGAGCTCCGTGGTCCCGGCCTGGGGCCCCAGCAGGCTCCCCTCGGCCTCTGGAGGGCTGTCGATCTCATAGTGGACGTATTTGCAGGTGTCCATGTGGAAGCAGGTGTTGAGGAAGGAGCAGTCGCCGAGGCTTTCGTCTGTGTGCTTGTTGATGATGCGACTGAACGAGAAAATGTGTCACAGAGTAAACATTTTAATGAGATGTCATTTTATTTTAAACAAAAAGGATCTTTCTCTTTTAAACAAAGGTCTATCTCTGTAGGGATCCTTTCTATAATGTTGTCAGACCATCATTAGAATGAGGACAACCTCCACTATTACATATATGTGAGATGAAAAACCTGAAAAAGACACATTATGTCTTTAAATTTGATTAAAATGAAACAGCTGTTGCAACAGTGAGGCCTTTCTAAGTTTGAAATGTCGACCTATATTTACATTAAAACCAGAACTTTGTCAGGCTGTGGTGTTTCTGATCGGAGCAGTATTCTATTACCTTGAGTATAGTGACCCCTTCAGGCCAAAGCAAGTATTTTTCTTCTTTAAGGAATATTTTAGGGCATTTTATACCTTTATTTGATGGTTAATAGCAGAAAAGATGACAGGAAAAGACAGGAAATACAAATGAGGAATGAGATGCAACAATATTCTGCAAACAAGGGCCAGTGCAGTTCATAGTTGGAGCCCCCAGTGTCTTGTTTAAAGTTTAAAAATACTAAAGAAAGATCTCGTGTGTGGTGGCATGAATACAGACAAGAAAAAAGTATGCAGAGGAACACTGACCGGAAGTGTAACTTGGTGCACGGCTGTGGCGTGTCACCGGAGCGTATACACTCCTCTTTGGTCCCGTGGTCGCAGAACTCTTGGACTTGAGCTCGGCCGCGAGACCGGAACTTTTCCACGATGGACTGCTCCTTAGCTGTGCTGGCATTAAGCAGCTCCAGAATCTCTCGGCTCACCTGGGAACAATAAATAACATCACATCTGTACTCACACCTCCAAATTATCCTGCTTCTTCTTTGTGTGGATGAAAATGTACCTGGTTCTGAGATATTAGTCGATCTCCTCGACCTTCCTACCTTCTTGCTCTGCTGCTCTTTAGTGGACTGTTGGTTCAGGAGGCTCTCGATCTCCATGTCCAAATGGGATGACTGGCTTTTACTACTCCTGCCCTTCTTGTCAGCCCCGCTCCCTGATGCAGAAGGCCCCGCCAGCTGAGTGGAGGAAGCCGGCGTCAGAGAGGTGAAGGACGAGTGCGGAGGAGAGGCAGAGCTCTGAAGTGAGGGCGGGAAGCCTGGAGCTCTTTTGTGGTGTGTTGGATCTTCTGCTTTTCTCTTGACTCCAGCCCGTTGGGCTCCAGCCCCGGTCCCGATCATGGCCCATAGTTTTGTGTGGTCCACTGCTACCACGACCGAAGGGGAGGAAGTGGTAGAAGAAGAGGCTGATGTGGGCTGCCGCACTTCGATGAGTTCCTGAGCAGAGAATTTGAGCAGCAGACTCTGGATGCACCCATGACTGACAGCTGTTTCAGACTGATACAAACAGAAAGAAAAAGTTTTTAATATGACACAAACAAGCTCAATGTGACATATTTTAACTTGCTCCATATGCCAAAAGTATTTCCGTGCTTAGACACCACGACAAAGACTCACACTGAGTTCATTTGTGATGGCGAGGGAGTCCGTTGGCAGCGACAGACTCAGATCAGACAGATACGCCAGCAGCCTCTTCTCTAGCTCCGGGTCTGGTGGTTTCTCCGTCTCCTCCTGTGAGGAGAGCGGAGCTGACGGAGCCGGGCTGTCACTCCTGGCCGTGGGACCCTCCGTGCTGCTTCCACCGTCTGAGCGAGAGGAGAGAACAGAGTTAACACCCTTGTTTGGAAAAAGGTTTTTAAGCTTAAAAAATGAATTAGTGTCGTCAATGTTTTGCATAACTTAACAGTCAGACACTCTGCGTCGTTTTCAATCGTTACACTTATAATTCACCCCCACAGTTACTATTTATATATCAGTTATTCAGGCAGTGTTACCTTGAATTGCTGATGAAGACTTTGTTTTTATTTGGATGTGAGGTTGTGCTCAGAGAAAGACGAGCCCAAAAACTACAGATAATGGAAGTATCAAAAAAAGAAAGGTCTCCCCTTTGAAAATAGATAAACACATGTACACGGTATGATATGACGGTATACCTTGAAACAGGTATAGCACGGTATTGATATATCAATATATTGCCCAGCTCTACTCAATTAATAAAAGACACTACCACCAGTTTAATCGATACTTGAAATGATCAGTTTAAGTACAGTCCTGTCGTTACACATTATAATTATCAAACATCAAGAAAAATACTTAAACTTTTGAGGAATTCGCCACAAAAACAAACTGTTTTCTTATCTTGTTTTGTCTCAAACATGGTTTCCTTTGGAGCAGCGTTAGTAGCCACTTACAGGATAAAAGAATACTTGTGCTGCAGCCAATTAATCATTTAACTTCTTAACAAAAGGTTTAAAGTTTGACAGCAAAACATTTGCAGCTAAGAGCAGATTTAAAGACACCACTGTGACTTCAGGAGACAACTGGCGATATCTTATAGACTCTATATTTGACTTATTAATTGGTTAAATACGCAATGGATTATTCAATAACAAACACAGTGGTTATTTGGTGCCCTGCTGGTACCCGCTCTCCGGTGTGAACGTACCCGCGGACAGTTGTGCGGGGTCCTTCCGCCGCCGCTGCAGCCTCTCCCGCAGAGAGTCCAGCTGCTTCTTGTGCGCCTGGATGTTGCTCCATGTGTCCGACATGACGAGCTGGGGTCAACGCCAACACAACACCGACACCGGGGACACGGTACAACGTTTAGACAACAGTTGAACACTGTCCGCCTTGTTTGGGAGCGAAAGATGTATGGTCCGTGATGTTAAAGCGTCCGACGGGCATCTTGAGTGAGAAACGTTCCGGCTGACTGGTGCTAGTGTCGACGAAGAATCCTAATTGTTATATTATTTAAAATAAGCGTGATAGTTTTATCTCCCTGTGCTGAAAGATGAATTTTTAGCGACGATAAACGACTCAATTAAAAATGTATTTGTTCGTTTGTGGAGCGGTTCTCTGTCGGAGTCATTTAAAGTACGGACGAATCAAACTTCCGGCGTCCCAGAAATTAAAAGCCTGTTTCTCCTGCGCCAAAACTACTTCTATCCGCGCTGTTTCCGAAAATAAATTATTTCTGCCATTATATTAACATTACAGCTTTATATTTAACACTCTTCTCGCAGCTTTGGTGCATTTTGCGTCACCGCCGCGGCTGCTTTTACTCCGCTGCTGCTGCTGTGAGCTAACTTAACGCAAAGATGGCGGAGGACGAGAAGAGTGGGGAGCCTTTGAAAGAGAAAGACGAGCTGCAAATTCTCAAGGTGTGTATTCCTAATTATATCACGCTAATATTTAAACCCACCAAGTGCGTGAGCCGTCATGTTGTGTATACTTCTCATGAGGTCATGCTTTGCCTCTTAGTTTACTCGCGGGACATCTGAACGACTCGTTACTATAACAACTGACATGCTAACACATTTAGTTTCCAGCCTTTTAGCCCTTTAGCTTAATTTCTGTTGCTATGTCGGATCTATGGAGTCAGTGATTTTTATTTTATGGGTAGAATACCTTCAAATAATTATAGTTACACCATTAAACCGCCAGATACATGTTTCTGCATACATGCTGAGCTTGCATCTGTCCACTTCTTGCTGAGTCACTACATTATCATTGATGCACCGTGTGCAAGTGCAAGGTCTCACACCTTAATCTTCTTTATCAATAACCTTACACAGTTTTAGACACCATTAGCACAAATGCAGGTGCACATACTGACATGATTTGTACCCAACGGCTGTATTTAGTTTGATAAATCTGTTCTGATCGGTTTAAAGTCTTGAAATCTTGCAGGTACATAATTTGGGCAAGTATCTAAACAGTATTAGTGTTGTGAAAATATAGATTTCTGAATATTTGAACTGGTTTCAATGCTCAGTGTCTTATTTTTAATGTCTACTACAGTCATTCTGTTGTTCTCAGCTGTTATACGTTGTCATGTTATATTTAACCTTTATAAATTTTGTCAGAATTTCCCTGTGGTATCGAAAACAGTATCACATATCAATATTTTTCAAGGTGTTGCATGTTTTTCATATCCAATTTCTTATGACTTCATAGATGCTGTGCTCCTTGCAGTTTCTGAGATACAGCCAGTTACTTATCATGCTATATTTAGCCTTTGGGCACATGGGACTGAGCAGCAGTGCCAGGCGCTTTAAAGACTAAATATAGTATGTATGATAAGAAAAATGCATTATACAGCCACACAGTTCTGACTGATTTTTAAAAATTCCTTCACCACATTCACCAGTAATAGACTTGGTAAAAGGACCTGCACTTGTATGGTGCATTTCTAGTCTTCCGACCATTTAAAGCACTTTTACATACACGTCACATTCACCCATTCACACACACATTCATATACTGGTGACTGAGGCAACTGTACAAAGTGCCACCTGCTACTCAGTATGAGCATTCGCACGCACTCACACACCAATGGCAACATTTGGGGCAGTTCAACATGCAGACTAGAGGAGCTGGATGACTTGCTCCTCCTCCTGAGCCACAGCCACTGTGTCGCACTTGACAACAGAGACTCTGACATCTTGATTTTTAGTTCCAATTGTGGGTCAAACACCTACAACACTGCATCCTACAATTCCCATCATGCAACGTAACAGGTTCTTTCACAAAACCCCCTCCGTCTATCGTCCTTGTGATGAGTAAATGTGGAAAATCTGCAACATGGCAAGTATCACAAGATTTTTAGAGTCAATTTTTACAGTTTTTAGTTCTTAGTTTCTGATATTTCTTTTGTCAGACATGCTAGTTCTCATCTTTATAATGGTTGGTGGGCTGTAAAAACACGATGGACAAATATTTAAATACATCCCAAGACTTGGTTTTATCCTTTTCGCCCTGATAAAGCCTGATATGATGTATTTTGTTGTGTTAAAAACAAACAAGATCACAAAAAATGAACATATCACCATTGGTGCTTCTCGAATGGCACAAGAATGATTTAGCTGTGAGAAACGTGCCTTTGTTCTATTTTTAAATCTGTTTAAAATTCATGAAGTTGTCTTTTTCTAACATCTACTCCTCCTCCTTCTCCATCAACAGGAGCTCGTGGATGACCTGTATAATTTCAGAGATTGCTATTTCGAGACTCACAGTGTGGAGGAAGCCGGGAGGAAACAAAGCGATGTCGCGCAGGAGATCGAAAAGACACTCAAGAAGCTGGAAGAGAAAGAAGGTGAGCGTTACGTTCACTACAGTTTTTAATATACAGAATATAATCGACAGTTACTGTATCTCTGTGATTACAATGTCCCGCAGATCTCTTCAGACACAAAGCAGAGTTTCTGCTACAGAAGGGCAGGTGTCTCAACGTGGCTCCAGATTTCAGTTCCGTAGCAGAAGAGTGCCTTTCACGCGCTGTGAAGCTGGAGCCCGGCCTGGTGGAGGGCTGGAACACACTGGGGGAGCAGTACTGGAAAAAAGGAGACCTGACTGGTGCCAAGAACTGCTTCACTGGAGCCTTGCAACAGGTACAGTAAGGACAGAGAGAGAGGGAGCTGTTGTTAACTCAGTGAAGCACGCTAAGTTTTACGTATAAACTCACTTTGTCCTGTGCCTCATCTTCCGCTTCTGTAGAGCAAGAACAAAGTGTCTCTACGCAACCTGTCCATGGTGCTGAGACAGCTGCCGACAGCGGACAGCAACGCACAAGGCAAGCAGGTGCTGGAGAGTGTGGACATGGCCCGGCAAGCTATCCAGCTGGATGTTGCAGACGGGACGTCCTGGTGTGAGTAGGGCGTCTGGGTACTTAAAGAGCAGAGAAGAAGAGTTAGAGGAAATTATGTGCAATTCTAAAGTTGTATTTTCTGTTTTGTTTTTACAGATATTCTGGGAAATGCCTATGTGTCCCTGTTTTTCAGCTGTGGACAGAATCCACAGTTGTCTCAACAAGCTCTAAGTGCCTACGCACAGTCTGTGAGTCCTGAGCTCTGAGCATGTTCGTTCTGATCTATCCACACGACCTTCACTAATGTTTCACCCCTCTTTTTTGCCATTTGTAGGAGAAAGTGGACAGGACTGCCTCTTGTTACCCGGAGCTGCATTTCAACCGAGCCACTCTATTCCAGTACGAGGAGATGTACGGGTCCGCGCTGGGCGGCTACAGCCGAGCCGCAGCGCTCGACCCCGGCTGGGAGGAGCCTCCGGAGAGAGAGAAGCAGCTGTTGGAGTATCTGGGGAAAGTCAAAGAACTCATAGAGAACAAGGTAGGGAGGAAAATGGCAAACACAAGTTCCTAGAGCTGCAGGTGACGACTTTAAATGTCTTGTTTCGTCAGATCAGCAGTTCAAAACCTAAAGATATTTAAGCTATGTTCACACTGTACAATGAAATGAAAGAAGCTGAAGGACATTACGTTATTAGGAAAAATATATATATCCTATATGTACACCTTAACTTGTTTAACTGAGAGAAAGATGTCCTCAGAAGTGTCTGTCAGCTTTGAGTCTGTTGGCTTACATTGACACATTGTGATCAAGCTGACAAAAAGATTTCATTTTCACCACTAGGTGGCAGCAAAGCACATCCATATCTCTTGTTTTGCTCCTAACCTTCAGTCTCTCCATCTCCTCAGGGGAAGGTGAAGGCGCGCCGATTGAGGACGATGCTCTCTAACCTCAGCACGTCATCCCTGGGTCCCTGCTCCTCCCCTCAGTTCCGTTCCCCGACAGGCCGCGTCGGCAGCCTGGAGCCTCGAACTCTGTCCTCCCTCACGCACGGTCACAACGCCGGGGTGGCCGCCCTGGGAAAGGTGGTGTTCAGCCTGGCGTCTGAGGGTCGCATGGCCTTGTGAGTACAGCATAAAATCTCATGTGTCCACTCGCTGCTTCCTTCAGTATTGGCAAGTTCTCCACTCGATGCTGTAAAATCTTGCTCTCTTCTTCCTCCAGCACGTTCGGCATGGTGGACAGCGAGGAGACGTGTATAGTGGTGATGGTGTACAACACAGCGGACAGCTGGGGCGTCCTGATAGGAGACACTGTAGTCATTCCCGAGCCTCAGGTCAAACGAAATAGTATAACGCATAAAGATCAGGTCAGTGTTTCTTCATGTGTGCAGTTCGAAATGTACAAAATAATGTCTCTCTACATGGTCTGACCGACGTTTCCTCTCTCTGGCAGTCGTTTGACTTCAGGAGTATACGAGTAGACTCTCCTCTGCTCCTCATCGTCAACGGCAAGAAACAAAACATCCAAAGTCAGATCGCTGTCTCAGTCAGCTACAAGCCGCAGAGCGAATGAGCTGAACAAGCGAGAGGAAGTGCAACAACAGGACCAAGTCTTTCTGGGTTTTTAAGAAGCGTTTGAAAATATGGACGTGTGACATTTCCAAAGTTTGTGCCTGTTTTATGTGTTGTTTTGTACATAGAGGTCACCTTGTTACTTTGTCTTTAGATAGACTCTTTGTTTATATTTATAAATAATTCTTTTTTTGTATTCTGTTGTTGCAGAGACAACACGGACCTCTTTTTTTGTAAATGAATGAACTTGTGATGATGACAATGTGATGTCAGAATTGTGACTTAAGTTTACCCCGAAATATAAAATCCTTTCATCCTAAACGCTGTTTGAGTGGTGTAGATCGCAAAGTAGGGTCGCAGGGCCACCAGGTGTCCCCAAAACTGTTGTTTGAAATGCACAAAAAAAAATCCACACATTGGGCCTCATTCACTAATATGTGCGTGGAAATGTTCTTACTTTGCGCACAAAATAAGTGCGTATGCAAAATCACCGTGGGATTCATGACACCTGCGCAGCGGCCAATTTTGTTCTTACCACCTTGCGTATGTGTGTGAATCAGAATCATTCTAAATTGACAGGCGCGTGTCCGCGATCTGCAATCAGCATACTACCACGCCCCCGTTTCTCCATATAAGGAAACAGCTTGCCTAGATTTGATTCATGAATGAAGGAAGCGGTTACGCGAGGAGAGAAGTAGTAAATGTCACAGTTTGTTAGAAGCGATGGCGCCGGGTCTTACAGGAATGCCATGGGTCGTTGCAAGATTGTGGAGGACACAGCATGCCAGGATGATCTTGCACACCTTCTCAGGGGTATAAAGTAGTTTGCCAACGGCCGTATCTGATCCAAACACATCCAACGGCCCTTAAGCACGCCAAAAGTGCGCTCTACGGCGCGTGTGTGGGCATGTATGTTATTATAGCGCACCTCTTGAGGGGTTTCAAGGTTTGCGTATGGTGTCATCAGCCATGTTTTAAGGCCATATGCCCGGTCACCCAAACAATATAACATTTTAACATTAACGGAATAGAGACTTACTAAAAATACTAACTAAAAGCAATTGAAATAAAAGACTAGAACAAAAGATGCTCACCAACAAGCCATCCACTTCTCACAGCCCCTGCCTCCAAACGCATTCCCACTGTACTGTTTTGCAAAATAAATGAGTCGTGGGTGCCTCCTGGCCAGCGGGCCACAGCCTTAAGGATATGGCAGTCGGCATTACAGCTCATCTGCACGCTGATGGAGTGATAGTTTTTCTGTTCATGTTGTTGTTAATATTTTGATTGTCACAATGATGAGGGTGAACGTGTGTCAATTTCATGGTAATTTAATCCATTTGGCCAATATATTAGTAAATTAATGATTTTAAAAAATGTTAATTAAATCTCTTTCATGAATGTGGTTTTATAGACTCTGCACGTACTTAAAAGGTATGTTTGCATTTTCTATGTCAGTTCGGCCTTCCTCATTTGTGCGTACGCATGGTCTGAGGCAGTTCTAAATTTGTTCGCAGATTAAGAACAAATTCGGGTAAGAAAATATTGATGAATCCCGGATTTGTGCGTCAAACGATCGTACGCACAGTTTAAGCACAGATTTGTGCGTACACACTGTTAGTGAATGAGGCCCATTGTTATTTGGCTCCTGTTATTATAAATGCAACATTTCGGTCAGATAGACGTCATCAGTCATTAACAAGGCTACTTTTCCACTCTTTACTTTGGTGGCAGAAACAGTCTGGTGTAACTTTAAAGTGTTTCATGTGACATATTTGTCATCATCAAACTAAATAGTAAAATATACTCCATACTAACGTCACATATAGCCCAGTGATACCTACACGTAATTTAAGTTTCGTCCGACAATGAATTTTTGGATAGTATTTTCAGTGTTTCTACATTTTCCGTTATACGATTACAGAGTATCGTTTATGTCCCACACCACTGACGTTTTACTGTCTCACAGTCAAAGACACTTAGGTAACGTTTCATCTTAAATTCTATTAAGTAGCCTGCTTCTTAATTCCTGCTCGTAATTACACACCTGCCTCTTTCACTTTAACATGCTCGAGGCTGGATAGGAAAACCCAGAGTTGACTGAACTAGTTGATAACCAGCTTTGTAGTACCTGTTATCAAGATGGCCAATGTTAGTGAGTGGTTAGTCAAGCCAGATAACAAAAAGATATCCTGGGTAAGTTGAATTGGCTTCGAAGTACAGGCCTCTGTCCGTCATGTTGGAAACAGTCAAGCCAGAAATGAAGCACCGCCCACCGGCCAAACCAAACATTCTCTCTTTACAGCTAAACAGTACACTAAAATACGTTAATGAGAACATTTGGGGTGAGAAATAGGCAATGCAGTGACAATCTTAATTCATATTTGATCAGCACTGCTAGTTTGACACAAGCAGTAGCCCTTTTTAAATAGGAATTGGTGCGAATTTGCAGTCTTCTTTCAGCATTGGCAGTATAAAAACAAAATCGGGGAGTGCGGCAAAATGCCACCTGCCTACTTTTGTTTATACAGAATACGCCTTTTTCGGGGCAATGGGGGGCGTGAGCAAGTAACAAAACGTGTAGCTCAGCGTGTGACGTAAACAGTGACGTGGGAGGGGAGCCACAGCTGGTCAGTCCTTCGGCGATTCTCTCGTAAGTTGGCCCGTTCTTCACCGTCCCCATCATTTGATGGTTAATGGCCTCTTCGTTAGTGAGGACAAGGAGGGCGCACAATTCCTTGTCTCCCCAGTTGCTCATCTTTACAGTGTCTGTCAGGTTTGCGTTTCCCTCTTGCTACTAGCTGCTCATTCCTGCTATCAGCTGTTTACTGTTTATCCACCGCCAGTGGCTCGCACGTGCGCCGTCATCAGCAGCTCCTCCCACAAGTTATCAACAGCCCCTCCTGTGGTGGAAGGCCGCCTCGTTCTTTTTAAACCAAAAAGGTTCCGCCAATATGACTACCCTACGAGGCGGAAAATTGGGCACCTTGGATCAACTCGCCAATCCAGCTCTGTGTGTCTAAACGATCGCAGTTTGCCAGCAAAACGGCCCAATATTCACCAAAGATCTGGCAGTGTAAAAGGGACTAGCGATCGACAGCTGCGTTAGAGACACCTCGGCTCTCATTAGTTGTTTTTGGTGTGCTGCGGTAGATACTGGCAAACGCCATCAGAGGCAGTAGAAAAAGGAGGGACGTGTGTTTTTCACAGACTATCTGTCTCATTCTTCTTTCAGGAAACAGTGACAGTTTCAGCAAATATGACAGTTATTTTCTTAGGTTATCAACTGTAGCTTTAATTCCTTAAACCTGTTTGTCTTTGACGAGATGCTTTTACTATAAATTAATTTAAATCTGACACAATCTACATGAACAGAAGACTGTGAAGCAATGCTCTTTGGAAACAGAGTTTATACTGTATTTACATTGTCTTTTCAAATACTTCGAGAAATCAACACTAAAATATAACAACTGGATTTCGCTCCTAGTTTGACTCCAATATTTGTTACTATTGGACAAAAAGAGCTAATATTATATTAATACACTCAGGGCGAACACCACCAACTATATAAATACTGAAAAATCAGAACACTGTTAACATATATAGAAATAAACGTAGTGCTACAGTCGCTATGAAACCTGTTGCCGTCTCAGTGCTTCTTGATGAAGGGCCGGCCTCTCTCCCTGGCAGGGGAGCTGAACTGGAAGAAGGTCTTGGCTCCGTCAGGCTCCAGGCAGGAGAAGAACCTGCTGTCCCCGTCAGGGCCCAGGGAGAGGAACTGAGGGCTCCTCTGGGGAGTCGCCTGCTGAGCCGCCCCTGGGGGTTGACGGATGTCTCTCATTGTTACACTGAGTGAAATTCCCTTACATAGACAATCAGCTCATTACTCCTACTGTTCTCTCTTAATGACTCTTGACAGAACACCTACAGCTTTGTCTCCCTTTGTGCCACTTAGCATGATTCTCTCTCTGCTTCCTTCCTTTTCTCATTAATCAGTGCGACGTGACAAAGCGTTAAAGTTGATTCCTTTTGCTACCAAATATTTTGTTTTGGACTTTCATTATCGATTATTCTGTGGTCTAATTAATAGACCAATTTGTTCTATAAAATACCAGAAGAACAAAGAACCCCACCGTCTACACCTCCAACTGTGACAGATTTATTGCAAGTATTTCAGTACAGCAGTGGTTCTTAATCTTTTTCTGTCATGCCAAAAAAAGTTAATGCCTCCAACCCCACAATGTTTTATCAACCATTAACAATAATTGGGGAAACAACTGATAAAAAAGGACCAATCCTGAATTTTATTGGAGTAAACAGCATGATAACATAAGCAAACTCTTCTTTAATTTCCCTACATAATCATATTTGTTTAACTTTGTTTCACTCCATATTTTTCCCCTGGCTCTGTGCCCCCCCGAGACCTTCATCGATTTATTTTTTCGACCAAATAATAACCTGATGAAGGTCTTTGTACTAAGACGTTCCCTATAAATCTCACATTGCAAGTGTAGTAGGAGTTTATTTGGTCTTCTACAGCAGGTCCAGGGTCTTCTCCAACCTACCTGTCGACCTACAAGTGTGCAAATATTTCGCTTATGTACTTCCAATTCACAAGTTTCCACAGAGCAAATATTAAACACTTTAGTATATATGCAAAGGCAGAACCTGTGGCGTGATCATTCATAAACTCCTACACTCTACACCCATTTCTCTCATTGTAAAATATAAATTAATGTTCTGTACAAAAAGACCAAGCATCTGTTATTTAAACAGTATACCTTTAAACTTTAACTTTAATCCAAGTTCAAATTGCTCTTACCGGTGTTGTAGCCTTGATGTCCCGGCTGTGTCTGCGTGTCTCTTTCCCCGACATCCACCACCATGTTGCGCAGCCTCAGAGAGTCATACAGCCCCTGTAGTTTCTGGTACTGCCTGTTCCTCTCCATCAGCCTCTCAGACACCTCAGTGTACTTTCTTTTATACTCCTCCATCACCTGGAGGAAACAAGATCGTACACACCAAACGGATTTCACGATTAGGAACACGTAAATATTTACTACGTTAAGTACATGAAGTTTACGGCTCCTGTTTTTATGTCTTCATCATCTATGGTCAAAAAAGAGATAACGATGGTGACCATGAAGCCACTCCTCTGTCGCTTCCCCCCATCAGGCCCTTTGTACTGAGGGGAGACTTGGCTATTTTTCACCCAAGACGGCCTTGTCAAATCATATAGGTGCTTATTTCAAGCGTGACATTCTGAATCTGCACCTGAGTTCAAGAACAGTGGCTTACTTTCTTCAGGGAGGCAATTTCCCCCCTCATGCCGCTGAGCTCCACTTCTCTGCTCTGGTTCTGCTGGGTCAGCACCTTCTCCATCTGCTTCAGCTGTGTCTCGGCCCGTGACAGACTGTACTCTTGAAACATACGCTCCTGATGGACCTGTTTACAAGGAGATTGATGAGTTGGGTGTTTAGAGGCAAAGAGACTGACACAGATATTCCAAGACTTGCAGATTCAGAGCTACACTATGTTCATATACATACAAACAGAAAAATAATTGACCTGATAACTCCAAAAGGCCAAAGCGCGGGCGCTGATGTCCAGAACTACATCTGGTCGCAGACCTGCCAGCACCATGGCTTTGTATTCCTCAGAGGGCGACAGCTCCGTCCTCACGATGTCCAGCTTCCCAGACAGTGCAGAGGAGCAGGCCGGGCAGATTGCGGGAGAGCGGCTGAACTCACCTGACCCATGCTGATCACAGAAAACGTGTGAGCAAGCCGTGACCCAGGCGAAGCCGCTCAGCTTGGTCCGACACTTTGGGAAGTTGCATAGGAGTGTGTCGTCACAGAGAGACATGGCCACAGCTGTGGAGAGCACAGCAACATTTTAGTAATGGAGATCAGCACAATAGGCAAGTTGAAGGTTCGATGAAACAATTACATATATTTAGAGTTTGAAAGATCTCAACCATATCAAGGTAAAGCAAATAAAATATCCACTTGGGAGACATTTATGAATTATGATCTTCAAATTCTAGGAGGTTTTAATTTATTTCAAGGTCTTATTTGGTGATATTTAGGAATTTAAAATCACCATATTTTCTTATGTGTGTAGTGACTGAATTTTCCTATTTCATGCATTATTAGTTTTCCTTTCCCATCATTTTTAGAGTAAGGCAATATGTAGACTCTTGATCTTATGAAAGCAACAAGTAAACACATAATGTTACAGGGCTAACTCTGCCTTTAAGTCCTCATCAATGACCTAAAACTTTACTTTTAATTTTCATTTTGACTTCCTATCTATTTCAAATGATCAGTAAGATAATATACTAGATAAGGAAACACTAAACACCCCAAATATCACAACTTACGGCTGTATGAAGAGCTATGTAGCTTTGCTAAGGTTAGGGTACACAGCTAGCTTAATGCTACATCGACATCAACTGCCATTAGCATTAGCATGTTAGCAGGTAAAGTGACGAGCTCTCGGGCTAAATGTTATATCCACTTCATATTCAACTGCTCAGTTTAAAAAGCACAACTTTGACTTTTAAAACTAATTGATGTTGAACAAACGGACACTTTACCGGAATATTTACGGTTAATTTCGGGAAATACAAACCTGTTACCGGTTAGCTAGCGCTTCACTCTGCAGGTGACGACAGGTGACGCGTGATGAATACTGTAATCTGATTGGCTGATTGCAACTCAACGTCTCAACGGTAAAATCTGAAAACAGTAATTTCAGATATTTAAAAATGAAACTACATTAAGACATTAAAAATGCTGAATTTGAAACAAAGACAGAAAATATAGTTGTTCCTTTAGCTTTATTTAAGTTGTATGTGTATAGTAATGAGCTCTGGGGATAAACTTATGTGTGCTTTCTGTTCAAACTTTGACTTTTAAAACTATATTTTCTGTTAAATTTTGACAGAAAACTTAACATAATGGAATATTTACGATTAATTTTGTGAGATACCAATTTCTTTTTATGTTTAACCTTTATTAACTTCTGGCCCTTACATCGTCAAACTGATAATTAAGTACAATCAGTGCAAATTACATAGGCTAGCATGGAAAATAAACAAAAAAAAATTTAATAAAATATAACATAAATAAAAGGGTCATAGCTCTGAACAGAAAACAATATATAGGCTAAATGTAATTGTAAATATTCTGTAAATAGGGGAGATAGCTGTAGGCCGACTCTTCACTCTACAGGTGACGCTTTATGAATACTGTAATCTGATTGGCTGATTGCAACTTAAAGTTTCAACATCTGAAAACGTTAATTCAACATTGCAAAAATGAACCTACAGTAAGTCTAAAAATGCTGAATTTTTTTGAAATATTTAGGGAAAGACAGGAAATTTAGTTTTCTTTCTTTGACAGAAAACGTAACGTAACGGAATATTTACGATTAATTTTGGAAGGTACCAACTAACCCCATTTTTAAACTTTATTAACTTCTGGCCATGACATCATCAAGCTGATAATAAAGTACAACCAGTACAAATGACAGATTTAACAGAGAACGAACATGGAAAATAAGCAAAAGGGTCTGAGGTGTAATCAGAAAACAATATATGAATGTTTTCCTAAATATGAGGTAAAAAAAGGGGCAGACCTACTCTTCACTCTGTGACGCGAGATAAATACTTTAATCTGATTGGCTGATTGGATCTCAACGTCACAATGGTAAAATCTCAAAACATAAAGTCCAGATATTTTAAAATCAACTTATAGTATGTCTAAAAACTCAGAATTTTAGACATGTTCAGGACAAAGACAGAAAATATTGCTTTTCCTTTAGCTTTATTTAAGTTTTATGTGTAAAGTGATGAGCTCTCGGGGTAAACTTACGTCTGCTTTCTGTTCAAACTTGACTTTTAAAACTATATTTTCTGCTAAACGTTGACAGAAACTTAGCTTAATGGAATATTTACAATTTTTTTGGGAGATACCGACTTTCTTTTTCTCCGTTTTTATTCTTTATTAACATCTGGCCATGTCAAATGGCTGTGCAATAAATAAATACAATTAAAATGAAATATAATATAGAATTAATAAAAGGGTCAGAAGTCTAATTGCTAAACAATATATGAATGTTTTTGTAATCTGATTGGCTGCTTGGGTCTCAAGTCTCAAGGGGAAGATCTGAAAAACATTAAATTCAGATTTTAAAATTAACTTGTAGTTTGTCTAAAAATGCTGAATATCAAACATGTTGAGGACAGAGACAAATTTTGAATTTAACTTTATAGGCTATTTGTATAATGTGATATTGCAGCTTAAATAAGTTAGACTCTGGGAACTTATTCCACCACTGAATATGACTTAATGCAACCTGAACTTTGGCATTACATCACCATTACATTACATTTTGTTTATTCTCCAGGTGCTGATTAAGCTGAAGAAAGTCAGATACTTTAAAGAGCAGCCCAAACTGTAACCCTTCAGATAAACATGGCAGTTATTTCCCAAAAACCAAATAATGCCCTGTTTTCTTACACAGCCTCTGAGTGGATATATGTATAATACCAGACACCTACTTAAATATGGCCCCCCCTACTCCTCCTTCTCCTCCACCTCCTCCCACTTTTTTTTCTCCTCTGTCTCTTTTATCCATTTCTCCACGTGGTACAGGAGTAAAGGCGGGGGGTGAAAGAGGGGCATTGTGCTGTGCAGCAGTGGATCCGGGGGTTCATAGTGAGAGAGGGGAGATGCTCACTCAACTGTGTCCAGCGCGCCATTGTCAAAGATTCCCATCTATTCTCTGCCTTTTAAATAGAGCTCCAGTGTAAGATGCTTTTTGGGGGGGTGAGGGGAGGGGGGGTATTATACGCTTGGTGATAACACACGAAATACATGCATGTGGAATGGCTGTGTGGCCCCACTTGCACACAACTCACTGCACTGTTGCTGATAATTGGCTCTATGGAAATCAAAGGGTAGAAATATCGCCTGAGCTCCTCATGTGGCGCATTAACACCACTGGGAAGACGGATTTTTGACTCTTGCTGATGGAAACCACCTGCAAGATAATTATTATTATTATTTTATTATGTGCCCACCTTGCAGAGAATAAGTACACCTGGGGGTGCTGAACAGATGATGGATGAGTCATCTGTTACACCTCTTATAGACGTGTTAATCTGGCCTACAATGATTTTACTGTCTTCCATGAATGATTTAATTTTTTTTTTTGAAGGGAATAAACTATTCCAACGCCCATTTAAATGTGCTTTTAAGCCATCCAACTGCTTTGACACCTAATTGTCATGTTTTATTGAAAGTTTATAGCTGCTGCGTGAGTGTGTAAAGAAAAATAAAGCTGGGGAGAAAGAGAAAGAGAGAACCAGGGAGGCTGTGTGTTACACGCCATTGAAATGCAAATATCATTGAAGAACAAGGAGTGGTTCTGTGTGTGTGTGAGTGTGTATGGCGTGTGTGTGTGTGTGTGTGTGTGTTTGCATGTGTGTGTGTTCCCTGTATGTGCATGCAGCGGGGCAGCAGTGGGAGAGGAGGGGCGCAAATTGGACAAGTTTTTTGGGGGAGAAGAGACTTTAGAAAACAGCCACACACACGCACTCACGGCAGCTTCATATGACGCGGCGCAGACCTGCGGATTTCCAAACACCTCAGCGCTATTTTTTGACTTTCTTACATAAGAAGACGCTCCTTTTTACTTCTTTTTTAAATTCTCTTTTCATCCCATGTGCGGGATGTGCGCGACTTTTGGGCTTTAGTTGCTCGGATGGTTCCAGGAGCGCTTTCCAAGTGCGCAAAAACGTGCCTTCTGCCATTCAACCGACTGATGCCCCCCTCTCTGTCTGAGTCGCAGTGAATCATGTCACGCCGGAAGCAGAAGCGACCCCAGCATCTCGTTAACGCGGATCCGGGGGGCCCACGGCTGCTATCTCACGGTGAGTAAACATCTTTAAGAGCGTGCATGCGTTTTTGCCTTGAATTTCTTGAAAGAGTGCATCCATCCTGCAACTTAACAGCGCGCACCCCTGCATGCAAAATTCACTTTCAGAGTCTTGGACTCTTCAGAGAGTTGAAGCAAAGCAAAAGTTTGGGTTTTCATGTATTTGTGTGCGCTAATTGTTGCGCGATTTCTCGTTGGTTTTAGTGATATTCACAAGTTTATGTATGCATGGCCGCATTCCAACAAGCGCACCTGATTTCACAGACTTAAAAAAAAAGTGTAAGATCTAAGTTTGTCAACCCCTCCTGCTCAGCCATTCACTCTAATGGGCCCCACTAAATGGAAGCCTTAGGCACTTTGGTTGGGGCCAATAAACTTGTCCCTGTGAAATGAATAGAGTGGGATTAACTAACATACATCTGTGGCCATTTTCATGTGCTGTTCATCCTCCAGGAAACCAACAGGCTGCTCAGCGCTGACTGCTGGAGGTCTTTGATTAGTATAGAGCACTCTCTTATTTGTTAACAATAAGGTGCAATGGGTGGGGGGAAGGGAAGGCAGTGTTTTTGGTAAAGATTAATCTTCCACCCTTCTATTCTCCTCTTCTTTTGCTCTTCGTCCATGCCTTGCACCCCTCTTCCCCCATTTTCCACCTACAATACCTCCCTCCCCTTTCTTTCTCCCTCTTTTTCGCCCCCCAACCCTATTGACTGTATACTCCTACACAGTTGGGGGGGGCTCAGATGGATGAGAAAAAAAGATTCAGAGGGGATAGAGAGATTGTTCCTGCACTTGCTCTGTGTTGCAATGGGTTATATCTTCAAGTGCATGCACCTATGAGACTCCCAGCAGGTAAACTTCCAAAAAGAAAGTTCGTCCTGGGAGTTTTTTGTGTGTTTCCTGCAGGTTCAGGTTTGTTTGTCAGTCACATTGAAGGAATTTCACTGAGGTACAGTCTTTCATTCCATCACTATATCACTCCAGGAGGGAATAGTTAGTTTGTCTCTCCATTGTTGTTACCCTCCCCCCTTCTTTTTACTCTTTCTCACTCCGTGCTCAAGATTCTGAAAGAATTTGACCCCTGAGCAGCAGAGGTCAGATTAGTTGACCAATCAGAGTGTCTGGACAGTGCCCAGAACCCTTAGCGTGGCCTGACCCTTGACCTCCACAGTGACGTAAGGGGGGAAGGGTGAATGGGGAGATGAAAGACGTAACTGCTGTAGGGAGGGGGTGGGTTAAGAGGGGTTATGGGTTGTCTTGGTGATGCCCATTGTCCTCTAAAATGTGTTGCCATAGCAGCAAGGTGGTCTGTAAGCTTTTTTGTGTGTGCAAGATGTTTGAGGAGTTTTGCTTCGGAGAGCACAGATTGAGACAAGACATTACAAAGACTCATAGACTCGCTGAGTTTCTTCCATTTGTTTATTTGCTTGTTCAAGGCCACTTCCTAGCAGGCATTTCTTTTTGAAGTTGTAACAGGATCTTTTGGTATGCACACAAATTTGCTAACTAAATTTGTAAAGAATAACTGGAATCAATGAAATAAACAGGCACTGTAACTGGAGCGGAAAGTTTTAATTAATTTACATACCTGGATATTTGGGCTGATACTGGAGACTGGGTGTTGCATAATAATGTCCCTGCAAAGAAACAAACAAAGTTCTCAAAAAGCTCTTTATCCTCTTTTTCAATCCTCAGATGATCACCTGGGCATGAAGTCACCATCCACATCTCTTGGCTCAGAAGTGACCTCATCAGGATCGTCCTCCTCATCCCCCACCTCTCTCCAAGACTGCCAGCCGCCTCTGGCCCCTCGCCCATCCCCTGGTGGGCTCCACGCGCCCTCCTTGCCCAGCGAGAGCTCGCCTCCTCCCCACTGGCCCAGCCACATCGCCCCCTTCACCACATCCCTCCCAAACACCCACTCTTCCCTCTCCCCAGACTTCCCTCACCCCTCGCTGTCATCCCAAACTCACTCACCTCCTCCCTTGGGTCAAACCTCAGGTTCCCACAGCCTGTCCCACCAAGGAAATTCTCACTCCACCATGACCTCCCCTCCGATGGGCAGCTCAGCCACCACCACTACCTCCTCCTCCTCTTCCTCCTCCTCCTCCTCTTCTCAGTGTGTGCCGCCTCACCGCGACAGCGCCAGTCCAGGTCATCAGCAGGCCTCAAGCTCTCCGGGGCAGCAGGGACAGATTCAGGTGTCGCCAACCCTGGCTGTGCTCCTGGAGGAACTGAGGGTTTTACAGCAGAGGCAAATCCACCAGATGCAGATAACAGAGGAGATCTGTAGGCACGTTCTGAGGCTCGGAGGCGCTGTCTTTGGCCAAGATAGTAACAACACACAAGCCAGTGGTGCAGATAGCAACCAGAAGTCCACAGGAGCAGCATCTTCGTCACCAACACACCCCTCCACTGCCACGCCAGTAACCACAGCCTCATCGCTCTTGACTGGCCTCCCATCTTCCCTCTTCCCCCAGCCATCCGTCTCCAAGTCAGGTACTTCACATGTCAATGGCAGCAGAGCTTCATCCTCCTCTACCTCTTCTTCATTATCTTCCTCATCTATTTCATCTACCATCAGCTCCTCTGTGGCCTCCCTACACCCTCTGTCCTTGTCATTGGGGCTACCACCACGCTACCTCCACGAGAAATCATCCAACACTTCCTCGTTTGGTCATAGCAATGGTATCAGTTTCCCGACTCCTCCCCTTCCTACCACCAGTCATTCCCAGGATCTCCAGCCCAGCTCCTCCCTGGGCTCTGCCTCCTCTTCAGGACGCCCTCAACATGTGTGCCGTTTTTGTGGGAAGGTGTTAAGCAGCGACTCATCACTCCAGATCCACCTGAGGTCACATACGGGTGAAAGGCCCTACCAGTGTCCAGTCTGCTTGAGCCGTTTTACAACCAGAGGGAACCTCAAAGCCCATTTCCTGCGACACAGAGAGCAGAACCCAGAGCTGTCCCTCTCCCTGCTGCCCCCAGCACTGTCAGAGCAAACACAGAGTGCTCCCGGTCCCATCCAGAGGAGGAGAAAACGGCGGGCTGATGATGACGAGCCATTTAATGCAGTGAAAGGAAGCATTCCCGGGATGGCAGACAGCATGGCTTCTTTAGGATTCCTGTCTGGTGCATCTGCTCGGCCCTCGCCCTCCTCTCTACCTCTGCCCCCTTCAGTGGATATGGCGTTGCTGTCCACAGCCCATTCACTGCTACAGCTGAACAGAGCCTCGGCTGCAGCTGCTGCCAGCGCATCTAGCCCCGGACTGCCTTCCTCATCTTCGTCCTCGTCTTCCACCTCCACCATGGGCAGCCAGTTCAAAGGAGCAAAGCAGCAGCGATTTGATGAAAACACCCCCCCTCACTCCACCCTCCATACAACCTCCCCATATTCCCAGCTGGCCCACCTCCCCAAGATTCTCTTCCCTGGCGGTACCTCCCCTCATCACCTTGCACTTCTCCGGCCCCCGGGCCACCCATCGGCCTCCCACCTCACTTCACCTCATCAGCTACCCTTCCCCTTTCCACCTTTCCCCAAACCATCAACCTCCTCCCCCTCTTCATCCTCTCCCACCACCTCTACCCAGACCTCAGACACCTCCAAGCTGCAGCGCCTGGTACAGAAGCTTGAAAAGCAGCCACAAGGAGGTGCCTCTTCTTCGTCCGCCTCCTCGCAATCACCTGCTGAAGCAAACGGGGACACACATGGCCATGACTTGTCCACCACCTCCAGTGCCTATCGCAGGGAAATGTTAGCTGCTCTCGGCCTGAGCCCAAGTACCAATGCTGCTGGATTAGTGACCAGCCAGGGAGTCTCAGGTTCTAGCACTACAACAACGACGACTACCCCTTCTCTGCCTACAGTTCAGGCTGCAAATCAGTGTGGAGTGTGTCTGCGTGTCCTCAGCTGCCCCAGAGCTCTGCGTTTGCACCAGGCCACACATCTGGGAGAGCGCCCATTCCCTTGTAAGCTGTGTGGCCGTTCGTTCTCCACCAAGGGCAGCCTCAGGGCCCACCTGGCCACTCACCGCGCAAGACCAGCCAACTCCCGTGCCTTAAACTCCTGCCCATTGTGCCCACGCAAGTTCACCAATGCCGTGGTTCTTCAGCACCATATCCGCTTGCACCTAGGAGGGCAAATACCACCTGACGAAGATATACCTCCTGAAGATGTAGCGGAAACGCAGGATGCTGTCTTCAATGACAATAACTCCCCATCTAAAGCCCAACAACTTCTCCCTCTGGCCTTAACAACAAGGTCCAAGTCTCCAGCTGAAGCTCTCAACTCAGGGTCGAAGAAATCCACAGCAGCTGATGCCACCTCTGTGAAGACGGAAGAATCAGAAGGCTCAACACCCAGTGTTAGCCCACCCCTGACCCGCAACCCCCCCTCAGTGGGAGCTGAGGACCCCCTGTGTCTGGGAGACAACGCCCTAGCTGATGGTAGCCCCACGAACGGCTCCATGTACTCTGAGGAGGAGACCCACGCTGACCTGGGCAGCACCAGCCCATTCAAAGCACCCTTAGCTAGTTCTCATTCAGATGTAGTGAATAAAGACACAGAGGCAGATGACACCCCTTTGTCTCTCTGTGTTTCAAAGCCTGGATTAGAAAATGATGCAGATGTTAGTAATGATGAAGCCTGCTCCACAGAAAAGCCCACCACAAGTCCTGATCGTAGCCCCAAACCACCAGCTGCAAATCCCTCACCTGCACTCACCCCACCTGCCAGCCCAAAAGCTATTCCTGAAGCAGAAGAGGCCTGTGGCAGTCAACCACAGGAGGCACAGGAGAGAGATGCAGCCCAAAGCAAAGGCATTAGTGAGACCACCAGAGAGCCTTTACCAGTGTTGGATCCAGAGCCGGAGAAGGACGCTCCCATGGAGGGGGGTCATGGTGTGCAGGAAAAGCCCTCAGAGGACCTAGAGCCCCCTGTCCCAGCACCAGCACTGCACACCCAGCCAGCTCGTCCTGACAAACCCTACAGCTGCTCCCAGTGTGGAAAGGCATATGCCAGCCGTAGTGGACTTAAGGTAAGGATTGGAGATATTGTGGATTTGTTCTTGGGTCAAAAGTCAATGATTTTGATGTTGTACGTAGTTTTTATGTCAAGAGAAGATCTCACCCCCCTTGTGTTTTGTCTCCCATCAACAGGGCCATATGAAAACTCACCCTGGAGTGTCAACCAACACCCCCTCCAAGGCTCAAACCAATGACACTGATATTGCAGAGGAACCCAGCTCACATTCAGCCAATAAGAACCCAGTACAGCAGGAGGAGAAGCAGGGATTGGCTCAATCCTCGGGGGAAGGTGACAGCACAGATCCTCTACCTATCAGTGTTGTTTCTAGTGTGGCGGCCGAGCCTATGGACACTACTGCGTAGACAAGTTAGCATCCTTAAATGACAGTCTTTAAAAAGGGTCCTGACAAGGGAATGTATTTTTTTAATAGAATAAGATTTGTTTTCTAGAGTTATTAATTCTAATTCATGTTTACCTTTTGTATTAGGCAGATAGATCTAGTTTGTATTGTAGTAACATTGCAAGAGATCTGTGAATGTAGTATTCTAGCCATGTATTTTTGTATTTCAAAGACCACAGTGAGGCCTTATCTTACACACTTCACAGAATTGTCACAATGAGAATTAATTGTTTGCGCTTTTCTTTTGCTGACACCTATTTCAGCACATGCTTTCTAAGCTGATTGGAATAAGAGGGACGGTCCAGCGTTTAACAAGATGAACTCCATACCAAAACAGGCCAAATTACTAACGGCCAATGATTGTAAATATGAGCTGCGGTTACATTTATGCCTTTTTATTGTTACTTTCTTCTTTCCTTTGTTTTAATGCCATGCTGCTGAAAGCATGTTTAAGATGTGCTGAGTTGCACTGCGAGTTGCACTGTGTCCTGTGCTGCCGAAACATCTTCTTAAAGGCATACTTCACCATCACATAATCATTTGTATGTGATTTACTCACCCCCTGTTGCACTGAATTTCAGAGGAAAATGTTGTTTTTCTGGAATGCAACCACAGTGAACAAAGAATCAAAAAATGGAGAAAATTCTTGATAAACTGAACTCATAGGGATCCAGCTTTAACAGCTGCAGAACTATATATAAACATCTGTTTACAAACTCTCACACAACTCGTGAGGTATAATCTAAGTCTTCACAAACATGCATTTTGACTAAAACCTTACTATTTAAACAGTCTCATGCGCAAATGAGTAGTGCACCTGTGCTGTTTATGCCCCAAAAAAGCATGTAGATATGCTATGTGCTAGTTAAAAATGTTGAAAAGAAAACCACGTTTTAAGCTGGACAAAAGATGTGCCTTAGGGACTGTCCCAATCTTCATGGACACATTACTTTATATACAGAGTGCATCAGAAATGAAACCCTAAAACCTGGAAATGAGTTAGCATTTTAGCACTCCAGGTTCTTTTGTCTTAGAATCTTAGGGTTTTTTGTTAGATGCCTGAAATAAGGTCTGTGGGTAACACAAGCTTAAGAAACATTCACGTTTTGTTTTATGACATAAAATGCGTCAGACAATACCCCACATGTGAATTTTGAAACTTTCATGTGTCTTTAAAAGGTGGTTGCTAACAAGTAGCTAAATGAGACTACAGAATGTCATCGCGCCGAACCGGCTTGACAGCCCCGTTCAGGTGGCGACGTTATGCTGTGTCACTGTGGTGTAGTGTGTTTATAGCCAAACATCAGGTTTTTACTTTTAGGGATTGCATAAAGGCTTTTAAAAATCATTAAAGTGGTGTTCAATTGCGAGGAGTATCTTGCTGAACAAAACATGTAGCTATAATAAACATTTGTTAGTCAAAGAGCTTATTTTCTGCAATAATACAAAGTCCAATGGAAACCCCATTGACTTTTTTGATGAGGGAACCAGGCTGACACTAACTTTCATGTAATCATCGCTGGAGCACTCTTTCATCTCAGCTAAAGTTAGGTAATGTTAGCAAAACTCTAGCTAACTAGCTAGCCTACGCAAAGCTACATCAAGAAGAGTAAGCCTGATTTCAGATCAGTGTCAGCCAGATTTGCATCGTCCTTACTTCTGTGGTAACTTTAAAGAGATTTGGGCAGATCCAGTGGTTGCTGACATAATTTTAAGATCAGATGAATTATCGTTAGCCAAATCAAAGCTAACATTCCTTTCTTTTTATTACCACCATAAGGCTGCACGCTGCCCCGAAGTAACTAGCGTACCTTTCTACAGTAAAGAGAGACAAACATTAGGTCTGCTCCAGGTCAGTAATAAATTCATAGAGTACTTTCAATGTTGACTGATAGTCTTGTCATCCTCTCATCATTTTGCCTTGTTCATAAAAGATAACATCATGATCGTTTGCTTCTTAAGCAATATTGCTCGACACCGAGAAACTATCTAATAAACAATGTGGCCCCCGGACATTGCCGTGCTTTTTTTGGTCAAGTTTGTTCGACCCAGCAACAGTAGCTAATTAAGGTGGGCGAGACTAAGATTTGGTCAGTTCATCAAGAATGTTAGACTTTTTGGATTCTTCGTCCACATAGGAGGAACGCGAGAAAAACAAATTTGTCTTCCCATTTTCAACATAACAAGCGGAGAGTAATTGATGTACAAATGATCATATAGGGGGGTGAAGTATTTCTTTAAACAAACACGTTAGCAATGGTGATAACCATGACGATAATGATGGCGATGATTGTGTTGGATTATCCGTACTTCTGTGAACACTCCTTGTACTTACAAAATTTGCTAGCAGCAAATTATTCATACTGATGATTGTAAATGTTTTTTTTCTTGTTGTCGACGCGATCTGAAGAGTCAAAAAGACAACAGGGATGAGTCCGTTATAACTCCCCCTCCTTTATCTTTCCTTCTCCCCCTCTTCTTCCCACTGCTCTCCTCTCTCAGAGCACTTGAGAGTTTTCTGCTCCTGCAGAAATAGTCTGCACTGCATTCCTGCTTTGCCCAGTTTTATATGCTCTGTAAACCCCTTTTTTTGTAGCAATGACAAAATGTGTTCCCATGCCTCCCATGTGATGTATAAAAGATAAATAAAACAATGTGAAGAGGAGACCTGTTGTGGGTTTCTTGTATTTTTTTTTTGTCTGGGTCCAGTTTCAGCTTGCGTCTTTGTCGATTCATTTATCTGTTTAAGTATTCTGTTTGCATGACTCTTATTCCGTGTGCATGTTGGTCAGTTTTCGCTTGTTTGTTCCAGCTCTCGGTGTGTCTGGATCGGGGGGTCCTTTGTCTGGGGCGCTGGGCTAGCTGTCTCCTAATTCTGCCTTTTTTTGCCCCCAGTGTCTTTTAATATGTTTCAGTTCCCCACCACTGTGTGTGTGTGTGTATGTATGTGTGAAAAGGATAATCAGAGCCTGTATGAGTGTGATTGAGGGTGCAGCTGTAGAGGCCGCCACCTCCCTCCCTCCCCCCCGGGCCTCCCCCTCCCCTCTCTGTGTCATACGCTCTTTCATACGCACTCTCTTTCATTTTCTCTTTCATTTCTCTCCCTCACTCTTTCTGCTCACCCCCGTCACCCTCTCACCCCTGTACTCCTCCCCCCTCCTCTATCCTCCCACCCCATGTAATGAGCTGACACACAGGAAGCTCTAATCCCCACACAATGCCACCCCTCTTCCCCCCAGAGTGACTGGGAGCGGGACAGGGGGCAACAGGGACCAACCTGGCCCAGCTGTCCCCAAAATGGCTGCCTTTAATCCCTCCAGTTTTTAGCCTACAGGGGCTTCTGAAACCATGACAACCGGTAACCAAGGAAAAGAATGCTCAGGGCAGGGAGCGGGACAAAAGGAGTGAAAGGAGCCATGTGTGAGAAGTTTGTCCACATGCGTTCGTGGGCGACAAGGGACGTGTCTCAATCAAAAAAAGAAAGAAGGATAAAGAAAAAGTCATTTTAATAGTTTTCAGTTGGAGAAAGAATCGGGGAGGTGGAGGGGAATACTAAAGTCCACAGGTGTGATGGAGACGGTTGCAGACTTGGATCACATGCAACACATTTATCACTCATCAATAAGCATTAATCAACTCTCTGTGGACATCAATAACCTTCAGTAGGAAGGACAAAAGTTATTGGAGGCGTTAAAAGGTCTGTGATATGCATATTTAAACTATAATTAAAGAGGAATCAACACCCATTTGGAAGACAAAGACGTGTTTATTCCCACATTTGCCTTTGATTAAAGTGATTTCGGTAATTACAGCTGTCAGTCAACAGGACTGTGGCAGAGCGGTGCTGCTTATTAGACTTTTTGTGTTTGTTCCTAAAGCAAAACCAGTATAAACATTTAATAAATGGTATTAATGTGTAGCTGTTGGCAGTGTTTATTAACTACAACTCCTCCTGTGGGCACCCATAAGTGGAGGCTGTGTAAGAATAATAAATGAGACTATAGTGAAACTTAATTGTTGACAAATACTGTACATTGAAAACACCAAAAAGGTCCTGAAAGTCGGATAAAACTACATGATAATATGCTATAAACCATTAAATGTCTGTACTGCTTAAAAAATGCAAATAGGGAACTTTAAGTGTATGTGAAATTAGATATTTGGTTTTTAAAACATCTTTTTTTTTTGGGTTGTTGTTTTTTTAATACCCAAAAATTGTATCAAGGTTTTTTTCTCCATTTACTTTCTGTACTACTTAAACTGTTTGATTTTATTTGCCTAAATCCTGCAATGTTTTAAGTCCTGGGTCTTCCATGTAAAGTACTTTGTAACTTTGCTTTGAAAAGTGCTTTATAAATACAGTTTATTACTATTAATTCTTGCTTTACGTACTATCTAAACTCTCCTTTTGTACATTTTAAGGGACACCTAATCAGAATAAAGCCCACTTGAGTGACACTGTGATTTAATTTCCTTCAGTATTTCTTAAACCCACAAGAGGGAGCTATGGTTTTTAGTTTGGTCACTCATCAAACCAGTGAAATCATTTGACAGCATTATAACAGGTATATTCACAAATACCCAGGGTAATAACAGACCGTTTGTCATGTTGGACAGACCAAATTGAATCTGCCTGCAAAAGGACAAATCAAAGAAACTTTCTAAGCTGCCTTTCTTCTTCTTCTTTTTCTTTTTCACTTCTGGTACACGTGTTTGTCCTCCACCGTAAAGTCAAAACTGCTGAATAAACTCTATGAATCAGCCTGCGGTAATAACATAATGTGGCTGTCCAGCAACATTGTCTGACCCAAATCATTTCCTGAACTGTGAATATGAATTGCTGCCATAAAATAGGCCTAAAAGATAGAGGGCCTTTAACAAGGTCAGACTGAAGCACTCATTTGTGCAGCAGTCAGTCCTAAAACTAAATATGGAGCTTAATTTCAAATTAAATGCACGTCGATGGGTCTTGAATGTTTTCAGATGTGTATATCTTTGTTTTCTGTTGACATGTTTGTCCTTTTGATTCTGCAGATGGAGCTGCTGTGAGGCAAAAAACATTTCAGACTTGTTCTTTAAATGAAAGTATAATTATTATTTTACACTACTAGCATTATCATAATCATTATCCTCCACAGCAGTAATGGACATGAGATTGTCTCATTATTTTTGTTTAATTTATACCTAGTGGCAAAAGAAGAACTCAGAAAACAAAAGTAGCAACACCACAGTGTAGAAACACTCTGTTAGGGACTGTTCGTTACTTATGGGGGGAGGGGTGGTGCAAAAAGAGAGAGGCATGTCAAATAATTTTTTAAGCGCTGGGGAGAGATTAATGTTTTTTTTGGAAGGGGCACAAAATTTTAAATTGTTGTATTTTGCATTTACTTTACTTAAGATTTTTTTTGTTTGTTTTTAAAAGCATACCTTCCAAACCCAGGTAAGTTTGGAAAGCATGATTTAAAAAAACAAAAAAACAAAAAAGCAACGCCAAAATTACACAATTTATCATAGCCAGAAACTGTAAAAAAAAAAAAAATAAATAAAAAATTAGCATCGGGTTTTCACATTTTGATAGTTCGTGAATACATTATGTGTGACCTAAGTTTCTGTCAAGAAAAAAAAGTAACCAAACCTAGCATGCACGACAAGAGTGAAAAACATTAGCTTTTTTTTTTTTTTCAACTCCAGTATTTCGTCCTCAACTTTTAACCTTTAACTTTCATACATAAAAGTGTAGGTTTATGTTCAGTGTAGGGTCATGCATTTTCCGCCAGTCACTCAGGAAGGCTCAAGGGAAAATATTTGTAGCTTCAAGGAGGGTCAAAATAAATAAATAAAACAAAGCCACACCCAGCCACTTAGCTCCTCTGATAAATAAAGAACAGTCCCTTACAAATCTTACTCAAGTAAAAGTATCTTAAAGTAACAAGAGTAAAAGTCTCAATATGCAGTGTGGCCCATTTCAGAATAATTTATTACTTTATATACTGCTGCAACCTAATCTGTGATAATTTAGGATGTTTTATTCACTGATAATATTTTGTAATAGTAATATCAGTCTGTGAAGTCAATAAAAATAAATGTAATATAGTAAGAAGTGCAATATTTCCCTCTGAAATGTAGTTGAGTAGAAGTATAAAGTAACATAAAATAGAGATATTCACGTTAAGTGCCTCAAAATATGACTTAAGTACTTTCCACGACTATATTATGAGTCGTATGGACATTTCATTGGTTTAGTTTAGTGCCTTATAGTAAGTTTGTAACTCATCACATTTTATTATAATAATATAATGATGTCCGTAGACACACACTGCCTGTTAGTATCACTGTAACATTTATCAAAGGACTGCGCTCCTTCACCGATGATGATGATGATGATGATTACACGTCTTTGATTTGCGCCATAATTTAATTAAAACTCTTTGATTCCGTAATAACTCACTCAGGAGACACAATGCAGGGCAATTAAGCTCTTCCCCTCCCCTCCCCTCCCCTCCCTCCGTGTGACTCGTTTCCTTGGTAGTAGAAACCAGAAGTACATAAGAGCCTCAAGTGCATCAGCTGAGGAGCGCAGTCACAACCAGAGGAACCCGCTGCGTAAAGACGGAGGAGGAAGACGCACGAGCAGGAGGATTACTACTGACTCTTAATAGAGAGAAAGAGCAAGGAAAAGTCCAGCTGGTGAAAGGAGGTGATAACATAGAAAATTTGACATTATTTGGGGTCAAGTTGGACACACAGGAGGACACACAGGAGGACACACACGGAGCTGAAACGCGTCTGGAGAAGGTGAGTGTGCCCAAAACAGATGCAAGGCTTTTCCTGATAACTCATGCGCACTGATACAAGGGTTTACAGCTCAGTCTGTTTATCATTTATTAACCTGTAATGTCCACGTGTGCCTTGCTGTCTCTTAGATGCACCCTAATGTGACTGGAGGAGGTTTTTCACATTTTACTTATAATTATAATGTCAAAAAGATGCCAAATAGCCTTTTTTTTTTTTATCACAGCAGCCAGACGGTTCCTCCTCTAAGTCATCTCTCAGATAACATTCAGCCTCCTCATGATCATAAAAAGCTTAGCTCCAGTGATAAATGCACTATGAATCCCCTAAAAACAAAGGACCTGATTCATTTCACTACACACTTGAGCTGAGAGGGTTTCCCTGATCCAGGATGTAACCTTGAGTAACTCATGAAGGGTTACTTATCAGCGGCTTTTTGGACCTTGCACTCTCTTTTCTTTAACAGTGTGTGTTGCACGCGTTTAATCACATGCAGAAAGACTCAATCTACTGTCCTTTTCCTTCGCAGTCTCTCCCTGGTGAACCCACGTGCTGCTGATCTGCTGCTGCTGCCTCAAGGTACCTTCTCCTCACAAGCTGTCATAATTGTCTTTAAACCTTGTTCTTAATTTCTGGTTGAATCTACAGTAAATGTCTCACGCTGTATTACTTGTTTAGCTTCTTCTGCTTATTATCTCGGGATCAATTTTTACACCAGCACACCTCATTGTTCTTCTAAGTCAATGTTCCTGGTTGTTTGATCGGTCTCCGTCTGGATCTGCTCATCAAGAAGTACATTTTTGATGATTTGAAGCCACTTTTCACCTGAAAAGTAAAAGTTTTTAGAAGGAAGGAAAACGTAATGGTTTTGGATGTCACCTTGAAACAACGGCCCCATCTAAACTTTTACTTTTCCACCAAATGTAGGGGTGTTTAAGCGCCTCTTACCCTTAAACAACCCATAAATTTGTCTTCAAAGTTTTGATGTATCACTGCAAACCAGAAGTGTGGACTCAAGTCACATGACTTGGACTTGAGTCCACAAATTTGATGACTTTATACTTGACAAAATCAAACTTGCAACTTGACTTGGACTCAAACATCTTGTGACTTCACTTTGACTTGAGCCTTTTGACTTTAAAACACTTAATACCCCCAACTCCAAAGATTACAGTAGGTTATTTAAAAAAAACACAAATCAATAAATCCCTTCATTTCCTGAATCAACAAACGTTAACGCCATTCATTCCCAACCACTCAACACTTAATCCCCCAGATCCATTTGTTTGAACCAATCCAGCAGCATCTAATCACGGTGCAGGAGACAACCGTGAACAACTAACGATAACTGAGCACCATGTGGAGAGAATTATACCTAAGGTCATTTTGTCGTGTACAAAAAATACAGGTGGTCAACAAAAACCTAACTGCAGTACGTAGCCTAAAATGTGCAGGTTGAAAATTACAGATGGAGACACAAAAACTTCCAACGTCATTTGGCAGTTGAAGTTGCACAAAGAACAGTTAGTCGAGGCTAATGTTAACATAGTTAGTGAGCTAATGCTTAGCTAACATTAGCTTAACGGCTAGGTGACTTTTTAAAATAAAGCTGTTTGAACAGCTTCAATTTTAAAAAGCATTTATGACACTTATAAATGTAATATATTACTTGTTAAAAATGGCATTACATTTGGCGAAAAGCGCATTATAAATTCTTCAGGATTTGAAACTAAAAGTTTAGGACTTGGGACTCGACTTGGGACCCGCCAGTTTTGACTTAGGACCTGAGTGCTAATGTTAACATAGTTAGTGAGCTAATGCTTAGCTAACGTTAACAACGTTGATGTTAACAGTAACTTTTTTGGCATAGTTGTTTTAATAAGTCACTTGTTAAAAAGGGTTCAGGATTTATGTAAATTTAATATATTATTACTCTGTTGTTAAAATGTCAATGAATTTGGTGGAGAGCACACTATGACTTGTTTAGGATTTGAAATTCTAAGTTCCCGACTTGGGACTTGCCTGTTTTGACCTCGGACGTGAGTGCAAACACTTGAGACTTATTTGTGACTTGTAAAACAATGACTTGGTCCAACCCCTAGCACAAAGTACAATCAGTTGAGGCTAATGTTAACACAGTTAGCAAGCTAATGCTCAGCTAATGTTAGCTTACATTAGCTTAACAGCTAAGTGGCTTTCTTGGCAAAGTTGTTTTACCAACTCAAATTGAAAACGTGTTCAGGATTTTTGTAAATTTAATATATTATTACTCTATTGTTAAAATGGCATTAAATTTGGTTTTAAAAAAAGTGTGTTATGACTTGTTTAGAATTCAAAACTCAAAGTTCAGGACTTGGGACCTGCCTGTTTTGACTTGGGACCTGAGTGCAAACACTTGAACCTTACTTATGACCTAGAAACAATGACTTGGTCCCACCTCTGGCACGATGTACACACACAGACACGAAAACCTCCAACGTCATTTGGCAGTTGAAGTTGCTTAAAGAACAGTTAGTTGAGGCTAATGTTAACATAATTAGCAAGCTAATATTAGCGAACGTTAGCTTAACAGCTAAGTGACTTTCTTGGCAAAGTTGTTTTAACAAATTAAATTTTAAAAGCGTTAATTTGTAAATTTAATATATTATTACTCTGTTCTTAAAATGGCATCACATTTGGTAAAGTGCGCATTATGACTTGTTTAGGACTCTAAACTCATAATGTTTACGACTTGGGACATGACTTGGGACCTTGTCAGTCTCGACTTGGGACTTACGGGTTTTGACTTGGGACTTAAGCGCAAAGACTTGAGACTTACGAATGACTGGCATACCAATGACTTGGTCCCAAAAAACGGTCAGTCGAGGCTAATGTTAACATAGTTAGCAAGCTAATGCTTAGCTAACATTAGCTTACAACGTCAATTAATGTCAGTCAGTTTTCCAAGTTTGTGTGCACTTAGATTGTTGAGCCTATTAACACAGAGTGAGACTGACCCATAGAAGCCAGTCATGCAGAGAGGTGAATGAACATACTGTCCAACATGTGTCTGACTCATCATCAAACTCCATACATGCTGAGGATGATGAACTTTGGAAAACATGTGACCAGCCACTGTGCTGACACTCTCAATCTCTGCATGTGTGTGTTGGTTAATGGGTGGGCAGCTATGAGTCAAAATCTCTCTCAGTCGGTAATTCTTCCCCAGCTAGTGGTTACTAATGACGAGCTGGTGTTTTCAGGCATGCCACATGTTTGCTCCTCTCCCTCGTCTCTCTGTCAATACACTCAACCTTAAAAGGCCATTTGCTTTGCGGCCTAATGGCTCTCCAATACACAGCGCGGCTCTAATGTCCAGGCTCGTGTGGTATTATGTGATTTCTTGCATGTTTGTTCTCACATTAGCGCCCTTGGCATGTAAATATGTTTTTGTTTGACTAGATTCGGACAGGATTGAAACAACACAAGTATTTGCTGTATGTATGCTATGACAAATGAGTCGCCATGGTAACTGCATCACTGATACGACCTGTGTTTCCTCCGCAGATGGCAGGTGATCACAGATAACTGGGGGAAAAGTTAAAGTCACACATCAAGGCGAAAAACTCTCAATTTGTGACTGACATCTTGCTCAGAAACTTTCCTAATTAACAAACAAAGCACCAAAAACACGAACAATGGCATCCTACAGCCCTGCTCCAACACAAGAGGCAAACAATGGCGGCCCCCCATCTATAAAGTCCGAAGGCTCGGGGGAGTCCATGAAGCTAAAAAAGGAGATCTCCCTCTTGAATGGGGTCTGCCTGATCGTGGGGAACATGATCGGCTCAGGGATCTTCGTCTCACCCAAGGGCGTCCTCATCCACAGCGCCTCCTACGGCCTCTCACTGGTAGTATGGACCATCGGGGGGATCTTCTCTGTGTTTGGGGCCCTTTGCTACGCCGAGCTGGGGACCACCATCACCAAGTCAGGGGCCTCCTACGCTTACATCCTGGAGGCCTTCGGGGGCTTCCTCGCCTTCATCCGCCTGTGGACGTCGCTGCTGATCATAGAGCCGACCAGCCAAGCCGTCATAGCCATCACGTTCTCCAACTACATGATGCAGCCCATCTTCCCCACCTGTATAGCTCCATACCTGGCCAACAGGCTGCTGGCGGCGGCTTGTATATGTAAGTACACATCTGAAGTGTGTGTAAATGTGTGTGTGTGTGACATCAAGAGAACAAGAGAAATGTGAGTCAGTGTTCGTGTGATATGAAGAAACACTGATGAGGTCTGCCACAGCTGGTCTCCCATTCTAAGAGGAGCATGTGAGCTTAATAGACTAGAGAAGTGAAATATGGTGACACCACTGCTGCAGTCAGCAGGTCTGCGGCAGAAAGTATCACTGACAATACACGAAAGGGGAACTGGGCGACTCCTAAAACCTCAGCACTAGTTAGGAAGAGTGAGGGGAAAAGACATTTTACTCAATCTAAGATTTAGAAATCCTGGTGTGATGCCTCACACGTGAGGACTTGAGTCACTTTGAAACTTTTTTCTTTGCTATGGGAACAGCCAGAAATTGTTCAGAAATGTAGAGCTAAACTTTGGAGGTGCAGTGCTGCTCCCAGGGCCCGCCTGGTCGTGCCAACATTACTGTCTTTAGGAGGCTGTGGTGCGCTCATTTTTTAAGCTACCATGAAGGTAGTGTCTTGTGAAACGAGACAACCTAAGGCATCCAATGGTTTCAACTGCAATGAGCTAAATAACACTCCAAATTTAGGCTAATTTTTGGCTAAGGGAACAACTGGCGTGGCCATTTTCAAAGTGGTTTCTTGAACTCTCACCTCATGATGTCCATATGAAAATGGGTCCTACAAGTCTCCATTAAACTTAAGAAGGCTTGTTCCCAGTTAATTTTTTGTTTCTTACAATCAATGTACCCCTTCAAATTAAATCAGTATATTTGTCTTTTTAAAGAAAAGGACAACCAATCTATTTGAAGAACGATAAATCGGCTAACACATGTATACAGAGTCCTGCACGGGTCCATTTTTGAAAACCTGCACCTGCCCATACCCGAACCAAACCATTACCCGTCATTTTGTCTAAGTCAGAACCCCATATTTTAGCACGCTCCTTCCACCACCATGAAACCTCGAAACGGTCCTCCTTGGGTGTCTAAGGACGCATTCACACTGGCACTATTTGGTCCGCTTTAAACAAACCCTGGTCCACTTCCATGGATAGTTTGGTTCGTTTGGAGTGGTGTGAACACTCATTCAAACTCTGGTGTGGACCAAACGAGCCAACCCTGGTCCGCTTGAAAACTGGGGGTCTCGGTTCACTTGCAAGTGAACCCTGGTGCGGTTCGCTTACAGTGGGAAATGCAACTATCCAGCGAACCAAAGAGAGGAAGTGATGTAGAGCGCATTGCATTTTGGTGTTTGGTGTTTTTGTGGTGATCAAGCCGGCTGAAGAGGATGGATTTCTGTTATTGGTCATGGCCAATCGATGAGCAGGGTTTACTTCTTCCGCATGCTGTTTTTCTTCCTGGTGTCAGTGTGTAATTCCTTAACTCTCCATTTTGACATTTTTCAACTAGCCTATATATTTCAACAGCAAGACTGAATTCCTGATATTCAGTCAGGACTCCTGGTTTTGGTCTGACACCCCATGATTCAGTGTCCCCATCTGGCCACCCCTATGAAACATTTCTGGGGGCACCACTGTGTAGGTGGATGTGGCCCAGATTGCCGAGGTAACTTAAACACAATGGCACAGAGAAAGAGCAAAGCTGACAAACTGAATTAATCAAACTAAACAAGAAATTCACAAAACTGCTCACTGAGGCAACCGAGCACAACTGAAGAGGTGAAGAAATACCAGCGCTCAGGCAACCTGACACTGAGACAAGAAGCCAAGACAGACAGAGTGCTTGTTAAGGTCGTATCTTACAGACAAGCCCTGATATTTAAGATAAAAAAAATACACATGTTGTGCTAGTTTGCAATAAATATTACCCATTCCATTCCACCCACACATGCATGTATGAACACACACTTAAATACATGCGCGCACACACACACACACACACACACACTTGTGCCATGCACCGATAAGCAGTGCTCAGAGGAGGAGAGGCTGATAGCTGCGAGGTAAAGTCCTGCAGTGAGACTCTGACCTGAGAGGCTAATAGGCTACTGACAGCTCAGCACAGGAGTGAAGCAAAAAACCAAACTTCCTGTCAGTGAAGGGCTTTTACACTGTGGGAGAGTGAGACAGGGAACTGTGCCTCTGTTCCCCAATTTTATCCTATTTTTATTGCTTTTACTCATGCTGTCACTGTCAAACGTTTAATTTTAATCTTATTTTTCTTAGCTCTCAGCAGAGCTTCTTATGAAAAAGTATGTAAGCTTCAATCGACATTGATCCAGTTTCTATGGAAGCCTGTTTATGCCGGAAAGATATATATATATATATATATGCATATACTCAAACTACAGTCTCATAATGCTGATTTTAGTCAAATTGTTTTACTTTATGTGTCATCATTCTGACTTACTGTCTTCTTATTTTGACTTGCTTTATTTTATATGGTAAGTTGACAAAGTTATTTGTAGGGCAACTTCAGTATATTCCAACCTGGACCCTATTTTTCAATGTTTTTGTGTCTAAGTGACTGATGGGAACAACATTTTTTTTTTTAAATTACTGTGATACTGAGTGAGATGGCTGCAATGTAACCACTTGGGGCAATATGCATCTTCAATGCACGTCTATTGAAAGTGCTTGTTTTTGCCACTGACAGGCTCGGATTGTTATTGTAAGTGTCTGACATCATTATGGAAAGGATCCCTACAGAGATAGACCTTTTTGTTTAAGATAAAGATCCTTTTTGTTTGACCAGAAACAGCTACGAAATTGCCATTGCTAAACCTCACCAGAGTCCATTGAAATAAACGGTAATTTTAGTGTGTATACAGCCAGCATGTTTTCACATCTAACTGGGTGAATTCAGGTTTTATTTCAACCAAACCAGAGTTTGTGATTCTTGGGACACCTTTTGTGTGTTAAACTTTGTTGACTTTGAATGAAGTATGTTTTATGATGATAATATCACTGATTATTTAAATGGAGTCTGGTGGGATTGACGATCGCGAATTCCGGGCTGTTTCTGGTTAAACAAAAAGGTCTATCTCTGTAGGGATCCTTTCCATAATGTTGTCACACACTTATAAATAAAAATCAGAGCCTGTCAATGGCAAAAACAAGCACTATAAGTGGATGTAAATTGAAGGTGCAAACATGGCTCAGAGATAGACCTTTTTGTTTGACGAGAAACAGCCCTGATATTGCTATCGCCAATTCCACCAGACTCCATTTGAAATGACAGCAATTTAATTCATGTGAAACATTTCATTCAAAGTTGACAGAAACAGGCTAAAACTCACAAAAACTGTCTTGGTTCATCTTTCCACTGTTCCAGCAATCACCAACTCTGGTTTGGTTTAAATAAACCCTTAATTCACACTGCTAGATCTAAAAAAAATATGCTGGCTCTATACACGCTAAAATTACTGCTTTTTTGAATGGAGTCTGGTGGTATTCGCGATAGCAATTTTGGGGCTGTTTCTGGTGAAACAGAAGGATCTTACTCTATAAGAAAAAGGTCTATCTCTGTAGGGATCCTTTCATAATACTGTCAGACACTTGTAATAACAATCTGATCCTGTCAGTGGCAAAGACAAGCACTTTCAGAGAACATAAATGACGGCATGACCATGTCATGAGTGGCTGTTTTGTGGCTGACAGCAGCAGCCCTCTTACTCATTACTGGACCAGTTTCAAAAACTGTTGTTCCCATCACTCACTTAGACAGAAAAACATGGAAAAATAGGGTCCACGTTAAAAAATACCAAACGTACCCTTTAATATCGCATTCTTTCGAATAGTAGGTAAAAACATTGACTTTGATTTTATTGATTCTTGACTCATTTTTATCAATCAAAACTTTTCATACACTTTTTTTATTTCCCTGGAGAAAATGGGCTTTAACAAATCTCTGACATGACCCTACTGCTCACCATTTGATCATGATGCGTTCAGTTATTTCAGATGTATCAGAAAAGCAGGTCTCTGAAAAAAAAATCTACAGCAGTAAGAAAACATCCCGTCATTCACTCACACAATATCATGTAACCTGAATGTTTTTTGCCCTCCATCATCCGCAGTGCTGGATGTCAGAGCATTCCACCTGCACGGGAGTTCACAGTTAGTGAGCAGCTGAATGAGTTTTTAAATATCTCTATTTCACTTCACATCTGGACCGTATTTGACCTCCACTACCAGTCAGCCGCCCTCCTAAACCCGATCTCACACCTCCCACCCGTCTAACCTTTCACTGTCAACACACCACGCCTCTACTTCTGTGTGGCAAAGTCTCCCTCTGCATCACTAATCGCTGGTCGCCTCTGTCTGGAGCTGTGCGTTGTGTTGTGTTTGACCGGGCCTCCTGCTGCGGCCCGACTTATTATGATCCTGTACCCGTCAGTGTGGTAGAAGATGATAGTGTTATGATTCATCCCCTCACTGGGGAACAAGGTGGTCAACGTGGAGGAGAGAGCGGTGATGTAATCCAGTTTTGGTGTCCTCTTTAGACATCTGGGTGATGTGGAGGTCAGCGTGGAGCGATAAGTGAGCAGGAGCGCTTTGACACTGTAGATTAAATACGTCCACTCAGCTGGTTTGGAGGTGAGTTTGTTCAATCAGCGTTTACGAGGAGGAAGATTTACATAAGAAATGCTTTTTATCTTGGGGAGGTTTTCACTCAAAATGAGCAGACATCCTGTGCCTGACGTTTATGAGCGTGAAGGGATTATGAGCTGATAAGAGGCCAGAGAGAGAGATAAGTCACAGAGCGAAGCATGAAAACATGTTTCCCAAGAACATCACTGCAAGTAAAGGAAGGCAATAAGGAAAAAAGTAGCAGCTGAGACCACTTGTCCTATCAGTCATTAAAAGCTGCAGGTCACAAATCACCAGAAACATCAGTGGCGGTTTCACAACAGCTCAGCTTGTAAAAATTCGTCTGACTTCCACAACTGTACCTGTGTGCACTGTGTGTGTGTGTGTGTGTGAGAGGGTGTATGTGCTGCACTCAGCTGTTTCCTCGTCTGAAAAACAACAGGCCAGTCTGCTTGAGTCAGCAGCAGCGTTTCCTTAAATCACTCGCGGAAACATGCTGGCACACACTCCGTTTACAGAGTAAATGTCACCCACTGAGATTGTTAAAGCATTTGATTCTGTGAGAGTGTGTGTGTGTGTGTGTGTGTGAGTGTAAAATATCCATATTTATGCATGTCAGGTTTGCTGACCTTTGTGAACTGCGCCTATGTGAAGTGGGGCACCAGGGTCCAGGACTTCTTCACGTACGCCAAGGTCATCGCTCTCATCGCCGTCATCATCACCGGCCTGGTGAAGATCGGACAAGGTCAGTCACTCTAAAACTATCAGAACACCAGATGCTTTTACACATGACGTGCGGTTTGAATGATGAATTCATGGTGAGGATAACGGCTTGAAATGAAACAGCTGTGTTGGTGTCTTCCAGGTCACACACAGAACTTCGAGGGCCTGTTTGAGGGCTCGTCTCAGGACCCAGGAGGCATCGCTCTGGCTCTGTACTCGGCTCTGTTCTCCTACTCGGGATGGGACACCCTCAACTTTGTCACAGAGGAGATCAAGAACCCAGAGAGGTGAGGACAGAGGGACAGTTATGAGAGTTCAGGAATGTTTAACCAGCACACAATACACATGAAAACTTCTAAACCTTTAGTTTGGATCGAATTATCTTCACTGGAACCTGGTTTAGATTCACCGCGTATTCAGAAACTGTGCCTTTAAACGAGCCGTCAAGACTTCCATGAGGTTGTGATGTCACAACTACACATCTAGAGAGTCTTTCTATCTTGTACAGTGCATCTACTCATGGACGAGAGGCTCGTGACAGATCCACGGCTGAGCTGTAACGTTAGCTTGCTCAGCGGTGCTAGGTGAGCTAGCAGTAGATGCACTCTTCCTTCTGCGTGGTGACACAGTTAGCAAGTGTAGCTCATTAGAAAGAAAATAGTCCCGACATGAAACTGTTCACAACAAAGTCTGTGGATTATCTTGAGTAACCAGGTCATGATTCGTTCAACACTTGTGTCACTGACTTTCTCAAACGACCACAATTGCATTGAGAGTATGTGTGTGTCTGAGCCCTTCGGCGTGATTCACACGGCCAAAACTGATCAAATGAACCGCGGCTACACACGTGATTGGATCACAAGCTCCCCCCCAGAGTTCTCAGGCAGATTAAGTGACAAACACCCCCAGTTCATCACAACCCCCATCCTCCCCTCACCCACAGGGTCAATGTGCTCTTGACCCCGAGACTCCTGAGGAAGCCTGAATCTCACACACTTGATGTCTAAGCCTCTGTGTATCTCAACTCCTCTGCTTCCCTCTGCTGTTTGATTGTGTGAACTACAGGAATCTGCCGTTGGCCATCGCTATATCCATGCCCATAGTCACTGTGATCTACATCCTGACCAACGTGGCGTACTACACCATCCTCCCTATGAATGCAATCTTAGACAGCGATGCTGTAGCTGTGGTAAGTGCAAACAGTCCCTCATAACATCACTTTACTTTGGGTTTCCATCAGTCAAGTGCAGCTTTACACCATTGAATCTTCTCTTTCCAGACGTTTGCAGACCAAGTGTTTGGTGTCATGAACTGGACTATTCCCCTCGCTGTGGCTCTTTCCTGCTTCGGAGGGCTCAACGCCTCCATCCTGGCTTCCTCCAGGTGAGTGACTACATTTTTCAGCCATCAGCTCATCTGTGTTTTCAGCTCTCACTCATTGTGTCCATCAACATCACTCATCACTGTTCTGCTGCATATTTCTGTGTCTCTAAAGGCTGTTCTTCGTGGGCTCCAGAGAGGGCCACCTGCCCGACTACCTGTGCATGATCCACGTCTTCCGCTACACTCCCGTCCCCGCCCTGCTCTTCAACGTCAGTCCGCCCTCACCATCTTTTATTTCCTTTTGTTAAATGGTTTAATTTATACGGAAGTGTAATGTATTCGCTTCAGAGGGAAAGGTTGCCCAATTTTCTGAATTGACAAAATTATTATTTCAGAATTTTAGGAAATAATTTATAAAATATCTCAAACCATTTTCACAAAAAAAATGATGCTAGGTTTTCAAAATTAATGAAATAATATTGTTAATTCAGAAAAACATGAATTTACAAGATTATTATCTCTAAAATCCAAGACAAAAAAAAAACTTTTTTTTTTTTTTTTAATGAAAACTTCTCAGAATTTGAAGATCATCTTGTTGATAAAAAAGAATAGGGCAAATACTTTTTCTGTAAAAAATTTCGGCCTGTATTTCTGAATTGACCAGATTTTCTCGTAAATTGAGATTAGTATGTCCTAAATTCAGAAAAAACTGCAATTGTTTTTTCCAAAAAAAACTTTTTTTTGTATTTAATGAGATAATGAATTAAAAAAAACAAGAGCAGATTTCTCACAATTCTGAGATGATAATCTTGATTAATCAGAATAACAAGACAAATATTTTTTTTCAGAAATTTTTTTCTATTCATTTTTCTGAATAAACAACATTATCTCATAAATCAAGATTATTATTTCCTCAGTTGAAAGATGCTCATTTTTCTGAATTAATTGAGTTAATAATCTTATTCATCTAGGAAAAAGGGCATATTTTTTGTCTGAAAAAGTTCTGCTCATTTTTCTGAATTAATAAGATTATTATCTTGTTAATTTCACCACGAAAACTTCTCTCAGAATTCCGAATAATAATCTCATTTATTCAAAAAATTGGGCGATTTTTTTTTTCTGAAAAATGTTATGCTCGTTTTTCTGAATTAAGGAGTTAATAATCTTGTTAATGCAGAAACAAAGTTCTGCTTGTTTTTCTGAAATAATAAGATTATTTTCTCGTTAATTTCACCATGAAAACTGTTCTCAGAATTCTGAATAATAATCTAATTTATTAAAAAAATTAGGGCAATTTTTTTTTTCTGGAAAAATGTTATGCTCGTTTTTCTGAATTAAGGAGTTAATAATCTTGTTAATGCAGAAACAAAGTTCTGCTTGTTTTTCTGAAATAATAAGATTATTATCTTGTTAATTTCGACATGAAAAATTTCTAAAAATTCTGAATAATTATCTCATTTATTTAAAAAAAAGGGCAATTTTTTTCCCCTGAAAAAAGTTCTGCTCATTTTTCTGAATTAATAAGATTATTATCTTGTTAATTTCATCAAGAAGACTGTTCTCAGAATTCAGAATAATAATCTAATTTATTCAAAAAATTTGAGCAAATTTTTTTTTCTGAAAAATTTTATGCTTGTTTTTCTGAACTAACTAGCTAATAATCTTGTTAACTGAAAAATGTGATGCTTCTTTTCACGAATTAACAAATCAATCAAATTAATCTTGTTAATTCAGGAAATAGGGCAGTTTTATAAAAATTCCTGCTCTTTTTTCTGAATTAATAAGATTATTATCTTGTTGATTTCATAATCAAAATTTCTCTCAGAATTCTAAATATTAATCTCATTAATTAAAAAAAGAGCAGAATTCTTTTACATTAAAACTTTTATCATAATTCTAAAATAATAACCTTGTTTTTTCAGAAAAACAGAGCAGATAAAGCAGATTTTTTTCCTCAGTTGAAAACATTATATTTCCATAAATTTGGCTGCCACAGATTTTTTTTTTTTTAATTTCACTGTTGCATCTTTAAGAAAACCCTCCTTACATTTCACAGTCTGACTCACAGTGCTTGGTGTATGTCTCTGCAGGGCATCATGGCTCTGATATACCTGTGTGTCGAAGACGTCTTCAGATTGATCAACTACTACAGCTTCAGCTACTGGTTCTTTGTTGGTTTGTCCATTCTGGGGCAACTGTATCTGCGCTGGAAGCAGCCAGACAGAAAGAGACCTCTCAAGGTAAGAAGCACAACCAGTGATATCATCTTTTTAAAGTGTTCCTTCTCACATATTCCAGCATCATCTCATCTGCTCTTGTCTCTCTTCTTCCCTCAGCTCAGTCTCTTCTACCCCATCATCTTCTGTCTCCTCACCATCTTCCTGGTGGTGGTGCCGCTCTACAGTGACACCATCAACTCGCTGATCGGTATCGGCATCGCCCTGTCAGGAGTGCCCGTTTACTTCCTCTGCTGCTACACTCCGGCCAGTAAGAGGCCACTGTGGCTACGGAGCGCCATTGGTAAGAGAGCCGCACTCTGGCATTGTTTTCATACATGAAAAAAAACATCTTAAATAATGATTTTTAAAGCAGGTGTCTCGAACTCAAACAACCTTAAACACTATAAATGGATTGAATACTGGAACAACAGCTACTCACTCCTCTTTCTGATCTCCTCCATGCTGTCTTTGTTCACTTTTGTCCTTCCCACAGCTCACAGGTGTGTCTCATTTGTCTCCTCACTTTCCCCACCTTCCTCCTCTTGTATCATATTACACGGCTTGCAGGTTTGTCAGGAAGCAGTAGATTAAAAGATGAATTCACCTACAAAATCACCATTTTAAATCAACAATTAATGCCGTGTTACCTTGACTCCATGGAAAACGGCAGAATATTAATTGGGCACCATGTTCAGCAACAGTAGAACATCAGTTTACAAGTCTCATTTATTCAGTTGCATGCTCAGTACTCCCCATACACATACACTTTTGCTGAAATGTTACGATTTAAAACTAAACTGGAAGTTTTTTTACGCGAAAATGCACGTCTTTGGGAAGCACCGATATTTGGATTATACTGCATGGGTTGTGTGAGAGACAGATGTTCTGTCCCCAATCAATCAATAAACCAATATGTTGACCGTTTTCTGTGGAGGCATGACAGAAAAACAAAGTTTTCTATACAAATTCACAGTAACACATGACATATTGATGCACAAACGGTCATTTTGTGGGTGAAGTGTTCCTTTAAACTCCACAAAAAAGACAGAAAATCACAGTAAAATAAATGAATAAATAAATTGGAGGCCACATTTAAAATAAAGATTCAGTGTGAGACCTCTGTTTTACAGATACGTTAATATCATTCAGCATTCGCTGCATTTAATAGGACGAAATACACAGAATTGGAGGTCATGTATTTTTTTTAGTTTGGTTTAGCTTAATTTTTTTTAGATGTTTGTGGGTTTTTCTTCTTGTTTTTTTAGTTTCTTTGGTCACTGTTTAACTGATCTTTTATTATGAGCATTTAAGAAAACAGTAGGGATCTGTATTTATCAATACACAGTGAAAAAACATCGGATTAATCATACTGGAAACAACTAATCACAAAGATTTTGCCACAAAACAGCGCCAGGAGCATAGCACCAAATCCTTCCTCTCTTGATCCATGTCTCCCTCACACACCTTTTGATTTTTTTAAGTCAGTTTCCTTTCTCTTTCCTTTTGAGGAACCCTGATTTCCATTCGTTAGGAAAAGATATGACAGTGTACGTCGGTGCTTCAGGAGCGTAAGCAGTCACTCACTCGGCTTTAGCTGCGTTCAATTGGCATAAAATCATAATTTCATTGTGTTTTTTAATATTATAATGACAATAAAAGGCATTCTGATTCAGAATTAGGGTGTTTTCACATATAGTCCTTTTAAAACAAACTGAACTCAGTCCTCTTAAAGTGCACCAAAGAGTGCACCAACAGAAAAGGGACTTGGTTCTTCTTGCCTTCATATTGCCAGTTCATATGAAAGAGGTTTCTGGTCCACTTCAGCTCTGATGGGGCCTCAGTCTTGTTTTGACGTGGCACGACACCCTTCGCTTTCAGATGAACTTAAAATTGGAGGAAAACCATAGCGTTTCTGTGCTGTAGACTGTTGCTGTTTGATGCATTCTACATTCCACATCTAGAGATGTGCAGTATCCTCCGTGGACCAAACTACTCCACATCCTGTGTCCTTGCAAGCGTTGCAGGCGGACATGGTTTCGTCTGCTTTGTCAAGTGTCCCAGTGCAACAGCGTGTGATCTAGAGGGCTAAATACAACGGCAAAGAGTAAAGTGAACCTGGAGCACTTTGTGTTCACAAGGCACAGGTCAAGTGAACCGCACCGTGGACTTGAAGTGATCTGAACTCAGAGTTCTCTTCGAGGGTTCACATATGCACAAAAAAATGCAGAGTCACCGCTCTGAGGCCTTTTAGAGGGCCAAAAAGGACCAAGTCGACGAATGCTAGCGGAGGGGCGGATGAACCCTTTTTGCATCTTTAGTTCAGACTTTCAAATGGATTATTGAGCCAATTCTGAAGGCCCTCCTCCCACTGGGGCCCTTGGTACTTAGTCCCACTTTCCACTTTCCTCTAACTTCAACCAAGTATTAGAGCTCCAACTGTGCTCTTGCAAATGGTTGGAGAGACCATTAAAGAGTTAAAGGGTTTGGTGTCAGTGTTTACAGCTAAATTCAGGCTGATGATAGATGAGTAAGTCGCTCTAACCTTCTTCTCTCTTCCTCTCTCAGCTAAATCTGGCATCCTCATTCAGAAAGTGTGCTTCTCCGTACTGACCGAAATGGATAAGGACGAGTAGACGTTTGGTTTCAACACTCTGCCGGAGTCTGACGACGCACAAATGTAGAACCTGAAGTGATCCCGGCCAAGCGCTGCCGCCACAAGGCCTGGATGGACGAAGCATTTGGGCTTGAGCTGGACCCAGCTCTCCGACCTGTCAACCATCACCCGGTGATCCCGTTAATGAATGTATGAATGATGGCGCCCGGGTGCTCGTTGGCAATACTTCACTCTAGCTGACTTCAGAGGGAACATTTCAATGCACTCATGAAGAAATCAACACCTCTATTACAGAACATTAGCAGAGAATTATTTAATTATGTAAAGACAAGTATGTTGTGTGCACATACATGTAATACCTTTTTGATTTTACCGGGAGGTGGCAAATTATTATATGGGGAGGGCAGAACATCTTTGAAACTAAAAACATATTATTATTAATATTTGCACAAAGAAAATCAAACAGTAAAAGAGATTAGAATATGTTCACTAATGTGGGGTAAGTTTTATACATATATGTCCACCGCGAGGTCTAGTGAAGGGCTATTTTTACACAAATTAACTTTTTGTCTGACTCAAACACGGGCTGTTAATGTAAAAAAGTTTGAGACAGTCGAGTTGCAAACATGTATTTATAATAAAATTACTTGTTGACAACATAAGTTGACTTCTTTCTTTCTTTCTGGAGACTAACGTTTCAAAAATCACAACAATATGCACACTGGAGTGGTTGTTTGGAGGCAGATTTTAATTAGAATAATACATAATGACAACCCTCTCCCACCCTGTCCTCTCTTCCATCCATAAATATGTACATAAATCATTTTACTGTCAACTCTAAATCTGATCTACCCGATAGTGTCCTTCCACGGCCTCGCTTTGCCATGTGTCGGCTTGGCTTTAGCTGATGCTGCAGCCATGGGTTGGGTCTGCTTGAGGGGATTGTGGGTAAAAGTCTGCCTCAATGGACCTGCGGAGAAGACATATTAACAGTTTAAGTACACACACACACACAGAATGTCAAAGCCTTGATAGCAAAGAGACAATCATGCTAACGGCTTTTTTGTGCTAAACATACAAAAAAAAAATCCATAAATCAAATACTGACTTCTTCAAATGTCTTACTTCGTCTAACAGAATAGTAAGTTTACTATCATGGAAAATAAAGAAACAATTCATTCAAGAAACATTCACGTACAAGGCTGCTTAACTGTCATGCAGCCACCCGCCACTAGTGGGTGCTACAGAGCCATCAGACAGCAGCCCCCTTCCCCACGGTAATGCTCAAGTAGACTGCAGTTTTAAAACAGCACGGTGGGAAATAAGAGCGATGTTCTCTCGCAAAACCAGCGCGGTTTGGTAATACTTCACGACAATCATGACAATGACCTTGCAAGATAAGCTTCCACTTAACTTTGTTGAAGGTAAAGGCTTCAGGAAGTTAATGCAATATGCTGAACCTGAATACACCGTGCTGAGGCCGGGACTGTTTTCCTTTTGTTTTCCTAGTCAACTAGTCTTTTTGTTTAGTTGACAGGGAAATTAGTCGCCAGGAACATCCTTAAAACCGAGCTCACCTTACACGATTTTTCACCGCGATTTTGACGTTGCAGAGGATCTTGAGAGCCACCTTGGGAGGCGGTCGGAGGTGAGTCGGCAGATAGTCTGCCACGATGACAAGTCCTTGTGTGTGAACGAGCCTACGAGTAACTCGCCCCCTCGTCTGCGACTGGGACTGAATATCTGGCATGCTAGAAAACTGGAGAAGTCTGACACGACTGACAAAGAGCATCAGCCAATGAGAGGCGGGATACGTCCCACGTCAGCACGCAGGAGGACGGAAGAGATGTGAGGACAAGTTGCAGGGTTGCCAGGTCCGCTTATTAGCCGCGACTTTGGGCTTATTTTTTGTAAAGTCACTTACAAATATTGGTAGTCGCGGTGGGTCACATTTTTTTTTTGGGCTTGTTTCTAAAGTGAAGTTGCTTATTTGGGCTTGCTCTCTAAACGTCGCCTTTCCGTCGCTTCTTTTGGGCTCGTTTCCATAGCCCTGGTTGCTTGTTTCTCTCCCAAGATCTGGCAACACTGACAAGCCGACAAGCAACAACAACAATGGCGGCGTCCACAGGATCACGGGGAGCGCGTTGTGTTTGGACCCAGGCCCTGGAGGCAGATCTGATTCAACACTGGGACGGATATACATGCCTTTACGATATGTCGTCTCCAAGTTAAAAAAAAACGTAGTTTGGTGACGTCACCGCATTATCCTGGGCTCTGTCGGCGAGGGCTCGGTGGAGAAATCACACACAGGTCGTAACGCAGTTGACGACTTCAGATGACAGAAACACACGTCGCCAGGTATGAACACTCAAAAGATTACGATAGTCTCAGCGACACAATGCTCCCTACCCCTCATGAAGAAACTTCAGGAAGAGCAGCTGACAAGGAAGCGCCCCCCACAACGGACAGACGTGCAACAGATGTTGGGTGTACAGAATGATTAATCTGTCAAATGACTGACTGATTAAATGTGCAACTATCAGTTCTGCTCTAAAGACTTATTTTGGAAAGTCTTCCAGGTTTCAGTCTTGATAAGCTTTCATTCAAGGCTCCAATCACTCATATCCATCCATCCATCTTCATCCGCCTATCCCAGGCCAGGTCACGGGGGCAGCAACCTGAGCAAAGCAACCCAGACGTCCCTCTCCACAGCAACGCTTTCCAGCCGATCAGATGCCCAAACCACCTCAACTGACCCCTTTGACGCGCAGGCGCAGCGGCTCTACTCCGAACTCCCTCCGGATGTCTGATCTCCTTACCCTTTCTCTAAACCTTAGAACTTTTATTACAGTTTTAAGGCCTTGTGGACTCAACAGCAGCACATCTGTAAGCAGATTCCAAAATGTGTATCTGCTTCCTGAGCTGCAGTCCGCCTCCATTTAATCACACCTTAACCTGCCCTAAATACAGAGCAACTTTATGTATGTTATTTTCACATTCAGGTAATGGTTTGTGATTAGCTGGCTCTCAGTCCTGTGTAAAGAATTTAACATTAAAGGCAAGACAGCACTCATAATCCCCATTCATACCCTAGTTTTACATTCAGCATTTCATTTCCCCCCAAAGCCTTATTATTGCAATAACTGGCTCTGGACACAAGGGGGAGCACTTCTGCCATGTCTACATCAAGACATCATGAAGTCTACTGAACACATTGTATTGTACAGGGTGTCCACTGGTATCGAACACTTAAATTTGATGCTTTTAAAAAAGACTTTTTAATGGCATGCAAAGCCTAATATTTATGAAACTGAATTTAAGACATGTTAGGATTCTTGACGGACATGAAGACACCTTGATGGTAAAGAAAACTAGTCATGGAGTTGTTGTGCGCTTTTAAATACATGCAAGGATTGTATTATTATTGAGATGATTATTATAGCCAAAAATAACATGTCCATAATTCCACCTGTCCATCTTCCACTTCTCCTTTCGAAGCAACTCAAGCAAGCCGTTTCTCAGTGCTTGAAATAAATTAAGGAGTAAAAAGTCAGTCTATATGAAGCTAATGAGGTCATGATGAGACTGACCTTTAGAAGCGAGGTCAAGGTGATTTTTGATTCTTCTGTCCCTCTCCTCTAGCTGCTGGGCCAGCTGAGCGTTTTTCCAGCCTGGAGGAAAAATAAAGACACAGTTACAACATGTACAAACACCAGAATAATCAGTGTTGCTGTGAGATGTATATTTAGACACGTACCCTTCTTCATGCTTTGGAAAAAGCCGTCATTTTGGGGCAGGGCGGAGGCTGGGTGTTTGATCCTCTCTGGGATCCTCAACCTCTCTCTGACCAAGGGGTGTCTGAGCAGGGCCACTTGACCCAAGGAGAAGCAGTTGGAGGTCAGCCAGTAGGTAAACACCGCCTGAGGTTTGAGAAGAAAGATTTAGATTAAATCTGCAGCAGCAAGTTAAAAAGGTGGGGTTTTGTTTTTCAGTGTGTATCTTATTTTATCAGTTTTATGTGTCTAACTGACTTAAAGGAAAACAAGTGTAAAAAACAGTCCAGTATTGAGAGAGAGAGAGCTGCAGCCGGCAGCTGCGAAACATGGTGCAATGTAACCACACGGGGCATTTGTGCACCTGACGTCCACTAAAAGTGTTTGTTTTTGTCACTGACAGGCTCAAATTGTTATTATAAGTGTCCAGCAACATTATGTAAAGGATCCCTACAGAGATAGACTTTTTTTGTTAAAGAGTAAGATCCTTTCTCTTTAACCAGAAACAGCCCTGAAATCTTCATTGCTAATTCCACCAACCTGAAATTTAAATAAACAGTGTGAATAGAGCCCGCATATTTTCAGAACTGAAGTAAGCTATTAAAAAAAAGTAAGGAAATTTGTGTTTGGGAGATTATTTCTTTGTTGTAACAATGCTTCTTGGCAATAAATCTTATACCGTTGGAAAGCCTGTTTATTTCCCTTTTAAATGGTGCCACATTTGCAAGGAACATGCATTTGTGGGATGAGCAGCAGAGCTGAGTATGTGGGTTGCACCCATGAAAAATTTGCCAAATCTTCTCTGCCAATGCCAAACAACTTTTGTTTTGAGCTTCTGATACCTGTCAGCATGGGCCCTGCTACAGTGATCAGTTGGTGTCTGCTCCAAGAATCGGCATGCCAGTTTTGACTGATCTGGATAGGGCCCGTGCGATTGGGCAACTTCAAGCTGGTTTTCCCGAGTTGCTGCGTTATTTGGAGTGAGCCCTAGTACCATCTGCAAACTGAAGGCCGTCTGCAGTCTGTCCCGCATTGTCTGGGCAGAGAGCCGTCGGCCAGATCATCCTGCAAACCTTGACTGCAAATCTGTCGAAGACTGCCTATGGTTCCTAAGTGCCGACAGGTTGAGGAAACGGTCTTCTTAGGGTGCTGTCTTCTTGGGATGGCCACTTTGCGGCCTGTCTCTGACATCCCCCGTTATATGGAACTTGGTCTTCAGTTTGCAGATGGTAATGCCGCAACTTGGTTTTGCGGAACACCAGCTTGAAGTTACCCTATCGCACCGGCCCTAAACAGATCAGTCAAATGTGGCATGCCGATTCTTGGAGCAGTTGACAGGTACCAGAAGCTCAAAACAAGAGTCAATAGCAACAGCAAGAAAAAAAAAAAAAGCCGTTTGGCATTGGCAGAGAAGATCTGGCAAATTTTTCATGGACACAACCCACATACTCAGCTCTGCTGCTCATCCCACAAATGCATGTTCCTTACAAATGTGGCACCATTTAAAAGGGAAATAAACAGGCTTTCCAACAGTATAAGATTTATTGCCAAGAAGCTTTGTTACAACAAAGAAATAATCTACCAAACACAAATTCCCTTACTTTTTGTGCTTAGTTTATTTCGGTGAATTTAAGGTTAATTTCAAACAAACCAGGGTTGGTGATTGTTGGAACAGTGGAAAAACAAACCAAGACAGTTTTTGTGAGCTTCATTTTGCTTCCTTTGACTTTGAATGAAGTGTGTTTTACAATGATAAAATTACTGTTTATTTAAATGGAGTCTGGTGGGTTTGGTGATGTTGATTTCAGAGCTGTTTCTGGTTAAACAAAAAGGATCTTACTCTCACAGAAAAGGTCTATCTCTGTTGGGATCCTTTCTATAATGTTGTTAGACACCTAAAATACCAATCTGAGCCTGTCAGTGGCAAAAACAAACACTTTTAGCGGACGTACAATCACGTTGCGAACATACGGGAGACTAGGGTCTTGAAAAATACCAAACAATAACTGATGTGGGTGAATGACTGACTGACCGTGGGGAAGTTGATAGTGAGAGGGAGGATGATAAAGGGCATGATCCTGAACACAGTCTTCATGGCTCGCAGGTTGGGGTTGTCGATACCAGACTCTGCACCCAACTAAAAGAGACAAACACAATGTGTTGATTATTAAGGAACGCAACGATGATAAAAACCAACTATAAACACTCCAGGCTGACCTCCAGGATGAAGAACATGGTTCCAGTGACGGCCAAAGGCAGGATATAAAAGGGATCTGCTGCTGTCAGGTCTGTAAACCAGAGCAGGCCTCCCGTCTGCAGGCTGGGCACCGGCAGATAGGCCATCTTCCTCAGGGCGATGAAGAAAGAGACGAAGACTGGTGCCTAGAGGAACGGACGGAGAAGTGATTTGAAAAAACAGCTTACATGTAACACATAATTTTGGCTTCGTGGACAAAATCTTAAAATTTGGGAATATTGTGATTCAAGTGAACTGAGGGAAAACTACACTCCTGCACCTCCTCTTGGCTCTGGTTTCAAGCTTTAAAAGATCGAGCCTGTGACGGGAAACTTTGGCCGATCGCAGGTCATTTCAGACAGAGGGTGTTCCTATTGGCTTTTCTATAAATGCAGATGTGTGTGCACGTCCGTTCAGATGGTGAAAGCCTGATTCAATGGAAGAAAGTCCTGCAGACAGAGTTGCTATTCCAGCATTAGCACCAGCTGCCTACACGTGAAAGCAACCCGAAAAAGGGCGACGTGTTTCAGAGATGGAGAAGAAGTGTTGCTAACAGTTTAGCTAACCACAGCTCTCATTACTCTTTTCCAATTCTGCCTCTTTAATGGCTCAGTACAACATCACAGGGGAAACAGTATAAAGACACAAACTGACCTGCACCATAGGAACTAGGAAGCCACGGAGGGGATTTACATCATGCTTCTTCTGGAACAAGTTCAGGTCAGTGTAGGCTTTGGCAACTGGAGCATGCAAACAACAGATCATGACAAGTTGGTGAGGCTGGACTATTCTTTTTCAAGCACACACATGTAACTATCTAAATCATGACTGAGATGACAAATGCGATAAAGAAAGGAGGGCGACATCTTACATTCAAATTTGTTTCCGCTCTGCTTGGCCTCGTTCATCCTGGTGGTAAGTTTGGTCATCTCGGGCAGAACATTGTTCAGCTTGGCTGCCTCCCTCTGGCCCTTCACTATGACTGGAAACACAGCCAAGCGAGCCAACACTGTACCTGTAGGGATTAACAGGAACAGGAAGTAGAGGAAGAGGATAAGAAAGGACACAGGAAGTACAGCAGGCATCGTTTGAATCGCTTTAAATGAGACTTATGGGATAAAAATCACCCTCAGATACAGATATCGCTGCCTGAACTACTCTCCCAAAATGCCTGAATAGATGCTGCAGCCATTAAGTGATAACTATTAAAAGAATCCCAGAGTAATTTGATGGTTTAATCAGTTTGAGTTCATTTTTGGAACATGAATACATCCTTGTTTCTTCTCTGCTTTGTGACATTAAACCAAATATCTTTGGGTTGTGGACAAAACAAGACCTCTGAGGACCTCATCTTGGGTTTTGGGAAGCACTGATCAAAAGTTTTCACCATTTTCTGACATCTCACAGACTGAACAACTGTCTGATTAATCGACAAATTAATCGATAATTGCAGCCCTAGCCAACACACTGATTTATAGTTGGTGTTGCTCACCTGCGACGATGGCCCCCCACCAGGGCAAACCAAGATCCACGTGCATGAGCTCTAAAATGTTCTGGATAAACCCCACGGGTGTGTGGCTGGCCAGTCCCAGCTCTGCTAAACTGACTTCTGTGGTCGCAGCCTGCAGGACCTCCACTGCGGTCGGCGCAGCATCAGCCATCTGCTCAACAGCTGGCTGCGATAAAACAGGAGCAGAGTCCATGGACAAAAGCTCGGGGGAGGAATCCAAGACTGGAGGAGGACGAGGAGGAGAGACGTCCAGTACTGGTGCTGCCATGGAGACGGTTTCTGCTGTGATCTGAAGACATCAAAGGAAATGGATTCACATCAGTGAAGCTAGAAGTAAGTGATAATTTAACCTCAGATGTCGTCTCAGCTACCTGGTCAGTGATTGGTTGTGTGATGATGGGGGCAGGGTCAGCAGGTAGAGAGACGGGGGAGGACTCCTGGACTGGAAGGCCTTCAGAGGCATGCAACACTGGAGCTGCCATGCTTCCATCCTCAGGTGGGATCTGGAAATATCAATAATGCCAGCTCTTTAATTTGACAACGACTCGCTACATTATAAAATCTCATATTCTGGCCACAAGATGATTCAGTTCACTTTGACTGATTTCAACACGTCATCTCATTTTTGTCATCTTTTCCCCATTGTCTAATTGGATGATTTGAGAGGCGGGTCTTCTGTGGTGGTCACGACAACAAGTTTACAGTTGTTAAACAATGGGGGAGAAACTGGTGGTAGACAGCAGGCTGTCAAACTGCCCCTGAGTCATCCTAAAATATGCCTGGAAACAGCCATGATGGAGGAGAAGCTCCTGGACCAACTGGTGGTACTCCCCATGACACATCCTCTTTTTTTAGGATCTCATGTACCCACACAGATCTCTGTTTATCAGCCTCTCACCTTCAACCAGAGCTACGGCAAGTACATGTATCACCTGTACACCAACTCACCTGTGAGCTGTTGTGCCTGACTGCCACTGCGTTCACCCACAGGAATTTCCCATGTTGTCTGCGGCCAAGCACAGTCCTCGCGGCAGCACTGTGACACTCAAACACTGTGTGCAGGTGAGACTTCTGGAGCAACCGCTGTTTGTGAAACAGAGAGACAAAGCGTCAGCCTGATGGAGGCGTTACACGAAACTACAACGTGATGACGGCACGTATGGGGGCTGTTGCTGTGTCACATGACATCACTTAGCTGCAATTCAGAACAGGCAGAGCTAAACTGGAACTGTAAGGAGTTTAATAAATGCAGTTTCTTTGCAAGTTGAACCTGATTAGAGCAAAAACAATTAACAGACAAATATTTTGGTCATACGTTAATCATTTAAGTAATTTAGCAAGAAAAATTATACGTTATTTGGTAGCAGTTTCTGCTTTATTCAGTTTAACAAGACTGTAAATTGTAACCTTTGAGTTTTGTCCTGCGGGTCGGATAACATCTGCAACATCTACATTTTAACTGATTAAAACTATAACCACATAATAACACTGTGACATTTATATTTCTTATTTTCCTACAAATAATATTCCAGATGTGCAGGACCATGCTTGTTTGGTTCAGACCCCAACAAAAAAATCACATTATTACAGTTTTTACATTTTTTTTTCAGTGGAAATAAAACGCAAAAATTACCATTCCCACAAAATCAACTTATTTGCAATTGCAGTATCTGACAAAACAATCGCAAGACGATTTTTTTATGGCATATTGTGCAGCCCAAGAGTCTGCCAAGCAATACATCTATAATTTTTTAGTTCATACGACTCATATTACCTCAGATAACAGAACAATTCACCCGCCTACATTACAGACAAACCCACCGCATCGACTGAGCATAAAAGGCACACTAATTTAAACACTCAAGCTTTAAATTGAGCTCTGAAGTGTGTCAGATAATCCTTTTTGTGCCAAAAATATTAAAAACATCAATATAAAAATACAGGAAAGGAATTAAAAGTAACATAAGGTGTGTCACAGTTAAAACTTGCCTGACACAGTTAAAAAATACTGATCTTCAGCAGCACAAAAACACATTACAATATAAAATAAAAACAGAGAATACAGAGGTGAGTGAGGGACTTTACATTTGTAATAAAACATAGAGATGCATGGTATATTAAATCAAGGCTACGTAAAATGGAGGAGATTGCATGCACATATGTGTCACTGAAATCAGTCAAAGACAGAACAGAAGCTTCCACAAGTTTTCTAACTTCCTAACTGGAGCAGCTGTATGTACATTAAATGAAAGCTTGTCGTCTATCCATATATCCAAGGACTTCTATGAGGACACCCTCTCAATTAAGTTACAGTCAGGAGTGAAAATGCTAAATGCTGATGACCTGCGTTGTAGAAATCCACCGTTTCAATGAGCTCTATGGCCAAAACATCAGAGAAACCAGATGTGCAGAAGGGTCAAGTTAAAGCTCAGTGATATCTGGTGGCATTTAGCATATGTCTAGAGGACACGGCGGTTGTCTAATTAAGATTTAAACCCCTACACAACAGGTAAACTAACAACAGAGTAACAGCCCCAGAGTCTTTACAGAAGGAGACATGTTGTGGTAGTTGCTAGCAAAGCTAACAGTTGCTAGCATAGCCCTGCTAGCCTGTCAAGCAACAGTACATTTCAATAATGTCAATAACCTTCTAGTGACTTCTCATGTATTTCTGTACTTCTAGCCACACTGACCACTGTGTTATCGTTTAGAGAGCTGGGGGTTTACAGCTACTTTAAACACTGGAGGACTCTGTCTTTAACACACAGGCTGTCTCTGTCAAAGTCACACAGAAGGCATGCACTCGTTACTGCGCAGCGAGGATGCTAGCCGGCTAGCGAGTTAGCCGGGCGAAGTCGCCGTTTGTGCCTTCGTTTCAGAAGCAAGGATAAAGTGCCGGGTGCGAAAGTGTAAAGAGGACCTACGTGGTTCCAAATGTCTGAAAGGGGATGGCTGCCTCGGCTCGGTTTCCCAGCCTGTCTCAGGAAACATCTTGCTAGGCAACCCGGAGTCACCCCACTCCTGATGGCAGCCATGTTGGAAAATAAACCTGCTACGGGAAGCGTGAGGGGTCAATGTTCCTGAGTGTTCGCGAGCGTTACAACCGTATGCAACGAGCTTCGCCAATGTTTGGTGTTCTTGTTCAGGGTGAACAGGGCCATGTTGTACAAATATAATACAATTACTATTTTCCCAATGGTATTTCCTCGATTTCACAGTTTATACGGTTGAAGAATATACGTATTAAACCAGTACATTTTGAAACAAATCTTGTTACAGACACACTAAATGCAATGCTCTTACCAGTGGTGAAGTAAGTACATATACTACTTGACTGTGTGACTAGGATTAGACTTGAGTGCAAATCTGTCACAGTGTGACTGTGTTTTAGTCTGACGTCTTTGCAGGTTGATAAAGAAGTTTCTGCAGGCTCAGTCTGATCTGCTGTCTGTCTCTGGTTCTTTGACTGACCTGCCGGGAAGATGGTCCAGCAGGAAAGGACACCAACTGACTGCTTTTTTTCTTTCTTTTTTAGCATGCAGGCTGTTCAACTGACTCTGCAGGTGACAGAGGAGATGAACATGCAACCTGCACCTGCATATGACATATTAGACAGCAAACCTGTCTTATTAGGTCTTTATTTTAAGAAACATGTGCGTGTATTCAGTTAATGTGGGTTCATTTTAATGGACAACAATCCCTTAAACTGCAAAACCTTACAACTTTCACCTTAAAGAAGCAATGTGTAAGATTAAGGAGGATTCGGTGCAGCGAGGACTGCAGATTGCAAACCAGCTGAAACTTCTCCTGGTTAGAATTCCTTCAGTGTTCATTGTTCAGGAGGTTTTAACTGGGAGCTGAATTATCTGGAGAAGTCTCTTCCTCTCCCAAACAAACGGACGTGGTGATTAAGGGCCGTTTCATAGTCGACGCAAAGGCACGCAGACGCAAATGCATTGGGACGCATTGAGACGATTGGCCGTCATGATGCGTGCTTGCATCTCAAAATGTGTTGTCCATTTGTTTGTGAAGCAGGTATGAAATGACGGTGATTGAAGAGGAAAAACTTTGGGAACTTGTACGGGCACACCCCCATTTATATGACAGTTCTAGTGCCCTGCACTCTAATCAAATAGCAGTACTAGCTAGCCGGAATGTACCGGTGACTCTGCTACCCCCTATTGTGCGAGCGATGTATTGCATTTCAAGTGTCGCCCGCTTTGCTTGCGTTCATTGTGTTGACTATGAAAGGAAGTGCGTTGCTCGCGTCGCTTGCGTTGCTTGCTAGTTTTGCGTGCGTTGACTATGAAACGGCCCTTAAAGGGACAGTGCACCCAAAAATGAAAAGTCAGCCATTATCTACTCACCCATATGCCGAGGGAGGCTCAGGTTAAGTTTTAGAGTCCTCACATCCCTTGCGGAGATCTAAGGGGAGAGGGGGTAGCAACACAACTCCACCTAATGCAGGCTGGGCGCCCCAGATTCAAACATCCAAAAATACATAACTGAACCCACAAAATATCTCCATACTGCTCGTCCGTAGTGATCCAAGTGTCCTGAAGCCCCGACATGAAAAGCTGTTTGGAAAAAAGTCATTTGAACTTTGTTTTTAGCCTCATTGTAGCCTGTAGCTCTAACTGCCTCTCTCACTATGGACAAGCAGTATTTGTGATTTCTACTATGTGTTTTTGGACGTTTTAATCTGGGGCGCCCAGCCTGCATTAGTTGGAGTTGTGTTGCTACCCCCTCTCCCCTGGGATCTCCGCAAGGGATGTGAGGACTCTAAAACTTAACCTGAGCCTCCCTCGGCATATGGGTGAGTAGACAATGGCTGACTTTTCATTTTTGGGTGCACTATCCCTTTAAACTGGTAAAAACACTGAAAAAAGCAGTTTCACATTCAAAAATCTGTGCCAGTGTTCTCATTGCAGAGGGGCAGCTAACTATGGTGGCTGACGCGAAAACATGAATGGCCCTGTCTGGAGCCAGTGTTTGGTTTGTTCGCTGCAACATGGTGATCTCCATGGATGAGGACTCGCTCCCTTTATAGATATAAATGACTCATTCTAAGATAACAAAGACACAACAACGCTTATTTTCAGGTGATAATACACTCAAGAAAACATACTTAGATATTACTTTCAATTTTTGCCAATATATCCCCTTAAATCCTACACGCTTGACTTTTAATTAAACTGGATTAAAGTGTTTGAAGTGTAAAACCCCTTAAAATGTACAAATAACACATACACCTTAATTTGTACCTTGAAGGACCTGAATTTTTCAATTAAGATGTATATAAGAGGGTTTTATAAGAGGCCGATCTTTCCTTGCTTCATGAGGGTTTATCTAAGGATGTATCTGAATGATTAATGAGGTTTTCAGGAGGAACATTCCCATCGCATTGATTGTGTTTTTGAGAGGTAAAAAATTTTGTAACACTACAAAATAACATTACACTTCACAGGTGGACTGGCGGCGATATATTAAAATAAGGGATAGGAAAAAAATCGTGGGAAAGGAAAGGAAAAAGCCAAACCCGTCTGTCCAGATATCACATGAATTCCTGTAAATGTGCAACAGACTGAAAGTGAAAATTAAATCTCCGTCACATAGCGCTGTCTATTATGTTTGTATGCTTCATGTAGGGCAGGACGGAGGGTTAACCTCTCAGGTATTATGAGCCTCTCTCTGACTCACAGGTGTCTGAGTTAAAGTATTTATATCTCAGAGATAAAGTTCCTGGTAAAAAGTTTTCTTTCAAAGTGCAGATGATATGATCTGTATGTGAGCTGTACTCTCATGTGGTATTGTTATGTTTCCCTTTACTGGCTGCAAACCAAAATGGGGACATTAAAGTTTTACCTTACCTTACCTTACTTAAACCAGAAGAACAAGGGGGAAACCTGACAGTGAGAGGGAGGGTGCTGTAACACAGACTCACAGATTGAGGTTATCAATACCAGACTCTGCTCCTAAAAGCAACAGTTTTGGTGATTATAAGGCAAAACCTCTAACCAGTGCTGTAGAAGTGACCTAAATTCACCTAAAACACCTATCAAAGGCACATGCAACATAAACTTCAAGTATTTCCTTCACAATACATAAAGGTCTACTGAACTGAATTGAAATCGAAAGCTGTTCTTGTTCTATTTTTAGCAGATGTACATGTATGATCTCACCTGAAAGGCACTGCACTCAAGTGTTTTACCATGCATTCCAACACACTGAAATAAAATGTTTTTTATCCTTGCCTGAATTTTTTCTTACAAAATAGTGCTGCAGAAGACAAGAACTGAGATGTATTAGCTAGAAAACACAGTGGGGCCATACGATGAAGCCTCACATAGTCCAAATTCAAAGTAGATTCAAATCATCCATCCATTTTCATCCACTTATCCAGGGCCAGGTTGTGGGGGGCAGCAGGCCGAGCAAAGCACCCCAGACATCCCTCTCCCCAGCAACGCTTTCCAGCTCCTCCTGGGGGACCCCAAAGTGTTCCCAGGCCAGACGAGATAAGTAATCCCTCCAGTGTGTTCTGGGTCTGCCCCGGGGCCTCCTACCAGTGGTACATGCCTGGAACACCTCCAGCGGAAGGCACTGAGGAGGCATCCTGATCAGATGCCTGAACCACCTCAACTGACCCCTTCCGATGTGAAGGAGCAGCGGCTCTACTCCGAGCTCCCTCCAGATGTCCCAGCTCCTCACCCTGTCTCTAAGACTGAGCCCAGACACCCCACGGAGGAAACTCATTTCAGCTGCTTGTATCCGCAATCTCATTCTTTCGGTCACTACCCAGAGCTCATGACCATAGGTGAGGGTTGGGACGTAGATGGACCAGTAAATTGAAAGCTTTGCCTTCCGGCTCAGCTCCTGCATCACCACGACAGATTGGCGTAGCGCCTGCATCACTGCAGAAGCCGCACAGACCCGCCGATCCATCTCGTGAACAAGACCCTGAGATACTTGAACTCCCTCGCTTGAGGCAGTAACTCTCAAATCAAATCAATTAAATTTTATTTATAAAGGTCAATATCACAAATCACAGTTTGCCTCAGAAGGCTTTACAGCATATGGCATCCCTCTGTCCTTAGGCCCTCACAGCAGACAAGGAAAAACTCTAATTCTCTAGTTGGGGAAAAAAATAACAACAATATTAGATAACAATTCACAGAAGATAAACACTATACACATTTTTGTCTAAGGTTTTGCCCAGGCACCTTTCAAAAAAGAGGACAAATGAACACTGACTTTCACCCGGGAGAGCGTTGTTCGTATCCCGTACGATTCTAAAGCCAAACCCTGTTCTTTTTTCCTAAACCTAACCACATGGTTTTGTTGCCTAAACCTCACCACGTGTTTGTTGTTGAAGGAAATAAAACATCAATTCACCGCATTATACCAACATAGTGTATGTAAACGTGTATTTTGAATGAAGACATTGCATGTAATTAGAACGCATGTGGACATGGAAGGTCCATGACCAGGGGTCGATATGTGACGAGGTCGTAGTGAGAATGTGTTGTCATATCATACTGTTTTTTCTTGTAATTTTATGATTGTTATTTTTGTTTACACTCTACACATTACATCTATCGCATGTCGGACCATAAAAGAGATACTTCCTCTGTCTTTTTGATGTCTCTGACTGTTTGAAGGTATAATAAGCCTACACAGAACAATGTAAGCTAATAACTTACCTAATTAATGACTAACCTGTGACTTTCCACAAAACAGCGCATGTCCAAGGATATATGTCATTTTCTCTTTATTTATTATTATATACACATATTTACATTTTTTCAAAATCAAAATCAGAATTTTATAAATGACACAAATCACCACAATAGTTTGGTTTAAAGTGATAAACATAAAATCTAAAGCATCTAAGACATTGGTCAGTGGGCACTGCAGTCCAAGCGCAGTGTGCAAAAGGCTTATTAAATGTAAAGCTGTACTTAATAGTAAAATAAGAAAACACATAAATGTAAAAATAAAATATCTATGAAAAGACCTCCACTTGTATTTACTCACACAATCTCTTGTCTAAAATCATATTGCATATTAGAGCCATCTATTTATACAGTATGTCTCTGAACAATTTAATAAGTAAAAAAAATCAAAATAAAACATAATAATAGGCAAATACATTTCTTCAACTGTATGAATTGTAAATTTGAAGAAAGTAAGAAAAGCAACAAAAGACAAAAAATGTTTGATTATTCAGACTGTAAATGGTGATTTCAAATTACCTGTAAATGTGCCTTTACATTTTTGTTTAATCAAATTCTATCACAGACTGATGCTGTAAATCAAAACCAAATACAAAACCCACTCTCATTAAACCTTTTACATTTGCTGCTCTTTCCACAGAAACAATCCTGCGGAAAACAGGACGTGATGCATTTCCATTTCCAAAAATAATTGAATACACTAATCAATCAAAAGAGTGCTACCAACAGACACTCAAACTAAAAAAAATACATTATTACAGCACTGTTCATACTGTCTGACTGCTAACTGATCTTAGTCAGTTGGCGGCAACACTGCCAGGCGTAAATAAGGATAAATAAACCACAATATAGCCTCTGCGAGTTTCACTCACAGTTTAAATTCATGTCTACAAAAACATGGATGCTATACAGTTTCAAGGTTAGTGACATGTATTGTGAGGTCACAGTGACCTCGACCTTTGACCTTCAACCACCAAAATCTAATCAGTTCATCGTTGACTCCAAGTGGACGTTTGTGCCAAATTTGAAATTCCCTCAAGGCGTTCTTGAGATATTGTGTTCACTAAAATGGTACGGACAGACAGCCCGAAACCATACGCCACAGCTATTTCCAGCCGGGGGAAGGAAACCTAAAAATACAATGTCTTAATCTGACTTTGAAGTCTGATCTGCATTTTTTCGTCTTCTCCGAAAAAAAGCGAAACAGCCAACAGTTTTGCGTTTCTTTTTTGCCTTTCTGTTTTGCTTCAGAGGGGAAGAGCTACGCCAAAATCGAGTTTTCTTCTTACCTGTTTTTTGCAGTGCATATTGTATTCCAGCTTGTGCTTGCACGTCAGACATTTGTTTGGTACTATGTCTCTCTGGCTTTGGCAAAGGTGAGTCATTCAGATTTAAACTGCAAACACCCTCTGACAAATGGGCCTTTGCATCTGTTTTTGGATCAGATTTTCTTTTGACATTTCCTTCATCATATTTTACCACACTCTTACTGCGGTCTTGTGAGGCTACTTCTATAGTTGCTATCTTCATTGTCTCTCTGTGACTTTGAACACCACGATTGGTTTCCCTGAATTCTTCCTCAGTTCTCTTCACATAATATATTTTATGTTTCTGCTCTGAACCACGCCCTTCCTTCATTGTGTATTCATTAGATCCAGTTCTTGCTTGTGGATGAGACTTCTCAACACTGCCAACTCCCTCTGTCAATCTACTGCTACCTGCCGATCGCTCTCGTCTACGAGAAGAGTCCGCTCTTGTTTGATTATGTTCCTTATCTCCTTTCTTTTCCTGCTCCTTGGCTTGTTTTGCTGCAACAACATCTTTAGGTGTTGTATGTGTAACATGCTCTGATCTGTTCTGTCTGACAGACTCTGATCCTCTCTCTACATCTTCACAGGGTTGAGGTTTTCTCATGGATGTTTCTCTCATTTGTGCGTATTTATCATCTCCTCTGCTTCGTTCCTCTCCCCTAACATCCCTTTTATGCTCTCTCTGTTGCTCATGACTTTGATCAAACCTGCTACTAATTCTTCGTCTACACCCCTGATCCTGTTTTGGCATGTTCTGTTGACTATCACCAACTCTTGTATTGTTTGGTTTGCAGAGGTCATATATTGTCAAAAGTTTTTCTTCCCCTGATTTTCTTTTCTTTTCGACGTTATAATCTATTTCCATCCTGTCCCTATCGCCCTGTCTGTCTGCACTAACAGGTTTGAGGTAATCTTGTTCAACATCCTGTGTACCCTCCAGATCTCCATGCGTGTCCTTTCTAACATCAAATTCCTTGTCTTCATGATGCTCTGCATCCCTGTTGAGGTGTTTTGCTGAGGATTTCTCTCTCCATTCTGAATGTTCATTACCTTCCATCTCTCTATCCTTGTCTCTGTTTATGTCCACCACCATCCTGTCCTCATCTCTCTGCATGTCTACACAAACTTGTTGAGGACCATCACATCTCACATGCATGTTGCTGAATTCCTGTTTATACCTCTGATATGACGGGTCATGTATGTCGTCACCCTCCAGACTCTCCTGGTGTCTAACACCATCTACTCCTGTAGTGTTACTGTCCCAGTCGTCAACACTCTCTTCAAGTTGAGTTTCTCTTGATGAGGTTCCTCTCTTTTCTGCCTCGTTATCAGACTCTGAATTTCCTCCTATGTCCTCCTCATCACCTGTCACAACTTTCCTGTCATATTTCTGTTTTTCAGCATGAGCGTCTTGAGGATGATACCTCACGTCTTTCCTTTCCTCATCACACTCCTGTTGATTGTATGATAAGGTCTGCCTCACATTAACTCCCTGACCCTCTACACCGATGCTGTAAGGTACTCCTGATGGCTTCGCTCCTCTAACCCCAGGAGTGATATCTTTAATTCCTGCTTCTTCATTTGTGTCGATGGAAACAGCCACCGCAGGTTCATTACTCACGTCCTCTGCCACCTCAACATTCTCTGTCTCTCTCATCTCGATGACATCTTGACACTGGTAATAGATATCAGCGTCAGCTGGTGGGAAGCCTCCAGGAGTGGACACCTCTGTGATGTCTTGAGGGCAAGTATCAGCAGCATGCACTGGGAGGTAGGTATAAAATAAAGTCAGAGAAAGTACCAAACAATTTAAAGAAGTCATCAGTAAAAATAATGAACTTGTTTGTCATCTTACTTTTCTTCTTCCTGTAAAAAAGGAGATAAGCGCTGCTGGATCTAGTGAGAGAAATGTACAATAGAGAATATGGTCATTTTCAGATACAGCAAAATGCTTTTTTTAATACAGGGGCTTTCTGTTGTGCATCCTCACATGCACTCACATGAAAAAAAGTAACTCATAGGTTTTATTGTGCAGACACTTGTGTTCTGGTGCATGCATAAGCCTGTTTGACTACATCCACAGATACTGGGATATACATGTATATATATATATCATATTTATGTCTATTGTTTTCTCTTCTCAAACTCAATCAAGAAAAATCACCACAGTAAGGACTACAACTTACTTTTCAAACTTATCCATCTGGAATGGCTGGTAATCACGCTGTTGATGAAACAAAAAAACAAACATAAAATGATGAATCAAGTTTTGCACTGTATATACTGTCATCGACACTGGGGTTTAAGTAATCAGTCTTACCAATGTGACCCTCGAATCATTGAAGTTATACCATTTATCATCATCTTGAGATTTGATCGTTGCTGTGTAATGCCCACTTCTAAGATCTCCAGAATGGTCCACAACTGCATACAGTTCATACGTCTGATTCTGATCACCAGTAGAAAACATTAAAAACATTATTATCAGGAATGAAAAAAGAAACATGTCGTGATAGTAGAATATACTGTATTCATACCCCAGGTATCTGTAGTGTGTAGGGCACAGCCACAGTGCAGTTGATTTTTACATATGCCATGTATTGGTAGTCAAACTCAAACCTCTTCAGCAGCAGCATCAAAACCTCTGGATGATCCTTTATTGCACATTTCTAAAAGAAAGTTCCATCTTGTTAAAATGCACACAGTGAACTCTTATGGACACTCTTAATGTGAGTTAATGTGCACAAATCAGAGACACGTTTTCTCATTACTCACAATCTTAGCATCAGATTTGTCATCACACTTGTCACAGTACATCTGGTTTTCTCCGCTGAGATGCGAATCTCGGAAAAACTCCTCAATACCATTCACCTGATGAAATGCAGTTGTGTCATTTGTGACTGAAATGGACTCTGTGACAGATGCCCTGCAACCCAATCGCTGGAATAAATGTTGGCATTGTACATACTATCTGCAAACCACGAATATGTTACATTTGTGCATTTCATATGTGTCAAAAATTTACATTTCAATTTTCAATTTCACGAACACAGCTGGACATGTTCCAAACTCCACTTTTGTCGCTACAAACAGGGCTGGAAATGTCTCAAACTCTCATTAAAAAAACATACCTGCTTTTGTTGCTACAAATGTGGCTGGAAACCTCTCGGAAAAAAATAGTTGCTATGCATTACAAACTCGGCTGAAAATGCCCCAAACTTTCATTAAAAAATACCCACTTTTGATGGATGAACATGTTCCCAGCTCTTGCTAAAATTGCCCCTTTTTGTGTCTACAAACACAATTGGACATGTCCTGAACTCATCTGGGTTTCAACATCTGCCATCCCCTCCTCCCGCTGAAGAGAAACTCAGCTCATACAGATGCAATCTGAACTAAGTCATAACAATGGCACCCACAAATATAACACAGTCATGGTTTGCAGAACCGTACAATGCCTAATGAAAGTAAAGCATTCATTAATGTCTTCTCAATGAGTTTCTGATATATCACAAATTCATGTTAATGGTGTTTCACTAGATTTCTCCTGGCAACAAAAATAAATGTGTCACAGTTTGCAGGACCTGAGATTCTTACGCTGTAGTCCTCACTGTAGGACTCCACCAATTCAAGAGGAAGATGCCAAAACGCTCCATCAAAATTCGTCCCATTATGACATGTAGAACATTCAGTCGTGCGCGTCAACTGTCCACGAAAGATCTGAAAGCACACAAGAACACAGACTGGTCAACATGTATTTTTCATTTAACGCACAGAATCCCTTTGATGATGTCTTCTCTACCTTTGATGCCTCAGGACTGGTCAGACCTAAAATCTTCTCAAAGCACTCAGCAGCATCTTGCTGTTCATACACTGAAGAGGGGAGAGCAGAAATCAATGTGCATGTCTCGTGCACACACAGCCTTTCAAATGCTTTGTTGTTCTTTGTGTCAACACATACTGTACCTCTCTTGATGCCCAGCGTGTTCGTGATTTTAAAGGTGTAGGCTTCATGTTGTTCCAAGTCATCAAACAAGGGTGTAAGATGACAGTCAATACACTCGGTGTCAGGATTTTCCTGCTTGTGCCTACAGAGTTAAGACACAGTGGTCATGAAAGGTACAAAGGTGCACTGCAGCCTAAATGAAGTTAAATGCATTATGAAGTTGGACTTTGAAACTAACTGTTTTACAGCTTCTCTGAAGTCTTCAGTCATGAACAGCACCTGCAGCACACTGTTCAGGTAACATGTTGCTCCCTGGTTTGACAGGCCATGGTACTTAATGGCTGCTGGGAGGAGAACATCAGTAATAATGCGTGTACATGTCACAGCAGTACTGTGGATGATAAACACAGCATGTATCTTACCTGGAGAGCGGGACGTTTGGTAGAAATACTGACCAACATTTCCCCAGTAATTATACATGTTGATTCCTGTCTCACTGTTGTATCAGTCCACTCCTGCACCACTGGCTGCAATGACAATGTTGACAATGAATCAATCGCACCTGTTTAGGAACACAAATGCAGAAAAATATAAGCCATACCTTCAGATGAACGAGTCATGGGGACTGTCGGACAGCAAGGCCTTCTCTCTGTAAATCACCGACGCGCACAAACTGCACCCTATTCGTGTAAATCACCCACAACCCTCGGCATACTTTCACTTACCACAACATACAAACCTGCAGGAATGCTGCATTCAGGGTGTGTCGGAGATCTTGTCATTTCTTATCAGACGGCTCACATGACTAACAAGGACATTCAGTTTTACTATGCAAGTAGCTCTTTACTGATCTAGCTATAAAATAAATCATAAGCCATCAGCTGTCTTCTCTTAATGCTTCACAGGGGGACGTGAACGCAACTTTAGGATGTTTTGCATATTACAAAATCCCTATGAGCACACCACATGAAGTGAATTTTGATATATGTGACCATGTATTTAGATACACCCATGCAGGATGTGGTGCTGAACAGGGGCGTCTCTAGGATTTGAGGACACTGGGGGCCTCGTCTGGATCTCTGTACGGGGGTCGGGGGAATTTATTTTATGAACAAGTTGTGTTTGCTTTTTTAAAATACACTCTGGCAACTTTGTTTAATTTTATTTTCCAGATTAATCAGTCCCTCCAGAAATCTCGATCCTGCGATCGCAATAATTAACGCAAATTCACAAATCCGAGTTTTTCCGCAATTTCCGGCTGACCAGAAGTCGCCACGCACGCAACGTCATTTCAAATGTCATCAGACGCATCATCAAATGCGCTAATGGCATTGCAGTATAGAGAAACGTTCTGTATTGACATACAATTGTATGCAATTGCATGCAATATGTGTTGAATGTATTAAAATGTTATGTTTACAGAAGATGTAGCTTACATGTTGTTTTACAGTCACATTGTCTGGTTTGAGAGCTACATATTCAGATTTTTTGCAACATTATTGGAGTCCATGTTTTGAAACTAATTAAATAAAACTAAAGAAGAGAACTATAAAAAAAACATTTGCAGCTGTTTTTGTAATATTCAGTATGGTTATTATAGCAAGTGATTACATGACTTCAAATCAAAAAATTTTCTCCTTTTGTCATTCGCCGCAATTTCCCTCAAAAAAAAAATCACATAAAAATAGTGAGTTAGCCAGCTAGCAAGTTAGCCGGGGGAAGTCGCCGTTTGTGCGGGGATAAAGTGCCGGGTGCGAAAGTGTAAAGAGGACCTACGTGGTTCCAAATGTCTGAAAGGGGATGGCTGCCTCGGCTCGGTTTCCCAGCCTGTCTCAGGAAACATCTTGCTAGGCAACCCGGAGTCACCCCACGCCTGATGGCAGCCATGTTGGAAAATAAACCTGCTACGGGAAGCGTGAGGGGTCAATGTTCCTGAGTGTTCGCGAGCGTTACAACCGTATGCAACGAGCTTCGCCAGTGTTTGGTGTTCTTGTTCAGGGTAAACAGGGCCATGTTGTACAAATATAATACAATTACTATTTTCCCAATGGTATTTCCTCAATTTCACAGTTTATACGGTTGAAGAATATACGTATTAAACCAGTACATTTTGAAACAAATCTTGTTACAGACACATAGAAGCACTACATGCTCTTACCAGTGGTGAAATAAATACATATACTACTTGACTGTGTCACTAGGATTAGACTTTGATAATTCGTGAGTGCAAATCTGTCACAGTGTGACTGTGTTTTAGTCTGACGTCTTTGCAGGTTGATAAAGAAGTTTCTGCAGGCTCAGTCTGATCTGCTGTCTGTCTCTGGTTCTTTGACTGACCTGCCGGGAAGATGGTCCAGCAGGAAAGGACACCAACTGACTGCTTTTTTTCTTTCTTTTTTAGCATGCAGGCTGTTCAACTGACTCTGCAGGTGACAGAGGAGATGAACATGCAACCTGCACCTGCATATGACATATTAGACAGCAAACCTGTCTTATTAGGTCTTTATTTTAAGAAACATGTGCGTGTATTCAGTTAATGTGGGTTCATTTTAATGGACAACAATCCCTTAAACTGCAAAACCTTACAACTTTCACCTTAAAGAAGCAATGTGTAAGATTAAGGAGGATTCGTGCAGCGAGGACTGCAGATTGCAAACCAGCTGAAACTTCTCCTGGTTAGAATTCCTTCAGTGTTCATTGTTCAGGAGGTTTTAACTGGGAGCTGAATTATCTGGAGAAGTCTCTTCCTCTCCCAAACAAACGGACATGGTGATTAAGGGCTGTTTTTAACCACTTTTTGTGAAGCAGGTATGAAATGACGGTGATCGAAGAGGAAAAACTTTGGGAACTTGTACGGGCACACCCCCATTTATATGACAGTTCTAGTGCCCTGCACTCTAATAAAATAGCAGTACTAGCTAGCTGGAATGTACCGTGACTCTGCTACCCCCTATTGCGCGAGCGATGTATTGCATTTCAAGTGTCTCCTGCTTTGCTTGCGTTCATTGTGTTGACTATGAAAGGAAGTGCATTGCTCGCGTCGCTTGCGTTGCTTGCTCGTATTGTGTGCTTCGACTATGAAACGGCTCTTAAACTGATAAAAACACTGAAAAAAGCAGTTTCACATTCAAAAATCTGTGCCAGTGTTCTCATTGCAGAGGGGCAGCTAACTATGGTGGCTGACGCAAAAACATGAATGGCCCTGTCTGGAGTCAGTGTTTGGTTTGTCCGTTCTGGGCTACTGTAGAAACATGGCGCTGCAACATGATGATCTCCATGGACGAGGACCCGCTCCCTTTACAGATACAGATGACTCATTCTAAGGTAATAAAAACACTCTTATTTTCAAGTGATTATACACTAAATAAAACATAATTAGTATATTATATTCCATTTCTGCCGATATATCCCGTTAAATCCTACACGCTTGACTTTTAATTAAAATGGATTAAAGTGTGTTTGAAGTGTAAAACCCCTTAAAATGTACAAATAACACATACACCTTAATTTGTACCTTGAAGGACCTGTAAATTTAAGGCTGATTAATGTCTACATTAATGCATTGACATATATAGGAGGGTTTTATAAGAGGCCGATCTTTCCTTGCCTCATGAGGGTTTATTTAAGGATGAATCTGAATGATTTAAGAGCTTTTCAGGAGGAACAATCCCATCGCATTGATTGTGTTTGTGAGGGTAAAAAAATTCTGTAACACTACGAAATAACATTACACTTCACAGGTGGACTGGCGGCGATATATTAAAATAAACAGTACAAAACTGCGAAATAATAAAAATTAAGTTGCAGTCAAACTTCCCAGTTGAATTCATTCAAATGAGATGCAACTTAAAGGAAAAAGCCAAACCCGTCTGTCCAGATATCACATGAATTCCTGTAAATGTGCAACAGACTGAAAGTGAAAATTAAATCTCCGTCACATAGCGCTGTCTATTATGTTTGTATTTATGACAGCTTCATGTAGGGCAGGACGGAGGGTTAACCTCTCAGGTATTATGAGCCTCTCTCTGACTCACAGGTGTCTGAGTTAAAGTATTTATATCTCAGAGATAAAGTTCCTGGTAAAAAGTTTTCTTTCAAAGTGCAGATGATATGATCTGTATGTGAGCTGTACTGTCATGTGGTATTATGTTTCCCTTTACTGGCTGCAAACCAAAATGGGGACATTAAAGTTTTACCTTACCTTACCTTACCTTACTTAAACCAGAAGAACAAGGGGAAAACCTGACAGTGAGAGGGAGGGTGCTGTAACACAGACTCACAGATTGAGGTTATCAATACCAGACTCTGCTCCTAAAAGCAACAGTTTTGGTGATTATAAGGCAAAACCTCTAACCAGTGCTGTAGAAGTGACCTAAATTCACCTAAAACACCTATCAAAGGCACATGCAACATAAACTTCAATCATTTCCTTCACAATACATAAAGGTCTACTGAACTGACTTGAAATCAAAAGCTGTTCTTGTTCTATTTTTAGCAGATGTACATGTATGATCTCACCCGAAAGGCACTGCACTCAAGTGTTTTCCCCCACAGTCAGAATCACTGTAAATGCTTCTGTCATTGAGTTACACACTGAAATAAAATGTTTTTTATCCTTGCCTGAATTTTTTCTTACAAGATAGTGCTGCAGAAGATGAGAACTGAGATGTATTAGTTAGAAAACACAGTGGGGCCATACGATGAAGCCTCACATAGTCCAAATTCAAAGTAGATTCAAATCATCCATCCATTTTCATCCGCTTATCCAGGGCCAGGTTGTGGGGGCAGCAGGCCGAGCAAAGCACCCCAGACATCCCTCTCCCCAGCAACGCTTTCCAGCTCCTCCTGGGGGACCCCAAAGTGTTCCCAGGCCAGACGAGATATGTAATCCCTCCAGCATGTTCTGGGTCTGCCCCCAGGGCCTCCTACCAGTGGTACATGCCTGGAACACCTCCAGCAGGAGGCACCCAGGAGGATCCTGATCAGATGCCTGAACCACCTCAACTGACCCCTTTCGACGTGAAGGAGCAGTGGCTCTACTCCGAGCTCCCTCCAGATGTCCCAGCTCCTCACCCTATCTCTAAGGCTGAGCCCAGTCACCCCACAGAGGAAACTCATTTCAGCTGCTTATATCTGCGACCTCATTCTTTCGGTCACTACCCAGAGCTCATGACCATAGGTGAGGGTTGGGACGTAGATGGACCAGTAAATCGAAAGCTTTGCCTTCCGGCTCAGCTCCCTCTTCACCACGATGGATCAGCGCAGCGCCTGCATCACTGCAGAAGCCGCACCGACCCGCTGATCCATCTCACGCTCCATTCTGCCCTCACTCGTGAACAAGACCCCGAGATACTTGAACTCCCTCGCTTGAGGCAGTAACTCTCAAATCAAATCAATTCAATTTTATTTATAAATGTCAATATCACAAATCACAATTTGCAGCATATGGCATCCCTCTGTCCTTAAACCCTCACAGCAGACAAGGAAAAACTCCCCCAAAAACCCCTTTAATGGGGAAATTGATTAACAACATTAGATGAGAATTCACAGACAATAAACATTATACACATTTTTTTCTGAGGTTTTGTCCAGGCACCTTTCAAAAAGGAGGGTAAAGAATGAGTGAAAAACTAATCAACACATACAGAAATGTTTATTTAAGAGCTTACTATACATAAAAACACTTCTTGTAAACCGAAATTGGTAAGAAAACCTTTTCTTTTTCCTCAAGACAACAGAGGAGCCATTTGTTTGTCATTTATGTAGATTTCTAACAGTCTACAATGACACTAGGGGGTTAAAAACTCCTCGTGAGGCAAGGAGGCTCACTGACTACAAGACCCATAAGCCATCGGGCCAATCACTGGCTAATGATTAGCTCTTTAAAGAGCAGGACAGGAACTATTCAACTATTCATAGAAGCACAATGTGATTTTGCCAAGTAGGACCAACATCCTGGATCAACATCCCACATCGCATTCCTGGACCAACATTGCAATCAACCAATCACAGCCCTCTGACATCATCACTGCGCTGCTGCTTTGCTTCTTTCAAAACTCCTTAGAGTAAGGACAACCGAACAAAATCCTCAGTAACACTGAACGAAAACCTCGTGATCTACTGCAGGGTTAGTGAGTTAACTTGCTAACTAGGTAAGCTATGCCAACAAGTAAGCTTGCCAATAGACTACAATATTGTTCAGTCACAAAGCTTGTTCGGCTGCCAATAACATATTTTCCCTCCTTTTTCCATGTTGATCCCAGATAGATTTGGTAAGGTTTATTCAGGACCATCATCATCATGCTGATCCTGGATAATTTGTTTGTGTGGACATCAACATGGCAATGATGGTCCTGGATCAACACACGCACTGCAATCTTGCAAAAAAAAAGATGAATGAATCTCAACTCAAATTTATTTATACAGCACATTTAAAAACAACCTCAGCTGACCAAAGTGCTGAACAGGCTATGCAATATAAATATAATCAGTAATTAATAAAAAAAACAAAAAAACCATAGGCCTATTAAAATAAACAATACAACATCATACAGTGAACAATAAAAAGAACATAAGAACAAGATGTCATGTGTGCCGAAGGCCAGAGAGAAGAAATGTGTTTTCAAAAGGGATTTCAAATGCTCCAAATTTGGGCAGCTCTTATATGTAAAGGTTAGGGTCTGCTACTGAGAGGGCTCTATCGCCTTTACTTTAGAGCCTTGATCTCGGAACCTCCAGCAGTAATAGATATGTAGACCTCAGCGCTCTCATTGGGGTGTGAGGCTGTAAAAGCTCAGTCAAATAAGATGGCGCCAGGCCATTAAGACTCTTAAAAACGAGCATTACATTTTAAACTGGATCCTGAAAAGGACTGGAAGCCAGTGTAAGGAGGCCAGTACAGGTGTGATGTGATCATGCCGTTTCTTTCCTGTTAACAGGCAGGTTGCTGCATTTTGAACCGCCTGCAAACGGTGCAGTGATGACTGGTCGAGTCCAACATACAAAGAATTACAATAGTCTAGACGCGAAGAGATGAAGGCATGAAGTAAATTCTCACACTCATGTGGAGGGAGGTGGGCCTTCACCTTACTCAGGAGTCTCAGTTGAAAGAAGCTTGTCTTAACAACTGAACTACTCTGTTTATCTAGTTTAAAGGCAGAATCAAAAATCACACCAAGGTTCTTCACAACGGAGTGACAACAGGGTGCTAGTGAACCAATGGCACTATCGTAGCTATCTAAAAAATTTTGGATTACCTAAACAGAATGATTTCAGTTTTGTTTTTGTTCAGGTTAAGAAAGTTCAACTCCATCCATGATTGAACTTCTTTAAGACAGTTCAGCAGCGCCTGAGTAGAGGCCTCACTGTTTGTTTTTATGGGCAGATAGATCTGTAGATCATTTTTTACATTTCATATTATTCACTTTTTTTCTTGTAATTATTGTTATTTTTATGTCTATGCTCTGCACATCTCATCTATTGCACGTCTGTATGTAAAAGGGATCCCTCCTCTGTCGTCCTTCCTGAAATGTATTCCTTTTTTCTCCCATTAAAGGAGAAGAAACTGTATTATGTGATTACTTTCCACAAAAGCAGTGCATGTCCAAAGATATATTTCATTTTCTCTTTATTTATTATGATTATTTTACTTACATGTTTAAAATCACCATCAGAATACTATGATTGACACAAATCACCACAACAAAGTGATAAACATAAAATCTTAAGCATCTTTGACATTAGACAATGGGCACAAGTGTGGTGTGCAAAAGGCTTACTAAATTTAAAATAGAACTGAACAGCAAAATAAGAAAACATATTAAAATAAAAATATCTATACAAAGACTTCCACTTGTATTTCCTCACACAATCTCCTGCCTGAAATCATATTAGATATTACATTTAGAGCCATCTATTTATATATCACTGAACAACTTAATAAGTAAAAAAAATCAACATTTTAAGAAAGTAACAAAAGCAATAAAAGACAAACATTTTTTAATTATTTAGTCTGTGAATTATGATGATTTCAGATCAACCCAACAATACTGGGATCTTGATCTCCTTGTCTTGACATTAAAAACATTTGAAGTCAATGTCCATTGTGTTACTTTTCTATTACAGACTGTAAAACAACCCTCTCTCTCATTAAACAACTTCCTCTGCTGCTCTTTAAACAGGAACGATCCCAAAAACAGGAAGTGATGCATTTTACATGTCCTAAACCCAGCAAAGGTGATCTGTTACACCGCCTGAACAAACAAATGTATACTTTGTCTTAATCGGACTCTGAGGTCGGGCTTATGCAAGCAATATGACAGTGAGTAAATTTTTTCTGTTTCTTTTTTTCTTTTCTTTTTGGCTTCTGACGGGCAAATAAGCGGCGCTGCCACCATCTTCTTCTACCCTGCTCATGTTCACCTGTTTTTTCTGCTGCATGTTTCATTTCAACAGCCTGTTCCTGTGTGTTAAACTTTTGTTTCTTTTTTTTTGGAATTGACTGAATTGTACCTTGAGTCTCATTCTCCTCTGGTGTATTCATAATGACTCTTTTGGCTCCACGTTGCTGTGGCTCTTGCAAAGGTGCCTCACTCAGATTTAAATTGTGAACACCCACCAACACGGTGTCCTGTCGTACGGTTTCCTCCGTAGTTTTCACTGTTAAGTCTGTCTCACTGCTTCCTTTAATTCTACTATAGATCTCTCTAATTTCGCTGTCAATTCTCTTTGCATATACTCGTGAACCATGCCTTCCTTCCACTGCATTGTCATTATATCCAGTTCTTGCTTTGGGTTGAGACTTACACATCTTTTCGGCACCTTCAACACCCCTGTTCTCAGCCACTTTTCTGCTTTCTGTCAGTTCTGCTTGTCTAGGAGAAGAGTCTGTTCTGCGTTGAGTAGGCTTGTTGGCTTGTTTGTCCACACCGTCTTTATGTGATGAATGTTCAACACTGATTTTCTGCTGTGGTCTGTTCTGTCTAACATTGTCCAATCTTCTCGTGTCCTGACCCTCTACACCTTTGGTAAGGTTAGGATTCATCATGGATGTTTCCTTCCTTTTTGCATGTATATCATCGCCTGTCTTTTGTTCCATGAGGTCATACTTTCTGAAGCCCTTCACGCTCCCCGATGCTACCTTTCTTTCATCAGCTCCAGTCTCATCTTCCTCGTCTACCTTAACATCTGGTTCTACCTCCAACCAATTGCCCTGTTTGTCCACGTTAAGAGGTTGAAGGGTATGTTGTTGTCCAATCTTCTGTTCACTTTCCGGACCTTCATTCATGTTCTGTCGAACACTGTCTAATCTTCTCTTGTCCTGATCCTCTACAACTCTCCTCAGGTTAGGATTTGTCATGGATGTCTCTTTTCGATTTAGATGTTTATCATTTTCTGTCCTTTGTTCCTTGACTTCCTTCACATCCCTCTTATCCTGTCTTGGTTGCTCATGTCTTGTATACCTGCTACTTCTTCCCTGTTCACACCCATGATCATCTTTAGGTCTGTTCTGTCTACTATCAGCTCCAGTCTCATCTTCCTCGTCTACCTTAACATCTGGTTCCATCTTCAACCCATCACCCTGTTTGTCCTTTCTAACATTAAATTCCTTGTCCTCATGATGCTCTGCATGCCTGTTGAGGTGTTTTGCTGAGGATTTCTCTCTCCATTCTGAATGTTCATTACCTTCCATCTCTCTATCCTTGTCTCTGTTTACGTCCACCACCATCCTGTCCTCATCTCTCTGCATGTCTACACAAACTTGTTGAGGACCATCACATCTCGCATGCTTGTTGCTGAATTCCTGTTTATACCTCTGATATGACGGGTCATGTATGTCAGCAACCTCCAGACTCTCCTGAGGTCTCTTTTGTCTAACATCATCCACTCCTGCGTTGTCATTGTCCCAGTCGTCAACACTCTCTTCAAGTTGAGTTTCTCTTGATGAGGTTCCTCTCTTTTCTGCCTCGTTATCAGACTCTGAATTTCCTCTTATGTCCTCCTCATCATCTGTCACAACTTTCCTGTCATATCTCTGTTTTTCGGCATGAGCGTCTTGAGGATGATACCTCACGTCTTTCCTTTCCTCATCACACTCCTGTTGATTGTATGATAAGGTCTGCCTCACATTAACTCCCTGACCCTCTACACCGATGCTGTAAGGTACTCCTGATGGCTTCGCTCCTCTAACCCCAGGAGTGATATCTTTAATTCCTGCTTCTTCATTTGTGTCGATGGAAACAGCCACCGCAGGTTCATTACTCACGCCTCTGCCACCTCAACATTCTCTGTCTCTCTCATCTCGATGACATCTTGACACTGGTAATAGATATCAGCGTCAGCTGGTGGGAAGCCTCCAGGAGTGGACACCTCTGTGATGTCTTGAGGGCAAGTATCAGCAGCATGCACTGGGAGGTAGGTATAAAATAAAGTCAGAGAAAGTACCAAACAATTTAAAGAAGTCATCAGTAAAAACAATGAACTTGTTTGTCATCTTACTTTTCTTCTTCCTGTAAAAAAGGAGATAAGCGCTGCTGGATCTAGTGAGAGAAATGTACAATAGAGAATATGGTCATTTTCAGATACAGCAAAATGCTTTTTTTAATACAGGGGCTTTCTGTTGTGCATCCTCACATGCACTCACATGAAAAAAAGTAACTCATAGGTTTTATTGTGCAGACACTTGTGTTCTGGTGCATGCATAAGCCTGTTTGACTACACCCACAGATACTGGGAAATACATGTATATATATATATCATATTTATGTCTATTGTTTTCTCTTCTCAAACTCAATCAAGAAAAATCACCACAGTAAGGACTACAACTTACTTTTCAAACTTATCCACCTGGAATAGCTGGTAATCACACTGTTGATGAAACAAAAAACAAACATAAAATGATGAATCAAGTTTTGCACTGTATATACTGTCATCGACACTGGGGTTTCAGTAATCAGTCTTACCAATGTGACCCTCGAATCATTGAAGTTATACCATTTATCATCATCTTGAGATTTGATCGTTGCTGTGTAATGCCCACTTCTAAGATCTCCAGAATGGTCCACAACTGCATACAGTTCATACGTCTGATTCTGATCACCAGTAGAAAACATTAAAAACATTATTATCAGGAATGAAAAAAGAAACATGTCGTGATAGTAGAATATACTGTATTCATACCCCAGGTATCTGTAGTGTGTAGGGCACAGCCACAGTGCAGTTGATTTTTACATATGCCATGTATTGGTAGTCAAACTCAAACCTCTTCAGCAGCAGCATCAAAACCTCTGGATGATCCTTTATTGCACATTTCTAAAAGAAAGTTCCATCTTGTTAAAATGCACACAGTGAACTCTTATGGACACTCTTAATGTGAGTTAATGTGCACAAATCAGAGACACGTTTTCTCATTACTCACAATCTTAGCATCAGATTTGTCATCACACTCGTCACAGTACATCTGGTTTTCTCCGCTGAGATGCGAATCTCGGAAAAACTCCTCAATACCATTCACCTGATGAAATGCAGTTGTGTCATTTGTGACTGAAATGGACTCTGTGACAGATGCCCTGCAACCCAATCGCTGGAATAAATGTTGGCATTGTACATACTATCTGCAAACCATGAATATGTTACAGTACATTTGTGCGTTTCATAGGCAGCAGATGTGTCAAAAATGTACATTTCAATTTTCAATTTCACGCTGTGGCAATACTATGACTGACATGTGTTTAGGTTACAGCACACAAACCACTTGGGGTTACAAAAACATAATGTTTTAGCTTAATATATCTGGTTTGCATATATATATATGCTACGAACACAGCTGGACATATTCCAAACTCTTATCTCAAAAGACACCATTTGGTTGCTAAAAACGCAGCTCAACATGTCCCGAACTCTCGTTAACAAACACCCACTTTTGTGGCTACAAACACGGCTGGAAATGTATAGAACTCCTGTTAAAAAATACCCGCTATGTTGCTAAAATGTACTGAACTCTCATTAAAAAATACCTACTTTTGTCGCTACACACAGAGCTGGAAATGTCCCAAACTCTATGAAAAAACACCCACTTTTGTGGCTACAAACACAGCTGGAACTGTCCTGAATTTTTGTTATAAACACCCACTTTTTGTTGCTACCAACATGGCTAGAAATGTACTGAACTCTCATTAAAAAAGTACCCACTTTTGTCGCCACAAATAGGCCTGGAAATGTCCCGACCTCTCGGTAGAAATAGCTGCTATGCACTACAAACACAGCTGGAAATGTCCCGACCTCTCGGTAGAAATAGCTGCTATGCACTACAAACACAGCTGGACATGTCCTGACCTCTATTAAAAAATACCCGCTTTTGTTACTACAAACAGGCCTGAAAATGCCCCGACCTCTCATTAAAAGATACCTGCTTTTGTCGCTACAAACACGGTGGAAAATGGCCTGAACTCTCATTAAAAAATACCTGTCTTTTATTGCTACAAACACAGCCTGAAATGTCCTGAACTTTCGTTAAAAAATATGCACATCTGTTGCTACAAACATGGTTGGACATGTCCCAAACTCTCATTAAAAAAAAATACCTGCTTTTGTTGCTACAAATGTGGCTGGAAACCTCTCGGAAAAAAATAGCTGCTATGCTTTACAAACTCGGCTGGAAATGTCCAGACCTCTCATTAAAAGATACTCACTTTCGTCGCTACAAACACAGCTGGAAATGTTCTAAACTTTTGTTATAAAACACATGTTTTTTGTTGCTACAAACACAGCTGTACATGTGCTGAACTGTTAAAAAAAATACCTGCTATGTTGCTACAAACACAGCTAGAAATGTAACAGAATCATAAAAAATACCCGCTTTTGTCACTACAAATAGGCCTGGAAATGTTTCAACCTCTCAGTAAAAAATAGCTGCTATGCATTACAAACACTCCTCTACTCCTCTAAACTTTCATTAAAAAATGCCTACTTTTGATGGATGAACATGTTCCCAGCTCTTGCTAAAATTGCCCCTTTGTGTGTCTACAAACACAGTCGGACATGTCCTGAACTCATCTGGGTTTCAACATCTGCCATCCCCTCCTCCCGCTGAAGAGAAACTCAGCTCATACAGATGCAATCTGAACTAAGTCATAACAATGGCACCCACAAATATAACACAGTCATGGTTTGCAGAACCGTACAATGCCTAATGAAAGTAAAGCATTCATTAATGTCTTCTCAATGAGTTTCTGATATATCACAAATTCATGTTAATGGTGTTTCACTAGATTTCTCCTGGCAACAAAAATAAATGTGTCACAGTTTGCAGGACCTGAGATTCTTACCACGCTGTAGTCCTCACTGTAGGACTCCACCAATTCAAGAGGAAGATGCCAAAACGCTCCATCAAAATTCGTCCCATTATGACATGTAGAACATTCAGTCGTGCGCGTCAACTGTCCACGAAAGATCTGAAAGCACACAAGAACACAGACTGGTCAACATGTATTTTTCATTTAACGCACAGAATCCCTTTGATGATGTCTTCTCTACCTTTGATGCCTCAGGACTGGTCAGACCTAAAATCTTCTCAAAGCACTCAGCAGCATCTTGCTGTTCATACACTGAAGAGGGGAGAGCAGAAATCAATGTGCATGTCTCGTGCACACACAGCCTTTCAAATGCTTTGTTGTTCTTTGTGTCAACACATACTGTACCTCTTGATGCCCAGCGTGTTCGTGATTTTAAAGGTGTAGGCTTCATGTTGTTCCAAGTCATCAAACAAGGGTGTAAGATGACAGTCAATACACTCGGTGTCAGGATTTTCCTGCTTGTGCCTACAGAGTTAAGACACAGTGGTCATGAAAGGTACAAAGGTGCACTGCAGCCTAAATGAAGTTAAATGCATTATGAAGTTGGACTTTGAAACTAACTGTTTTACAGCTTCTCTGAAGTCTTCAGTCATGAACAGCACCTGCAGCACACTGTTCAGGTAACATGTTGCTCCCTGGTTTGACAGGCCATGGTACTTAATGGCTGCTGGGAGGAGAACATCAGTAATAATGCGTGTACATGTCACAGCAGTACTGTGGATGATAAACACAGCATGTATCTTACCTGGAGAGCGGGACGTTTGGTAGAAATACCAACATTTCCCCAGTAATTATACATGTTGATTCCTGTCTCACTGTTGTATCAGTCCACTCCTGCACCACTGGCTGCAATGACAATGTTGACAATGAATCAATCGCACCTGTTTAGGAACACAAATGCAGAAAAATATAAGCCATACCTTCAGATGAACGAGTCATGGGGACTGTCGGACAGCAAGGCCTTCTCTCTGTAAATCACCGACGCGTACAAACTGCACCCTATTCCTGTAAATCACCCACAACCCTCGGCATACTTTCACTTTCACTTACCACAACATACAAACCTGCAGGAATGCTGCATTCAGGGTGTGTCGGAAATTTTGCCATTTATTAACAGACTGCTCACATGACTAACAAGGACATTCAGTTTTACTATGCAAGTAGCTCTTTACTGATCTAGTTATAAAACAAATCATAAGCCATCAGCTGTCTTCTCTTAATGCTTCACAGGGGGACGTGAACGCAACTTAAGGATGTTTTGCATATTACAAAATCCCTATGAGCACACCACATGAAGTGAATTTTGATTTATGTGACCATGTATTTAGATACACCCATGCAGGATGTGGTGCTGAACAGGGGCGTCTCTAGGACTTGGGGACACTGGGGGCCTTGCCTAGATCTCTGTACGGGGGACGGGGGAATTTATTTTATGAACAAGCTGTATTTGCTTTTTTAAAAATGCACTCTGGCAACTTTGTTTAATTTTATTGTCCAGATTAATCAGTCCCCCTTGCGATTGCAATAATTAACACAAATTCAGGGCGTGGGTAGTGTAGTGGATAGTGCCGGCGCACCATGTATAGAGGTGATGCCTCGCTGCAGCGGTCGCAGGTTCGACTCCAGCTTGCGATCCTTTGCTGCATGTCAACCCCTACTCTCTCTCTCTCGCCCCATTTCACTCTGTCGTGTTCATTAAAAGGCAAAAAGCCCAAAACATAATCTTTAAAAAAAAAAGTCCGCAATATTTGCGGGGGCTTGCAATTTTTCAGAAGTCCCGCGATTTTTCTGCGATTTTTCTGCGTTTTTCCACATTGACCGAAAGTCGACGCGCACGCGACGTCATTTCAAACGTCATCAGACGCGTCATCAAATGTGCTAATCGCATTGCAGTATGGAGAAATGCTCTGTATTGACATAAGAATTTGCAGTGTTTAAATGCATACAATATGTGTTGAATATATTAAAATGTTATGTTTACAGAAGACATGTAGCTTACATGTTGTTTTACAGTCACATTGTCTGGTTTGAGAGCTACAATATTTACTCAGGATTGTTGGCAACATTATTGGAGTCCATGTTTTGAAACTAATTAAATAAAACTAAAGAAGAGAACTATAAAAAACATTTGCAGCTATTTTTGTAATATTCAGTATGGTTTTTATAGCAAGTGATTACATGATTTATTTTTTTGGAGGTAGTAATTAAAAAATATATATATTTTTTCTCCTTTTCTCATTAGCTGCAATTTCCCACAAAAAAATCACATAAAAATGTCGCATTTTTCGACAAAATTGGCGGCAAATTTAAGGTTGTTTTTTTTGTCGGACTGATTAATTATAAATTGTAAAGTAAGAAATATAAGCAGCTGTTAGTAATTAGTACTGAGAAGAAACAGATCTTTTTTTATTGACAGCAGCTGGAAAAATAGTTAAATGTATTTATGTTAACAAGTTTGAGGTACTTTTACTTCAGTGCTTCCATTTTATGATACTTTACCCTTACTCTCAGACTAACAACACACAATACACCCTAATCAACGACTGAAATCATGACGTTTTATCATACATTCAAATATCCAGCAGTGTATGTGTGTACCTCCACCAGCTGCAACATTAAAGTGCATCACTCATTATAATCCAGTATGAATCTGAAACGGGCCCTTTTATGATTACTTTTACTTTTGGCAGTTGAAATATTTTGATGCTAATGCTCTATTAATTCAATTAATTCATTAATTCATGCTCTATTTTTTATCACAAGGCCTATTTTTATATTTGCAATACAGGATATGTATAGCCTGTACAGATCTGAGGCTATTGATAAAACATTCAGGGCTAAAGCCTTGGACAACGAGGCCTAATGACGCCACTGGTGAAAGAATTAATTTTACAGATGGGATCACTTCTGTTTATTACATTGTTGTTGACTCTAAGTGGCCCCGCAGGGACCCATGGTTGACTTTGTTCATCAGTCAGGGGAGCTGATGGTCAGGGACTAAAGCTATTTGTCAGACACATCAGTGAGGTCTATTTACTTAATACTTTAACCCCACTGCATTTCAAAGGCAAATATCGTACTTTTTAGTCCACTACATTTATCTGACACTTTTTCCATAGCCTGAAAAGCACATGCTGTGCTTTAATGACATGATACAGTACTATAATAGGCTACTAATCTATTTAGTAGTATGAGAAGTATCTACAACTGGCTCCACATTGATGAATTACAACATTAAAATGTTCTTATATTATCACTGGTGATTAAAACGGAACAAAATTATGAAAGCATAACGTGTACTTTTGAAACACTCATGTACTTTTACCTTGGTGACATTGTGAACGCAGGACTTCAACTTGTAATAGTGTTTTTAAACCATTGTATCTGTACCAAAGCAAAGGATCCGAGTACTTCCGTCGCCGCCGGCGTACGCTTGCCCTCTAAAATAGTGCTGCACACTTAACCAGAGTTGAGACATTACAAATACTTGATTTTATTTCGTACAAATGATCATCGCAATAAAACAGGCAACACAGTAATGATTTAAAACTTGTAAACAATGTTGTCAAGAGTAAATATATATGAAGCGGCGGCGGCAGTGGAAGCAGCAGAAGGAGATGGTCTCTGTCAAGCTGTCAGTCCTCCAGGAACCTTCAACACCATTAAGATGATAGACATGTGCTGGACTCCATATTCAGACAGCTTCTTCTTGTCGTCATCCAGGGCCTTGTCCGTGAAGATCAGCCGAATGGCCTCCACCCCTACACACACACACACACACACACACACACACACACACACACACACAGAAAGACACAAATTAACACAAGTATAGTCATTCAAACCAAAAGACATACAGCCTGTCACTTTAAAGGTAAATTTACTTGTGAGGTAAGGGAAATGGTGGTGTTTACAGGTAGGTCACTGGAATAAGAGCAAATGAAAAGGCAAAAGCTGTACAGTATTGTCATTTGTTATTATTGTCTGTTAGCTAAGTTGTTTATCCAACCCATTCTCATCCCAACTCGCTCATTGCCGCTTGGTCAGTGCAGTGCATGTCCACATACTGAGCTAGCAGGGCCGTGCACAGACATTTTGTGGGGCAGGTGCTCAAGTGTTTTCCTTCCATATGTTTTTTTGCCTGCAGAATGCAGAAATGTATCTTGTTTGCTTGCAAAGTGCACCCTTACAGGAGACTTCTATGCGTCTGCCGCCATCAGAGGAAGTCTTGAGGCTGAAGTGCATTTGTGCACAGGGATGAGCAGGGGAATGTCTGTCTGACCTGTCTCAAGATGTATACTTCATGTTCAATCACAACAACCAGGCTTCAAGTGCGTGCTGCCCTCCTCTCCTCACTTCATTCCCGACTCTTTCATTTGCTTCTCCTCCTTTCCTTTCCACATAGTCTCATGATGCTAACTCTTCTAATGATCCCGCAGAACAGAGGCGTGCAGCGGCTGCGCGCTCCTCTGCGCTCTTTGCGCACGGCATGTTCACGCAGCACCAAAGCGCATGTCAGATTTGCTTAAATAAATTTTCAAAGCCGCGGTATGGGAGATGCAAACAATATTTCCAAATGAGTATTGGTTTATGGAGACACGTGGAAGTGGGAAAGCAGTCCGGCGTGTGTCTCTGCTCGCCACGGGCAGCTGCTGACCCGCAATCAGCCACAGAGGTGGAGGGAGACGGTGTGGTTTTACGCCAGGCGAACTTTGCTGTTTGATGTGCAAGACAACCGCGTGGTTAGGGTTAGAGGAACAAACATTACGGCTTGGCTTTACATTCATATAAGCGAACAACGGCCTCCCAGGTGAGTGAAGGTCAGGGGGAAGCTTGCCAAGGGCGCTAAATGCTCTGGTCTGGCACTGACTGTTGGCTTACATGTGGGCATGAAACAGTAATGGATATAGGTTGAAGTTTTAAATCGTTTAAGTGAAAACAAAAGCAAGCTCCATCATCGGCTTCACAGCATTTAATGTATAATTATGGCTTACCTTTGTTCGCGGGAATCTTCTCTGCTATCTTGTCTTTCAGCTGCAGCACCGTGATGCTCTTCATCTGCTCCTCCGTGTTGCACAGGTCAATGGTCACCTTCTCCCCTCTGAATCCATGCACCACGACCTGGTAGATTTTTCCCATTTCTGCGTTGTTTTGGCGTTTAGAAGTTGCTGAGCAGCTGTCGGCTCTGCCGCTTAAGTGTAATGAGGCTTTAGGGTGTTGTTTCAACTGATAAACACACACTGACGTGGAGGGGGGGTTGAAGATACTTTCACTTTCGTCCTAAAGTTGATATCACCAATGTCATTATTATTTACAATATTCATTCTATGTCATTGCTTTAAGTGTTGTTGTGCAGGTGCGCAAGTGTCGTGCACATGATTTCTGCACCTATCATTTCCTTTATAGCTTTACTGACTGCACTCAAACAGTTCACAACAACAGTCAGTCCTTCCATGAGCTCAAAAAGCCTCGCAACTTCCACATTTTGGTCACCGTGGAGTTTGTCCACTATAGTCTGCATCATGATGTCCGAGCAGCATTTCCACACAGAACCCTAAAACTGCAAGCGGTGCTGAGATGATTACTGGAAATCACCTGACACTCCAGCAGTGTTTGTCATCAGACCAAAGAATCTTGTGAAACAGGTGGTTGGCATATAAGAAACTGCTGTGAAACAGTGTATTAATCTTATTCAAACTAACACTGAACACTTAATTTTTGATTTTTTTTGGGAGTTTATGTTCAAATTCAAAACAATGCAATAACAAAAACAATTCCTACAAATAAAGACATGAATCAAAGCTGCACTTGAGTATGCTGGAATTAAATAAATCCTAAATAAATTATATTCTTTGTCAATAAAACTGAATGTGAATTCAAATAAACACAAGAAATGTGTGCTCTAATTTTCTTGTCACTGCATGCACGTGACTTCTTGTAAAAGCCAGAGGAGGAAAAGTGAAAGTAATAAAACACAAACAACAAAACTTGGTGGAGTCAAAGAAGTTGACGCAGCAGCCAGCCTCTGAGTTTCTCATTTCCTGAGTGCAGAGAGGAGGAGAAGTTTGTCGACGGAGGACAGAGGAGCTGATCCGAAGCACGATGAGTACACAGGGTCAAGAGGAGAAAAGATACGACCCCAAAGACACGACTCTGAAGTTTGTCAACAGACCGGATGATCTGGATCCACTGCGTAAGCAAACACAATGGTTTAATTCATTCATATTATCGCACTGTGTAGTATCCTCATGTGTCTGTGTTGTCCAGCTGATTAAAGGAGCTGCATGCATTATGTTTGGCTTTGTTGATATGTAACAAGAAAGTAATATGTCAGACTTCTGTCATGGTGAGTTCAATGTCTGCTCTACTTGTTGCATCTCAGCTCCAGAGGAGGGAGACAAATGTCTCCGAGCAGAGATGTCCTGTGGTCACGCCGTCACCCCAGAGTCTCTCACTGGGTGGTGTCGCAGCCTGCTGGATCAGGTACTTTCCACCATGTTTACTGACAGCGTCTATGCCTCCATGTTAGATAAGTTAATTTCCAACCTGTATCCCAGTAATTACTTTCCAGCTGTTTCCGACACTGCATTTAACCACCAGTAAACATTGAGCCCTTCTTTTTATTGTCTGATTTATGTTTTATTTTGTCACATATTTCCTTCAGATTAGCACTTTTGCTAGCTGCTTTATTTTCACGTTAAAGTTTATTTAGGTTGTTTCATTTTTGCCAATTAAGAGGTGGAAATGGGATCCAAACCTAAATTTGTTACTTATTGTTAACGTAAATCAATTTATTATTATGAATAACACCTTTCTTAGGTTAACACAATCCAATCACCAGATTAAATGTTGGCATTGTATGTTCCTGCAAACCCCCAATGGATGGACATATCCCAAACTCTCATTAAAAAACACACATTTTTGTCACTACAAACATGGCTGGAAATGTCCGGACATCTCGTTAAAATAACCTGCTTTTGTCGGTACAAAAAGGGTTGAAAATATCTTGAACTCTCATGAAAAAACACAGCTGGACACGTCCCGAACTCTTGTTAAGAAACACCTGATCTTGTCACTACAAACACAGCTGGACACATCCCGATCTCACATGAAAAACACCTGCTTTTGTTATTACAAACACGGCTGGAAATGTCCGGACATCTCGTTAAAATAACCCGCTTTTGTCGGTACAAAAAGGGTTGAAAATGTCCCAATCTCTCACTAAAAACACCCACTTTTGTCACTAAAAACCTAGCTGAACACGTCCTGAACTCATGTTAAGAAACACCCAGTTTTGTTGCTAGAAACACAGCTGGATACATCCTGAACTGATGTTAAAAAACACCTGCTTTTGTCATTACAAACACGGCTGGAAATGTCTGGACATCTCGTTAAAATAACCCGCTTTTGTCGGTACAAAAAGGGTTGAAAATGTCCCGATCTCTCATGAAAAACACCTGCTTTTGTCACTAAAAACGTAGCTGAACACGTCCCGAACTCTTGTCAAAAAACACCCGATTTTGTTGCTAGAAACAAAGCTGAACAAGTCCAAAACTCATGTTAAAAAACACCCGCTTTTGTCACTATAAATACAGCTGGACACATCCCGATCTCTCACTAAAAACACCTGCTTTTGTCACTAAAAACCTAGCTCAACACGTCCTGAGCTCATGTTAAAAAACACCCGATTTTGTCACTACAAAAACTCACTTAGATACACCAGCTTTTATTGGTCTCAGACAGTGGTCAGCTACTGTTTGGTGCTTGGCAGGCATCTCGTCATGGCGTCATATCATTCACCATCCCCTCGCTTTCCTGTTGCTAAAAACCTAGCTGGACACGTCCCAAACTCTGTATCAAAAACACCTGCTTTTGTCACTACAAATATGGGTGGACACGTCCCGAACACTTGTTAAGAAACACCCGATTTTGTTGCTAGAAACACAGCTGGATACACCCTGATTTCTCATTAAAAACACTAGCTTTTGTCACTACACACACAGTTGGACATGTCCTAAACTGTCTTTAAATACACCTACTTTAACTGATCTCAAACAGTGGTCAGCTTTGGTGCTTGGCAGTAATCTTGTCATGACGTCATGCCATCCACCATCCCCTCATCCACCTGATGAGAAACTCAGTTCATACATGTAATCTGAACTACGTCATATGTAGGAAATGTACAGATGTTACATGTCTCTAGTTTGAAGAAACATACAATGCCAACATTTTATTCTGGCGACTGGCCAGAGTTTTCATACAAATGATGCTCAGCTCCCCAGATAGTTTTCACCACATGTTCAACTGGCAATATAACACAACCTCTCCTTTTAATTTCAGGGCCAGTACAAATTTAAGTGCCCTGCTTTAGAGGACGGCACCCTGCAGAAGTGTGATGAAGAGTGGTCTTATCAAGAGGTGCGCAGGCTGGCAGTGCTGACAGCTGAAGAGATGCAGTACTTTGAAGAGAAAATGGCGCTTCTGGCTGCCACAGAATACTGTGATTTTAAAGAAGTGAGTGCCCTGGTGTTCAAAAAACGTTTAGCAGAGATAGTTTCTCTTTGCAACATCCAGCAATCAAACAGATAACAGAAATAACTTACAGGAGTTGAAGGAAGAATTTAGGGGAAACGCTTATTCGCTGTCTTGCACAGTTAGACGAGAAGATTGTGACAATCTTCTCGTCTAACTCAACAAGAATGCCAATAAGCGTACATTCTTACATGCCAAACCTTTCCCTAAAAGTTTCTCGCTCCCTTTCCAACAGTGTCCTGGGTGCAAAACCTACGTGGAGAGAAAAAACCCGAGTAACCTCAGCGTGCGTTGCACAGTCTGCACAGAAGACAACAAGAAAGCTTACGAGTTCTGTTGGCAGTGTCTGAAGCTGTGGAAAGGTGCGGCTCCACGCTCTGACCGCTGCGACAACGACGGCTGCATCAACCTCGACCTCGAGGCCCTCAAGAACTGTGGCACCACCAACCTCAGTCAGGTGCAAGGGGTCGACGCCTGTCCCTCACTCCGGGCCTGTCCCACCTGTGGCTTGAAGGTGGCGCATGACACAACGGGCTGTAAGAACATCATCTGTCCTCGCTGTCAGATTGAGTTCTGCTTTGTGTGCCTGAAGCTGACTCCTGAGTGCCTGAAGACGAGCTCTTACTTCATTGCCTGCAGTGATGGTGTGGCTCCCATACAAACCTCCATACCTGTGTGGCACAGAAACTAAGAGAGAATTTGCACACATTAAGTTCTTGTGATGTAGCTTGCTGCCTTCCTCTGTCATGCTATGCTGTACGTTTCCTGTTGGATTTCATCGTTTGATTACAATATTCTCTTTGCAACTGAAGCCGAAAGTGTAGCCGTGTAGACGTAGTAAAAATATGTGCTGCATTTTCTCGTATACTGCACTGTTTCTGATGTTGCCTCTGAAGGTTGCTGTCTTAGAATATTGATCTCTGCTCAATAACAGTTCATCATTGTCAACTGCATCACGTAATAAAGTTTACCTTTACACGAACGCAGAATGGTTTGATGTCTAACATGCATGTGAATACATCTCCTACATGTTGTACAGGGTTAAACAACAGCAAAACTAATAACATTCACCCACATGCAATGTAAATTTCAAAATATCAAAAACATATTTTATATACAGTCATGAACCATAGCTGTATACTGGACAGTTTTTGCCCATGTAGGCATGAAAGTGTAATACCTGTATTGATCTGAAGATGGGCTTAGGCGCCATCTAGAGGTCAATCTCAAATATAACACTGAACAATGATGCTGATGACAAGTTGTACCTCTGGAGAAGTGCAGATCAATTTCCTTTGTCTTGTGCTGCGTTCAGATGCCTTTCACAAGTCAAGGCTGCTCTTAAGACAGCCACCTTGTCCCTGTCATTCAGAAACTTCATTATCATTGTTCGCGCGGGAGCGCCAGGCTCTCATCTCTGGCCAACACGGTGAGATCTCTCCAGTGTAAACCCACCAGGTGTTCTAAGCCCCAGTGCCTTCAGTATCCACTTTTCGACAAATGAGCAGGCGTAGTCCCCCTCCGCCTTCTCTGGTAGATAAACCAGCCTCAGGTTTGAGCGTCTGGACCGTGCTTCAGGGTCTATAATTTGTCTTGGAGCTCCTTTTTCTTATCCTCCAGTGACCGAACTTTAGCATGGAGGCTAACGACATCATATTCAGTGCTGGAAATAAAGATGTCCATGTTTGCATTGGCTCTGTACACTCTCTCAAATCTGTTTGAGAAATCTGTTTTTAAGTCTTTGATAGCATTGAGAATCAAACAGATCTCCGCTGCTTGAAGCAGCCTCCTCTGGCATGTCATTAGCTTTAGTGCTAGCTTCACAGCTAATCTCAGCTGAGCTGTACTCTGATATCCTTGTTTGTCGATTTTTTGCACGATGTCTGCTATTTTTTTTCCGGTGCAGACGAAATCGGAGTGTTGTAGAGATGATGTAGCAGCTTTACAGCCGCAACAAATAAGGACTATAACAGGATTTACTTAAGTGTAGCGGAGAGGAGAGAAATACGTCCGTCTAGTGCACTGCCTTTACAGTATTTAGAAAATTATTTAAAATAAGCCAGGGAGAAATGTCCACAAAATGTCACAACATCAACGAACACTACTGACCACTCGGTGAGTTTCATGGCTTTGAAAAAGAACGTTTAGGGTGGTTTTAGGACAGGTTCACACATGGCCATAGACAGCAGTGTTAGGCCAGGTAGCGGAAAGCCAAATTCTCAGAAAAGGAGCAATCGTCAAAATGTTGGTTTTTAGCCACTCCATTTCATCATAAACAACCCAGAAATGGGGCTCAAACCGCAAAATCCTGGACTTCTCTTTTAAACTAACCACTATGACACCTGTGCTGCTGAAAAGCGCAGCTCTGGTTTGCTATTCAAATGAGTGTCAGTAGGAAATGGATATATCCAGAGTAGGTTTACATGAACGTGATGTTTTCCATACTTCGGTTTTTGCCCTCCTTGTCACCCTTTCCACCAACTACACACACACACACACACACACACACACACGTAATGAAAACCAGACAACATTTCTCCAAAATAAATCCCAAATATATCATTTACAATTCTTAAAAAGCGACATTAATTTGCTCCTCTTAGACCTGCAGTTGTAGCCTAGGCCTACTACATGTATTGGCAACCGTCTGAGGGAATGTTCTTTATCATTTAGCAGAGGTGTGACTTTAGGTTTTTTCCAACACGTTCTCATCCCAGGTCATCACATATTGCCGCTTTGTCAGTGGAATTTCACGTCTACATATTGCACACTGGGTATCCTCTTGTGTCCACTGTTAGTGACGCCGGGCGTCAATGAAAAGTGGGCTATTAAAAAAAATATTATTTGAAGTGTCTCCCCTGTTTTACACCACCCCCTCCCTCCCCTCTCATAAATAACCAACAGTCCCTAATGGCAAAACTTGCTGACTCACACAGGATTTGACTTTAGCAACTTAATGTTAATGTAAACTGTTTGATATAGGCATCAGACCTACAACCTGAACTTGTCAAGTTGGTATTTCAGTTGTCATGTAGGCGTAGGTCGCCTGTAGAATCAAAAAGCTCTCTACCTGTTAATCCAAGGTCATCTCTTCTCTCCAGTATCTTCTCCTCTAGCTGCAGCACTCTGATGCTCCTTAACTGCTCCTTAGTGTCACACAGGTCGATCTCTACACTCTTCCCACTGTCGACATGCGCGATGACCGTCACAACCAATTTTGTGATGTTCTTCTGTGTGTCTATATGTGTGTTTCTTTGGCAAGTGCAGAACATTCAAGTACAAAGCTTATACTTAGGGCTGGTTCTTATAGTTAGGGCTGGCTCAGGCTTGCCCTGGACCAGCTCCTAGTTAGGCTGACATAGGTCTAGTCTGCCGGGGGACCTCCTTTAATACACCGAGCACCTTTTCTCCTAAGTTTGATTGAATGTGTTTGATAAAGCTTATACTTAGGGCTGGCTCTTATCGTTAGGGCTGGCTCAGGCTTTCCTTGGACCAGCCTCCCGTTAGGCTGACATAGGTCTAGTCTGTCTCTCCTAAGTTTGCGAAAAGTTGGTTCTTCCTCATTTGATAAAATTCACGTCTTATTACTGCACCTCGCTAACTCGGCTCAACTCCGGCGCGTTTGTGCTCCACTGTCTTGCAGGTTACCTCATATCGCAGCGGTACCTGGGTGGTGTGACGTGTGTGGTTGTGCTGCTGCCGTGTTCCTGCCTGATGCCTCCTGCTACTGCTATTATAATGAGTCATACTGTCACATACATATACTAACAACCATAATTATAATATTATTACTTTCATTGATGTTGTTGTAAGCTACTGTCATTACCGTCTGTCCTGCTCTCTCTGTCTCTCTTCATGTCTCATTGTATCATACGGATTACTGTTAATTATCATGCTGATCTGTTCTGTAAGACATCTATTGCACGTTTGTCCGTCCTGGAAGAGGGATCCCTCCTCAGTTGCTCTTCCTGAGGTTTCTACCGTTTTTTTCCCCGTTAAAGGTTTTTTTTGGGGGAGTGTTTCCTTATCTGCTGCGAGGGTCCTAAGGACAGAGGGATGTCGTATGCTGTAAAGCCCTGTGAGGCAAATTGTGATTTGTGATATTGGGCTTTATAAATACAACTGAATTGAAAATGTAATTGAATTGATATGTGTCTGAATTTCATGAGTGCCTGGAGACAAGAGGTGCATATATGTGAACACATTTCCTGTATGTTGGACAGAATTAAATAACAGCTACATATTAACATTTATCTACATGCAGTATAAAATATTAAATATATAGTTTATATATAGTAGCATAGTTGAATATTGGTCAGTTTTTGCCCCTTTATGTATGTTAAGTGTAATGCCTGCATGATGATACTTGTGTTGATGTATAATGGAGGTGTAGCACCATCTAGAGGTCAATCCAAAAATTACACTGAGCAAAGATGACTGATGGCAGGTCTTATTACTGGGCAAGAGCTTTAATATGCAACAAAAATGAAACATTTGTCAACATTTCTTTACATTTTATGACTAAAACAACCTATACACACAATGACACATCACAAGCATCTTTAAAAAACACTTTTAGAGTTAGGGGAAACATTTTAGACTTTTTACCCAGCGTTGTCCAATGGCCGTAAAGTATTTATTAACAAACAATCTGTTGTTAAATGGGTCACTACATATGATTCGAGTGTGCTGATAAAAAGTTTTCTGCCACAACAACAGTTAAAGAGTAAAAGACAAACAAAAATAAGTCATAAAACATGGTTCAACTCAGATCATCCCCAAACAACTCTTTAAAAAATATTCTGATTCTCTAACATCCAAATACTGATAAGTTACTCAGGTCCGTACTTCTAGTTTGTCCGACTGGTATCCTGAGGAAACAACCTGGAGCTGGTTTGGGGCCCTCCTCATTGTAATGTGTTGCCATTCCACATAGCACCGAGCCAATTTGTGTATTGTAAATATAAGTTTAAGCAAACATCTTGTACAAACCAGCATGTAAAGACTAAAGATCTATTAGCAGCAACACTGTGTGTAAACAGACTACTGTAAATGCAGTTTGCCCCATACCCTCTAACCCTATGACTGTTCCTTCTCAGGGCCTTTTACTTGATCAGGTGGGAGATTGATGAATATTTTAGTGTTGTGTATTTGGAAACAACTGAATCTCACCTGCATTTAAGACCAAACGTGTAGAGGATATGACACAACCAAAAATATATGATGCACAAGGAACCCATTAGAACCAATGCGTTCTCATCCCAACTTGTCAAATATCACCGCTTCTATCAAAATATGACGTGCTAGGTGCCGGTCTGCATCAACTTTGGATGTTCAGGGCCAGCGTGTCAATTTATGCCTGTTACATGCATTGTTCCTTTTAAAAATACACTTGTTGGTGTTACACTCAAATTTGTCCCGACGCCTTTGCTGCCCTGCGTTGTCCGTAAATATGCCAAAAGAAGACATTCCTGCACAGTGTAAAGATGCAAAGCATAGACGTGACTCCTTTGTAATCACTAACATTTTGATTAGTAGATGTAATTCAGTCACATTTATTTCTCAGTAACTGAAACAGACTACTTTTATTTTGTATTTAAATGAACTGTGACAAGTTAGGCTACATGGATCTAGTTACTCCCCAACACTTACAACAATACTATTTAAATAATCCGCAGTAGTGACAATAGTCTTAAAAATCTTCTATACTCAGGATCAGGTTTCTTTTTACACTGAAATCACAGCAGAGTGTCTTTGAGCTAACTGTTTAGGTAGGCCTACCTGTGCAGCTCTGGTGTGATGTTAAAATGTGTCCCAGTAGGGAACAGATATGCCCACAGGAGTATTAAAAAAAAGTGATAGTTTCCATACTTCGGTTTTTTCCATCCTTGTCACCCATTCCACCATCTCCTGTCACTGGGGGCTGGACCCCTCCCCCACCCCCCCCCACCCCGCCACCCCACCCAAAGCTCCCCCCCACCCCCCCCTCCCACCCCACACACCCCACCCCCACCCACCCCGTAATCTAAGAGACACTTGAATTGTTGACCTGTGACTGATTAAACACTGTGACAGCAGAGCGTGTTCTTCCAGTTGCCTGCCACTGTAGATTAGGTGGAGCTCTGGAAACAAAAGAAATCAACAAAGGTTATTAAAAAATGTGATTTTTAATTTGCTCTTCTTGGACCTGCAGTCGTGGGTTACTACACGACCCCACGCAAAACCGACTTGCACAGAACTTTGGTTTAATAGACAACAACAACAACAATAATAATAATAATAACAACAGGGTATATGCAGGAATCCTGAGGTTAATTTCAATACCTTTAAGACTTTTATAAGACCTTCCAAAAAAAACCTTAAGACCTCATCACCACTTCAAGCAGTTGTTAGCAGCAACACTTCTTTAACTTACTAAACAGTTGTAGCTTGCAATTAAATCTATGGAGCACAAACATACAACAGAACTCAGATAAGATGAGAAGGATTTTTTATTGTCTTTTGCTCCTCTTTATGGCACCTGGACGTGCGCTTTCACATGATGTCGCGCAGGTATGCGCACGGCCCCGAGTGGCAGTCCGAGTGTGCCTACCTACACATCGTTGTTAGTAATAGTCGCGAGGAGGAAAATAAATTATACATTCATGGGTTCTTTTTGTCAAAGCTTGAATGCCAAGAAAATGTAATACTTCATAAAATCGCGATTAAGACTTTTAAAAACTTTTTAAGGGCCTTAATTTTCCGACATTTGATTTATCAGCTTTTAATACTTTTTAAGACCCCGTGGACACCCCGAATAATAATAAACAAAGTGGCTGTTTCAATCATAAACAGATGTAAGTCACGTATAACCCAAAGTGATGTTACCTGATGGTTGCCACTGGTAACCAAATTCCTCTTTTATCTTCTCCTTCAGCTGCTGTACTGTGATGCTCCTTAACTGCTCCTCTGTGTCACACAGGTCGATGGTCTTCATCTCTCCCCTTATTCCATGCACCTTGAGCTGGATTCCCATGTCTGTGCTGTTGGTGGCGAGTTGCTGCATTTCTCTCGTCTCTTCCTGCGTGTATAAAGGCAAAAAGCTGAAGAGAATAAATCAAATGGATCTTTGGGATCGATTGGTTGATTGATTGATTCATGCCAGCTGGAGGTATTCAGCTAGGTCCTGGCTGTTATGTATGCGGGTTACACCCATTAACGCTGAGGAAAGCCAAGTGCTGAAATGCGTCCATTTTGACACTGCTGTGTGTCATTAAAAGACTGATATACATGATATTTGTGAGTGCTGACATTTTGATTTATTCAGTTTATGATTTTTGGGTCGGCATCCGGTGATTTTTCAGACTGTGAGTCGAGCACGCCAATTCTTTTTGTTTTGTGAAAAGCTGAAGAGACCTATGAGCGCAAGAAACTGCGCTACACAGAACTGGCAACAGACGCACAACAACGAGGATGGAATGCGAAGGTCTATCCGGTCGAAGTGGGATGCAGAGGTTTTGTGGCTTCTTCCACCATCAGGCTGCTGAAAGACCTTGGTATCCATGGACAGGCTTTGCGGCAGACAATTAGATCAGTCTCTGAAGCGGCCGAAGGAAGCAGCCAGTGGATATGGATCAAGCGGAAGGACCCTTGCTGGGCTCAAAGAACACCAACATGACCCGCTCACTAACCACCCCACCCCCCGCCCCCACTTGAGAAACCAGGCCAGAACCCTCCAGGAGGAGGGCGAACAAGGTTTGCGGTCAGCTCTAGGCTTGACTCAGGGAAAAGGACGCCCCTGCCTTGCATAGTCCCTTGGGATGTGCCATTTAAACAACCAGGCAAATCTCATGATTGGGCATGGGACACAAGCTCAGGCTTGATCACCCTGTAGCTGGCCACCTTTGACGAGGGTATCTAGTGTTGAAAGGCCGAAACACCCCCTGATTCATAGTGTACACTACTGACGATGTGTCCCAAAATTTAGATCCTTCGCTGTCAGAGAGACACCTCCCATGCCACCCTCAACATCAAGACAAACATCATGTGAGTGCATACCATCTATTGGCACAACGGGCAGTCTTAACATCACGTCCCGTGTTTTTTATGATTCTGGGCACCTAAGCAGCTCAAGTGCAGCTCTGGTGTGATGTCAAAATGTCCCAGCAGGAAACAGACTAATCGGGAGTAGTATTAAAAATATGGATATTTTCCATACTTTTGTTTTTCCAATCCTTGTCACCCATTCCAGTGCAGTGGTATGGGCACACTAGCACTTTAGCATGACTACTGCAGCACTTTAAAAAACTTTCTCTCATTTTCAATCCATCTCAGCACAACTCCAACAATAGTTTTGTACTGGTCTTTGCATTGTTGCAGCCTCGTTTTCCATATACACCCTCGACAGACTCCTCCTCCCTGATTTAATGTAACTTTAATGTGACTATTTTTTTTTACACCAAGAGCTATTAATGTTCAGATGAGTACTGCAGCACTTCGTAATCTTACTCACTCACATCCATTCTTTCTATACAGCATAACTAGAATCATGAACAGGACTTTGCACTGCCAGAAAGCAAAGCTTTCAATTTACTGCTCCATCTACGTCCCAACCCTCACCTATGGTCATGAGCTCTGGATAGTGACCGAAAGAATGAGATCGCGGATACAAGTGGTAGAAATGAGTTTTCTCCGTGGGGTGGCTGGGCTCAGCCTTAGAGATAGGGTGAGGAGCTCGGACGTCTGGAGGGAGCTCGGAGTAGAGCCACTGCTCCTTCACATTGAAAGGGGTCAGTTGAGGTGGTTCAGGCATCTGATCAGGATGCCTCCTCAGTGCCTTCCACTGGAGGTGTTTCAGGCACGTCCCACTGGTAGGAGGCCCCGGGGCAGACCCAGAACACACTGGAGGGATTACATATCTCATCTGGCCTGGGAACGCCTTGGGGTCCCCCAGGAGGAGCTGGAAAGTGTTGCCGGGGAGAGGGACGTCTGGGGTGCTTTGCTTGGCCTGCTGCCCTGGCGACCCGGCCCTGGATAAGCGCATGAAAATGGATTGATGGATGGATTGATGGACTTTGCACTGCTGCAGTCTCATCTTCATCTCCACATTACTTACAGTCCCCCACCCAAACTCCTTTTTGCACTTATTTTACTGCACTCAATGTTTTGGACTTATCTTGTACTGTATACGCTTTTGACATTGTTGATGGATTGACCTGGGCACATGTGCAACAGGGTTTATGTGCAATATTACCATATATGCCTGGTCACTTCTGTGTGTTGTCATGGGTTTTTTTTCAAATTTTTATTGTGCACCTTTCGTGTCTTCGGTATTGTGTCTTCGTGGTTGCCATGAATTTTAACTCTGTCTTTTGTCACTCCTTTTCACCACATTTTTACATCAACCTGCCTATAGGGGTAACAGATGGAAATTAGCCCTGGGCTACAATCTGCTGTATTTACATATTCTCATGTATGTGTTCATTAATATGCATTGTCCCTATTTCGACATAGGTGACATCAGCTAAATTGAGCCACTTTTTGGCAAATCACTTTTCTTTACTTTTATTTCATTGTTGAATTGATATAATAGAATATAGTTGTTCAGGTCCTATAGCTTTTGAAACATCAGCTGTCCCACGTTTTTGAGGTGAGCAGTGTTCTGGTAAAATGGGCCACCTGATCAGCTAAAAGGAGCCACTCATCTAGAAGTATGGCTGCTTTTTACAGATTTATCAACCTTATCATTTTCAGGAATTTGTTTTCTGCCAGGCCACTCACTCACCTCACCGTTCTCCTCAGCAGGCTGGGTGTGAAGCATTGCCCCACCCACCACAGCAACCATAGACCAATCAATTCAATTGTTTTTTGTCAAGTCCAGTTGTAACAACAATTTGAAATAATGTGCAGCCATTGTCTGTTGGAATTTAAAAAGCTAGGAGGCTCAAACCGTTAATGGCTCATTTTATCTGATGGCTCAATTCAGCTGATATCACCCTAAAGAAATCTCCTCTCACCGGTACTCTTCGAACCACTAGAATTGTTGACATGTGTCTGATTCCACACTCTGACAGCAGAGCGGGTTCTTCCAGTTCCCTGTCACAGTAGATTAGGCGGAGCTCTGGAAACACACAGGATACAGGAGCACATACAGAGTGTGAGAGAGAGTCAACAGGCACTGACAACACTTTTCAAAAGAAATCAACAAAGGTTATTAAAAAATGTGATTTTTAATTTGCTCTTCTTGGACCTGCAGTCGTGGGTTACTACACGACCCCACGCAAAACCGGCTTGCACAGAACTTTGGTTTAATAGACAACAACAACAATAATTATGATAAACAAAGTGGCTGTTTCAATCGTAAACAGATGTAAGTCATGTATAACAAAAGTGATGTTACCTGATGGTTGCCACGGGTAACCAAATTTCTCTATTATCTTCTCCGTCAGCTGCAGCACTCTGATGCTGTTAAACTGCTCCCTGGTGTCACACAGGTGGATGGTCTTCTCCTCTCCCCTTATTCCACGCACCGAAAGCTGGATTCCCATGTCTGTGCTGTTGGTGGCGAGCTGCTGCGCTTCTCTCGTCTCTGCCTGTGTGTATAAAGGCGATAATGCACGTCATTAAATATCTATTATGACTTTACAGTGGATTAATATTCCTCCTCGGCATGTGTGTGGTGTTTTACCGGTAAAGTTGTTGACTCCTTCCTTCTTCACACAATGTTTTGTTTGTACAGGAGTAAATAAAAAGGCTTCACGGCAGTTTGTTGTGTTCAACGTCAAATAACACAGAAACTGATGAGCTGACAAATACTTTCACTTTGATTCTTGAAATTAAAGAGACAGCACCAAAGAAAACTTACCAACTTAAATCTTGTCTCTCCTGGAAACATTTACTGTAATTCACCCTTCAGACTGGTGGTTTTTGAATCTCATGGATGTATTCATGTTAAAGGGAATCTTTATTAAGGGATTCAAGTAAGGGTGAATTTCTCATCAGAGATCAATCATTAGGAGGAAACATTCAGTGACATTAAAAAAAAAAAACAATTACAGGTCACACTGAGGTGTAATTTTACAGGAAGATGCTGTAATATAGCTCTAGAATTACAATATAAAGTATACTACAGTGGTAGCCTGTCATTTACTGTAAATTCACCATTTATATCCGTTACCCCTTCATAAACATAATACTAAAATATTATTATTAATAATAAAATAAAAAAATAAAAAAATAAATAAAATAAAAATGTACACATTTATTTTGCAGCTTCATCAGTGGTGGGATGTAATAATATCCAAGGTTCTTTGAATATTTCCATTTTCTACCCAACTTCATTTCAGAGGTGAACCCTGGCCTTTACACTCCACTACGTCTATCTGACAGCTGTAGCTTCTTTTCAGCTTATAGTTTTTCATTCTCTTCTTGTCCAGTTAAAACCACACATTTTTAAGTTTTTGGATTTTTAATATTTGTGATGAACTGGTTTAAACAGATGTATTCCAGCTAAATAAACTCTTTGAAACCTCCTCGGCTGACAGCTGACAACAGGGCTGTTTTTCTGACACCATGAAAAGGTGACTTTTTAGAGATACGTGGTTTCATATCTGCACAGGTCTGGCCCAGCAGGCAAGAAATAGACTCTGGTATTGTACTTTGCATTAAACTTTGGGCAGTTTGAGTGTATTTGAGTGTTATATAATTAAGTATTAATCCAACTCAGGAGCCAGTAATTTACTGTAGACTACTAACCAAGTAGTTGTGCATCGAGATACAACAACGTCCCACCAGTGTAAATTTTGAAACGCTTGGAGCTTCTGCCCCAGTGGCAAAATAGAACTTGCAGGGATGAGACCACGTTAAACTAAAGTAACAAAACTTTAAGAATTTTCTGCTGTTTATTTTTAAACTAACACACACACACACACACACACACACACACACACACACAAATACAAATTCTGTACATAAACAGCAGGAGTGAGATGGAGAGGGGCCCCTCAGAGGGGCTGGATCAAGGCACTCTCCAGAAAAAAGACACCCAAGATAAGATTGCACACAGTGGCAGACATCCATATTTGCAAGTAGACAGAGAAAAAATAAAATCACCATCACCAAATATCAGTGGACAGTTCACACAGATAATTCATGGACATAATACTGTGGACGTAAAAACAGACGGCTTTCTTGAATTGTTTAGGTGCCAACTTTTAAGGGATTCTCGTAAAAGGAGAATTGCAGATTTGTTTGTACATTGTGTGGGTAAGTTGTCGGGGGGGGGGGGGGGTTCCATAATGTTTCGCCATCTTGAAAATACATTCGAGGGACATACAGCCCCGCCTTCGCCGTTTTCGTTGAGAGCCAGGCCAGCGCTGCGTGACTGAGGAGCCGAAGGAGGCGCTTTGCTACAACCCCGGCAAATTTGAAACAAAGTCCCACTCTTTGAGCATAATGCAGGATCATGCATATGCAGCATCACGGGAGACGGAATCCTCGTCGCCAAGAAAGCGCAAAAGGGAACCGAAAAGGTAACGTGACCGGCGAATTCAAAAAACGGGGGTTAACATCGGGGTAGCTTTTCCCAGGTGGAGAGATCTGCTGAAGGAGAAATGTTTTAAAAGGGATGCTGTGATTGGCCTGCTTTACGTTGTAAACACAGCCAGCATGGTGAGGAGGGGGTGTGTCAACACGAGTCGCATGAAGAATTGGATGACATGGTTTCATCAATGTTATCATAGCTTTTTGGTACACAGCGGCTACCGTAGTTGCAATACATGTTGGAGAGAGTGAGGCGCTAGAGTACGCTATCCGTTTGAATGCAATATACGAGTTAGATGGGAGAAATTCCTACACACTGTGGCTTTAACCAAGTGATTTTTATGCCTAAACCTAACCACACCTCCACCACAGCGTTGGTGAGAATGTAACGTTTCAAAGTACTGTACATATTTAATGTCATCTGTGGTTTGCAAAAACATAATATACGCACGTTTTTTCAGGTGATTGGGTAAAAAAAACGCAAAAGGGGTTCTGTTCAAGGAACCGTGTACAAATAGAGTGATCTGACGGTGCCTAACTGCAGAGACCATGGCTGAGAAGAATGAGTTTGATGTGCGCAGTTGTTGATTCTAAGTGCTCGTTTCTTACGATGAAAAATAGCAGCAAGTTTAGTGGAATTTGACCAGACTAATGCGACGTTAAGAGCATTTTGCTGTCTGTGTGGCTTTAACCTTGCAGAGATGGCTCGACTGCTGCTTTTTGAGAAACTACCTTTGGTTTCATATTTCCAGGTGACGCCTGATCTCTGCTTTCAGTCTTTAACTTGGAGTAGTTTCCTGGATGCATGTTTATATGGTACGGTAAACACCAATGTATAGAGGAGGTGGACTGATGGCTGTGAAACTCCAAGACACTGCTCAGCACCCCACAGAGGGATTCTCTCCTTTCCTTTATCTATTCGGTATTGTCGTGTCCAAGTGTGTGAAAACAACCTGCGTTTAAGGTGTGTCACTGTTTGACACACCTTAAACGCCTGCCTGAACTAGATCCAAAGCTGGCTCAAGGGTTCAAAGTTCAAGGCACTCCTGTCTCTGTTCATACACACTTCAAACAGCAGACACATACAGCACAATTTAAATCCAATTATCATAAAAAAGTGGAAATGAGCTTTAAAATTGGTGAGTAATGGGCGGATTTTACACAGAAGCGAGCCTCTCCATGCTTCTGTTTTTGCCCCCCTTGTCACCCATTCCACCGTGTCCCGTCCACGGATACACCGATCCTCCCGGCACGCGTACAACCATGTGAATGACTGCCATGTGCTGGATTCCATATGCAGACAGCAGAGCGGAGTCCTCATCCAGTATCTTGTCCGTGAAGATCAGTCGTATGTACTCTAGGCAGATACAGGAACACACACACATAGCTTAGGTCCAATATGCAACAACTTAAAGTGAACTGATTTAAGCATTATAACCATATCAGTGTCAAGTGTCTGTTAATTTTAATCATGAACATGTGTAGGTCGCATGAATAATCCAAAGTGACTGTACCTGGGTCTCCACAGTCAGGCTGTCTCTTCAGTATCTCCTCCTTCAGCTGCAGCACTGTGATGCTCTCAAACTGCTCCTCAGTGTCACACAAGTCGATCTCCATCTTATCCCCTCTTAACCCAGCCACAGTGACCTTCACAACCATTTTTTGTGGTGATTGTCTGTGCGCTTCTGCAGCGTCCTTCACTTGGTGCAGATAATAAAACAGTGAGTGGTAAAACACTTTCACTTTCATCGAAGTATTAAAGAAATATACACCAGTCTTTCATTTGTCAGCTGGGGTTTTTAACACAGTTGCCAGCTCACCAACAGTATGCAAGGCTGGTGTAGAAATGCATGCCTAAAAGAAAAGCAAACATTTCTCATCAGAATGAAAACACACCAATGTTTAACATTACAAAAGACTTAATCAACGGGTTTTTGGATATGTGGAAATATTGCAATACTGACCTTTTCAAAAAGGAGTCACACAGTAAGGTGGGTGAGAAACTGTGGGGAAAAACCCTAATTTGATGCAAAGACACAAAATGGTACAAGCAGCTCCAACCTTTCAGCTTTTCCACGTTTTGATGTGATCAACAACACGTTAGGGAGGATTTGGTTGGTGTTTTATATGGCTGCATGTACACGGGAATATTAGTGGAATATTCATTTTCATTAGCCATGTATACAGCTTTATAGAAATGTAATAAGGGCACTACTGTGTGCATGTGACATTGTCAGTGATGACACGATTTAATACAAGTGGAAAGTGGTTTCATATCCAGCCAAGTGAAATTAACAAAAACTAGTCCATATCCATTGAGTGCACAGTTGCCCATGTACAGTTTCACATGGTGTGTGTTTGGGATACAGGTCATAGGAAATTGCAGATTAAATAGTCAACTGAACCCATTAAGAAGAGGAATGTATTCAGACAGAGTTTTTGTGATTTTGATAGTATGATTGCTTTACTGAAAGTGCAATGGTACCATTGCCAATAGTGGGATAGTTAGAGGGCTAAAACTGTACATAATTAGTTCAGGTAGCACATTGAAAAGCAGATAGTTAAAGTGTTTATATGCTGTATTGACTTAAAAGTGGGGCGCACTGGTAGTTCATATGGGAAAGGTGCGGCTAGCTGTTGTTGCAGCGGTGGGGGTTGGAATCCGGCCTTCGTTCTTTGCTGCATGTCTTCCTTGCTCTCTCTCTCACATCCTTCCTGTCATGCTTCACTGTCCTGTCAAATATAGGCCCCCCCCAAAAAGAGGCGTCCTGTTCTACATATCTACCAAGTTTAGTAAAAATCCATGTGGCGGTTAGGCCTAGATAAGAAATTATCTCTCTAGCGCCCCCATTTTGTTTGATGGGGTCAATAATGGAGGGGTCCCCTCAGATTTTGTGTGGTCATATGGCTACAAAGTTGCGTGGTGATGGGTGAAACCCTTGAGATGTTATACACCTTTATGTGATGAGCCACGCCCTCCGCAATATTCATTGCCTTATAGAAGCTCAGTTTTAGTAAGTTTTCCAACTTTTGCCAAGAGGGAACTTTAGATATTGGTCCCTAGATTATGTTCACCCAGTTTCATGCAGATCGCTCAAACTTCCTAGGAAGAGATCGATTTTAAGTGTTTTTCAAAAAATTCAAAATTGTGGAAAATCTGTATAAGCGGAAGTTATGGGTTCTGGAGGCAAATGTGTTCCTCATGAGGAGAGGCATCTCTGTGCAAAGTTTCATGTCTCTACGACATACGGGGCATGAGATATGCCCATTCAAAGTTTCAATCGGTTGCTATAGCGCCCCCTTTGGCCAATTGATGTAATATTGCTTCATTCGCATCCTCCCATGACCCTCTACCACTGTGCCAAATTTCACATGGATTGACCAAGTCAGTGAGGAGAAAAACGTGGAACAGACACACAGACAGAGTTTTCGTCATAATATAGTAAGATATTTTCAAATATTTTTGAAACATCAGATCATTCAACATGCATACATGATGACACATTTTTAGCTTTTCTTTATGTCTTTCTGAGTCTGATAATATTCCATGAACTCATAACAAACACTTTCAGTTTTTCTGGTTAGATAAAGGTTAAATAAATGAAATAAAAAGGAGTGAGTGAAGGGTCTTGTTCTTAAAGTAAACAGTTTATCACTGTTGGTCTGCTGTTGATGGAAAATTACTTTTTACTGTGTTTTTTTCTCAAAGGAAGAGAGATGTCATGTAGTCAGCTGTTCACATTAATGTCAGATCATGGTATTGGATTGTCTGGGTAACAAAGGTCAATACAGTTTGGCGAAGTTGGACTGCATTGTGTCTGAGCTCTTTTCTGTAAGATAAGGAACAAAACACGGAGAGTCGAGAATACATGCCGAGTTGGTTTACAAATAGACAGCCTTTCTATACTTTGGTGCTTATCCTTCTTATCACCCATATCACCCTCACAAATAGTAGAATCTGTGTCAGCCCCACGTACAGTTCTCATGTCAGCCACTTCAGCCAACCCACAAGTCCCTCCAGCCTGACCGCACAGAACCAATTCATCCTTCCTATGCCAAACTGCATCAGCCTGTTCAAACGTCTTGAGAACAACTTTGACCCTTTGGCCTGTTTGAGTGACTGACGTGTTGGATTCCATATTCGGACAGCAGGGTGGAGTCTCCGTCCAGATCCTTGTCTTTGAAGATCAGCTGCAGGTCCTCACCGAGGCCTATAACACACACACATACACAAATAGGGAGTCAAAACCAGGCACTGACAGCAATTCTCAAAAACAAATACCAAAGCTATAACCAAAGATGTAATTTAACCCCTCTTGAACCTGTGGTCTTTACATTGCCCATCATTGGCAACCATATACTGGCATAACTGCTACTGAGATACACCAATCAACCGAAACATTAAAACCACTGGCAGGTGAAGTGGATAACTTTGATCATCTTGTTCCAGTGCATTGTTCTGCTTGGAAACCTTTGGTTCTGGCATTCATGTGGATACCACCTGACATGCTCTACCTACCCAAACACCATTGCAGACCAAGTGCCCCCCCTCATGGCAACAGTCCTCCCCAGTGAAAAAAAAAAGCACCATGACACACAACAAAAACTGTTTAGAAAGGGCCTGTGGAGCGTGACAAAAAGCTCAAGGTGTCGACCTGGCTTCTAAATTTCCCAGATCCCAATCTGCTCAAGGATTCTTGTCATGTGCCGCTACCCCAGATGTACCCCTAATCCAAGGTAGGGCCTCCTTGGATTGGACTTGGCTCTGACCTGTGGAGGCATGGACACAGGATCTCTGGGAGTGTCCTGTGGTGTGTGGCACCAGTGCATTGGTGGCAGATTCATTGAATCCAGTGGGTTGTGAGGTGGGTTAATGGCACGTGCCACAGATGCTCATTCAGATTGGGATCTGGGGAATTTGGAGGCCAGGTTGACAATTTGGAGGTCTTTGTCACATTCCTTGGGCCTTTCTTGAGCCATGTTTGCAGTGTGGCATGGTGCATTGTCCTGCTGGGGGGCCACTGCCATTGGGAGGTGTTGTTGTCAATGGTGTTTGTGCACGTGGAACATGTCAGGTGGTATCCACATGAACGCCAGAACCAAAGGTTTCCCAGCAGAACAATGCACTTAAACAACATAATCAAAAGGAACCAGTGAGTTGATGTTGGGGGAGTGTTGTCAAGAGACCATGCCTGTTTGCTGTGGGGTTCCACAGGGGAGTGTGCTTGGGCCACTGCTCTTCCTATTCTACATCAATGACATGAAAGCTGCCTGCTCCAGCGCTTTATTTTTACACGCTGACGATTATGCCATTCTCGCATCACACAAAGACATACATTGCATACGGAACATTCTAAGAGAGGATCTAGACAGGGTTCAAACCTGGTTGTCTCAAAATAGGTTGCTATTGCACCTAGGTAAAACCAAATCTATACTATTGGGCTCAAAAGTTAAGTTGAGCAAGGAGGACAAACTTGTTATAACTACTGGAGGGGTAACAATCACATTGCAGCCTTCAATTAAACACTTAGGTTGCATCCTTGATGGGTCTCTAGGGGGCGCTTCTATGGCTCTAAAGACCCTGGGAAAAATAAATGCTAGAAGTAGATTCCTTGCAAGAAAGGCTACACTACTGAACCAGGAGTGTCTAAAGATATTAGCTTCCTGTTTAATTCAATGTCACTTTGATTACGCTATTAGTTCTTGGTATTTGAGTCTAAACAAAGCCCTGAAACAAAAACTTCAGACCTCACAGAACAAACTAATTAGAGTAGTCCTGGGGCTGAACCACAGGAGCCACGTGGGAATGGCTCAATTTAAACAGTGGCTACCTGTTGAGGCCAGAGCTAGACAGATCCAACTAACTATGGTCCACAGGATTCTGCGACCTACCTTTGTAAGTGTAACGCTCTTTTTTGCACTATTGTGGTTTCATTTACTATTGCTCTTAATTAACTTATGATTAATGTTGTAGACTGTCAAGCACTTTCCTGATGCATGCCACCACTTGGACTGCAGTTAGAACAGGGACAACGATGGAAATAAGTCTTGGACTTTTTCGTTCCATCCCTGACAAATGCAGACGTGTTTTTATTGTTTTAAATTCTATGTATTGCTTTTGTCAATAAATCAAATCAAATCACTTCACTTGTCAGTCGTTTTAATGTGTAAGTCATGACTTTAGACGCAATAGACCAAGCATTTCATTTTCACTAAAAAAAAATCTCTTCCAGGTATACCAGGGGTCATCAACTAGATTTGTCCAAGGGCCGGCATTTTTCTAAGCAGACACACTGCTCCACACTGTGGGCTGGACTTTCAAATAGTATGGGCCTGATTACGTTTGAAAATATATGAGCAAATTTGTAAAGATACATAATTGGCAGGGCGTCTGGGGTCCTCCCCCAGAAAAAAAAAAAAAAAAGGAAAGTACAATCATTTGTGCTTCCTAAATGGGCCGATTGATATGGCTTAAGTTTAACTGAAGTGGTGTTACGATGTGACCATTAAGTGTTCCTTTAATTTTTTGAGCACTGTAAAATAATTTCCATCTCAACTGTTTTGGGGTTTGGCCCGCGGGCATCATAACCTGTACGTTTCAAAAGACTTTCTCACTCGTAGCTATGTGTTGGTTGTTGTACGTACAATCAAAAGTGAGTCTACCTGGTCCTCCAGAGTCATTCTGTCCCTCTATTATCTTCTTCTTCAGCTGCAGCACCATCATGCTCTGTAACTGCTCCTCAGTGTCGCACAGGTTGATGGTTATCTCATCCACCCCTGGCCTGTTCACGACCACTTTCACAACCATCTTTGAAGTGGTGTTTCACTGTCTTCCGCCCTGTTCATTTGCTTGATGCAGTTACAAAGCAGTGTGCGGATGTGCACGCTTAAAGGAAACCATTCAAAAACAAAAAAAAAAAAACACTTCACTTTCATCCTCAAAATTAAAGAGATACACACCAGCCTTTCACTTGACTGAACTGAACAGTACAAAGGTAACACTTATTCATCTGTAATGCCACGCAAGACATTTAATCAACACAAAACATCATTGATCACAGTCTGTTTCTGTCACAGTTGATAGCAGCACACGATCAACAGTGTCAAAAGAATCAGCTTTGCATGAGTCCAGCTACAGATGTAAATACTCAATAATCAAACCACATATCACTTTATCCTGATTATTCCATCACCGCCATGGCTCTTGTTTGGCTTTGTCCCTACTCTCTACAGCTGTTCTCCTCTTTCTGAGACTCTCTCTTGGACTTGCAGGTATCTCTCCCTTTTTCACAGTTTGTTTGGTCTCAGGTTTGTAGCAGCTCTCCACAGTCACAGCATGCTGCATTTTCTCCTTATCTCTCTTTGAACCGTTTGACTTTCGGCACAGGTTTGGTGAACAGCTACACCATGTTGGTTCATTCTTTCTACACTGACCTTGAAAGTGTCCTGTTGAGTACTGAGCTGAAGAAGAGGAGCGGCCATTGGAGGAAACATACAGTGACTTTACATTAGAATCACACACATTTGCACCGACACCAGCCTCTCTTGTGTGTTTCACAGTTTCAGTTTCTGCAGGTTTGAAGGTTTCGCTGGTTCCAGTCTTTGCAACAACACTGACAGTCTCATTTGATTTCAGTCTGTCATTTGGGGATGTGTGATTTTGCTCGAACATGTAGTCTAACAGGTGTGTTTTAAAAGCTGCTGTAGGGGTCCTTTTGGTATGAAGATGCCTCATGTGCTCCTCTGAGTTTGTACTGCGCTGCTGTCTGATTGGCTCATGATGTTTCAGTCCTCCATCTTTTTGTAGCTTTGCACATTTTGATGTTTGTCTTTGCATATTATCTCGATCTGCTCCAGTGTCTGTTTTGAGCATCTCCTTGCGCTGCCTTCCACATGCCGCTTCCTGGTTTGACTGTGTGTCCAGTTCCCCAGACAGGTTTGTCTGTTCCCTCCAATCGTAGATCACGTCACCATTCAAGGGCATTAGGTTTTTCCCTATGATGCAGCTTTCATCCTTCAGTTGATGAGGAACAGCAGGCTCTCCTCTTTCGGCCTTGCCATGTCTTCCTTCGGCCTTGACGTCTGACTGTGCACAGGGAGCCTCCTGGTTGCTTTCATAAGTTGTTTCAGGATGTCTGCTCACTTTGAAGAGGAAATAAATATTGTTTATTTAAAAAAAAAAAAAAAAAAGCAAAAGTGTACAGATTAAGGCCCCGTTTTATCTTTTTAGTCTTAGGATACTTTTGGAAAACAAGGCCTTGTTTTGCTGTCCAAATTCATTCAGAGTAAGTGATAGCAAAGCAGTTCTTGTCACCTCCAGAATTTTTTCCTAGCGCAAAACCATTAACTGAATTTTAGGGATTTAGCTCTGTTTTAGTGTGTTATGTATGAATGTTGTTCTTCAAATACGCTGGTTGTCCTTTTGTTGAAAGGACAAATATACATTGTTGGATCCATAATGTAGTTTTTGTTTGTTTATTTTATCCTTATCAGAAAACAAGGGAAATATAATTATACACATGCAGTTCTGAAACTGAACACAGGGTGGAGCATTAATGTGTGAAGAGCATATAGGTAAGCTGCAGGGGCCATATTCACAAAGCTTCCTAGTGCTCTTGGTGACAAAATTCTTAGAAAATTTTTCTTAGAACTTCCCCTGCTCCTAAGGTAAAAAACTGTTAAGAGCAGGGAGGAAGACTTTTAAGAGGTTTAAGATTTTCTTAATCAGAGGAGAAAATGGTGGAAACATAAAGAGGTCAGAGAAATATTCTCCAAACATTGGATGACAGTGAGTTAATGAAATGCTACCGATTAGAATTAACTGGTTCATTTGGTTCACCTGTTTGCCCCTCGGTGGCTTGTTTAGACATTTTGTTTAGTTAAAAGTCACTATATACAGCTTTAATTTCAAGGACTCCTTTGAAAATGGCTATGCCAGTTGTTCCCTGGCCAAAATGTAGCCTCATTTTGGAGCATTACTTAGCCCCCATCCTGACAAGCTTGCATGACATGGTTGGTACCAATGGATGCCTTAGGTCAGTGGTCACAACTGGCGGCTCGTGGTCCAAAAGTGGGTTACATGTCCATTCTAATTGGACCACAAGTGACTTAAGAATGTGTCAAGTTTGTAAAAAGAATGCACTTTTTTTAATTACAGTGAATTTCTGGCACAGATCTTTTATTTTTAAGTTCCATTTCCTACTGTACATGAAGTGACTTATGGACAGCTACTCGTCAGAGACAGCAAACTAGCTCTATGTTATGTCCAAAAGCAAGTATGATGCTTTATGTATTAAACTGTGTGGACCAAGAACTGATGACTAAGGAGAAATCTGGACCCCGTGGCTGGACCATTTGGGAATCACTACTTTAGGTTGTCTAGTTTAAGATGATACCACTATCTAGCTAAATTCAAATTACTGCCTCAGGGTTGTATGCATCTGTGTACCACTTAAGTTATGCTTACAGTTTACATCTATGACTTGACTTCATGCTATGACATAATTTTATCCTATTAGACATTTGTGTGAAATGTTGTCATTTGGCTACGGCCAGAAACATGTTTTGTGAGGTCATAGTGACCTTGACCTTTGACCTTCAACCCCCAAATTCTAATCAGTTTACTTTTGAGTCCGCATGGATGTTTGTGCCAAAGTTGAAGAAATTCCTTCAAGGCGTTCTTGAGATATCACATTAACAAAAGGGGGATAGTCGCACTTCAGACAACCCAAAAAATAATGTCTCTGGCTACAGGAATCACCAAACGAGCGTGCCACAGTCTCTTAAGACAGTAATATTGTATCAGGGGTGACATTATTGAGTCATTTGTGTTCATGCAACTTTTGTAAACTACTGAAGCGTGTGGGGTAATAATTTGAGTTTGAGCATCAGCAACATGATACCGTTTGTAACAGTGTGGTGTTGTGATACCTTTCTAGCATCTGTGTACCGTGCAACACTAATGTAAATACATTAATTTAACACAAGTTAAACAAAAACCAATAAACCAAGAATTAAATGGTGTAAATTTGCAAACTCACCCTTCCTGTACATGAGGAGGTACGCTGTATGAGACTTCAAAGACTTGTCTCCAGCTCCAAACACTGATTGTTTAACCTGCAGAATTGATAATAATTACAGTAAACGTTAAACTTCATGTTGTCAAAACTTTGTGAGGATTCATGAAACCGAACTGCGTATGAAAAAAATTTGCCTCCTTACCCTGTTAACAATGTCGTCATTGAAGTCATACCACACATCAGTTTCAAAAGATTTTATATGTGCAGTATAATGACCTCCTGATAGATTACCAAAGTGGTTAACTACAGCGTAGAGCTTGTATTTGCAATTCTGAAGGGAGAGAGAAATAAAACAAAGTCACCACATTTAAGAATTGTTAAAACACTTTGCTGCTTTAATAAAAATATATGGAAACATACCTTCACATGTAAAGTTTGGGGGACATCCACGTTGCAGTGAAGCTTGGCGTAACACCTGCGCTTGTAGTCGTAGCTGAATCTCTTCAACAGAAGGGTCAAAGTCTCTGGACTGTGCGTTATCTCACATCCCTATACCACATGAAGGACAGGACAGCAAGAATACAAGAGAGTTGCAATGTCACCCACCAGTGATGAAGGGGACCGATAATGCTTTTCTTTGTCTCTATCAGTAACTTGTTTTCTTCCTTGGCTCCTATCTCCTGTGGTGTACCCCAAGGTTCCATACTTGGTCCAATTCTTTTCTCCATCTAATTGCCTCCACTAGGCCATATTATTCAAAAACATAACGTTTCTTTTCACCGTTATGCAGATGACACGCAGATCTACCTCCCTTGAGAGCCAAACAACATCAACAAACTAACAGAACTCAACTGTCATCACACCATCAAATTATGGATGGCTGCAAATTTTCTCCAGCTCAATGAGAGTAAAACAGAAGTTATTTCATTTGGACCACAGCACTTGACCAGCATTAGTTCTCCTCATCTTGGCCCACTGACCCCCTCTTTTAAATCTCATCTTAAAAATCTTTGAGTCATATTTGATTCGAAACTGAAGTTTGACAACCAAAAAAAAAAAATCAATCAAGTTTCATGCATCTTTGCAAGATCTCCAAACTAAGATCAATTCTCTGTACTTCCACGGCTTCATATCCTCCCGCCCTTATCATTGCAACTCATTATCTTTTGGTATTACTAAGTCTTGTTTATCCCGTCTTCAGCTACTCCAAAATGCAGCCTGAAGCTACATGTAGCTTCAAACTAACGTCAGGGAAACATACTCTTTGTTTCTCCCTGATTTTGGATGATGTTTCTGCTGGAGCATGTCCCATTGTGTTTAAAAGCTTTTGTTGGCGATTTTTAACAGGACACAGTGCCATTATATACAGTCATTCCCCAGCTGTGAGTACTGCTACATGTAGCTACATGCTAATATCAGGCTGCCATTGTTAATTTCTCTCTGATTTCAGATCATATTCCTTCTCGAACATGTCTAGGTGTGTTCAGAAAGGTCTCTGGAAATTTTAAACGGCAGACAGTGCTGCTATACTCTATTACAGTCATTTCCTGGCTGCAGTGACAGTGTAGAGACGCTGTCAGGCCAATATGTCATAGCTTTGTATGCGAGTATTTCATTTCTGGAGGGTTTGACTTCAAATAATGCTTCTTTTAGAAATGTATTTGAGTGCATAAGTCAATTTCCCATTAGTAGATGAAAACAAATAATGCTGTGGCAGTTTATGTGATCGTTTTTGGTAAAATGTGATTCATTTAGATATTACAAGTTAATATTAGTTGGGATTTAAATAAACCTTGTGGATAAAATATTTAAAGTTTTGATGCAAACTATAGAAGAGAAAGCTTGATTTGAATGAACACTCACAAAGTCAGCATCTTGCTTTTCATTGCAGTGGTTGCAGAACATCTTGTCTTCCCCGCAGACTTTTTCTCCCTTGAAGAATGCCTTCAACCCTTTCTCCTGTAAATATAGTGTACTCAGTCATCCTGCATGCATTTAAAAACACATACAGTAACTCTTATTCTTGTTAAAGGAAAGCATAGTACCACACTGTAAGTTTGACGAGGCAAATCCTCCACCGCCAGTGGCAGAATCCAAAAAAAGCTCTTGGAATCGTTTTTCTCATTGCACCCGAGGCATCTGATCTTGTGATTGAGTTCCCCCTTAAATATCTAGACACAAAGATACATCAGAGGTTTAATAAGTGCTGTGTAACCTCGTTAGAGAGACTGAAAATACATATCTTTAAGTATCAAACACTCCTCATGGAGACTTGAATGCTCAAACCACTTCGGTGACACAATCCACATCTTTAATCTGTTGATCCTTATTGGAGGTGGAATGTAACTAAGTACTGAACAAATTTAAGATACCCTGGACCGGTTGCACAAAACACCCTAAGTTTTCTTCTTAAGAATGACACTTAAGGCTTAACTTCTCCTTAGCTGAGGGACTTACCTTGCTTTGGTTGCGAAGGTCTTTTATGCAACAGTCTAGGGATTCCTTAGGTATAAGACCAAGACAAAGAGGTAACCATAAATACCTAAGTGAACCTTAAGGAGAAGATTTAAGGTGTTTTGTGCAACCGACCACTCTTTCTTCACTTGGGTATTTCCTTTTCATAACACTTCATACTTCTGCTTCACTACATTTATCTGACATCTATAGTTACCCTACAAAATACGAATGAGAAAATATGAATATACACTCACTGGCCACTTTATAGGTACACCTTGCTAGCACCAGGTTGGATCCCCTTCGTCTCTAAAGGTTTACAGAGGATGTAAGAACATCCAGTGAGCAGCACTTCTCTGGGTGAAAATGCCTTGTTGATGCCAGAGGTCAGAGGAGAATGGACAGACTGGTTCAAGATGATAGAAAGGCAACAGTGACTCAAATAACCACTGGTTACAACCAAGGTCTGCCGAAGACCATCTCTGAACCAACAACTCGTCCAACCTTGAAGCAGATGGGCTACAGCAGCAGAAGACCACACCAGGTGCCACTCCTGTCAGCTAACAACAGGAAACTGAGGCTACAGTTCACACAGGCTCACCAAAACTGGACAACAGAAGATTGGAAAAACGTTGCCTGGTCTGATGAGTCTGGATTTCTGCTGCCACATTCAGATGGTAGGGTCAGAATTTGGTGCAAACAACATGAAAGCATGGATCCATCCTGCCTTGTATCAACGGTTCAGGCTGGTGGTGGTGTAATGGTGTGGGGGAGATTTTCTTGGCGCACTTTGGGCCCCTTAGTACCAACTGAGCATCATTTAAACACCACAGCCTACCTGAGTGTTGTTGCTGACCCTCTCCATCCCTTTATGACCACAGCGTACCCATCTTCTGATGGCTACTTCCAGCAGGATAACACACCATGTCACAAAGCTCAAATCATCTCAAACTGGTTTCTTGAACATGACAATGAGTTCACTGTACTCCAATGGCCTCCACAGTCACCAGATCTCAGTCCAATAGAGCACCTTTGGGATGTGGTGGAACGGGAGATTCACATCATGGATGTGCAGCCGACAAATCTGCAGCAACTGTGTGATGCTATCATGTCAATATGGACCAACATCTCTGAGGAATGTTTCCAGCACCTTGTTGAATCTATGACACCAAGAGTTAAGGCAGCTCTGAAGGCAAAAGGGCTCCAACCTGGTACTAACAAGATGTACCTAATAAAGTGGCCAATGAGTATATAATTCATAACATTATGATGCATGGCAAAAAGTTAAACTACCTCACAATATTTGATTTGTTATTATGATGCACATTTCTCACCATTTTCTTACAGTTCACAAAGCAAACAATGATGGAATTGATCATTAAAATAATAATCAGCGATTGAATCCATGAAAATTATTATTAGTTGCAGCCCTGTATGAAATTAAAAAATAAGCTCTACTTTAACAAAACAAAAGACTAAAATTCTGCATAAACATAATGCATGAGTACTAAAAATCTAATAATATACTGTAATACGGTGTATAAATATATAAAAATCCTTTCCTATACTATCCCCACCTTGGCTGCCTCTGGACTGGTCAGACACAGGATCTTCTCAAAATACTCAGCAGCATCACGTTGTTCATATACTAAAAGAACAAGAGAACAAAATATCATAAGACGCCTCTCTGAGTCAGAAACAGGCTCAACAGTCTGTAACCAAGCAACTACAGCAGCAGTGTGATGTCTCATATTACAACTTACTGTTCGAGATCCCCAGTTTCTTTATCACGTGATTTGTTTTAGCCATATTTTGCTGTAAATCAGCAAACAGTTTTTCGAGCACAGTGTCAATGCTTGTTGAGTCTTCACTGCAGCATCTGTGGCACGATGAGAAGAGTAACATACGACTTTATCAGATATGCCAGTTAGGCAAAGTCTGATTATTTGAACTGATTTAGAACAATGCTTGTGTGAACTGCATGATTTCTATAGCTTCACATTTTGGAAAATTTGCTGCTGTATGTGTGAAGCTGGACTCATCAGCTGGTCAGCTATAGCTTCACATTGAGACTGGGAACAGGGGGAAACAGCGAGCCTGGCTCTGTCTGAGGTTTAAAAAAAATAAGCCAACTAGGAAGGAAAAAGGCATGATATTATAAAAATAAGAGTTGTAATTTTACGGGAGAAAAGTTGGAATATTAAGTGAATAAAGTTGCAGTTTTACAAGAAAAAGTCATAATGCTGTGCAAATGAAGTTAGAGTTTCACAAGAGAGAAAAAGGTCGCAATAATATGTGAATAAAGTTGTAATTTTACAAGAGAAAGTTATAATTAGTGGAGAAAGGCGAAATTTATGAAAAAAGTTGCAATATTACATGAATTACGTCGTAATTTTAATGGGAAAAAGGTCGCATTATTACGTGACTAAAGTCGTAATTTTACAGGAGAAAGTCATAATTAGTGAACAAAGTCATAATTTTATGAAAAAAGATGCAATATTAAATAAATTAAATCGGAATTCTTCAACGAAAAAGTTTACGTGAATAAAGTTGTAATTCTACCAGAAAAAGGTTGCAATATTGCATGAATAAAGTCGAAATTTAGCAAGACAAAGGTTGCATTATTATGTAGATAAAGTCGTAATTGTTCGACCAAAAAGTTAAAATATGATGCAAATAGTTGTAATTTTACGAGAAAAAGACGCTATATTACATTAATGAAGCTGTTACTTTACAAGCCAAAGGTTGCAATATTACGTGAATAAAGTTGCAATTTCACAAGAAAAAGGTTGCAATAATAAATTTTACAAGAAAAACTCGCAGTATTATGTGAATGAAGTCATAATTTTACACACAAAAAGTCATACTATTGCGTGAATTAAGTTATTCTTTTATAAGACAAAAATCGTAATATTATGCAAATAAAGTTGTAATTTTACTTTTTTCTTTCTTTAATAGTGAGCTGTAAAGTTCTGGTGTATTTTGTTACCTTTGAACAGAGCCAGGGTAGCTTTTCCCCTCTGTTTCCAGTCTTTATGCTAAGCTAAGCTAACCAGCTGCTGGTTCCAACTTCATATTCATGTATATCAAGAAAGCGAAATAGAGCATTTTCCAAAATGTTGAACTATTGCTTTAAAATCATAAAGAGGTTAAAAAACAACAACAACAAAAAAACCAACTTTTTGCCTATCATGACAACTCAAATAAAGCAGGAGGTTACGAACCGTTTCACAGCCTCCCGGAAGTCTTGGGTCATGAAAAGCACCTGAAGCACGCTGTTCAAATAGCATGTCAGACCTGGACTGTCCAGGCCATAATAATCTGAAGGCACAACAGTGACAACACACACATTATGATAAAACTCAGAAGTGTATGAGCCACAAGTATTATAGCACACTCATTTAACGTCACTTACCTGAGATGTTGAGGCTGTCTAGTTTCTCTCTGAACATTTGAACAGTGTCATGATTCATACTGATGTCTTTCAAATGAGAGTGCTGGCATTTTTTAGATTAGTGAACTTGTTTGCGGATGGATGGATTCAGCCTGTTGAAGCAGATAGATACAAAAAAACAGCCACATATTAACAGAATTAATCACAAAAAAAACATGTAGATGTGGCCTTAATTTACACTCAAGGCTTATAAACTAGACCGGTAGAAACACAACCGTTAACAACAATAGAACAAAATTTAATGGTTAAAAAACACAGGAGGGAAGCTTTACAGGACCGTAAATTTGTGAGTTTTGAATGTATTTTGACATTGTTGTTAGCTAATAGTGATGGTGGAGAGGTTCTCTTATTGCATTTATCTATAAAGGTGGATGGCTGACATGTAGAAACTGTCAGAAATGTAATAATATTGGCAACGCTGCGAAGACTTGACGTTATGTTGTCTTGCTATTGTTTTTGCCGAAGCCGTTGTGTCATAAATCCCGTAAAAATAACAATTAAAAGCCTAGTCTAGCCTGGTGTGGCTACGTATTTTGACAAATAAAGGCCTGTCTCAATTAGAGGCCTGGACGGTTACCAAGCAGTTATTTGTATATAATTGTTCGGATGTATAAAACCGGATTGTTGATGACCTACTTGAGCTAACATTAGTTAGCCGTTTCAAATGTGCATACAAATATTAAAGCGACACTTAGCTTTCTGGAAATTTTACGCTTTTCTTTGTTACGGTTAAAATGCTATTAATAAGCTGAGGGCACACTAAAATGTAAGTGAATTCCACCAGAGATAAAAACTCATTGCTGTACCATTCTCATATGGTTCTAAGAAAACTCCGACCAACCATTTCATTCGGACCGAATGCGACCTGTCCATCATTCCCACGTGGAGGCTTCCGACTGGACTGACGTAACCGCTCGCGTTAACACCACCCTGAGCCTCCTTGTGTGTTGCCAGTCACCAGTACTATCTAACGTTGGCTTTTACGTTATTTTATAAAACTCATCAGTCATCACTGACCCCGGATAAGCTTCAAAACTCCGGGGTTGCGTTTGACCGTGCAGGACAGGTAACGTTATGTTAGTTTGCTTTTAATATAACATTATATGACAACACAGCATCCAGTTGCTAATGGCTAACGTTGGTGAACTGCAGCGTAACCTCTGAAACATTAACATGATCTTCCTTGTGCGCTTCCACTTACTAGTAACGTTAACGCTACTATCTAACGTTAGCACTGTAACCTTATTCTAAAACTCATCAGTCATCACTGACTCCGTTGAGACTCCGGTTGAGTTTTAAAACTCCGGGGTTGCGTTTGACTGTCATGGTTGTAACGTTACACTCGCTCTCCTCTTCCGTGTATCTAACGGTACCTTGCCAACGCCTACGTCTATCATAGAGGTAATGAGGATGTAATGGAGGAGGGGGATGGGACTTTTGAGGGAGGCGGGAGTTGTGGATGTTCAAATTTTTTCAAAGTGCTGTGTGAAATGCAAGAAAGGTCAGAGTAGCTTTAATGTTTAAACTTTTGTCAGCGTGGAGATGCTACACATCATTAGCTCGGTTGATTTCACTGCAACCATGAGCACCAGGGAAGATGAAATAAACAAGAGGTGACTTGTTTCTTCTGAAGCTGTCATGAAGTCAGAATATGTGTCCATTCTTTGATTACCTGGAAAGTTATTTTTACTCCTTTTGTGTGTAAGGATCAAAAGAATCAAGTGTTTTTCACAGAAATTAATTCAAGCTATGACTATTATTTTAACAGGATAAAGTCCCAAATACAGGCCTGCTGAGTTCAGTGATTTAAGCAAATAATAGCCTAGGCTGCTAACTGAAGTTTAACGCTATGTTATATTTTGTATATCACAGTGTCTTTTAGCAGATAAATATTTCTCTGTTTCCTGCCCAGAGATTACAGATGAAAATCTGGTCATAGCTAACTCTGGTGCAGTTTAGCAGCCATGCACTGCTCAGGTTTCAAACTTGTGATGGAGTATTTTTGTTCAGCTGCTTTAACCTAACTCCATTACACAGGCCTATAACCACAACACGCAGATCACAAGACGAAGGCAGATCGATTGGTCATTTTTATCGGCGGCTACTGAGTGAAACTTTTAGGCTTTTCAGTCCAAACAAAAAAAAAAAACTATGAAAAGTTATGACAAGAAGTAAGCAGTGAACGCAGCTGTTGTGTTTGAGTGCTATGGAAACACATGTGGCCTGAATCCTCCATTATCCAGCGCTGAAGAATGGACATTTAGACAATAATACACCCACTATGAAGTGCGAGCCACACTTACACTACAACTCCGAAAGTCCAGTAACACACCTGAAGACTTTTAAGTTGGGTATGTGGTGAAATGGGAGGGTAAAACACGGGAACACTCACCGTGCGTCTGTGTACCCGCCGGGCTGCTGCTCTTCTTTCACTTTCGATACCAGCAGTGAGAGGTTGAAGGAGAGCGACCCCACACACAAGCTACAAGACTCCCAGCTGAAATACAGACTCTGGATACTTTATACAAATAACCGAGTGTAAAATTTTAGCACAATAATCCTCCAGAGTTGATTAGTTTCAGGTGTGGCTGTTGTACTTCCGGTTGCTCTCAAGAATAAAAGGTGAGTCCTGAGAAAACTGCCTTTGTCTTTCAGGTGAGACAGAACTTCCTCTTCCTCTTTTTCCTCTTTACTCAGTAAGTCTGATTTCAGCACTTGACTTAAAATGAACAAAATGCTCACACCTCCTGAGAGTGAACTACTTGCAGTTATTTAGTCATTTAAACTTGGATAAGAGTCACACTTTCAGTTTGGTTATGATTTCTTGTCATGATTTGAGCTTGTCAGTAATATCCACTTGAACAGAAGCACTTTAAATTGTCTGTTATGGTGTTATTTTTCTTGCTGTGTATTTACTGTAAAGGTTTCTATTCAATCATGAGCCAGCTGGAAATTCCCTGAGAGCCCGTTCAATGTGTCACATGTAATTATATCAGCGCTGTCACGCCAGTAAAATATGCTGACAGTACGAATCCAGAGGTTTTCAAACTATCAATAACTCAGTCATATTGAAACACACAGACACGGTGCAGATATTTTTAGATTCAGCGTGACTTACACTTCTCTTGGATGTTTTGGCTAGATAAATACATCGCCAATACACGTCCATAAATTCGCATAAACATCATGCTCCTCACTTAATGCAGAACTCCCTTTAGAATAATCGCGTTTTAAACTTTTCTTCAATATTTAACTATTCCAGTGACGAATATCTGTACATATGTGTGTACATTACAAACAGGGACCACTGATAGCTAATTTGGCATAATTTAAATGGTGCCAGTATGCCAAAATGTTTAGAAATATAGGCTAAGGAGAAGTTGTAACGCACAGCTAACTCACTGACAACTCACTGCAGCGTCATAGCCTACTTCCTGTTTACATATCTCAAAGTCCAAGCATTATGGGAACTGTAGTTCTAATACTTAACATGATCATCGCAAAATTCCATTAATATAAATTAATATAAACTTCTCATGTTATACAATAATAACTAGTGATAATAATTCTATTTTTATTCAATAATTCAATAATTTAGTTTTTTTATTATAATTGTATTAATTGTTATATTTCTGTTTTATTTATTAGTAATATATTTATTATCAATTAATTAAATTACATTAGTAATCTATCATTCATACTACTACTACTACTAATAATAATAATTATTATTTTTACTTCTGTTATTTTGTATTTACGATTATTATTTTCTTTATTTTTAATTTAATTTATTAAGTAGTTAGTTTTTATTTTTATTTCTATTATTTTATTATCAATTAATTACACAATAATAATAATTATTATTATTATATTATTCGCGTTGTTATTATGTTTTTATTAGTAATGTATTTATAATCAAATAATTACTCTGTTTATCATTAATTTGTCATTTATAATAATAGTTACTTATTTTATTCTTTTATTTTGTATTCACGATAATACTTTTCTTTATTTTTAATTCAAATTATTAAGTAATTTATTAATTTGTCTATTTTTTATTTTTAGTATTAATTTAATAACAATTTAATTATCATTATTATTATTGTTTTATTTTAGTATTAATTTATTAACTATCAATTACAATTTATTCTCAATTTATTATTAATAATAATTATTATTCATTTTTACTTCTATTATTTTGTGTTTATGATTATTATTTTCTTTATTATTAATTCATGTTAAGTAGTTTATTATTCTGATTATTATTATTATTATCATTATTTGTGTGTTATAATGTATTGTTATTAATAATGTTAAGATGTTTTCTATTATTTGTTTTATTTTTTATCCATTTATTACTTTATTACTTTATTATTATTATTATTATTATTATTATTATTATTATTATTATTACAACCTGGTATATGGAAAACCATGGTTCAAGTTATAATGATAATGAAAATATTAAGTCTGTAAACTGGGATAAAGTGTTGATGTAAAATCACCTTTTCAGCAATAATAGAGCCAGACTTTTTCCTCTGCATATAGGAGAATCAAAATGAGCATTCGGGGACAGAACCAGGTGGAGAAGAAGTACGACCCCCTAGATACCACCCTGAAGTTTGTCGACAGGAAGAATGACTTGGATCCAATGTGTGACGATGATGATGACAGTCTAAGAGCAGAGATGTCCTGCGGCCACGCTGTCACCCCTGAGTCTCTCACACTGTGGTGTCTCCACCAGCTGGATGAGGTATCTCATGTCTTAAACACAATGTTTTAATCTAAACAATTTGATCAGTTTTCTGAAGGAACTTTTTAAAGTGCATCTAGTGTTTTTTCTATGCTTACACTGCCACCTGCTGGTGAGTGCAAGACATTAACTCAAACAAAACTAATCAAATGTTCAATGAAATGAGGCATTTATAAGGAAAATACCTCAGGTGACACACTTGCAAAACTGAAACTATTTCATGAAGCTTCTTATGAGCATGGATCAGCAAAAGTTGATCAAATGAAAAGAAGTTACAACCTACAACATAATCTTTAAAAAGGTGTGCCTCCTCCTAAACAAACTTTGTGTTCAACAGCACCCAAAAGGGGATCTTTGGCTCGTAATCATAGGGATCTCCTCTCAGTGCTGTATGGGTGTAGATATAAACGGCTGATTCGAAGGTAGCAAAAACACAGCGACTCTTAATTTCAGGTGATTATACTGTACACTAAATAAAACCTTCTTATTGTATTATTAAGTCAATTTGTGCTAATATAGCCCCTAAGTCCTACACACTGGACCTTTAAGTCTATTGATTTAAATAAAAGGTCAAAGGGTGAGGGGGCAAAGATAACCAAGGCTCTTACCGGTTCGGGGCATCAGCAGCATTCTTCATGTCTGCTGGCTTTGTCCTGCTGGCAAACACAGAAAGAAAAACCCAAGGACCATCCAGTTATGTTGTTTCCTTTCGAAGTTCCAGTTTAGCCAGTTTAGTAACCCGGCCAACCTTTCTCTTCTGGAGTGAGTCTTTTTTCTCTGTGGAATCAGGCACCTTGATTGCTGATCTGGTCCAGCTGGGCTCCTCCGTGTTTCCAGCCTCTGTCAGTGGATATACATGTCCCTTCTCTGGCTCCCTCCAGTGGTTTGACCAGAGAGAACACCACAGTGTACGTCTGTACGCTGTCCAGCACTTGAAAACTATTTCAGAAGTGCAGATATTAAGAATCCGATTAGTAATTTTTCACGTAGCAAAGGCAATACAAAAGAAATGTGCAACTGCTGCATCATGTCCATTATGGAAGAACCCATTGCTCACTGCTGGAGGAAAGACCCTTACTAATAAGGAGTGGGAAAGTCATAACACCAGGAAATTGGGACAAATCGTGAAGCAGGAGAGAATATCGACACTCAGTGAAATTAAAGCTAATTTTAATCTTCAGGAATTGAGTTTTCTACAGTATTTACAATTGAAATCCATATTGCAGAAGCTCGTGTCTCAAGGTTCCACACGCCTCAGATGAAGACATGGATAATAAATGAAGAGAAACTGTAGCAAATAGAAGCACAGTATCCAAACCTTATAGACTTATTTCACTCTCCTCCTGTGGTCAGATTGATAAAGTGAAATAACAATGGGGATGTGACCTGGGTAAACACCTGCCACTTGGACAATGGGACAATATAACATAACATTCAAACGACCTATCAAAATCGGCGTTGCACCAAACACACCAAGCAGCAAAAACATTAAAACCACTGGTGGGTGAAGTGAATAAAATTGACGGTTCTGTTGGGAAACCTTTGGTCCTGACATTCATGTGGATGCTACTTGATGCGCTCCATCCACCTGAACACCACTGCAGACAAAATAAACCCCCTCATGGCAACAGACAACTCATTGTGCCACACCTCAAAAGCTGCTCAGGAGTGACCTGAGGAATGGGACAAAGAGCTCACCTGGCCTCCAAATACCCCAGATCCCAACCTGATCAAACATTTGAGGCATGTGCTGGTACACTAGAGGTAACCCAATCCATGGTGCGTCCTCCTTGGACTGGACTTGGCTCTGACCTGTCGAGGCATGGACACTGGACCTCTGGAGGGTGTCAGTTGGTGTCTGGCACCAGAGCGTTAGCTTCAGATCTTTTGAGTCCTGTGGGTTGTGACATGGGATACAACACATCCCACAGATGTTTGATCAGATGGGGATGTGGCGAATTTGGAGGTCAGGTCGACACCTTGAACTCTTTGTCACGTTCCTAAGGCCATTCCTGAGCCGATTTTTGTGGCATGGCATGGTGCAATGTCCTGCTAGGGGGCCACTGCTACTGGGGACTGCTGCTGCCATGAGGGGGGTATCTGGTCTGCACTGGTGTTCAGGTGGGTGGAGCGTGTCAAGTAGCATCCACATGAATGTCAGAACCGAAGGTTTCCCCACAGAACATTGTATTGTAGCAAGATGATCGATTGGCTGATACCTTCAATGCTAAATGTGGCTGCACCACTATGCCCAAGAGAGTGTTTGTTGGGAATTAAAGTGGATGGTGTAAAATCTGGAGGAATACAACGTCTGTTAAATGATCATGTTTATGAACTGGAAACTTTTTCTTTAATTTACATTTTAATGATTCTACAAAGATCAAATACAGACACGAGCATCCTTCCTTTTTTGTCTCTCCAAGTGTCAGAAACCAGCAGTGAGTTTGTTATGATCCTAAACTGCTTCTTCTCTTTGTTGTTTTAAGGGTAAATACAACTTCAGATGTCCTGCCGTGGTGGAGGGGACCAAACTGTGCAATAAGCCGTGGTCGTACCAGGAGGTGCGCAGACTGGCTGATTTGTCTGTTGAGGAAATGCAGCACTTTGAGGAGACCATGGCTCTCCTGGCTGCTGCGGAGTACTGCGAAATGCAGCCAGTAAGTGGTCCAGTGGGGTTTGAAAGTTGAATTCTTTTGACTGTGTTATTTAAAACTAAAAACAAATGCTGTGTTTGATGATGTGTTCTCCTTGTCAATGTTTTCCACATCAGTGCCCAAGGTGCAAAACGAATGTGGAGAGGAAGGATCTCTCCAACCTGTGTGTCCGCTGCATCATATGCACAGCCGACCAGAAGAAGACCTACCACTTCTGCTGGCAGTGTCAGAGGGAGTGGAAAGGTTCAGGCCCTCGATCTGACCGCTGCGACAATGACGGCTGCATCAACAGGGACCTGCAGCTTCTGCAGACATGCAAGACCATCAGTCTGCCCTCAGTGACGGGGGTCACCGCCTGCCCCTCGGTCCGGGCCTGTCCTACATGCGGCATGAGGGTGGAACACAGTCGACAATACTGCAAAAACATCACCTGCCCTCGCTGCCACGTGGAGTTCTGTTTCGTCTGCCTGAAACTAAAACGTGAATGTTCGGTGACCAGCTCGCCGTATAAGATCTGTCCCAGTGGCGTGGCTCCCAGACAGACATCTATCCCTGTGTGGCAGAGAAAGTGAAAAATGGGCCTGTCTACATATGTGTAAAGATAAACTCTTAACGCTCATTGATACGAATGTGACAGATAAACATACTCTCCAAAACAAGTGTAACTTTTTTTCTTTTTACATCTGGCCTACACTGCCTCCCTCTGGCTGGACTTTGAACTGCACCTGATGTTTTATCACCGCTGATAATGTTACTTATGATAAATTCTGTGTCTACAAAGTGAAACTGCTTCAAAAAGTTAATTTTGATTTCGATTGAGAAACATTCTGATCACTCAATAAAATCACAGAAATCTTCATGCATTGTAAAAAATTTGTATTGTCTTTATTCACATTTACAAAGCATCTAGAAATCTTGTTTTTCTTTTAGATCAGTGCTGCAACATTTCGCTGGTTAAATGTGGTTGACAGAAGAAGATGTTCAACATACAGCTTTGTTATCAAAATATGATTCATGTTTAAAATTTTACAAAGTTGGTGCATGTTTTAAATTCATCAAATCAGAGCTGATGTGTCTTTAAAAGGAAAAAACATCATCAGGATCAAACATATAAAACAAATAAAACATTCTCTGATCACTATCACAACACATCAAAAGTCACCACAACCTCTCTGCTGGCTACGACATGTATGTACACAAGATTGAATATATATATATATATTTTTTTTATGCTAACCACTGCACCACTGTGCTGCCCATTTTCACTTCTGTGTTGATCAAACCATCAATAAGCTCTGTCTCACATCAAACCTCAGTGTTTAACTTCTTTTCACATTGTGCCTTCCTCTCTTCTCCTTCACCCTGGGAATGAGTCTTTTCTCATCTGTCCCTCTCGCTCTTTTTTTTTTTTTTACACATTTTTTTTTCTTTTCATCTGCATCATCTGTCCCACTTGAGTTTATACAGCCTGTGGGTTTGAAGGAAAAGTATTTTATTCAGTAATTCATTCAGGAGAAAAAAAAAACAATGCTGTTGATATTTGACAGATTAATTTCTTTTACCTTACATAATACATTTTAAAGAAGTGAGTGATACTTACATAAACACTTAAAAAATGATCTTAATTTAGAGCAACATTGTCCCCTCTTTGGTGCAGCATCTGATTCTAAACAAAGATAATTTGCTGTCAAAGATCTGGAAGCATACAATACTTGACTGAATTAAATGATTAAACTTGTTATAAATGCAGAATTCTTTTGTAGTGGATGTCTAACATTGGGTCAAATGACATGGACTTTTATTGAGCAAAATTAATTTGAACCAAAAAATATTTTAATAAATTTCAAAAATATTCACTTCAAACCTGTGACTACCCCAACTGGGCCTTTGCAAAAACCTCTAAGAGACCCAGAGCAGACAGAGAGGAAGAGACACAAAAACAAAACAACATCATCATTCCTTATGTCGCAGGAGTGTCTGAGAAACTCAGGAGGATTTTCAACAAACCCCACATCCCTGTGCACTTTAAACCCAGTAACACACTGAGACAGAAGCTCAAAAGCTTTTTTGTTTAGGCCATGCCCAATCACGTTCTGTCAGAGGTTGGAGTTCATTCCCTCCGTGACTGAAGAAAATGTGAGGTCTCCAATAAATGTGCCGCACAGGCTAAAGATTATTATTGCCTCCGTCAGATTATTCCCTGAGTTCAACGCTGGTGAGGCTGCGGACCTCAACGACAACCACTCCACAAGCACATGGCACTGCACAGGAGAGCCAGCCCCTGAGGTCAAGACTCAGCTGTCCACTTACATCTACAGGAGAAGAAACTCCTTTGTGGACAGCAGTGTGCACATCTTGGCCAGGGAGGAAAGATGGTTTGAAAGAGGCTTGAAAGAAGCCATGTACGTCAAACTGAAATGACCACTGTGGCACTGACACACCAAACCGACGTCAGAGAACTAGCGGCGACGAAGCCAACTGTTCTGTCGCCCCCGTCGCCCTGTGTCAGTTGCATTTGAACGCACTACAGACTACATCCGACGGCCAAGTAGCACGTACGTTCTGCGCCTGCGTGAGAGAGAGCGGAGTGAGAGAGTGGTACATCCTGTCAGCCGAGGGGTTTCCTATCTGTGCAGCCCAGCACCGCAGCACCTACATGGACTATTACATCCAGACGGTCCCGGTGTTTCCTCCTCAGGCTCCACGTAACTCAGCTGCCCGATAAACCCGCTGCTTCTTCCTACCTGAATAACAAACCAGGGCTCGGTGCTCCGGTTGGTTCCAAACGGAGAGCCGGGGCTAGCTGGGAAGCTAGCGGAGGCTAACTGGCTGTGCTCCCCTTTGGTCATGCTGCGGCTAACACTCCCAGCTAGCTCTGGTTTGTTATTCAGGTTAAAGTGGGAAGAAGCAGCGGGTCTGTCGGGTAGCTGAGTGAAGTGGAGCCTGAGGAGGAAACACTGGTTAGCCCTGGTTTCACTACAGACAGATTCACTCGCTACAGCGGAGAGGGAATAAAACCTAAACAGCCAATCAGAGTGATCTCTCTCACCGACAAGCCGCCGATTCATCATGCTCATTCGGCCGAAAAGCCACCGACGCCAAAGGACGACGGCGTGGGACACACCGCAAAAACTAGGCCGACAGACGCTCACCGACGGACCGACTTTGGTCGACAGCTGGCCGTCGGCTTGGTGTGTCAGGGCCTTTAAACAGAGGGGGTGGGCTATGACACCACTTATCACCCACTTACAATGCAGTCTTGGGATCCCTCCCCAGATGACTTAACACCAGTTCTCACCTGGGCTGCATCCCAAGTCTCTTATTTTATACTGCTAACACCATCTTTAAGGCCATCTCATAGCCGTTTCTCAATATGTGTTCTTGTGCGGACTTGTGTTCTTGTGAACTTGTGTTCTTGTGGACTTGTGACACGTCATCAGTCACAACCCGAGTACTGTTCCAATTCACAGTTCACATCTAGCCAAGCTCAGTCCAAATTCCCGGATGTGTTCTCGCCACACCCATTTCACCGGGGATGCATCGGAGTAGACTTGTGTGGACTTCAGACAGCCAGGTATCCCAGCATGCATTTCGCAACAGTCATCGGAAAATGACAAGTGAGGGAAAGGCGCACAATTGTAAGCCATAATTACCAATATGTTACTGTTGTGTTGTCACAGAACGTAGTGTTTTCATGCGTAGTTTAAACGATGTTTTAATATAGAGCCCAGTTGAGTGTGACTGAGGTCCCGCTAGATGACAGCGGTGTCATCGCTCATAGATAATAAACGTGTGTGTATGAGCGCTCAGGCTGCCCCACACAGAGCAGCCTCTTTCGGGTAGTCCTTTTGAAATTTGTGGCTGATATCTCTGTAGTGGTTAAATATGAAATGTAATTTGTTTGGGGAATGTATAATGGGCAATATTCAGTCTCAGTATAAGATATATTCTTATATTATTAAATGTTGTAACATGTTATTGTTCTTTGCATTCTTTTACTTATTTAGGCCTATGTGTTTTTACCATTCAATAATGATTTTAAGAATTTATTGTAATTTATTTATTGTATTTAAAGATTAATTGTCTTTATTGTAGTATTTATTCAACAGCATTTTAAATATTGATTATCTGATATGAATTGTATACCTGATGTCTCAAGTGTGGCTGAATAAAATTCTCCTCTTCATATTTGACCTGTTTGATCCCATTTATATTGGTGAGGACAGACTAAATGAGAAACTACTGTCAGCGTAATCCAGTACAGTTCAACAGCACCACAATCTACAACTCAACACTTCAATAAAATGTTAGCCTTAATACAGTATTAAACTGCTGTTGTTTTTTTCAAGGTGTACCAAGTAAACTGTCAAGTCTCCATAAAAATGTAGACAGAAAGCATAATGATGAGACAAATGCAGTGATGGACAGTAACTAAGTATATTTACAAGCTACTGTACAAGTTTGATGTACTTTGGGTATTTCCATTTACTTAGAGGGAAATACTGTACATTCTACTCAAGTTATATTTATTTCATAGCTATAGTTACTTTTCAGATAGTTTGTTTTAGACTATGTTATAAGTTTCATATTTACAAGTTGCTGTGTGTTGTTATAGATCAGACTAGTACACCAGTGACAGGTGTTAAAATTAGTTCTACCATGACAACATTTAAATGCTGCTTACATGTAGCCTACGTGTAAATTGATCAATTAATACTCAATACATATTCATGTAACACTTGAAGTTGGGTCACTCTGCATAGTGAGTACTTTGAACTTTTAACTTTAAGTAGGCCTACATTTTGCTGACGATACTTTTACTCAAGTCAGATTTGCAGCACTTTTACTTGTGCTGAGTTTTTGTTCTTTGTTGTGGATACTTTGTCCACAACTGGACAAACATATCAAACAATAGAGACATGCAAGCATAGCACGTCTCATCCTCCGTCTCATCCCCCGCTGTCTTTCTGGGATCTGCCTCCTCAGCTGGGCAGCCTCCTGCTCAGCCTGCAGGTAAGGCTACAGCAGTCCTGCTGCAATCACTGCACCAAGACGCCTTCTCCGATCCGTTATTGATTTTTGATTTCCATCTCGCCAATGCTCACGATCACAATAACCACTAACTCTCCACAAACTTTTCCCCCTGCACCTGGCTTTTGATTATAATCAGAAGCCAGCTGCGGAGAAAAGGTTTTAAAATACATTTTATGAAAATATTTTGGCTATTTATATGTTTTTGTATGTTTTTATATGTTGTTTATATATGTTGAAACGTTAAAACAGATAGGCCCTACATATTAATTTCTTAGAATGTCTATGAAAAGACGCAGGGCTGGGCTGTGTTTACATTGTTTTATTCTAAATGCAGGTATACAACACAGTACAACAGCCAAGGAGTGCAAGTGCTCTTGATTCTCGCTGTCCATTTTATCAATAAAAGCCCAAACGAACTAGTATTGTAGTGTGTAGTGTACAATGTGAAGATAAGACGTTTGTTTTACAATTGCTTGTTCATTTTCCTGGCACAGCGCAAGTGTACCTGTTACACGCATTCTTTGCAATGAAACGCTGTAATTCACATGCCTACTGTACGTGACTACAAAGAGTAACGTTAATGATATTTCCTGCAAGACTGTCATGTTGTAATTAAGTTTATTTCATTCACAACCTGTTGCGTTGTTCAGCGGACTGTCAGTGATGTGTGGCTGTTAAATGTGCAGCTGCTCATGTCCAGAACCACACGTGTTGATATAACACCACACACACACACACAAACACATTTGCCCATCATTAATTGTCCTGCATGTCATGTGAGTGGAATAATGTTTAATAGCCTGTAATATTAATCATTAATATTAATTAATATTATTACTTTCAATAATGTTGTTAAGCTACTGTCATTACCTGCATCTCTCTCTCTCTCTCTCTCTGTGTCTCATTGTGTCATATGGATTACTGTTAATTTATCATGTTGATCTGTTCTGTACGACATCTATTGCACGTCTGTCCATCCTGGAAGAGGGATCCCTCCTCAGTTGCTCTTCCTGAGCTTTCTACCGTTTTACGGCTTTGATCAGCGAATATAGTGTGACTTGGGATGTACGCCAAATGCTGGCTCCTTACGCAGCAGATCCAGCTGTGCCGCTGTCATCAGAAACGGACGTAGCTTTAGTAAGGTCATCTCATGTCTCTTATCAGCAATCCTCGCTCCTCACTCCTAACTCCTGACTGCTTGCATGTTTTCCTAAGTGGAAGGGACTAAACAGTTAGGTAAGGTGGCTAGATAAGGTGGTTAGCAGTAATTTTAAGAGACTTGGGATGCAGCCCTGGACCCTTCTAGCTGTGGATAAACAGGAAACAGCTGATAGCAGGAATTAGTGAGCAGCTGGTAGCAAGAGGGAAACGCAAACCTGACAGACACTGTAAAGATGAGCAACTGGAGAGACAAGGAATTGCGCGCCCTCCTTGTCCTCACAAACGAAGAGGCCATTAACCGTCAGATGACAGGACGGTGAAGAACGGGCCGACTTACGAGAGAATCGCCGAAGGACTGACCAGCTGCGGCTTCCCTCCCACGTCACTGTTTACGTCACATGCCATCACAAGACTCTTTAAATGTGCATGTGGAAATGTTGGTAGCTCATAGGTCTACATCTTTCAGCATGATTCCTGCTCATGTTAGAGACTTTCTACACATTGAAAACATATCCGTATTCTCTGAGAAAACTCTTTCTGCATTACCCTCCTCTCCTCCAGCCTGATGGCCTGATGCCTCGTGTCTTTTCGTCTGCACATCATCCCCTTCAGTCTGTCCTGTTTTTCTCTTCTTTGCATTATCAGTGTCCCTTTCTCCTCCACTTCTTGAAGTGATTTCTTTATGTATTGATTTAATGTTACCTCTGTACATGAGCAGATATGCAGTCTTGGACCTGGTGAGCAATAATTTAAAGTTATTGTTTACATAGAACAACAAAAATACGACAAAATCAAGTCAACACTTCTGGAAAATGTAATAAATCTCATTCACTATTGATAATATTTAACATACTTGTAAGTTGAGGTTTCTGCAAATGGCTGTCGTCTAACCTGCATCATTGAAAGAATGAACACTGTCATTTCAGATCTTTCTGTTGGTTTGTTTTGAGTGTGTACGGCCCTAATGGAGTAGAGGAAGTAAAGTCCCCCTCACCTTGCTGACGTGAGCGTCATTAAACTCATACCAGGTTTTGTCCTCACTGCACAGGATGGTGGCTGTGTAATGTCCTCCTCTCAGACTGCCTATGTGATGCACCATCCCATACAGTTTGTACTCCTTGTCCTGCAATGAAGAACACTGTTATGTATATGAAGATTTTAAAAGCAAACAAAAGAAATTTAAAGTTACCTCCCCTTGCCTTTCTCTGTAACGTTCGTGGCACGTCCACACAGCAGTGTGATTTGAAATATGACATGGTGCTGTAGTCAAAGTCAAACCTCTTGAGGAGAAGAATCAGAATCTGAGGATATGTCACCATCTCACATCCCTAAATAACACAAGAAAGTTTAAAGTAAACAAACATTCAAGGTGATTATGTGATTCCAGTATAAATTTTGCTCAGGCTGCAGTTAATGTTTGAAAACTCACAGTGGTCGCCTCTGTTTTCTCTTCACATTTGTTGCAGTACACCATGTTGTCTCCACTGAATGACTTAAGCTGGAAAATTCTTTCAAAGCCTTCTCCCTGTAAAAACACATGTTATAACAAAGTCCACATCCTACAAAAATGCTACATAGTATTTATTTTGGCAGTTGATCTGTGACCAAGTAAACATTTACCACCTATTTTGACTGGACGGCAGACACAAGGCCAGCCCCTTTAATCACAACAATCTGTCTGCGTGACTGACTGACTGAATGAGTGGGTGATGAAGTTACACCATTGGTCGCAGTGACTGATAACTAGTGTTTGTGTTTCCCCACTGACTGTTGCTCTTTCAAAGTGAATAAGTACTGACAGGCTGACAGTCCTGTATTAGACCTACAGTATTCCTCATTTTGTGTAACAAGTGTGGCCTGGTAGCATGGCGGAATTAGCAACCTAGATAGCTAACTAGCCAGCTGCAGTTGAAATGCCATTTTTGGACAGGAAAGAGAGGATCACCTCACCAGTTTGTTTACAGAACAGCCGTGTCTGTATGACACAAGCTTTACATTCATTTAAATGTTATGGAATATTACGTGTTACAATGTCAGACAGGTGTCACCACCACTATGAGGAGAAAGTGGAAACGGGAGACTGATTGAAATTTAAGTGTGTATTATGTGATTAAATGTCAGAACAGGTGCCACCACAATGATAAAATTCTCCTTTTGGTATTCACCGCCGATAGGATGTTTTACAAACTATTGGTATTGGTGGAACTTAGGCTACACCCCTAAATGAAGTTTAAGAGGGCAGGGTTGTGTTTTATCGAGATAAAGGAAGTTTGATCAGTGGGTACAGTTCCAAAGAAAGCAGATCCCCTCTGCTGTGTGACTGTCTTAGTGTAATGTTCTACCATTTTAACATGTATTTATGTTCATTTTTGGGCTGGATCACAACAAAAGGGACAACTCATGGATGTATGAAGAGACCTGGATACAGCGTGAAGGCTGGGCCCCGTTTTTTCATTCCTAAAAGTTGCTCAGTGGCGCATGTAGCCAAAATGGCTCAACTGCTGCGTATTAAATTACCCAGATGATCACACAGCAGGCGCGATAGAGACTTTCACCAGCCAAGCCAGCTACCTACGGTTTAGCATGCTGCTAACTTGAATGGGAATAAAATTTCAAATTCAAATTCAATTCAAATGTAGCAAAGTACAATAGGCTTCTTCAGTCAAAATTTACTTCAATAAAAGTAAAATTACAGATTTCAGAAACTACTGAAAAAATTACAAATTACACAAAAAAACTACTCAATTACAGTTACTTCCCACCTCTGACTACCCAGATGGTGCACTCAAAACGGTCAAGAAATTGAGGAACTATGGACACTTTTTGCCCTCAATGGTCGCCATATTGGCTACGTAGCGGAAGGGGAGGGACCACTTTTCAAACTGGAAATAGCGACCATGAACGTCGCTGCATTGTACAAATATACATGTGTTTTTTGCACTAAGCATCACTATACTGTTGTCGGGTATAAGCCAGCAGTATGTTTATTGGGTTAATTTAACAGTCTGTAATGATTTGGTACCACAAACGATAATGCTAATGCTAATGCTAGTTTGCTAACTAGCTAATTTGCGGTCATCATTTCCGGTAAGTGCACATCGACCGTGGTTGGTGTGAGACATCACTACCCTGTCAAAATGTGCGCACTACGCCAATGAGTACATAATGCGTATAGTATAGTATACTATATGGCAGTATGTGGTTTGAGACACACCATATGTGTCAGCCCTGTGATAGTCAGGGCTGCAAGGACACTAACTGCTCTGACAATTAGTTTATAAATCCAGCTTCCTTGCTCGTGCACTAACCCTAACCCTAGTATCACTTTTTGACTAGGCACATCTAATAAATTGTGTTTAAAATGTAACTAATGGCTTTATTAATGGTGAATCATCGACTTATAACTGATGCTTTATGAATCAGTTGTAAGTCAGTGGATGCTATGTTAAAATACTAAAGCAGAATTTTGATCTTTGGCTGCTTACCACACTGTAGGCTGTATCATCATGGGTATCTTTTAGTGACAGAGGAAGAGTCCAGAATGGATTAGTCTCTTCAATGATGCTGTGGCCTTCGGTACATTTTGTTGTGTATCTCAGCTGTCCTTCGAAAACCTTGAGAGAGAAATATCACTTATAACACAGCTTTCTGATTAGTTTCTGATTAGATTCTTATGGAAGCACATTGGTGCCACGCCAGGAAAAGAAAACATCAGTATATATGTTATAATATGTTTTTCATGTTTTTACAAGGTATTTTTTTGTTATAACAAGAAACCTTTTGTTATAACAAGATACGGTTTTACAAGATATTTTCATGTTTTCAGAACAAACTTTTCTTGTTTTAACATTACGCTTATTTACTTTGCAACGTGAAATGTTTCATGTTATAACGTGATCCCATATCACATTATAATGTGTCATTCTTGTTATTTTGTGATAACATATTGTTATAATGTAAAACGTATGTATTAAAGAGGAAATAGTGTTGGAGAACAGTTCTCTCACCTCAGAGGCCTGTGGGCTGACTTTCTGTAAAATCATCTCCAGGCATTCAGCTGCATCACGTTGCTGACGAACTGAAAATGATGTGGAAATTTTAATCCAGCAAAACATCTCAGTGAACCTACAGCTGCTATTTGACTTTCCCTCCTGTTGTTATTTAACATGTTTTTGTTTTTTTTAACTGATCACTGGCCACTCACCGTTTTTAATCTTCAAACTCTTCGTGATATTTTCTGTTCCAGATGTAGTTTCTTTCAGTCTTTTAAAGAGGTTTCTCAGCTCTTCATCTGTGACCTGTGATTTTGGATCCAGCCTTAAGGAAGAGGGGAGTTTACTGATGACTGTCTGTTTAAATATTATAATGTTAAAAGTGTTACTCACAGACCAGAACATGTGATTTTCCTTTGGACAGCTTACTTCCTCACCAAACAGCACCATCTCCTGATACACTCAGCTGCATCACTGTGTCTGGTTAATACTTGACATAACAGTCTTCCTGCTTCTATTTTCTACAGATGAAGGTTTCAAACCTGTCATGGATCTCTGGTGTCATGAAGAGAACTTGCAGGACACTGTTGAGGTAACATGTGGCGCCCTGGTTGTACAGACCATAATGACCTCCCTGTGGCTGCCTTACTTTAATGGAAAGAAAATCACAGTGTCATTACACCATCTTCATTAACATGTAGATGTGCAAACAAATCAGAGTGGTAGGAGAGCACACAGAGCCGGACCGAGCACATTCGACACCCTAAAGGTTCCTCAGCAACTTGTGTAAAAGTTACAAAACAATCCATTGTGCCTCACAGGGATGTCCGTACACTTGGAATAATAATACAGCTTGTTGGTTAATATGTTTCAACTGTACATGACTGTTAGAAAACTAGTTCATCTCATTGTTATGGACAGCCAGGTGCCACATAGTGAAAAGCAGAGAAAAAAAACAAAAAAACAACAACAACAGGTGTGGTTCAGTGAGTAAGCATTAGCCAGCTCACATGATTGTACAAGGATTCATGGGAAACAGTTGGTTGTATCATTTATGTTGTGTACAAATGGGATTTATGAACAGGCCAGTTGATCTTTGCTAACAATATTTTGGATTCTTGTTAATGTGTTTTTCAGACATATTACATTTGGGGAACAAAAAACCTGAAATTATCAAACAGTAATGTACAATTGATAAAAGTGCTCATTGTATGTGATTTCCCCATAAAATTACACTTATTTTACCATATTTAGCAATACTTATGTAATATTAAGTATTTTGATGAAACCAAATACAGGTATATATTTTATCTGCACAGTGACACCTGCATCATCACCTACCTATCATCCACAAAGTGGCCTGTAATAATCTTTTGTACTTCACCTGCATCTTTTTTTCGTTTCTTCCTCTCTGCTTCTTTCACCTCATCCTGGGATCGTTTTCTGGAGCTGGCCATCTTTCCTCTTGAATCTGCCCCTGAAAGTGTTATTGCATTTTATTATTTCATTTATCTGGAAAAATTCAGGTCCATTTCAGTCTTGCAAATAGTTAAATGTAGATATTACAATGCACAGCAACACTTAAGGCCTTGTGGCATACAGTCTGGTCCAGGAGGTGGCGCTATTACTCCACTTGTTTATGCTCACTCTTCAGCTGTAATAGATGTACATGACACCACAGGAATCATTTCGTCATCAAATATAACGTCTGTAAACAACATAATGGTTGCATGTTTGCAAATATTTAGTCTTATAAATTGGTTTATTTCTTCAGAAGTGTTGATTTAGTTCTAATGATTTGCATGGTCATGCTCATTTTAAGTCTCATGATTGAGATAATCTTGTCAAAATAATTGTGATTAACAACTTCTGATTATTCTAGCCTATATATGATATACGATAATAAATAGGCCTAAGCACTTCTCTGAAACAGTCCAAAAAGAAGTCATTGAGCTTAACAAATGTCAAGGCTTGCATTTAAGGTGTTTTGGGTGGTGTGTGGTGCACCCTTGGTACATTTCTGAGACTGTTCTGAAAATTATTATAAGAACAAATGCTTCGGCAAAACACCAGCATTGTTGTCTCGCATTGCCCACAGTGACACTGACTGTTGTCCGTGTATTGGCTGTGATGACACCTCACACCGATTACAAACTACTCAGAATCACTTCAACATAATAAAATGATATTTATGCGAAGATCAGACAAAATGTGGGAATACTTACTGACAGCGGACCATCAGACAAGACATCGGTGAGTCCCAGAGGAGGATTGTTCCCTGTCAGTGTCAACCTGTCGCTCAGTGACAGCCTCCGTCGCGTCATGAGACTTGCTCACTACATTATAGGAAACGGGGCCGAGTCAGTTTATGTTTCAGGAAACTCAAGGCAGCATTCAAATTTATACTTAGGTTACTGTATAATTTAACTGTCTTATAATTTTGATGATTCAATGTTACAAAAATGTTTTCAAGTGGTCACAGAACTATGTTTCTGTTTTGCTAAAATATTGGAAACTCTGTTTACTCTGTTTTTGTAAGAATCATTTCACTGGACTTTGCTTTATGTTCTTTAATCACATCTCGTCACGGTATGTATTTTGATCTCCATATCTTTTTTTCAATTTATTAATTTCCATTGTTTTATCAGTTTTTTTTTAATGTTTTCTTCTAACATAACATTAAGAGCTTATTTAATCATATCTCACTGTTACTGTATGCATTGTGATCTCCAAGTCTTCTTTCAATTTGTTAATTTCTATTGTTTTATCATTGTTTTTATGGGACAATTCTGTTTTCTTCCAACATAACATTCATTTTCCTGTAAAATAAAGATACAGAAATTTATACTATTGCTTTGAATAAATGATTTCTGTTTAAGCAGTGATGCAGAGTGCTACATCCAAAGTGAGCTTTGTAAGTGTAGTCAGGATCACAATAAACAGACTGGCTAATAAAGATAACCGTTGCGGTAAAACAATTAAAATGCATGTGTACCTGCTGAATCATAGTTCAACCATCCTAAGATAACCAAAAGGAGCCACAGTGACCTTCATACCCTCTTTGATGTGGGAGTAGGTTCAGGCCATCTCATCATAAAGATTAATAAAACCTTTATGTGTCTTGAGAAGTGCAGGAAAAAAAAGTTATGACTGTAATTGTTGCAAAGAAGAGTCATAAAAACACTTCTTTATTATCTTGTTTTTCCAACAGTTTAGGGCGGCCGACATGCAATCTTGGAACCCTTTGGCTATTGGTCTGATAACAATAAGCCATCTGACGACATTAAGCCTCTGGGGGCAATGGTCAATCCAGTGTAGCAAGCCAACATCCAGGCAAATACTTCCTCTTCCATGCGCCGGTTGTTTTGGCTAATCTCCCTAAATGATATTGGAGTCAACGTGATGTTACAACATTGCCACCATTTTGGAGGGAAAGGAAGTGTGTAGTCTCTGGTCTGTACACTGCAAAATCTTGAGTGAGCATCAGCTTTCTAGTTAATTTGACAACCATAAGATACATTTTAATAGAGGGGTATTGAAGCAATATGGTATTCAATTATTTTGAAGCCTGGGATCATGCCTTAGGTTGTTTTACATGATACCACTGCATTTGGGTTAACTTGAAAAATGGCCAAGCCCCGGCTAATAATAACCACTGTTGGGATTACTGAACTCCATAGATTATTTGTTCATTTATGCAGCCTTAAAGTGGAAATGTAACAGACATTTCCTGTAAACTCAGCTCACTCAAATGGTGGCTGAGACCTCATGTTCATTGTCCTATAAGACAAAGAAAAGAAAGTTGAACTCAGTCTTCCAGGGTACTTCAAGTTTCAGACCTCAGTGTGAAGTCACACTAAGGTTCCCAGTCTTTATTCACTATTGGTCACTGTTGCATGTGACCCACGACATCACCAAGTCAGTATAAGGGGAAAAGACTCCATTCTTCCATCTCCTTCTAAGGACACACTGCACAGCCAGATTCCTCTGACATGCAACATTGCACACTACGGACTGTTTCAGGAACCACAATTCTTTCCAGCATTCCTCATCCACAATGGACAGGATCACTGGTTAAAGGGAAATTTCGGTTTATTTCAACCTGTCTCCTATCATCCTAAATTTGTTTCAAGTGACTAGTGACATAAAAATAATAGTTAGCATGGCTGGTCAGGCTGAGGAGGTGCGGCTTTGTCAAGCCAGGTGTAACTTATTCAGGTGAGTGCACTCCATGGCTTTCTTAAATAGACCCCGAGATCGATCACAGGGCTACAGACTCTGTCCCACCCACAGAAACCGCCCTCTTCATACAAGGTACATCATTCCAGTATACTATACATGGAATCAATCATTTTATTCATTCATTAATCAACCAGTGGTGTTATGTGGACGGTCTGACTTTGGATTGTCTCGCAGTGTAAAACAAATTGACAAATAAAAAGAAAAACCTTAAGGAAATTGGACTTAGAAATTAAGAAACTAGAGAAAGAAGTGATTTTAATACACATTGTAAGCATGACGCAATGTATTAATCAGTGTTATTTCTCTCTTTCTCTCCCCAGCTCCAATCAGACAGCCTTTTAGTGAGTTTTTTTTTTGTTAAAAAAAGCTGCCTTTATAAGGTGTTTAGTTAAAAAAAAAGCTGCCTTAAAATAGTTCATGCTCATAGCAGAGTTGTTGAAAATAGCTGCTTTTTGCAGTTTCATTAAATAGCTGCTTATGTCAGGATTGTATTCATGTTTTGTTTTTATAAAAAGTATAAATCGCTTAAGATAAAAGCAAGTCATCTGAGGGAGCAGATAGCAGTGGCAGATGTCAAGCTCCAGTGTGAAAAGAGAAAGCTGCAGGATGTGGAGCTTGACAGACAAAAGAAAGACCTTAAGGAAACTGGACTTGGAAATTAAGAAACTAGAGAAAGAAGTAAGTGACTTTAAAAAATGCATTCATCTAATATTTGCTTAATAAAAGAAATCCATGGTGATACATATAGTCCATTAATATAAAAGTTAAATAGACAGTTATACATCACCCTACTAATCTTTGTTTCCTTCCCCATCACTAAACTCCCCCATTAACCAATAATTTTTTTTTTGATATCAATATATAATGGGTATCTTCCAAGTTCACCATAAATCATATTACAAGCTGACATTTTAACTTTCAAAATATACTTTCTAAAATTATTCAACAGCACAACATAGTTAAGAGTTTGGAGTCTAGACTCCGGTCTCATCGCTCCCTGCAGATATGCTTACATGAGATATTGGGGAGTGATGATTAAATATTCCCTTCGCAAAACTGCTTTAATGCAGAGCCTAGCACTACTGATATGACGATTTCTATGTGTGGGCTTAGGCACCAGCCGCTATATGGCCATTCCCCACAAGCTCTCTGGCTACAAGGGAAATGTACCAACTAGTGAAACTGTTATGTGTGGGCCGATAGGCACCAGTCGCTATGTGGCCATTCCCCATGAGCTCCTCAGCTAGGGAAAAGTACCATCTGGGAGCAGCAGTTCTTCTAAGCACATTAACAAATGCTAAGCCGGATGAATACTCTAACCCAGCAAACCACCTGATTTGCAATAACAGAATTAGACAGCAAGCAGCTACGAATATTTATTTATGCATTAAGGGTTGCATAAGCCCATGACCTTTTGCGCAGACAAGATATCCGTCATCCTCCGCTTATCCGGGTTGCGGGGGCAGCAGCCTCAGCAGACAGTCCTCTCCCCAGCCACTTCTGTCAGTTCTTCCAAGGGAACCCCGAGGCGTTCCCAGGCCAGCCGGACAATGTAATCCCCCAGTGTGTCCTGGGTGGCCCCGAGGTCTCCTCCCGGTTGGACATGCCTGAAACACCTCCCAAGGGAGGCGTCCGGCAGGCATCCTTACCAGATCCCCGAACCACCTCAACTGGCTCCTCTCAATGTGGAGGAGCAGCGGCTCTACTCCGAGTCCCTCCCGGATGTTCGAGCTCCTCACCCTATCCCCAAGGCTGAGCCAAGCCACCCTGCTGAGGAAACTCATTTTGGATGCTTGTACTCGCGATCTCGTTCTTTCGGTCACTACCCAGAGCTCGTGACCATAGGTGAGGGTTGGAACATAGATCGACTGGTAAATCGAGAGCTTCACTTTCTGGCTAAGCTCCCTCTTCACCACGACGGACCGGTTAAGCGCCTGCATCACTGCTGACGCTGCCCCAGTCCGCCTGTCAATCTCCCGCTCCATCCTACCCTCACTCGTGAACAAGATTCCGAGATACTTAAACTCCTCCACCTGAGGAAGGACCTCCCCCCCGACCTGGAGTGGGCAATCAGACTTGGAGGTGCTGATTCTCATCCCAGCCGCTTCGCACTTGGCTGTGAACCGTCCCAGCAAGAGCTGGAGGTCACTGTTCGATGGAGCTAGGAGGATCACGTCATCCTCAAAAAGCAGGGACAAGATCCTCCCGTCACCGTCCACCACTCGGCTGTGCCTAGAAATTCTGTTATGAAAGTTATGAACAGAACCGGTGACAAAGGGCAGCCCTGGCGGAGTTTCCTCCTGTACTCCGCGTACAGGAGGAAAGTGGAGTCACATCTGGAGGACAACGACTCAACGCGGGTGTGGCAAGGTATCCAGCAGCTGACGAACTATAAAGGCAGCTTGCCAGCTGCAGCAGCCAGCACGGATGCGTTGCTAGCAGAAGAACTAAACCACTTCTTCGCTTGCTTCGAGATGTCCGGTTCCACAACTCCGCTGATGTCCCGACCACGACCCTCCAGTCCCCATACTCTCACCCTCCAGGACCATCAGGTGACGTGTGTTCTGCTGGGGATTAGACAGAGTACTGGACAAAGTGCTTCCAGTGCCACCATCATCCCAGTGCCTACCATCAAGGATCTCAACGAATACAGACCAGTAGCACTGACATCTGTAGTAATGAAGTGCTTTGAGAAGCTCGTCCTTCAAAACCCCAAAGCCAGACTCCCCAGGAACTTTGACCCTCACCAGTTTGCCTACTGGGCGGAGCGGAGGACGCCATTGCCACAGCTCTGCACACAGCTCTGAACTATTTGGAGCTCCCAGGGGCCTATGTCAGGATGTTGTTCGTCGATTACAATCAATCAATCAATCAATCAATTTTATTTATAAAGCCCAATATCACAAATCACAATTTGCCTCACAGGGCTTTACAGCATACGACATCCCTCTGTCCTTAAGACCCTCACAGCGGATAAGGAAAAACTCCCCAAAAAAACCCCTTTAACGGGGGAAAAAAAACGGTAGAAACCTCAGGAAGAGCAACTGAGGAGGGATCCCTCTTCCAGGACGGACAGACGTGCAATAGATGTCGTACAGAACAGATCAACATGATAAATTAACAGTAATCCATATGACACAGGGAGAGAGAGAGAGAGAGAGAGAGAGAGAGAGAGAGAGAGAGAGCTTACAGCTCTGCTTTCAACGCCATCATCCCTGACATACTGGTGGAGAAGCTGGCGAACCTGGATCTTTTATCACCTGTTAAATTGTGAACTTGTTTACATCATTGACACTGTGCAATATCTGTGTACTTTACCTTGCACTACCGGACTTGCACTTTTGGATGTGCATCATTGTATATTACTGTGTATTCTTTTTATTTAACTCCTTTTTTACTATGCCATTCTTTCATACTATTTAATTTTGCACAGATTTTATCCATTTTTTCGACTTGATTATGCACTGTACTGTGGAAGCTGCTGCAATTTCGTCATGCACCAAGTATGATGACAATAAAGGAAATTCTGATTCTGATTCTATGCAGGATCTCAAAGTCTTGTCCTTCTCCTCTACGAAGAAAATGCCTGTCCCTGCTGAAGACAAAGAGGGGCGTATGATGCCTGCAGCCAGTGATTCATTTGTGTAAGTCTTCACAGCCTTTCTTTCTGGGGTGGACAGGGAGTACAGTCGACCCTTGAGTGGAGAGGTGCCGGCAGGAAGTCACTGGTACAATCATCGGGCCTTTGTGGGGGCAGAGTGGCCTTGGCCTTGCTTAAGACTTGACGGAAGTTGTGGTATTCAGGAGGTAGCCCGGAGATATTTGGTGAAGATCAGGTGGCGGGAGAGTGGAGCAGCAAGGAGGTGTGTTTGAGGCAGGTGAGATGACAAGAGGTCCCCCACTCACAGATGGAACTAGTCTCCCAGTCAATTTAAGGATTATGCCAAAGGAGCCATGGGTAACCCAGGATGAGTAGCAGGCAAGGAGCTTCCAAGATATAAAACTGGATGGTCTCGTGGTGGTTGCCGGACAGGAGCATGGGAACTTGGGCAGTCTGATGTGACTGTGACTGAGCCCAATTTGTGGCCATCTAGATTCAGAGCAGGAACCGGATGAGGCAGAGGAACCCACCCAAGCCTCGGTCTACCAGGGTCACCAGGGTGTGAGGACCATCAGGAAGGAGAAGTCGGATTTGGAACGGTGGTCTTTTGTTGTGGGGAGGTAGCGTCATTGTCAAGCTCACCCATTTTCCCCCGATTACTGGTGAGCTTTGGCTTTTGCTGGGCAGGTTGACACGAAGTGGCCTGCCTTCCCACAGAACATACACAGGTTGGAGCGGAGTCAACGTTCCCGTTCCTCAGTGGTTAGGCAAGTGCGGCCCAGCTGCATCAGTTCTGATTGCTCCATCTGCTGACCTAGCGAGGAGGATGAACTGGTGGAGCCCCCTCTGGACCGGACTAACAACTGGCAGGTTGGAGCCCCCGATGCCTCCCTCGTCTATGGGCCTGGGTCAATCTAGATGGCTAGCTCAATGACCCCATCCAGCGTGGAGGGAATATCGTGGGAGAACAGTCCATCCTTGATATAGTCAGCCAGGCCACAGAGGAAGGTGTCAACCAGGGCAGCAGAGTTCCAGCTGCTCTGACTGGCTTTGGTGCAAATGTCGATGGAGTAGTCAGCCACCATCCTGTTCCCCTTGCCATATGCCCATTAGCCCCCGTGCAGTCTCTGAGCTGGAGACCCCCAAGCCAAAAACCTTGCATAGCTCCTCGGCAAATGACTGAAAGAAGGCACAGGCTGGAGACTGTCCTTCCCACTCAGCATTGCAGGGTTCCCATCTGGGGCATAGGGGCATCTGTGGGCAGCAAGGGAGCAGGAGTTGATGCAGGAGGAGCTGGTGAGGGCGTAGGAGCAGCAGGCTAAGTGAGGAGGGATGTTAGCTGCTGCAGTTGGCTGGCTACTGCCAGTAACGTTAATGCTTGCCTGTTGACCTCGGCCGCCTGTCTTGCCTCCATGGCGGCTGTGGACATCATTGCCTCATGCTGCTGGAGGACACCCTCTATCCTCTCAAGACGGCTAAGAGGAGTGGGATTGAGTGCTGGGTCCATAACTGGCCAGGTTAATAATAATAATAATAATAATAAATTTTATTTGTAACGCACTTTATATTTAACGAAAAATCTCAAAGTGCTACAAAAACAAGAAATGAAAAAAAATAAGTTAAAAACAAGAGTTAAAATCAGTTATCAAAGTAACACGAGCAAAAAATTACAGATTAAAAGATTTTTTAAAAAGGTACATTTTAAGGCCCTTTTTAAAACAGTCAATTGACTGTGGAACCCTCAGGTGTTCTGGGAGGGTGCTCCACAGTCGAGGAGCAGAGGAGCAGAAGGCTCGATCTCCCAGTGTGCGGCTCTTAGTCCTTGGGGGGAGAAGTCTGTGGCTGTTGGTGGAGCGGAGTGAGCGTGCTGAGGTCTGGGGGGTGAGGAGTTCTTTGAGGTACTGGGGGGCGTTGCCATGGATGCATTGGAATGTGAGGAGGGAGACTTTGTAGTCGATCCGAGCGGAGATGGGTAGCCAGTGTAGTGAGTGAAGAATGGGTGTGATGTGCTCATATTTACGTACTCAGCAGGATTCTAGTGGCGCTGTTTTGAATGTGTTGTAATTTCTGTATGCTCTTGCTGGGAATCCCGCTGAGAAGTGCGTTACAGCAGTCAAGTCTGGAGGAGACAAAGGCGTGGACGAGCTTCTCTGCATCTCTTAAGGTGAGTGTGGGACGAAGTCTGGCTATATTCCTCAGGTGGAGAAATGATATTTTGCAGAGGTGATTTATGTGGGCCTCAAAGGTTAGCTGGGGGTCGAACCTGACACCAAGGTTAGTGACTGTTGATGATAGAGGGATGTCCTTGCCAGAGAAAGTAATGCAGGTTATGGAGGAGTTTCGAATCTGATGAAGGGAACCAATGAGGATAGCTTCAGTTTTCAAGCTGTTCAGCTGGAGAAAATTATGTCTCATCCACGCCCTTATCTCCTCCAGACATGCAGTGAGCATGGAGAGAGGTGATACTGCTGATGGTGATGGATGAGTGTCTGTTTTGATGTATAATTGCGTGTCATCTGCGCAACAGTGGAAAGATATCCCAAAGCGTCTGATGACTTTACCGAGGGGGAGCATGTAGAGAATAAACAGGATGGGTCCAAGCACTGATCCTTGTGGAACCCCGCAGCCAACAGCATGTGAGCGAGACCTTGATCCTCCCATGGCAACGTATTCTGACCTGCCAGTGAGGTAGGACTCAAACCAGCTCAATGCTGTGCCTCTGAGGCCAACAGAGTCATGTAGATGCTGGAGCAGTATGTGATGGTTGACCGTATCAAATGCTGCAGATAGGTCGAGGAGGATGAAGAGGGATGGTGAACCAGAATCAGCAGTCATCAGCAGATCATTTGTAACTCTCAGTAAAGCTGTTTCTGTGCTGTGGGCGGAGCAGAAGCCAGATTCAAACTTTTCAAAGATGTTGTTGTGTTGGAGGTGATCCTGTAGGTGGCCGGCAACTACTATCTCTAGAAGTTTGGAGAGAAATGGCAAATTGGATATGGGCCTGTAGTTTGCAAGTACCTGAGGGTCAAGGGTGGGTTTCTTGAGAAGTGGTTTGATAATGGCTGTTTTTAGTGCAGATGGTATATGGCCAGTCTGAAGAGATTGGTTTATAACTGTGGTAATCAGAGGACAGAGGGCAGAGCTGTGCGCTTTCACCAGGGCAGTGGGAAAGGGGCTGAGGGCACAAGTGGAGGGTTTCATCCCTTTAATGATGTCTTGCACCTCAAGTTGAGTGATTTCTGGAAAGGAGCAGAGGGGCGACGTGATACCAGTCTGAGGGTTGACAGCTGGAACAGACAAGGGGGAAGGAACGGAGAGGGATGAGCGAATAGTATCAATTTTGGTTGTAAAAAAGTCCATGAAGTTATTACAGTGATCTTGTGTAATTCCTATAAGTGGAGACTTTTGAGGTTGAACGAGGTGGCTTATAGTGGAGAACAATTGCTTGGAGTTTCCAGGACTGCTTTGGATGATGTTGGAGTAGAACTGTGACCGAGCGTCTTTGAGGGACTTGGAGTAAGTCTTTTGGTGGTCCCGATACGTTGTACTGTCAGGGGGTGTGGTAGGACCCAAATGCAGCACAATCTCACAAATAACAGTTTGTAATGTCCTTTATTGAAAACTCTCTGCAGGTTGAATAGTGCACCGGAAGGTCAACAGATAACAGGTAAGTATGGACTTGGTTCAGATGGGTATGCACAGCATGAAGTCCTTGAGTTGAGCTGACTTCGTGGGCAGGGTTAGGTGAACTCACACTCATGGGATACAGATTGTTAAAGAACGCGTGAGCAGGGAAAGTGAGCCGGTTAGCAAAACTCACTATTAACAGTTCAGAGTTTAAAGGCAGAATCCAGGGAACAGGGAGCTGGCAGGTAAGTAACTGTTTCAGGAAGTAGTAAACACACGTACAATTGTGAACAGTTGGCGACGGCACCATTGAGGAATAAGCAGGGCTAGTGGTCAATGCAGAGGCAGAGTCTGTAACAGGTATATAAACCCAGGGGAAGCAGGCAGAAGAGTTGTTGTGGACAGGTGGAGGATCGATAAACCAGCAGGACAGAAGAAGCCACAGACACTCACACTGGAGAGATTTTTCTCTCGGCAGGAAGCTTTGATGACAGCAGGTGGACAGGTGATCTCTCTTGAGGAAGCCAGCGTGGTGAAAAGCCACACAGCCACGGTCAGACGAGAACCAAGAAACGCACAGGCAAAACTCGAAGTCGGGGACGGAAGGCTGTTGTGTTTACAAAGGCAGAGAGGAGGAGAGGTGGTCAGAAGCAAGCTGAGCCAAAACCAGGAAGTTAATGCACAGATGAGGGCTGGAGAGTCAGGCATAACACAAAGACAATCTGGTAATACTAATAATAATAATAAATTTTATTTGAAGGCGCCTTTCTTGGCACTCAAGGACACTGTACAGATACACAAAATGACATTAAAAAGACATTAAAAAGAAACAACAATAAAAAAAATTTAAAAAAACAATAGAAAGTGACAGAGCAATCGACATCAGATGGAATAGGCAGTTTTAAACAGATGTCTTTTGAGTTGTGATTTGAAATGGGGGAATGAATCGATGTTTCTTAGTTGGGGTGGTAATGAATTCCAGAGACAGGGAGCAGAGCGGCTGAATGCTCTGCTCCCCATGGTGGTGAGACGGGGTGCTATGCAGGAGCCAGTGGAGCTGTTGGAGGACAGGAGTAATGTGGTGGATGGAGGGGGTTCGAGTAATGATACAGGTAGCTGAGTTCTGGACCAGTTGAAGTTTATATATATTTATGGAGGGATTTGTGAGAGAGGCCAAAGAGGAGAGAGTTACAATAATCAAGACGGGAAGTGACGAGGCTGTAGATAAGGATGGGGGCAGTGTGGGGGGTAAGTGAGGGGCGGAGACAATTGATGTTTCGTAGGTGGAAGTAGGCAGACCGGGTAATGTTATTGATGTGGGAGTGAAAGGATAGTGTGCTGTCAAGGATGACACCCAGACTCTTAACCTGGGGGGAGGGTGAAATGGAGGAGTTATCAATAGTGAGAGAAAAGCTGTCGGTTTTGGATAAAGTGGATTTGGTGCCAATAAGGAGAACCTCGGTTTTGTTACTGTTTAATTTAAGGAAGTTTAGGGTGAACCAGGTCTTTATTTCAGTGATGCAATCAGTGAGGGAGGTGGGCGGGAGAGTGGATGAGGGTTTAGGGGTGAGGTAGAACTGGGTGTCATCAGCGTAACAGTGGAAGTGGATGTTAAATTTGCGAATGATATTGCCAAGGGGAAGGAGGTAGGTGATGAAGAGGAGGGGCCCCAGGACAGAGCCCTGGGGCACACCTGAAGTGACGGAGGAAAGGATGGATTTAAAGGACTTGAATGAACTGAGTGTGGCCAGAGAGGTAAGATGTGAATCAGTCTAACGGAGTGTGGGTGATGCCAATGGAGGATAGCCTGTTGAGGAGGGTGGTGTGACAGATGGTATCAAAGGCTGCACTCAGGTCAAGGAGGATGAGGATGGTGAGGAGTCCAGAATCAGCTGCCATAAAGAGGTTGTTGGTGATTTTGATGAGTGCTGTTTCAGTGCTATGGAGTGGGCGGAAACCGGACTGGAACTGTTCATACGGTTTATTGTGGGATAGGTGAGAATGAAGTTGGGAAGCAACTGTTTTTTCGAGGATTTTGGAGATGAAGGGTAGATTGGAGCTAGGACAGAGGTTGTTGAAGTTGGAGGGGTCAGCGCCAGGTTTTTTCAAAATTGGGGTAATGGCAGCAGTTTTGAAGGATGTAGGGACAGTTCCAGTGGTGAGAGAGGAGTGAATGATGGCAGAAATGAGGGGGACCAGAGAGGGGAGGCAGGCTTTAACAAGTTGTGTGGGGAGGGGGTCGAGTTGACAAGTGGATGGCTTGGATTTCTGGATGAGTTCTGTGATTTCTGAGTGGGGAGTTGGAAGGAGGAGAATGAGTGTGTGGATGGATGAAAGTCAGCTGAGATGCTGAGGTGAGGGTTTGAGCCAAGGTGCTGGTGGATATTCTTGATTTTTGCAGTGAAAAAGGACATAATGGAGTTGCAGAAGGAGGTTGTGTACAAGTGAGGGGGGAGAGAGTCCTGGGGTTGGGTGATATTGTTAAAGGACAACTTCAGTATTTTTCAACCTGGGCCCTATTTCCCCATGTGTATGTGTGCGTATGATTCATGGGTACCACTCGTTCTAAAATTGGATCAGTATTGAGGGAGGCGGATGCAACCGGCAGCCGTGAAAAAAGCTAAAACGGTAGATAGTGATTTACTGGGATAGTTTCATTCACCTGGGTGTCAATGGAGGTTTCCCCTCAAACAAAATGAGCACCCTCCCCCAACTTACTTTAACTGTGTTGTGTCACTACACTGGATGTTTACGTGATCATGATTATGTTACTTGAACAAAGGTGGCCTGACAGTAAATTTCCTCAAATCTAATATATTTCAGAAGTAGCTGTATTACCAAGAAGCTCATATTTAGGCTATTACACTGTATCTCGATTTGATGGTACTGTAATAACTTATGTAATATCTTGTTCAATTATATTCTCTGAGCATGCCCAGACACTGTTTTGAACCCCACTGGGGAGGCCCACTTCCCATAAATGCTGTATTCACACATATCACAGAGATTTGAAGTGGGAATGAATGATGATGATGATGACAGTTATTCAATGACTGCCTTTACATGGTGTGTTGAAATAAGTTTCACCTTGAAAAAGAATATTGACTTATTCTATGCAACATTCCCAAGCTAAAGTTGTGTGAATGTTTAAATTTTACACCACACATCCATGCTGTATGGCTAGTGTGACTTCAAGAATGGGAGATTTGATTTTTCAACATTGTTAGGATTTGTCTGAAACGTCATCTTAGTTGGAGCAGTAAAACTTTTCATACGTGGCTGTAAGGAACACCTAATTCTTTTTTTTTGTCTTTCTAGGGAAGTTGTGGTGGTGAGGTTTCTCCAACAAAAACTGAATTTGCCGCAGTCCCACAATCAACTCCGACCAAGACTCTAACAAAAGATGTTCTAGAAACATCGGGAACAGTTGGGCCTTGTTCGACCTCAAGATTGCGACTTGTACTCTCAAGTCCTCCTACTGTCACTCCACACACCAGGCTGTCTTCATCTGGAGTGTACCCTGCACTGCCTCCTACTATGGCATCACCGGTTGTAAGTGTAGCAGTGCCATCACTTTCTCTGGACAATTGAATAGTAGCCTCTAACCTCCTACGTCACTGCAATGACATCCTGTGTATGTTTTTTGTGTCCTAAGACTGCACAGCCTCTGCATCAGCCACATGACACGTGTCGTGTCACAAGTGAGTTGAATGTCTCGTTTGTCATTTGTAAAAGGAAGGAAAAGAGTGATCCATCCATAGTAATATTATCAGTGTGAGATTTTCAAAACTCATTTTCAATATATTGTTGCTATGAGATATAAATTCCACATTTATCCTGTCTCTTCAGACTGAACCTGACAATCCAGAGGAACCAGCAGTGAGTGATATCAGCATGAGCTTTGGGGAGATGTCTCTGGATCCATTAGACACAAATTATGCGGTACCTAGCACGAACCTCGCCTTCCACCCAAGACTCTGGCTCTGCCTCAGGAAGCTCCCATGGGGATACCCCAAGAGGATGGGCCGAAAACAGGTGGCTGGTGGATGAGTCTAAGGTCATGGAACTTTTTAAAAGGTGCAGCACATATGGCTGTTCAGTAGAAGATGAAAAAATAATAACAAACTCAAGTACAAATACACTGAACATGCATAAATGGACACTCTGACAAGTGGGCATCATGTCCTGACAGAAGAGGGATGGCTGAAAACAATCTGCTGATTAGTTCAGCAACAGTTTTCACAGGAGGAACGTACTCAGATATGGCAGATAGGGCTCTGCACATCCCAAGGCAAACACAGTTCTATGCCATTCAGTCAATATACCTCATACCAGTCATCCTTTATGCATACAGGGAGCAACATGACAAACTCACAGAGCACCTCACTCAGGAAAGAGCATCTGGGAGGAAAATTGAACTGTGTGGTGATGCCAGATGTGACAGCCCTGGTAAGCATTTTATTCGTTCTTCCAAATGTGAGTACTTATGGTGATTTTACCAGTAAAAATTTACATTTTGTTTCTCCCCAGGATTCAGCAGTAAATACTCCACTTACTCCTTCCAGGATGATGCCACAAAGGAGATTGTTCATTTTGAACTGGTTGAGGTAATTCAGCGTGACTTGTGTTTGAATGAAATGCCACATCTGTGTGGAAAAAAAATATTTTACTTGTTGTCAAATTCTGTGAATGTACCGTATTTGATAAGACATTGTTCTGCTGTAGGTTACAGAAGCATTCAGTTCTGTTGCTATGGAGGCCATGGGGGTTTCAGAGGGGGCCGAACCACCTTCTCTACATGGGCGTGGATATAGGTGTCATGACGACAGACAGGTCACCATCTATCCGAAAGATAATGAGGGACACCTACACTGACATCCACCATGAATTTGACCCCTGGCACAAGAGTAAGTAAAATGGGTTTAGTTTAGTTGTTTTATCTATAAGGGTAGATACATAATCATATTTTCTTTTTGATCATTTGGATTTGTTACTTGTTTTTCTCAGGCGTGAAGAAAAAGCTTGTCACAGCCTCAAATAAGAAGGACAACAAAGATCTCCAACCTTGGGTAAAATCAATCATCAACCACCCGTACTGGTCCTGTGAGTCATGTAAAGGTGATCAGGAGGTAATAATGAGATTATTTTGTAATTGTAACACACGATATTGACTTGACAATATCACAATCTTTGAAGGAATAATATTTTTTAGGTTACATGATAAGAATGGTAATTACTGGTTTGTCACTGTGATATAATCTAAAAGGCTAAACCAAATTTCTATTCAGCTGTCCCAGATGTATACTCTAAGTTTGTGATGTCTTTCTGAAAATGTTTGTTTTTAAGCATAAATGTATGACTTATAAATATTTTTATGTTCTCATTCCTGCAGGAATGTGTGCATTGGTGGAAGTCTCTGCTCCATCACATTTGCGGTGTGCATCGATGGGAGGAGAATGGTGTGGAGCACACATGTCATCACCCACCTTTGACACAGGAGCAGCAGAGAAGAAGGAAGTGGATCAAAGCAGATTCACCTCCTTTTCAGGCTCTCAAAGCAATTGTGATGGACAGGAACCTCCTTGAGGACTTGAAGCAGATGTCTCGTTTCAAGCACACTGGTATGCCTTTTTTCACCTCTTGTTTTTAATTCACTAACACAACACTAATAAAAAAAAATATCCAATGCTATGAGGAGTACTAATACTGCCAAACTCTACAGTACAGTTATGGTACAGTACATATTACATCTTTTCTTGTGTGTGTGTCTCATAGTTTTGTGCGATGACTTCAAGTCTCTCAGAGCAAAGATGTCCTGTGGTCATGCTGTCACTCCGATGTCTCTCAACTTCTGGTGTCTCTATTTGCTTAATCAGGTACACTAATGACGTCATCACCTTCCCTTCATCATAAAACTCAAACATGTTTTAGTGACTAACTTCTCTGACAAAGTGCATAGTGGCAGCATGTGTAATAAAAGAGTAACTTTATAGTAGGTTAAAAATATAGATTAAATAGTAAAAAGACAGTATATGACTTAGCTGATAGAAGAAACACATTAAACGATCATTTCCCACTCTGAAACTTTTCTCTTTGATTTTCTTTATAATATTAAAGGGTGAGTGCAGATTTGTGTGTGGCCAGACTGGCTGTGATGCTGAGTAGCCCTTTGAGGTGGTTTGTAAAATGGCTCTTCTGACCCCTGAAGAAAGGGATTACTTTGAAAGGAAAATCTTCAGCAACGCTGGCAAGAGTTACTTGGATGTCAAAGCAGTGAGTATCTCAGTTACATTATACAAAACTGTTGATAGAAATCATATTTGCTTGTTGTGAATACAGCGTTTGAATGTAAAAACATCTCATTGTGTTTTAACGTCACTCCTCAGTGTCCTGGATGCCAGTCTCGTGTGGTGAGAGCTGACCTCCATGATCTCAGTGTCCAGTGCCCAGTGTGCACAGCGAGGAGAAGAAGGGCTTATCGGTTCTGCTGGCAGTGTTTGAAGAAGTGGAAAGGTCCAGCTCCACGTTCAGACCGCTGTGGGAATGCAGACTGCCAAGACCCACTGGAAATACTGAGAAACTGCCCAGATATCACCTTCAAGGATGTGGAGGGGGTCACTGGCTGTCCCTCCATCCGTGCCTGTCCCACCTGTGGTCTGCTGGTGGAGCATGATAACAGGAACTCACTGTTAGGCCGTGTACTGGGTGCGGTGTAGGGTGGTGTTCAATTTTGTGTGTCTGAAGCTCAGTGAAGAGTGTGTGAATGAAGCAAACATATCCTCATTTCATGACCTTTGCCCCAGTGGTGTCGCACCAAGACAGACCTCTATACCTGTGTGGCAGAGGACATGATCCTGTTGATGTAACACTGCAATCTAAAAAATATGCACGTACACATTTTTTTTCATTCACATTTTTAAAAGTTTTTTTTTTTTTTAGAATCATACGAACAGTTACTGATCAGACAAGAACTCAACCCCATGAAGCTTTATTTAACAGTTGCAGACTAAGATCTTGTGCTTTTGGTTCAGAGGCTGCATGCTTTATCTTCATCAGATGCCTCCAGGCAGCATCAGCAACGTATGAATGTTGGACATGTGCCGGATACCGTGGTATGCCAGAGTGGTCTCCTCCTCCAGTGTCTGGGTTTTGAAGACAACCCGGAAGTCAGAACCTGAAAGCAGAGAGATAAATAGTCTATAGCCGTTTCTCAATATGTGTTCTTGTGAACTTGTGACACGTCATCAGTCACAGCCCGAGTACTGTTCCAATTCAAAGTTCACATCTAGCCAAGTTCAGTCCAAATGCCCGGATGTGTTCTCACCACGCCCCTTTAACTGGGGATGCATCGGAGCAGACTTGTGTGGACTTCAGACAGCCAGGTATCCCAGCATGCATTTCGCAACAATCATCGGAAATGGCAAGTGAGGGAAAGGCGCACAATTCTAAGTCGTAATTACTGATATGTTGTTCTGTCACGGAATGGAGTGTTTTCATGCATAGTTTAAACTTCAAACCCATGGTTGATGTATTAATATAGAGCCCCCTTGAATGTGAGGTCCCACTAGATGACAGTGGTGTCAGCGCTCATAAATAATAAACGTGTGTATGAGCGCTCAGGCTGCCACACTCTTTCGGGTAGTCCTTTTAAATTCGTCACTGGTATCTCTGTAGTGGTTAAATATGAAATGTAATTCATTTGGGGAATGTATAATGGGCAATATTTAGTCTCAGTAGGCTATATAAGATATATTATTATATTATTAAATGTTGTAACATTGTTCATTTATTTTTTCTTTGTATGTATTCTTTTGCTTATTTATGTGTTTTTACCATTCAATAATGATTTTAAGAATTTATTGTAATTTATTTATTGTATTTAAAGATTAATTGTATTTATTGTAGTATTTATTCAACAGCATTTTAAATATTGATTATCTGATATGAATTGTACACCAGGGGTCCGTTTCACAAAGCAGGTTCAACAAAGTCTATCCTGAACTCTGAGATGATCTACTCTGAGATAGGAAACTCTGAGTTTCCGGTTCCAGAACAGCTGATCTGAATCAGTTTAATCAACTCGGAGTAGTTTCACCTGAAGTTAAGCCCATGATGTTCATGATGTTCTTCCCTACTACATAAACATTTACTACACGAATGTTTAAAGATAAATGGAAATGTTGAATTACTTGAAATGATTATTGATGTGAGGACCCATTATTCCACCATGGCAACAATATATAATCTACTATTTGACTGAAGGCTGACTTAAAAACATTCAATGAACACAATGAACATGAAAACTGTTTTCAGTAGACATTGCAAAGTTTGTCACCGTTTATAACACTAGTAACGGAAATCCGTAAAAAGAATGGTGTAGCAGAATGCTAAGGAGTGGAGAAGTGAGTGACTAACTGTAATTTTATTTATCAATTAAACACAATCATACAGGCTACATCAATCAACAGATTGTAAAACAATCAATAAAAGATCAAATTATATAATTTACTTATCTTCCAATGATGGAGACCTACATCAGTCTAATAATATCAGACTGAAAGAAAAGACCTTTGAAAACTTTTTACCACTATTTAGCCAATCTCAATCTATTAACCTCTCTGTTTATATTAGTTGTATTTATATTGACTATTTTATTTGCGATTACATTTCTATAGAGGACATCCAGTACACCACCATCTTTTGTACTATTTCATTTTATTATTGTATCTGACCTATTTTCTCACCTATACTGTGCTATGTCATGTCCTATGTCTTGATGTATCATACTAGCCTTCAGTACTGTATGTGTACTGTGTGTGTTTGTGTGGAGTGTATTTTGGGACTTGTCCAGGTAATCAAGGGCAGTGGTTCTCAGTTGACTTTGGCTGGTTAAATAAGGTGAAATAAATGATAAAAAAAAAAAAAATGCAACCCATTTAATGGAATATCATAATGAGTGAACAAGTGTCAGTGATAGTAAATAATGCAAATCATTACCAAAGGAAAAGTTGTTCTAATATTTAGCAGCAATGAACAGACTCTTCTGATCAAATTATGGAAGCAATAGTTAGCAGTAGGTCGGGCAAAAAATTATAATATGGGCTCAGCCTCCATGCAGACCAAGCCATTTCCCTGCAAAAAAATGTACAATTATCTTTTCATCCTGCAGTGAAGAAAGGGGAGACGTCCACCACTGCCGTTTTTTTTTATCCATCAAGATGTTATCAAGTGGATGATCCTGGAGGTTGTTCTGAATGGCCTCTCACATCTTCAGTGTACATCTCTCTACCACCAAGTAGTTTACCCAGCTGCCTTGCATCCTTGTGTCTGATGCTGTCGCGATACGGAACGGACGGGACGGATTTGCGGAATATTCGCAAAGCGCTTTTCCATGCTCAAACCATACACACAGGCGCGGTACGGACGCAGTGCGGAATTTCACGTTGTTGCATTCCAAGTCCGCGCTGCGTGAACGGGTGCGGATGAACATGGACGAGAGTAGCAGCCGGGGCCTGTATCATGAAGCGAGATCAACCTTTCCTGGGTTACCCAGACCTATCCTGGGTTGACTAACCCTATGGCAATCAGGATAATCGGTATCACGACGCTGGATATCAACTCGGTAACTCAACCCAGGATTGCTTTATCAAGAGCTGTGAATGCGCACGCAGCGGACCAATCACAATCATGAGAGAAGTACAGCGTCACTGAGCGTCCTCACTGAGCGTCCTCACTGAGCGTCCTCACAGAGCGCTGTGTGTGAGGAAAAACAAAGTATTTCTCCTGAGGATCAGAGATTAATTCAACTAAAATATGAGGAGGAGAAAAGCAACATTACAGAAAAGGCCAACACCGTGGCAGCTGCAGGAGGAGGAAACATGCGTGGCAACGCATAACGGGATGAATAATGTTTAGTTTTAGTTTAGATTAGTTTATTTGCACATAATGTTAAAAACAGACAGTATAAAATTTACAAGATTAAAAAAAAGTGCCGGAGAGGTTAGAAGCCACTAAAAGCTTATCAAAGAAATTCCCCTGTCAAAACATCAATGAAATCACATAATAGAGAAGAAAAAAAAACGGGTCAGAAAAGAAGAAATAGAGGAGGAGAGAGGGAAAAATCAAGACAAAACAAGGTAGCAAATAAAATGATGTGCAGGTTAAATGACTCATCACTGGTTCAAGTAGCTACAGTACCTGTACCTGTACTTCTGACACTGATCACACCCTTGAATCCCATGAAATCAATGCTGCGCAGATGAATTGCGTGTGTTATCGTCTAACATCATTGCGTCTGATAAACTGGTCTTCTTTGTCATAACGTTATATATGCTACAATAAAGCTTAAAGCTGACGCCACAATTAAATCATATCAACACCAAATTGATAGTCTGAATAAAATCATCCTGATATTGAGCTGTGTTAGAAATTAACAGCTGCGCAAAAATATACCTAGTCTCCCTCTTTAAAAAACAAAAAGGAAAATCCCTCAAACACCATGAAGTGTAGACATGATAGGCTACTTTCCACATTTCCAGCAGCAAAGCCGTCAATTAGGCCCATTATCTTTAACAGGGATCATTTCCTCCAACAAAACAACATGTTGGCACTAATTAATGGTGCTTTTAAGTGTTCGCAAACGATCAGTTTCTTTCTTATGAAGGGGTGGCATGAAATTTCGACTTCTTTCCACTCCTTTCTGAACAATCTTTTCATTGTCTGTTGTTGTTGCTTTCTTTTCTTTTTTAATTTTCAAAATAAACTTTCAAATCAAAATCAGTCAAATTAATTAAACTTCCCGTCATGACTGGGCTGCATTTCTGTCAGCAGAGTCATTTTTTCCCGAACAGCTGATTGGCCAGTGGGTGGCGCTTTTTATAGGATCAGATTCAACCCTGAACTTACCCTGCTCCGGAGCAGGATAGCCATTCAGAGTAAGTTACCATGGTGATCTACCCCGATAAGAACTGAGTCAGCTTCGTGAGACCGAAAACCCAGGGTTAACTCTGAAGTTACCTCGCTAAGACATTAATCCTGCTTCGTGATACAGGCCCCTGAGAAACTGAAAACAAAAACAAAAACAGAGAAACTGCAAAAGAAGCAGCTATGGCTAACTGGGCTAACTATACAAGATGGACCGTGGGAAACGCTGTACTGCGGTCATCAACACCAGACACAGCCAGTGCTAATGTTGCTACAAGCAACGCTGGTACGTCGCCAGCAGCCCCAACAGAGACATCGTTCACGTTGGTGAAAAAGAGGCTGGCAAAAGATAAAACTGAGGAGTGTCACCGAGCGGTAACAAAGTTTGGGGTTAAAGGACTACATCCCTCCTCAGTCGTCGAGTCTCCGTCATTCAGGTAACGTTAAGTTAGATAATGTAACGTCGCCTATTTCCATCCTAAATCCTGTGGCAAAAATACCCTATTTCGTATTGTGCATATGTGTTTCTCTGCAAACGTCAATGACATATATCAACTATAAAATGAATGACCTTGTTCTAAATTAAATCAAAACGAATCTATAAATAGAATAAACACAAAATAGCCATTCTCTATTCATTTAAAATATTTTCAGCTCTTGCAATTGTGTATTTTTGCCACACTGTATTACTGATCTCCTAACATCAAAACAATTACTTTATTTCTTGATGTTTATTTGCTGTTTTACAGTGACTGCAATGCAGTATAGTATTTTAGCACTAATGCTGCTCAGACAGGTTTTTATTTTTGTAAAACATGTTCTTAAAAGGTAAAGGGATAAAGTTACTTTTGTTAAATAAACATTTGACCTTTTATTTTTCACTATTTTGGAATCGTTAGGAACTGGAATCGATAAGCAGAATCGGAATCGGAATCGGATTCATAAAAATCCTAACGATACCCATCCCTAGCTGTCAGTCAGTGTGCAGGCTGGAGATTGGTGGAGCAGAGAGGGGAGGGGGGTCCCCACTTGGTACTGTAATTGAGTATGTGTGTATTAAGTGTGTGTGTTACGCTAGAAGAGTAAGAGTTTGGGACGGAGTTTTTTACCCCCTGGAGTGTTACCAGAGTTTGTGGAGCGCTCAAATAAACGGGCCTTTTTCCTGAACGCTCCTCTGGTCTCCTGCTCGTGAGGGATTCATTACAATATTGTAACATGGTTTAGATTTCTAAATAAACATTCACCTTGTCGCTAGATAGACCTACTCCTGAAAAACTTGTGCGCAAGGCTTTTTGTCCCTACGAGGCCACTGTCATTTACCCGATGGGAGGGGTGAGCGAGTGAGTCCTGTAATCTAGAATTTGACCACTGATGTCACTGTTTTCAACCCATTTTACACACTGGCCCTTTAACTGACGTCAGCTGTAAGTGATTGAGTGTGAGAGTCTGAAAGGGCTCCGGATGCTACAAATAGGAATGGGACAGCACTTATCCCCCTCTCTACAAAATGTTGCTGACACTGGCGGCTCTGGGCGTGATCATTTATCGGTTATTGTCAGCATATATTCCACACACAAAGAATATATATCTATATATATCTATGGATAGATAGATATCTATAGATATAGGCTATAGGCTATTCTTTGTGTGTGGAATATAACCACTGGTATTCCTCTGACTTCATGTGTGTTTATGTACCATCTTAAATCCATATATATATATGTATATATATATATATAAAATACACAGACTAACTAACTAATTAACTGATTGACTAACATAAACAACTGAAAATTGAAAAAAAAATTAGCTTGCACCGTTAGCTCCAATAAGGGAAAGCATGAGGGAATGCGGCTAACCGGAAGTCACGCACAAAAAAAACGGAAGTTGATCACTATTTACTTCCGTGTTTGAAAATAAGGTGGATTCTTCTTCTTCTTCTTCTTCTTCTTCTTCCAATTTATTGGCGGAACGCAAACAACTTCCAGGTGCATACCGCCACCTACTGTACAAGAGTGTGTATTTATACTGCTACAGCCTCAGGGGGCGTGTTTGCAGCAGGGATAGCTCCGTTACGTAATGCAGCTATGATTTAAGGCCCGCCCATTAAATCCAGAAAATTGAAACCTAGAAACACAGTTTGTGGAGTCTAGCTCCACAATTCCATTGTAAATGGTTGAAAGGCTTCTTTACACATTTTGAGGAGTACTTTTATGACCTATTTAATGTGTTTAGAAGAAAATAGCAGAATTTGCTTTACACGGACTTTAACCAAACGTTATTTTTGAGGTAGTGTATTTTAGTCCAGTTTTTAATTAAAGTTACCCTTTTAGACAACTTTTAACACATTTTAATGACTGTATGAATTCAAACATTGATTAAATTATTACGGAAAAATGTAAAATAAACATTTGAATGAAATCTCTGTAAAAACTGTCTCTCTGAGTTACATGTCTTAAGTGTGGCTGAATAAAATTCTCCTCTTCATATTTGACCTGTTTGATCCCATTTATATTGGTGAGGACAGACTAAATGAGAAACTACTATCAGCGTAATCCAGTACAGTTCAACAGCACCACAATCTACAACTCAACACTTCAATAAAATGCTAGACTTAATACATTAACTGTAAACTGTCAAGTCTCCATAAAAATGTAGACAGAAAGCATAATGATGAGACAAATGCAGTGATGGACAGTAACTATTTACTCAAGTAGCCACTGTAGCCTACTTAAGTACAATTTGATGTACTTGTATTTTGGGTATTTCCATTTTGTGCTACTTTATACTTAGAGGGAAATACTGTACATTCTACTCAAGTTATATTTATTTGATAGTTATAGTTACTTTTCAGATAGTTTGTTTTAGGCTATGTTATAAGTTTCATATTTACAAGTTGCTGTGTGTTGTTATAGATCAGACTAGTACACCAGTGACAGATGTTAAAATTAGTTCTACCATGACAACATTTAAATGCTCCTTACATGTAGCCTACGTGTAAATTGATCAATTAATACTCAATACATATTCATGTAACACTTGAAGTTGGGTCACTCTGCATAGTGAGTACTTTTAACTTTTAACTTTAAGTAGGCCTACATTTTGCTGACGATACTTTTACTCAAGTCAGATTTGCAGCACTTTTACTTGTGACTGAGTTTTTGTTCTTTGTTGTGGGTACTTTGTCCACAACTGGACAAACATATCAAACAATAGAGACATGCAAGCATAGCATGTCTCATCCTCCGTCTCATCCCCCGCTGTCTTTCTGGGATCTGCCTCCTCAGCTGGGCAGCCTCCTGCTCAGCCTGCAGGTAAGGCTACAGCAGTCCTGCTGCAATCACTGCACCAAGACGCCTTCTCCGATCCGTTATTGATTTTTGATTTCCATCTCGCCAATGCTCACGATCACAATAACCACCAACTCTCCACAAACTTTTCCCCCTGCACCTGGCTTTTGATTTGATTTCACATAATCAGAAGCCAGCTGCGGGAATTGGATATAGATTAAATATAATCAAAAGCCAGCGGCGAGGAAAAGGTTTTATAAGACATTTTATGAAAATATTTTGGCTATTTATGTTATTGTATGTCAGTTGAAACGTTAAAACAGATAGGCCCTACATATTAATTTCTTAGAATGTCTATGAAAAGACGCAGGGCTGGGCTGTGTTTACATTGTTTTATTCTAAATGCAGGTATACAACACAGTACAACAGCCAAGGCGAGTGGAGGTGGTGACATCATCAAGTTCGCTGCTGTTCCATAAGCAGAAATGACTGTACTCCCGTCCTCCACAAGTCCGAAGTGCTGAACTTGAGTATTGAGAAACGCCTTATGTGTCAGGTTCAGAAGTTAAGTTAAAAGTTAAAAATACACTTACAGTGTATACAGAGTCAAATTCTTGCATTTTTTTCACAGGGTAAATTAAAACATTTTCTCATTTCTAACAGTGACCAGTAACAAAAATCTGAACTGACCTCTGATATGTTGTTGTTGTACAACTAATGAGGTGTGGGGAACAATTTTAGGAGCTGTTTAAGAAAGCTTTCTGTCTTCACTCTGCTGTCAGTCATCCAACCCAGCAATCTTTTATTTTTTTGCTTGTGCACACTGGGTCTGCTTCCATTTCGGTCTGACAGGTGTCAGAGCTGGACAACGGTAAAAAAAAAAAAAAAAATAATAATAATAATAATAATCGCTTTGGCCTGTGGTTCCCAACCTTTTTCCTTAAAGGGACCCCTTTTCTATTATTGAGTAAACTGACGACCCCTGACTGACATATTTTACGGATATTTTATATGATCTTAAAAGCATAACACTAACCCAAATAGTGAACGCAGGAACTGCAGGAAAACTAGCGATTTGGATGAATTTTGAGTTGAGTAGGCATAGTATTTCATTGTGAATATTTTCAGAGAAAGTTTCCTGATATTTTTAGGAACATTAGCTATGAAAGATTTCCTGCCTATTAAACAATCACGCATAGCCTACTTTATGGGCTTTTTCCCCTCCCTGATATTAAGCAATTGTTTATTAATGCATCAGTAATTTTAAATGCATTCCTTTTATATAGTCATTCAGTGTTTCTGGTTGTTCTATTATCGTTTGTTTTAAATACATTCTTTTCTATGCAAATTTTCCCTCAAATTTGTATCTTGTATAATAATCTAAACTTATAAAATAACGACTAAATTGTTTTATTTAAATAAATTAATTAAACACTGAGACGATGAATATCGAATATTTAATCAAAAATGTGTTGTTTTTTTGTTTTTGTTTTTACAGATCCTGTGTTTACTGATTGTTCTACTGATTCTTTCCTAATGCCATTTTTTTTTTAAATTATATCTTGTATAATAATCTCAACACAATTCTCAAAAAAACACAATTAAATGCAGTTGTCTTCAATGAAATGAATGAACTGCTGAGACAAGGATAATCTGTAACTAATGATAACCCATTACAAGATGCGCCAATGATAGGAAATGATATACAGTTCCTGTCTCCTAAGTGGGCGTGGTCGTCCCTCTTCCACATTCCCCACTTTGTTTGGAAGTGTTGTGAATGTGTTTGGGTAGATTAACAATACAACACTAAATAGGCTACACAGTACAAAGTTAATGATTGTTCATATTATTATTTTTTTATTTTTCATTATTTAGCCCCTCGTTTTATCTGCTAGCCTAATGTCTGATATCAAGTGTAAGCTCACAGCAGTTCTGATAAGAGTATGTTGCTGAAACGGTAACATGTCTCGAATAAAGTTAATTTTCTCCTGATTTGTCTGACTCAAAAAACAAAAAAAAAAAAGCCATTTCAGTGTCAGAATGTTATAAAATAATTTGGGAAAACTGGAACAGAAACAGTATCTTTATGGAGGCTTTAAAAAGGGTCATACACATACCTATGTGAAGTTCTTTAGTGACAATCTCTTTAAATTGCTTCACAGTGATCTTCCCCAGCTGCTCTTCAGTCTCACACAGATCAATGATCTTCTCCTCTCCTCTGGGTCCATTTAGTTTGACCTGGATTACCGGCATTTTGCAGCTGAGCCTGTGGTGTGAGCACTGTAAGGACGGAATGGAGTGTGCTCTTCTGATGGGTTTCTTCTGCTACAGGAACTAACATTTTAGATTACAGATCTACAAGGGACTTTGTCATAATTTTATGGTTTGCACAGTGCTACTGAAAATCACGTGACTTCAAGGAAATAAAGAAGAGGAGGGAGGGTGGGACACACACACACACACACACACACACACACACACACACACACACACACACACCTCATAGCCCTGGTATTTCATTTGTATGAGTAGTCTAACAGCCAGTCAAGATGGGCAACTTTTTCACAACTACACAGACGGATGTCTCTGGACAACAGAGCAGCAATCTGACAGCTGGACAGAGGAGTGTCTCTGAACAACAGAGGAGTGTCTCTGAACAACAGAGCAGCAATTCGACAGCTGGACAGAGGAGTGTCTCTGAACAACAGAGGAGTGTCTCTGAACAACAGAGCAGCAGTCCGACAGCTGGACAGGAGAAGTGTTATGACCCTGGGGACACGACGCTTACATTTGTCGATGGAGACGATGATTTAGACTGTAAGTAGTCAGATAGTTTTAGTTGTTGTTGTTTTCCAAGAGTTAGTTCTGAATAATGTGATTACCAAGTGGCTGTAAGCTTCTGTTATATATATCATTTATTTTTACAAACATGTCCTTCTTTATCACAACTTTTCCTCTTTGTCTGTTTCATAGTTTTGTGCGATGACTTCAAGTCTCTCAGAGCAAAGATGTCCTGCGGTCATGCTGTCACTCCGATGTCTCTCACCAACCATTGTCGCAGGTTGTTGGATGAGGTATGCTGCTGTTTACATCATTTTAATCCTGAAATTCATAGGCATGTTAGTGACTGAAAAACACTGCAGCATCATGGGTAATAAAGTAGTGATTTCCAATAGTGAAAATAAAGTTGTGATAGTAAAAGAGGAGTCAGAATGTGACTTATCAGCTGACAGAGGAGACACGCTTCATTTCTTTTTATAAGTGGTGAGTTTAGTTAAATCAGAAACTTTATATTTGAGGATGCAAGTTTGACCCTGACATAGATAGTAGATGGCAGTGAACCAAGAATTTGTTCATTATTTTCTCCACTCTAAAAGGGTTTTGTCCAATTTTCTTTTTACCATCTAAGGGCGAGTGCAGATTTATGTGTGGCCAGACTGGCTGTGATGTTGAGTGGCCGTATGAAGAAGTTCGTAAAATGGCTCTTCTGACCCCTGAAGAAATGGATTACTTTGAAAAGAAAATGTTCAACAATTATAAGCATCACTTGAATGTCAAAACAGTAAGTAGGCTATTTCAGTTACACAGTTTACAAACTATTTTTAGAAAAAAGATGGTGTGTGCTAAAGGCTACAAAGGTGAATTTAGAGACATCTAATTCTGTTTTTTCACATAATTTAACAGTGTCCTGGCTGCAAGTCTTCTGTGATGAGAATCGATCTCTCTGATCTAAGTGTCAAATGCACACTGTGCACAGCTGATAAAAAAAAGACCTTCATGTTCTGCTGGCAGTGTTTGAAGGAATGGAAAGGTTCAGCTCCACGTTCAGATTACTGTGAAAACAATGGCTGCATCAGTCAGCCATTAGAAATACTGAAAAACTGCCCAGATATCACCTTCAAGGATGTGAACGGGGTCACTGGCTGTCCCTCCATCCGTGCCTGTCCCACCTGTGGTGATCTGGTGGAGCATACTGGGACTGACTGTAAAAACATTGTCTGTCCCCGGTGTAAGGTGGAGTTCTGTTTTGTGTGTCTGAAGCTCACCAAAGAGTGCCTGAAGCTAAAACCAACCTCATATTACGAAACCTGCTCCAGTGGTGTAGCCCCCAGACAGACCTCCTTACCTGTGTGGCAGAGGACATGATTCTGATTTGAATATAAATATACCTTTTTTGTTCTACTTTATTTTCATTTTAAAAGTTGCTTCATAATCATTACAACTGTTGTTGAAACAGGAACTCCCATTGTACCAGGCCAGGGCCAAAGATCTTTTTTGTACTCATAATTTGGAACAATCACATAACATGATATTTACCTTCTCCTCCCACAATAAAAACATTCACACAGATCATTTCTACTCTGAACTCAAAATTGTATTTAATATTTATGGTAATATTTGAAACTATGTCCATGTTGTTTTTGTAAGAATCATCTTCAGTCACTCATAGTTACAGTCTGCACTTATTTTGACCTCTGTAATGTTTTCAAATGAACTTCTTTTGTTTTATCATTGTTTTGCGATTTGTGTGTTTATTCCCCCTAAATAACGTCAATTTTCCTGTAAAATAAAAATTAATAAAAATATATACTATTGGTTCAAATAAATGATTTCTAATTTAGCAGTAATGCAGATCTCTGCAGCTACACTGAGCCCTGTCCTGTTCTGTGGCAAAAAGATATTGGGAAGTATCATAAAAACATAATATGAATAAATATCAACCATGAATCTGCCTATAAAAGCTGCTGTAAGTTCCTTTGTGCAACTTCAGTATATCATTATCACATTAATTGGAATATAGTGGTTAAGTAATTGTATACTGAGTACAATAGTGGAAGACGTGTTCAGATCATTTATTTGGTTACAAGTAAAAGTCCTGCATTCAACATTTCACACAAGGATCATAAGCGAAATGTACATCGAGTATCAAAAGTAAAGCAGGCTAGTCATCATGCAGAATGGCCCCTTCATTCAATATGATCACATTGTCATATTATGTTAAATTATTGATATATTAAAATGTAAATAGTAGCTACATGTTGTAGGGTGGAGGGGATTCTGACTGCTTTATGGACTTTGGGTAGTTTAATCTGTGACAATACATCATATTTTATGAACTGATACGTATAAGCTGAATGTGAAAAGTAACAACTACAGCTTATCTGTACTCATCAGCTGTTTATAGCATCCTACACCTTAAAATTTGCAGATATTGTGAATGCAAAAACATTGGAAATACTTTGGAGCTGTCTCCTGTCTGTATTTTTTAAATTAAGAGAAGGGAATTACAATTTATGAGGGTTGTTTATTTATGAAACATGGAAAGTAACCCATGTAAATTACAAATGTGTTTCAGTTTTGGGAGTATGGAGTCAGTGCTGATTTGAAATTGTGTTGCTCTGTGTTAAGTTTTTAAAAAGCCTTAAAATGTAAAATGATTAAGCCTACAGGTTATAATGTAAAATGATCAAAGTGTAAAAGAATTGAGGATGACTTCTTCTGTGACTTTAGCTTTCACTTTGACTGAACTGAGTGCGAAATACCCTCTATTTCTAAATATTTCCAGAAGAGAAGATATAAATCAAATGCTCTGGTTAATGGGGTTGTGAGGGTTCAACAATTATAAGGATCACTTGAATGCCAAATTAGTAAGTAGGATATTTCAGTTACACAGTTTACAACTGTTCTTAGAAAAAAAGACGTGTGTGCTAAAGGCCACAAAGGTGAATTTAGAGACATCTAATCTGTTTTTCACCTAATTTAACAGTGCCCTGGATGCAAGTCTTCTGTGGTGAGACCCAATCTCTGTAATCTCAGTGTCAAATGCACACTGTGCACAGCTGATAAAAAAATACCTTCATGTTCTGCTGGCAGTGTTTGAGGGAATAATTTTATTTAGCAGTGATGCAGACTGCAAGAAGTCAGGAGATATAAAAATACATGGTTTAGTCATCCTTGCATAACCGGAAAGGGGCAACAGCAACCTTCATACCTTCTTTGACGTGGAAGGACGCTCAGGCTGTCTAGTCATAAAGATTAATTAGACCTTGATATGCCTACATTTCTTGTGATATACAGGGGTTAGGGTTAGGGTTAGGGTTAGCTGGTATTGTAGACGATATAGATAAGAAGCTTCATAAATGCATCCCTTTATGACCTTGTTTACTGACACTTTGAGACAAGCTACATGCTGGGGGAACAAGAGGTCTTTAAACTTTTGCCCCAGACTGTGACTATGCATGCTCTCTGTTGTCAAAGCATTCTGTTGACAGAAAACTGAATAAAGCCATACATTCAAGTAAACTCCACAGAGGTTGTTTTTCAGATTTTACTGGTGAAATGTTATGACACAACAAAAAAAGGGTGGCACGTATACATAGAAGAGGAATGGGGCAAACACAACTGACATACAGATAGACAATAACATTAAGCAGTTATGATGAGGCATATGGTGTGGGTGTGGGTGTGGGTGTATGTATGTGATGCAGCACTCAGTATTGTAACCTTTTCTGAAGTGAAAGTGAAAGAACGAATCATTCCAACAGATGTTTTTGACAACTGTCATCAACAGTGAAATGAACAGGACCTGCATGCAAAAAAGCGCCTACAAACACTGACCTTAATCAAAGAACGTTAAAATTAACACACAGTCACAAAAGGTTAAAATTACAACAGAGCTGAACTTGCTATGTTTAGCTGGGAGAATACTACACATTAATCAACAACTGTTTTTGTGGTGTACTGTTGACTGAGTTCAATAAGCTAAGTTTCATCTGCTGCCTCTTAAGCCATTGGCACACCATGACACCTAAAGTGTTAACCACCGAGTTATTGCAGTTATACTAACCACACACCACATACTTTAACATTAACTTACCCACTGTAACGTTATCCCAGGTACACACTACACGATATCAGCCCAATTCTAGCCTGACACAGTGTCGTATGGTGTCGGCTCAGACCATGGATGACAGTGAGTGTCATACATAATCCATCATTTCATCTCGTGTAGTGTGTCATAGTAGACGCCACCCGACGCCACGTCTGGTACGCCTCACGACGTTCCAACAGAAAGTCAAGCATGTTTGATTTTCTGTTTGTCGTTCACGACTGCCCCAGTCACAGCAGTCACTTTGACCAACAGAAGCACAGAGCAATCTGCTGCCGTAGACAACTGTATGGCAACAACACCCCAGGGTTTTTGATATCTCCTCTCGAGATACCACAACACAGCAAAAAGGGAAAAATGATGGTGTGAAACAGCAGAGGCACTTTATCAACCTATTCAGTACTGCCATTAGCATCAAGTTAGCAAACAATATTATTTCTTCATAATGGAGACGGACATAAAGTAAGAAAATTTAAAAACAGTGGTGGGGCTTTTACTAACCACAACTGCAGAGGCTACCAGCTTCATTGGAAACAAGTGACAATATAAATGGACCATTATTTATTAATCCCTTTGTGTTTTTATATTTTTACTTTTTATCCGCTCCCGTTGCCTTGATAAAGTTAATGCATCATGCCGTCATTTCAAACTCAACACTTCCTCTATCTGTATAAAATTAAAAGCCCCTTATAACTCCAGTTGAGAGAATCCCTTCAGTTTCTAAAAAAGCTTTTATTGTGAAACATTTGCAGGAACTTGTGGAGGACTCAGTAGCTTGAATGTTTGCGTACAGTACTTCAAATGTAGCTCCTGCCACCTGCTGGCGCTTTTTACCTTACTACAACAACTTTTCGGCTGGCACGTGAACAGACACAGTGACTGAACTGACAGTAAAAATAACAAAAACAGGACAAGAATAACCCGATGACATCACACACGTCAAGAAAGACGACCAGTGATGATTGGTGTGGACCATCCTGTAGTGTGTCGTGTCTGTTGGCCAAGTCACGGCACGATTTATGACTCCACAATCGCCTAATCTGACATAGTGACCGTTGGAATGGAAAGAAATGTTGTGTCGTGTGAGCCCAGCATTGCAAGGTCAATGCTACTTCTCTTATACAGTACAGGCCAAAAGTTTGGACACACCTTCTCATTCAATGCGTTTTCTTTATTTTCATGACTATTTACATTGTAGATTCTCACTGAAGGCATCAAAACTATGAATGAACACATGTGGAGTTATGTACTTAACAAAAAAAGGTGAAATAACTGAAAACATGTTTTATATTCTAGTTTCTTCAAAATAGCCACCCTTTGCTCTGATTACTGCTTTGCACACTCTTGGCATTCTCTCCATGAGCTTCAAGAGGTAGTCACCTGAAATGGTTTCCACTTCACAGGTGTGCCTTATCAGGGTTAATTAGTGGAATTTCTTGCTTTATCAATGGGGTTGGGACCATCAGTTGTGTTGTGCAGAAGTCAGGTTAATACACAGCCGACAGCCCTATTGGACAACTGTTAAAATTCATATTATGGCAAGAACCAATCAGCTAACTAAAGAAAAACGAGTGGCCATCATTACTTTAAGAAATGAAGGTCAGTCAGTCCGGAAAATTGCAAAAACTTTAAATGTGTCCCCAAGTGGAGTCGCAAAAACCATCAAGCGCTACAACAAAACTGGCACACATGAGGAGCGACCCAGGAAAGGAAGACCAAGAGTCACCTCTGCTTCTGAAGATATATATACACACATACACACACACACACACATATATATATATATATATATATTCCACTCTGGGGTTGAGGTGAATAAAAGAACTGTGTTGTGACCTAAATAACATGCTGTCGCTATCTGCAGAAAGTATTAAAGCATGAAATCCCGCATTTTTGATGTACGAAAGCATCCTGTATCATAACTACATGTGTGCCACTCGTAACAAACCAAACCGTGTGAAAATCAGTTGAAAATTCAGTGAGTTATTCTATTTTACTTGTGCATACAGCTCCTTCCTCAATAGAAGTGAACGCACTGTAGAGGTGAAGCGAGACCCATCCAAGATGGCGGCCAGCTAGGACGTCGGCTCCAATAGGCAGCGGCAGTCAATGCGGTGTCTATGTATACATGTCTATGGTTGCTGGTGCAGGTAATGTGGCAGTAACTGTCTTGCTTTGGTACCTGATTTCGCCTGATTCGGCACGTTATTATATTGGTCGCTATGTTTGGTTTCAGATGTCGGATTATCGGACATCGTGCCGATGTAACAGCTCACGGGGAATCCCCGTTCCGGCGCACGTGGCTTATTGGCGGCCGCTGTTTGCAGCCGCAGCCATCTGAGCGTGAAGTTTTCCTCTGATGCAGCCTGATCGGTATGTACAGCGCATGTCAACCTGTCTCTCTGCTCTCACCCTTAACATTTAGTTTGTCTTTTATATTAGTTTATTTCTTTTTATTTATGGCAGACACTGACAGGTGGGCCATGTGATGCTGCTGATTGAGAACCATTGCTGCTTTGCTCCTGTTTTGCTGTGCTTTGCTGCTGCTTTGCACTGATTTGTGTACACCGCCATTTGCCGTGCCTTGCTTCTGCCGGTGTCAACTATGCTGGCGTTGATAGGAGGCTTGTACAGCTAAAACAAATGAACTGTATATGCTGACGTTCGCAGCCCATTTTCCTTGGGCCCATATTTTACGTGTGTGAGCTGTGGGGTTAACTCCCTTATTTTCTCATTTTGGTCATTGGCTTCCCATTTGCTCCTTTTGTCACCACTGGAGGTGCACTCATTTGATTAGTTTCAATTATTTTTGTTTTGGTTATCTGATGTCATGTTGACTTTATTTTGATCAAGTGCCGTTTATATTCTGTTTGAATAATTCTGATTATTTTGTGTACGTTGTTCTTGTTAAATTGTTTTGAAATATTTATGGCAGCTAAATTATTTTATTAATTTGGTTAAGTTGTAAACTTTGTTAAAAGCTTTGTATTTTTTTTTGTTTATTGGTGATTTGACTATTTGAGTTCACCCCAATAATCGTTTCCCCTCTCCTTTCAGGTGCTGGAAGCTTACGGTGGTGGTCTTGGTGCCCTGGTGGTGGTGTCCCCTTTTGTGTGCTGTGCAACCCCCGGTTTTCATTTGGTTTCACCGCTGTGTGTTTGCGTGCGTGAGTGACACGAGTGACTGGGGTGCTCCTTTTCCTGGGATCCCTCTCGCCTCCTCATTGCCCCACACTATGTTTGATCTGCTGATTTTACAGGGAGGGGACAATGCTGTTTAGGGTTTTAGATGTTGACTATGGATGGGTACTGATGTCCGGTACTAGGCTATGTTAGCCCCAGGGCAAAATTATGAAAGACTTTAGAATTGATAACCTCTGACTGTGTTTTTTTACTGGTACTTTTACACATTTTGGTTTAATTGATCCTCATCCTGGATTAATGCACCGGTGAGCCCCGGGGCTATTACTTTTTTCCCTGTCCCTGCTGTCATCCCATCACACTGTAAATACAGATCAATTGTCTACAAAATAAAAACCTGACGAATTTCTCTTCTTGTTATCAGTCATTTCATATAGTGAGGAATAATATTATTATTATTTTTGTATTATCTTAGATGTAAATATTGCATGTTTCTTTCAGATAAAACACATTTTTGTATGAGTCAATGGAATTTCTTGCAATAATGAAAAAATACTGGCAATCATGTCCACCTGGCACAAACCACATGTTTTGGACAGCTGTGAAGTGACAGAATGTCCCACCATCATGGTTCTTATATTGCCAGATTCCAGAGAGTCTCCCCTCTTCATGTATGGCAGAATATGACTTTTTCCAACTTGCTATGCTGAGATACATGTAAAAATATAAGAATTTAGTAACAATGATTTTTTTTTTTATTGATATAAAAATTAATATAAAATACAGGCAGATAGGAGGACATGTAATGATGACAAATCTGGTTAGCCCTGATTGTCCTGAAAAAAACAACAAGATATAGCATGTGTATGTAGCCTTTATAATGACTGTGATATGAGCTTAAACGTAAAGGCAGTAAAAATACCCCCCAAAAGGCCGAGAGCCCATAGGGTTAAACAGTGATATTAAAAGGAAGTTGAGAAATTATTTTCAGCCCCAAAACTATTTTATTTCAGTGTTTCCTTTTTTAAATCCACACTTGCATGTTGGGCATTTTCAAGGAAATATGTAGTTTTCTTAAAAATCAACTGGAAGAGTAATGTCATGTGCTTGCATAAGATTTCTGCTCAGTCATTCTAACAAAACTATAATGAGCTTGTTTTCTTCACATAGAGGATAACTATGGCCAGCAAGCAAGGGCAAGAAATGTTGAGAACAAAAAGCATGACTATGAAAATCTCTGGAAACTTTTATGAGATAGGGGAGAGTGGAGTAGGCAGCCATAGAATTGGTTGTATGTATTTTGTATTATTTGTATTTTTAATATATTTTTATATTTTAAGTTTCAATTTGCACTCCATGCCCTGAAGTTGGGAATTTTAACCTACAATATTTGTATTTGTATCAATAAAGATCAACATTTTTCCCAATTTCTTTTTCATTTTTTTTAATGACGAGGTTCTTGTTTAATTTATATTATTTAATTAATCACAATTAAAAATTGGGCGGCACTGTGGTGTGGTGATTAGCACTGTCGCCTCACAGCAAGAGGGTTGCCGGTTCGATTCCGGGTGTGGGAGCCCTGCTGTGTGGATTCTGCATGTTCTCCTCATGTCAGCGTGGGTTTCCTCCAGGTACTCCAGCTTCCTCCCACAGTCCAAAGACATGCAGGTTAATTGATAACTCTGAATTCTCCGTAGGTGTGAATGTGAGTGTGAATGGTTGTCTGTCTCTATGTGTCAGCCCTGTGAGTCTGGCGACCTTCCAGGGTGTACCCTGCCTCTCACCCAATGTCAGCTGGGATAGGCTCCAGCCCCCCCGCGACCCTCAAGAGGATGAAGCGGCTAGAAGATGAATGAATGAACAATTAAAAATTAACCCTTATATACCAGTTTGTTCATATACCACTAACTGCTTTTTTGAAAAATACACTATAATTCAACATTCTAAAAGCAAAATTGACTTTGATTATTATTAGTATCATCGGTTGACCCAAGTAGAAGAAGAAATGATTTTGCACTTGTCCTGTGCATTTGACCCTAAGAAAAGTGGTGCTATGGCAGACCCTCTGTGCTGTCATCAGCACAAATGATGCCCCCATGTGATAAAATCCATCCCCCCTCCCCTTTTTTTTTACAACTTGAGTAGGCCTACTGTCAAGCCTGAGCATGTACATGTCAGTGATATTCAATATGCTCCATCTAGTCTCTCATCCACCGACACTAACGTTATGTCTTACACAAGGACAGCACGCTAGTTCAGCTGATAGAAAATTGTTACTAACAAGCTCAGATGACAGCTGTCTGTATGTAGACTAATGTAGTTTTACACTTATCTTAAAATACTTTTAAACGTAGCTGCTGGCTGAGACAAACAGCCCCAACTCTCTACACCAGCACTATGTTACATGCACAGTGAGAGACATCGACAGAGAGGGAACATGACAGGAGGAAAGCAGGACAGGAGAATTTAAGGATAATACTGCTAGCTGACTTTGCTAGCTGTTTAGCCCCTCCCACCTAGGAAAAAATGTGAGGAGCTAGCGCTAGGAGCGATGAGCGAACACTGTCAGTTTAAGAGACATTAGATGGCCTGACCTCCGCGCTCCTCTTCATGCGGACGTCAGGTCCAGGCGGGACTATAGGTGAATGGATCCCAAGTCTCGAGCCCTGCCCTCGCCACTCACCAGGGACCTCTTCTTACGGTTACAGAATAAACAACATAGCTATTTTCTGCCAATTTATTCCAGTTAGCTTACCTGAAACCTACTGCGTTGAGATGCCGTGTCCTGCGAGCTAAGTTTCACACAAGACCACGACAACAATATCCAGCAAAACACGTCACTTCCGTCATGCCAGGGGCACTTCCGTCATGCCAGGGGCTTGTGCGACGTCAGGGGCTTCTGCTAGTGATGTGACTTGCCGTGCCAAGGCTTCAAAGCGTGTGTCGAGTAATCCAGGAAGTGTTTCCGCGATGCGCGTATCGAGGCTTGTGTCGTTTCAGACGAGTGACATCATTGGTGACGTCCGAAGCCTCGCTGGCCGGCTGTACCACGTGACTGGTTCGGGAAGTGGTTCAGATCTATATATACAAACCACCAAGTGTAATAGCTTTTTTTGTCCAGTAGATGGCTTAGTAGAGCAAATGAAGCATCAAGAAGCTTTGCCCTTGAGTGAACCAATTTGATGAAAAGCTTCAATGCTTCATGAAGCTTCATCTGCCCATCACTAGCTTCTGCTCTGGGGCTGCAGCTGGATGCTACTCCCCAAGTCTCTAGTCGTTCGAGGTCCGCCATCTTCTAGGCCGTCCCAAGTCTCTTATTTGTGCAGCGAGGAGCTAGCGCTAGGAGCTAGCAGCAAGCTTTACGCAGCTACGAGCTAGGATGGTTGAGAGCTTCCTAACAGGAAGTCTTTTTCAGTGTGAGGCCATGACGTATAAATACCCGCCCCCTACATCTGGCCCATTTGAACGAGATGGCGGAGAAACAGCGCAAGTGTACCCGTTACACGCATTCTTTGCAATGAAACGCTGTAATTCACATGCCTACTGTACGTGACTACAAAGAGTAACGTTAATGATATTTCCTGCAAGACTGTCATGTTGTAAAAAAGTTTATTTCATTCACAACCTGTTGCATTGTTCAGCGGACTGTCGGTGATGTGTGGCTGTTAAATGTGCAGCTGCTCATGTCCAGAACCACACGTGTTGATATAACACCAGGCGCGTGCACACACACACACACACAAACATATTTGCCCATCATTAATTGTCCTGCATGTCATGTGAGTGGAATAATGTTTAATAGCTTGTAGGTAATATTAATTAGCCTATTAATATTAATATTAATTAATATTATTACTTTCATTAATGTTGTTGTAAGCTACTGTCATTACCTGCATCTCTCTCTCTCTCTCTCTCTCTCTCTGTCTCATTGTGTCATACGGATTACTGTTAATTTATTATGCTGATCTGTTCTGTACGACATCTATTGCACGTCTGTCCGTCCTGGAAGAGGGATCCCTCCTCAGTTGCTCTTCCTGAGGTTTCTACCGTTTTTCCGCGTTAAAGGTTTTTTTTGGGGAGTTTTTCCTGATCAGCTGTGAGGGTCCTAAGGACAGAGGGATGTTGTATGCTGTAAAGCCCTGTGAGGCAAATTGTGATTTGTGATATTGGGCTTTATAAATAAAATTGAATTGACTGAGGCAGACTGACAGATCTGATATGTCTTTTTCACTCAGCAGCTGACTTGTTGAATGATGGCGAGTGGATTTAATAATAGTGATAATGATGATGATAATAATAATGATAATGATGCTCATCACAGTGACAGTGGAATAGCAGGGCTACAGACCGTTCTGTAATTGCCACAAACTTCGAGTCAATAACAATGGTGACATGCGAAACTGTGTGACCAAAGTCATGACGGGGGGGTTACGGCTTTGATCAGCGAATATAATGAGATTTGGGATGCACCCGTAGTAACGCCAGGCTGGCTGCTTTTACGGAGCAGATCCAGCGGTGCCGCCGTCGAACGGACGTTGCTTCACGTTGGGCCGACACCGTGTAGTCAGGCCGTTACAACACTAAATGAAGCAGAGTGACGGACCCAAAGCCTTCAATCTGGCTATAAGACAGCTGAAATGCTAACAAACAAAAAAAACAGTGGTGAAGTTGGGATTTGTTTCTTGGCGTTACGTGCTCATTGTCTTTTCTGTGTCTTGCAGGCTGCCAGGAGAAGCGGACTGACCGTCAGATACTGTTTGTGGAAATTCGAAAATAAAGTTTGTCAAATTGACTTTTGTCTCTTCATTGTGCACACTTACACACGAAATAGGGTAACAGTCAGCTATTTTTGAATGTTAGCATTGATTTCTGACATTGAATGGTGAAATATTTGTAGTTTGAAAGGTCTGACCTAAATGAATACAGGTCGTAGTTAATGAAGCATATGAATATTAATATAGAAGGAGCGCCCACTGAGCGCAGCTTCTTTTATTGATGGTTCGAACGTCACGAAAAACAAAAACACAAACAACAAAAAACAAAGTTGACTTGTATGATTAAATAAAGGTAAAATAAATGGACAATTCATCAATTCATAGACGCTATGTTATGCAATTTTACTTAAAAAAGTTGTTAAAAAAAAAAGAGAGAAGTCACTTCCGTCATGCCAGGGGCACTTCCGGCAAGCCAGGGGCTTGTGTGACGTCAGGGGCTTGTGCTCCGGGGCTGCAGCTGGATACTATTGGACTTGGGACGCACCCTATGTGTCACCGCCCCCTGCTGCAGCCGTCTGCTCTCGTCTACTTTCCAGGCCAGCCGCAGTTCATCTCGAAGGAGCCTACTGACAGATACCTGTGCGGTGCGAGGTAACCTACTCTTTTTTCTACTCTTTTCTGTGAAATCACATGATAAGTTGCCCGGAGTGACGCAAGTTGTTTTTTCTTTACAAAATCTAATTAGTCAATTAAAATTTGGTGATTTATACCTGAACTAACACATCTGAAGAGCCCTCGATTCAGTAACAAAGAGCACTTCCTTACTAGTGGCTGATACTTTTGCCTTGTAAATGCAGGATGTAAATGCACAGCTGGGGTTGGATTAATGCACTTTATATTAACAACTTAAATCAATCAATAACAGCACGTGGCACTGTGGGCTAGTTAACAATAGATGCACTTTACTGGCAGGATTTGCACAGAACATTTCCCTTTGCATATTTGCACATTTCAATCAGTTATTCAATGGCTTTATTTATTGAATATTTGAAATCTTAATTATGTGTCTATTGGCCGGTGCTGGAATGAGTATTCAGCTGGCAGTGTGAGTGCGGTGTATAGGCTATGTGTTCAATAATTAATAAACAACAGTTTATAGTCTATTGTTTAAGTTGTTGCATAAACACTTGCCTGTCCTGTCCTGGGTTTCCTTAAGGGTGTTGTCTGAGAGACGTCTCTGGGCTTATGGACACTGATAATAATGTTCCGGGAGGGAGCAAGTGGTGGCATGTGTTAATTATATTAAATATGTATATTCTTTATGTTAATTCAGGGATGACATATCATGTTAGGGAACACCTGTTCATAGAAGGAGCCAATGTGGTGGAGCAGTGACACCACCTGTCCTGTCAAAGAGCCATCTACTGTGTGACTGATACGAATCGTAACTACAATCTACTATCTACAATGTTTTTTTGGGTTTTTTTTGTGAGAAATACTGAGCTAACAGAAAGTGTGAGAAGTAGGAACTGCTAAATGTATTTGTCAGCAGGTAAAAAAACAAGAACAAGACTATTTATAATCGTCCTAATATCAATGACTGGAAAACAAATCAAGGACGTTATTGTAGCAGCAGTCTTCTCATCAAAATTAAAAGACACTTTTTAGGTCCGAAATAAAATTAAAAAAGGAAGATTCAGTGCTGCCTTATGCCTTGCAGTGAGGTTCCTTACAATAAACCAGGGCCACCTTAATATGCCGTCAAGTAATTTCTGAGACTGATTCCTTTGCGACACTACTGTCAGTGCTTGTCCAAATGATGCAGGCAGCAGCTGTGTGAAGAACAACTAAGGTTACTGTGGAATATTTAGCTCACGGACAGTAGAGGGTCTGATGAGGTTAAAGAAAGCACGGAGATTAAAGGAAAACTAATTCAGACAGAGATCCAACCGACAAACAAATGTATAAAAAATGATATTATAAACACAGGAAGGACTCGTATGGTAAAGTGGCACGAGCACGGAAACATTAACGAGATTATAATCAAATCTAACATTAAAAATCAAATTAAAAAACTTACTAGACACAGTTTTGCTTCTGTTTTACTGCATTACTTCTTGTTGGGAGAATCATTTAGTTGTTTTTGATGCTGAATTTTCTGTTGAATATCTAAATGTTTCCTGTGGTGTCACCTGTTGAATACAACTGAAGAGTGAGTATAATTAATTGGCGAGATAGCGCCCCCTCCTGGACCAGGCTGCATGCCACAAACCAGGGGTTCCCAACTTCCTTTTCCTGAGAGCCACTTTTGCAAAATGACAGGAGGCCAGTGGCCAGTTAATGAACAAACATTAATCGTTTTTATCAGTATATGTAATAAATTAATTGCCTGTTTGCAACAGTTCAACATTCGCTGTCTTTAGTCATCCTTGCCAAGAGAGAAATCCAATTGCAGCAGCTCTGCACAGGTCAGGTGTACGCAGGGGTGTTCCTAGGATTTGCTGACATTTGGGGCTAAGCCCAGACCTCTGTTGGGGGGTCTGGAGGATTCTTCCATATGGCACTTCTTCGATTACTAAAATTAATTATTTAATTATTAAAAGTATAAAGAAAAAGTTCTGTGTGTGAACTAGAGCATGAACAGAAAAGTGGATTTGGCGATACGTCAGTGACACAACTCGACACCCCCCAGGAGGAGTCGACAAGTAGTGTTTTTTCCCTCTCTCTCTCTCTGTGCTTACGCTGATACTTTATCCTTGACTAAGTGAACATACGTACTCGGGCGTAGGCCTACTATAAGCAGAGCTGACTCCGCGAGGAATGTCTGCAGTCACTCTGGCTTTCATAGTCGAGCACACTTCCGCGTTGTAGTTTCTTGCAAAAATGTCCGTGAAAAATCCCCTGATGTGAAAATACATGCCGAGCAATCACTGGTGTGCGGAGCGGAGTCCACACGGTCGTAAAATCTGAAGGCCCGAACATACTCGGGTGGAACGTACACGGTGCAGACTCTGCAGAGGTCCGTGCGGACTCAAAGCGGACGTCCGCAAGCCTTGTGCGCACAAAGCTCAGATTTTACGACCGAGCGGACTCCACTCCGCGCACCAGTGATTGCTCGGCATGTATTTTTCACATCGCGGGGATTTTTCACGGATTTTTACAGGAAACTACAACGCGGAAGTGCGTTTGACTGTGGAAGCCCAAATGACAGCGGACAGTCCTCGCGGAGTCCGCTCCGCTTATAGTACACCCGAGCATGTTCGGGCCTTGTGCTTTGCGCGCACAGGGCTTGCAGACCTCCACAGAGTCCGTTCCGCATAAGTTCCGCCCGAGTATGTTGTACCTCTGGATTTGTCAAAGGTGATGTGAGTTGCTCGGCATCTCACGAGCAAGAGAGCATCTGGGCTGGTCCAGGGCCAGCAGAAAAAGAGAAGGACTGAGAGAATAACCCCTTTAACACTGCAGGAACTTGAGGGAAAAAACTTTCCCTCAACCCCAAACTTTCCCTGAAAAAAGTACCTAGTAGGGGGGTAGGACTTTTCAGATTACCAGTAATTCTTGAGGGGTGGGGCTGTTTGCAGAGGAATGCCGGTCGGTGGAACACACACGCAGCGTTCCGCACTTCCTGGCACAGGCCAGCCACTGCAAACTTTATTTAATTTTTACAAGCTCCACTCCATGTTTCTGTTTTGATAAAGATGGGTACCGAAACCTGGAACTAAATTAGCCCCGGGACTAAATTATCAATGACCGTAGTACAGATAAGTGCTAACGGTATCGGCTCTTTTGTGCCGGCGCGGAACTCCTTCACATCCACACACACGCCTACGCGACATGGTAACCAGGAATTATTTTACCCAGGTAAACAAATTCCTGGTAATAAAAGTTCCTGGAAATGTTGGTGGAAAAGCAGCTATTGTGGGACTTATCTTAGAGTTTCGCTGGTGACATCACAGAGGGGCATGTTACTGTAACAGTACTGTCCAATCGAGCTTGATGACTGGTCTCACTGGGAGGTGTGAGGTGACCTCCTGTGGAGACGAGTGTCAAATAGCTGTCTTTGTTTGAAGAACAGAGAGCATGCAGAGAAGAAAAGCCTTCACATGTCCAGTTTGGATTTTAACAAATGACAAATCATCTGTGGTCCTGTGAATCCCAACGTTCTTTATGGCCTTTCTCTAAATATTCAAGTTTCTGTTCTAATGTTTTAAGTTTATGTTCTTTTGCCTTCCTGTTACAGAGCTGATGCCGATGATTTTTTCCCATAATGACAGCTTTTAATGCATCCCAAAGCATAGTTGGGTCCACCTCGCCATAATCATGAAGTGTCTTAATTTCGGCTTTAATTTGTGCAATAACCATGTTATTATTAAGCAAGCTTGTATTTAGTCTCAAACTTGTTTTCCTAGGTTTGCTGTCAAAATGAAGAATTAAGTAAATTGATGAATGGTCTGAGACATCCATGGGACCAATGGTGCATTCTTGCACTCTGTGTCTGTCAGTATTATATATAAGAAAGTAATCTATTCGTGAACATACTTTGTGGGCGGGCGGTTGCTCGCGCACTCACCTCACTCACTATAACTACATTATATTATAACTATATACTATATATATTAACTATATATTTAGTATCTCACGACACAAGACGCCACGACAAGTTTAACGGAGCTTCACTTTACTGCTGCATTCTGCCTCAATCAGTAGGCCTACATTTACATGACACTTGAAAAAAATGAATGATTGCCTTAATCCGACTATATCTGGACAACTGAAGTGCATGTAAACGCGTTACTCCGACTAATATTGGAGTTCTCCAACTCCAATTAAGACACCCAGATAATGCGATTGGAATTCGATTCTCTCCGTCATGTATACGCCTTCATCTGAGTTAAACTAGACAATGCATGTGCGCATGCTCCACACCCACCGCGCTGGCGTATGACCCCGGAACAGACAAGACATGCTATTGTTGGAGCCCTCCAACAGCATACGGCGTTCTTGTCTGCCTCTCGAAATCACCATGACCACGAGGGATAGCGTGCACCTTATCTGCACAATCAGTAACGCGTACATTACGTATGAGATGAACAAAGCTGTGCGATTATCCATCTTGCTGTTGTTGGAAAATGCCGGTCTGCTGCCTGACTCCAGTTGTTTATTAAGTGACTTAATAGGTCAACCGGAAAGGGGGCCATATTAACCTGCTGAAACAACGCATATCGCCACCTAGTGTTGAGGAGGAGGACACGTTCCCGTCAGTAATTCGATTTTCTCAGTTGCATGTAAACTGGGACAAGGACAGAAGTCCGATTAGACGCCAAAATCGAATTTTGAGCATAGCTCGATTAAGCTGTGCATGTAAACGTACTGACTGAGGACTGAGAAACCTGACGCCGATGCATCTTGGCTCATTTGCATACTAAATAGTGATTGGGTGTTTAGTGGGGGCAGGGTCTCTGCCGACTGCACAGTAGATCACACATAGCCGGCACACAGCACGGAGTGGAGTGGAGACAGATGAGAAAACTTCTCTGTTTTGTGCCTTTTTCAGCGGATTCAAATTTCTTCAATATTTCATGTTCGTTTTGAGATAAGTGGGTTTCCTGGAAAAATCTAATTTGTTTTTTCTCCCTCTTCATTTTAGTCATTATTTTGTTACTTTTAATCGGATTAGTGAGCCCGCTGACATTTACACTACTTTATAATCACAATACACAACTCCTTTATTATGTCTTCACTGATGTTGGCAACTTTTGTGTGGGAACAACAACTTGTAATATCATCATTACTAAAGAGAAAGAACTTACCAAAAACCTATAAAAAACATGAAAAATAAAAAAGACTTCCATTGCTGTGGTCACACTTTGACCCACTAAGCCTTTGCTCAGTGGACAGTAACCCACCACTAGGTGGGGCCTGAAGGTAATCCTAGCCCTATGCACTGAGATAGAGTGTCTTAATTTCTACGTCATTGAAAGAAAAGTCTGTAGTGAACCGTTATCTTGTTAAGTAAAACACACATAGGTTAAACAAATTATTGGTGGTGAAAATTACACCAATTGGATATGGTACTCTAGTAAAAATAGGTTGTATCCACTTATTTACCATTTGACATCAATCTTCAGCACCTGAGTACTGTCTGGTTAACGTTTAAACATAATATTGTTAAGTGGATTGTACTTCCTCTCTCTGGAAGTCCTTAAGCCGTTCTCGCACTCTTTCAAGTGTGTCAGCACGATCAACCATCAATCCCGGGAGCTTGCTCTGCATACTCTGCAGAGCAGGGTAAAGTTCAACTGAGGACTGAGCTGCTTCCAACTTAACATTACTCTGCTGCTCAACCTGAGGGAGACCATCGTAAAAACTCTCAGACACTGCTCGCTCCTCCCTATTTTCACTTTGAAACAAGTTACCGTAAAAACTGACAGCATACCTTCGAATCTCCCCCATGGTCAGTCAGCAGTTGTCGAGTGTCAGAACTGTGAATGAACCTCTTCTGTCCATTCTTACGCTCCAGACCAGGAAGGAAGGAAAAGGAAAATTGTGACGTGACGTCCATTTCAGGTGAAAACGGGACCGAACCAGAGCCCCCTTAGCTGAAATACCTAATAGGTTGATTAAAACAGATTTTTTTTTTTTCTCAACAAGTTTCTCAGTATGCTGACAGTCTCTTTTGGTTTCAGCTAACTCTTGGAGTGCCTCCACTTCAGACTCCAGGTTTTTTATCGAACTTAGTAAGGTTTTGGTGACATTCACAGGGTATCGTTGACAGAATTGTTTTATTTGGACCTTTCCAACATTCCACCACTGCTGCAACGACGTATACTCAGATTTCAAATTCTGATGATTTTTCCAAAAAAGGACAAAAGCTTCTCTAAAACATTTATCTTCTAACAACACTGTATTAAAATGCCAGTAGGCACTTTTAGGTTTGACACATTGAATAAAAACAGACGCTGTTACCAGTGAATGATCAGAAAAACCAACAGGGCAAATACAACAATCTTTAAAAACATTAAAACGATGTTAAAAACAATACAACTGATCAAGCTTGGCCATAGACAGAGACCTCTCTTACCTGTGTCCATGTATATTGTCTCTGTGCATTATGAAAACCTCTCCACACATCACACAACTCATGAGCCTCAATAAGATGAAGCAAACAACTGCCAGAGGCTGCATGAGGCTCAGCGTGGTTCCTGTCTATCTTGCTGTCTACAGTACAATTAAAATCTCCACCAAAATATATAAAATAAAAAGTCTCTTTTTAGTTTTCCTGGACTACTTCTGCATGCTCTTTTTCTCCCTGTGTTTTTTTTAGAACTCACTTCCTGGTTCTTCTCCTTTTCTGTTCTGTCTTTTTGCTTCAGACCTTCAGCATCTGTCTTTCCATGGAGGTATTTTTGTGTCTTTTTGTTGCAATCATATAAAACTGTTTTGACAGCATATTTCTTGAACTGCAATCAAAAATCAAGTTTAAGTAAAACTGTGTGATCATTTTGCTTATAAATCAGTCTTCTTTGCTTGCAAGTTTAAGTTTTGCTTCAACTGCTTGCTTCAAGTGTTCAACTGCACCTAATGGGTGGGGCCTACGCTGATGGATGAGAGGAGAGTTTCCATTGGTGGGTTTGACGTGGCTCCATACATACAGAGCGGGCTACACCCACGATTCCTTCTCTCCCACTGGAAACGCTCGACAGTCGGCATTACTGCTCCACCCCGGGGCATCGACGGTACTGACCGTTACGCCGTCGAATAGTTCTGCCCTGGCTAAACAAAAGCAATCTACATGCACCAGTTCAAATAAAACATTCTTGCTATTATTAGGCCTAGTCCACACAGACCCGTGTACTTCTGAAACCGTGTATTATTCTATGCGATTTGGCTGTTTGGCCACACGCTACCGCACTTTTGGGCCCCCGAAACCGCGTTTCTTTGAAACCGGAGTCGAGGGTGAAGTTTTTGGAAGACTCCGGTGCCAGCGGCTGCGTGTAGATAGGATAACCGCAGTATTTTATTACCTGTCTCCATTGTTTGACGTCAGAGCAACGGTAAATAGCTCTTTCCAACTACTAAAATCCCACATTCTGTGTTAAATACAATGTATCTTAACTATATTTACAATGAAGCTTGATTCTGCACTCTGCACTTTAGCCCCTATGTGACTGTTTACCGTTGCTATGGCAACAAGTGACAGCTGACGTTAGCACCAGTTAGCTTAGCTCAATCGTCCGACAAACAATAACCCATAAAAATATAATTCAACATATTTAAACAAATTCAACAACAGCTGCCAACAGTTACAGTCCTTACAACCTTAGCTAATGTGATGTCACAGGTTAGAGTGTCAAAATGAAAGTAATAACAGCTTAAATCCCTGAGGAACTACGCTAGCATTAGTGATGGTTGCATCCACTCGTATGCAGTTACCTTACGTTACAGTTCCCTCAAACAATATCACGAAGCACAATACAAACTATATAAACAAATTATCTATTAAGGGTAGACTACTGATAAAATCTGGAGGTGCTCAGGTGACATTTACCCACCTGAAAGAATAAATGAAAACAAACAGTGATTTTGCTGGTCTTCAGTAGCTTCACTCTAGGTGTAACTGCCAACTGAAGAACCAACCGATTCTTCACCCAGATTTGCTCCCGTGCCTTTACTCAAATCAGTTATGCTTTAAATTGAATGGGGGGTATCTGTATGGTATCTGTAAAGATACAAAATCGATATATGCATAAAATAATGTCACAATTGAATGTGTGAGAGCCATTTGTATTAAATGTGTATTTGTATTTTTTGTTACACTCCCGCCACTTGGGGGAGTAGTGGTACTGGCAATTGGGAAGCACCAGGGTTTATATAATCAAGGTGTAACCACACACAGGTGTTGCTGTGTTTAGACGAAAAGTTTTTTGACCGTGCTGCATGCACCAGGCGCTGTGGAGACGACAGTCGAGTTATTTTGTTCGCTTATTTTTGGTTTATGTGTGACAAATGGCTGTACCTGAACTGAATCAAAGTAAGTAATAAATCAATATTGGAACATTGGAAATATCGTCTGTGATTGCATTGCACGCATCACAAATTACCTCACACGGCAACCGTTGTGGTGGCCTTTTTTTTGGATAGGCGAAGGGTCACTACAGAGTGAGCAGATACACATAAATACCCTATATGTCACACTACCTTTTAATTAAACCTCTACCAAAAAAGCCCACCCTGGATCCAGAGGTGTTAGCCAATTATAGACCAATATCTAATCTTCCCTTTCTGTCAAAGATCCTTGAGAAAGTAGTCGCAGACCAGCTGTGTGATTTTCTCCATGATAATAATTTATTTGAGGAATTTCAGTCAGGACTTAGAGTGCATCATCAGCACTGAGACAGCTCTAGTTAAAATTACAAATGACCTTCTCATTGCTTCAGACAAAGGACTTGTCTCTGTACTTGTTTTATTCGATCTTAGTGCGGCGTTTGACACAATTGACCATCAAATTCTACTGCAGAGACTGGATCACTGAATTGGCCTAAAAGGTTCTGCACTAAGCTGGTTTAAATCTTATTTATCTGATCATTTTCAGTTTGTTCACGTTCATAATGAATCGTCCTTACGTACTAAAGTTTGTTTTGGAGTTCCGCAAGGTTCTGTGCTCGGACCAATCCTGTTTACTCTATATATGCTTCCTTTAGGCAACATCATTAGAAATCACTCTATAAATTTCCATTGTTATGTGGATGATACACAGTTGTATTTGTCAATGAGGCAAGAAGAAAGCAATCAATTAACTCAACTCCATAACTGCCTTAAAGACATAAAAACTTGGATGAGCACCAATTTCCTGATGTTAAATTCAGACAAAACTGAAGTTATTGTTCTTGGCCCCAAACAACTCAGAGACTCTTTATCTGATGACATAGTTTCTCTAGATGGCATTGCTCTGGCCTCTAGCACTACTGTAAGAAACCTCGGAGTAATATTTGATCAAGATCTGTCCTTTAATTCTCATTTTAAATAAACCTCACGGACTGCATTTTTTCATCTGCGTAATACTGCAAAAATTAGGCCTATCCTGACCCGAAAAGATGCAGAAAAATTGGTCCACGCTTTTGTTACCTCAAGGCTGGATTACTGTAACTCTCTATTATCAGGTAGCTCTAGTAAGTCCTTAAAAACTCTCCAGCTAATTCAGAATGCAGCAGCACGTGTACTAACAGGAACTAAGAAACGAGATCATATCTCTCCTGTTTTAGCTTCTCTGCACTGGCTCCCTGTAAAATCCAGAATTGAATTTAAAATCCTACTGTTAACTTATAAAGCTCTAAATGGTCAAGCTCCGTCATATCTTAGAGAGCTCATAGTGCCATATTATCCCACCAGAACACTGCGCTCTGAGAACGCAGGGTTACTCGTGGTCCCTAAAGTCTCCAAAAGTAGATCAGGAGCCAGAGCCTTTAGCTATCAGGCTCCTCTCCTGTGGAATCATCTTCCTGTTACGGTCCGGGAGGCAGACACCGTCTCCACATTTAAGACTAGACTTAAGACTTTCCTCTTTGATAAAGCTTATAGTTAGGGCTGGCTCAGGCTTGCCCTGTACCAGCCCCTAGTTAGGCTGACTTAGGCCTGGTCTGCCGGAGGACCCCCTATAATACACACACTGTCTCTCAGATTAACTCATATCGCAGCGGTGCCTGGACAGCGTGACGTGTGTGGTTGTGCTGCTGCCGTGGTCCTGCCAGATGCCTCCTGCTGCTGCCATCATTAGTCATTACTCATACTTCTACTGTTATTATACACATATGACTATTGTCACACATGTAAACTGCCAGATATTAATACATACTTTCAACATATTGTACCACAGTAGCCAGAACTATAACTATAATATTATTACTTTCATTAATGTCATTGTCATTACCGTCTGTCCTGCATCTGTCTCTCTGTCTCTCACACACACTCTCACACACTCTCACACACTCTCTCTCTCACACACACACACACACACACACACACACACACACACTGTGTCATACGGATTACTGTTAATTTATTATGCTGATCTGTTCTGTACGACATCTATTGCACGTCTGTCCATCCTGGAAGAGGGATCCCTCCTCAGTTGCTCTTCCTGAGGTTTCTACCGTTGTTTTTCCCCGTTAAAGGGTTTTTTTTCGGAGCATTTTTCCTTATCCGCTGCGAGGGTCATAAGGACAGAAGGATGTCGTATGCTGTAAAGCCCTGTGAGGCAAATTGTGATTTGTGATATTGGGCTTTATAAATAAAATTGATTGATTGATTGATTGATTGATTGATTGACTACTTTATTTGTGAGCATGCTATCTGCTCTCTTTGGACGGCATATCCAGCTGCTCGACCTAACGACCAACAAAGGAGGCTGCTCCTGTTGCTAGCTACCCCAACTACACTACCACGAAAGCAGCGACGGGCCTGCCAACAGAGTTTCTGAATCCGGCCGGGTCGGTTCAGGCACTTCTGCTGTTGAATTAGGTTGTGCTGTTTTTGTGGATCGGGTTGATTTTATTTTCCGCACTTGCCTATTCTGGTATTGACTCTGACTGGTTCAAATGACCTTTCCGTTAGACGTTACATCGCCACCTACTGCTTTGGCATGTGTATTACATCACTTGGTAGCGAGTTTTGTGTGAATATCATATTTTTTTTAATCACACCACTCGTGTGGTTGATTTTTTTTTTTGGAAACTGGAGCCCGAAAAACTTCGGTTTCAGAATTGATTTCCACCACAGCTCCCGCACTGAATTCCCTGTGAACTACAGAACTCCCATGTTGCTTTGCAAGTGCACTAGGCTGATGAGTAGAATTTAAGAAACAGGCTAAATGACATGATGTTGCACACTCTTGTACAGTAGGTGGCGGTATGCAGCTTTAAATTGTTTGCAATCCGCCAACCAAAAGAAGAAGAAAAAAAGCTTTGCAAGCTGTCATTCCGATTGAGACTGGCCAAGAGAGAGAGACAGAGAGACAGAGAGACAGATAGAGATAGATAGAGAGAGACAGACAGATAGAGACAGATAGAGATAGAGAGACAGATAGAGACAGATAGAGATAGAGATAGAGAGATAGAGATAGAGATAGACAAACAGATAGAGACAGACAGATAAATATATATATATATAGATAGAGAGATAGAGAGAGACAGAGGGAGACAGAGAGAGACAGAGAGAGAGAGAGAGAGAGAGAGAGAGAGACAGATAGAGATATATTGTTTTTTGTTGAAATTAGTTTTGCTCATTAAAACACCATGCCTTTCGACCTAATGTTAAACATCCACTACAAAAGAATTCTACATTTATAAGACTTTTGATCACTTAGTAATTTTAATGTTCACCCTTAAAATTTCATTCGGTTTCCAGATTTTTGACAGTAAATTATTTTTGTTTATATCCAGATGCTGCACCTGCTGAAAATAATAATAAGACAAATACCAAGACCATTTGTCTTTATGAAAAATGCAATTTGGAAGTTAGGTAAGTATTGCTCACTTCTCTGAAATGTATTATGTGAGATTAAACACTGAGGTTTGATGTGAGACAGAGCTCATTGATGGTTTGATAAATATAGAAGTGAAAATGCTGACATATAAATTTATACTATAGAATATATACCATAGACTTTTGATCACTTAGTAATTTTAATGTTCACCTCTCATATTTCATTCAGCCAAATATATGTTTCCAAGTTTCTGACAGTAAATTATTTTTGTTTATAATCAGGTGCTGCACTATGGAGGAGATTGCGAAGCGTTTCTACCTCTTTGTGGGGTTATGGTAAGTATTGCTCACTTCTCTGAAATGTATTACGTGAGATTAAACACTGAGGTTTGATGTGAGACAGAGCTCATTGATGGTTTGATAAATGTAGAAGTGAAAATGCTGACATGATACATAAATATATACTATAGAATATATACCATAGACTTTTGATCACTTAGTAAATTTAATGTTCACCTCTCATATTTCATTCAGCCAAATATATGTTTCCAAGTTTCTGACAGTAAATTATTTTTATTTATAATCAGGTGCTGCACTATGGAGGAGATTGGGAAGCGTTTCTACCTCTTTGTGGGGTTATGGTAAGTATTGCTCACTTCTCTGAAATGTATTACGTGAGATTAAACACTGAGGTTTGATGTGAGACAGAGCTCATTGATGGTTTGATAAATATAGAAGTGAAAATGCTGACATATAAATTTATACTATAGAATACACTACCGGTCAAAAGTTTTAGAACACCCCAATTTTTCCAGTTTTTTATTGAAATTCAAGCCGTTCAAGTCCAATGAATAGCTTGAAATGGTACAAAGGTAAGTAGTGAACTGCTAGAGGTTAAAAAAAAGGGTAAGGTTACCCAAAACTGAAAAATATTATACATTTCAGAATTATACAAAAAGGCCTTTTTCAGGGAACAAGAAATGGGTTAACAACTTAAAGCCGTTCTGCAGCAATGGAGGTTGATCAAGCCTTGAAAGTTGGTGCTACCAATTCCTACAGGTGTTCCAACTTTTCTTGATTACTTACAACCCCCTCTGTCTGCATAAAAGCAGTGTTGGAACACACTCTGGTACCATACCCTTGTGAGCATCATTTGAACAGTATTGTACTGCAGAAAGTAGTGTGTTACCATAAAAATGGCAAGAAAAAGGCAAATAACAATGGAAAAGAGACAGACCATCATAACACTTAAAAATGTAGGGCTTTCCTACAGAGAAACTGCCAAGAAAGTCAAGGTGTCAGTGAGTACAGTTTCCTTCACCATCAAAAGGCACTCAGAAACTGGGAGAAACTCTGACAGGAAGAGGTCTGGCAGACCCAAAGCCACAACAGAATCAGAAGACAAGTTTCTGAGAGTCAACAGCTTGCGTGATAAGCGGCTCACAGGACAACACCTTCAAGCACAGCTTAATAGTGGTCGTAGTAAGCAAGTCTCAGTTTCAACTGTGAAGAGAAGACTTCGAGTTGCAGGTTTGAACGGTCGAGTTGCAGCAAGAAAGCCATTGCTAAGACATCAGAATAAGAAGAAGAGGCTTGCCTGGGCCATGAAGCACCACCAATGGACTACTGAAGACTGGAAGAAGGTGTTATGGACTGATGAATCAAAGTTTGAAATCTTCGGTTCATCACGCAGGATTTTTGTACGCCCGTCCGAGTAGGCGAAAGGATGGTTCCTCAGTGTGTGACATCAACTGTCAAACATGGAGGAGGAAGCGTGATGGTCTGGGGCTGTTTTTCTGGATCCAGGGTCAGTGACTTGTACAGAGTGAGAGGCACCCTGAACCAGAACGGCTACCACAGCATTCTGCAGCACCATGCAGTACCCTCTGGTATGCGCCTAGTTGGTCAAGGGTTCATCCTACAGCAACATAATGACCCAAAACATACGTCCAAGCTATGCCAGAACTACCACGGGAAAAAAGAACAAGATGGTAAGCTTGAAAACATGGAGTGGCCAGCACAGTCTCCAGACTTAAACCCCATCGAGCTGGTTTGGGATGAACTGGACAGAAGAGTGAAAGCAAAGCAACCTACAAGTGACACACATTTATGGGAACTTCTGCAACAGAGTTGGGAAGAACTTTCTGCAGAATATTTGATTTCCATTGTAGAAAGAATGCCACGAGTGTGTTCAGCTGTTATATCTGCCAAAGGTTTAGAATACATTTTGGTTTATAAATTGATTCCATGATTTCTTTTTTGACCTCAATTGTTTATTTGTTCTATGCTTTCATTTCAGAGTACAATGAGACATTAAACTGCATAATTTTCAATAAAAAACTGGAAAAATTGGGGTGTTCTAAAACTTTTGACCAGTAGTGTATATACCATAGACTTTTGATCACTTAGTAATTTTAATGTTTACCTCTCATATTTCATTCAGCCAAATATATGTTTCCAAGTTTCTGACAGTAAATTATTTTTGTTTATAATCAGGTGCTGCACTATGGAGGAGATTGCGAAGCGTTTCTACCTCTTTGTGGGGTTATGGTAAGTATTGCTCACTTCTCTGAAATGTATTATGTGAGATTAAACACTGAGGTTTGATGTGAGACAGAGCTCATTGATGGTTTGATAAATATAGAAGTTAAAATGCTGACATATAAATATATACTATAGAATATATACCATAGACTTTTGATCACTTAGTAATTTTAATGTTCACCTCTCATATTTCATTCAGCCAAATATATGTTTCCAAGTTTCTGACAGTAAATTATTTTTATTTATAATCAGGTGCTGCACTATGGAGGAGATTGCGAAGCGTTTCTACCTCTTTGTGGGGTTATGGTAAGTATTGCTCACTTCTCTGAAATGTAACATATGAGATGCAAATTTAAGTCCAGGGCCGGCTCTTGGCATAGGCCATATAGGCAGTCACCTAGGGCGCCACATGCTGGCGGGAGCGCAGCTGCAAGCCCTCAAAAATATAAAATAAAATAGAATACATAAAATAAAATAAATACTAATAATAAGTTGCAGCCCCGACTGGCGCCCTTTCCTCATACTCTATCTTGAAAAAAAAGAACAAATAAAGAAAAAGTAAACAACAACAACAACAACCCCCCTGTTGTTTGTCATTATTTGGCCCTGAACCTGTCCCACACCGTGCTCAGTCACGTCACTGTGGGAGAGGGGGATGGGACGAGTTATCTGTGCGCATCTCAGGTAGGTAGGGGTTGTGACTGACAGACAACAAGAGGTCATTATTCATCAAATTATTGGGTTATCATCATGAAAAGACTCAGGTGTGACATACAGGAAGCGGAGGAAAGAGGAGGCGGAGGTCCCAGTATCGAAGTATGTCATCTTTTATTGAATTAAGCTGCTGAGCTGGTTTATTGCTGTTTGTATCTGATGAACTACTGGCTGCTTAGTGCTCCTCCCTTAGCACATTAGATATTGTGCTGAAATTGGATAATGAATAGGGACAACTGTAAAACTAATGTGTGACTATGTAATTGTAGTGCAACCTCTTTTATTTTATTAATGCATAATCACAACTAGATAATTGATGTTATGTTGAACACATCACTGGTGCAAGTAGTAGTCTGTCTGCTGCAGCTACATGTTTTGCTTGTACTGTACAGTCAGAGGTAAATCTACTCTACATCTGTCCAGATGCACTGAGAAAAAGAAGCCCAGAGAAGCTGCTGCAGAGGGGCCTTCTCTGACATCTCCTCCACTCGCTGAAGAATGTAAGTTTAGCCAATTATTTGTGGTCATTTTTATCATTATTTTTGTTCTTGTTGTTGTTATTAATATTATTATTATAATGTTATTATTATTACTGTTGAATGTTCCAGTTTAACCTTGTTACTAATTACAGTAAATGTAGGTCAAATAAAATAAAATCTATTTGTACAGTGCCTACTTTATATGAAGCAGAATGACACAACAGACTTCATGAAGTGGTGTAACAGTATGGATATACTGTATGTTTGAATACAGCTGCAGTACAAGTCAGGCAACAAGCAGCAGCACGGCTGGATTCAGCACACCACTACCTCACGACTTCTGCAGCAGCTTCTCGGGGCTTCTTGTTCAAATATTTTCTCAGTGCATCTGGACAGATGTAGAGTAGATTTACCTCTGACTGTACAGTACAAGCAAAACATGTAGCTGCAGCAGACAGACTACTGCTTGTACCAGTGATGTGTTCAATATAACATCAATTATTATCTAGTTGTGATTATGCATTACTAGAATAAAAGAGGTTGCACTACAATTATATAGTCACACATTAGTTTTACAGTTGTCTCTATTTGTTATCAAATTTCAGCACAATATCTAATGTGCTCAGTAAGAGGAGGAGCACTAAGCAGCCAGTAGTTAACCAGATACTAGTCTGAGTGGGCGGAAGTTCGCTGCATAGATCAGCTTCTCACTGGGCGGAACGAGCCACCCGCTGAAGTCCCGCCCTACCACCTCCGGTTGCAGTTTAACACGTCCTTTACTAACTTTTGTGGTGTTTGATCTTGCGGGGATGTAGCCATTTTTCTGCCATGGTTCGCGTCCTGTAGGCGATGTTTTCGTGGGCGTGTTACACCAAAACCTGTTTCCCTCCAGCAATATTTTTGCAAACGCACCGTTGCTGTGGCACCGCCCAAAACGATTGTGATTGGTTGAAAGAAATACAAGCAGCCGGGGCGTTTTTTTCTCCAATCTTAAAGTGAGAGTCGGCCCAGCCAGACCTTTCTTTTCTTGAGAAAGCTCTGGTGAGCGAGACTAACCAGATACAAACAGCAATAAACCAGCTCAGCAGCTTAACTCAATCCTCGGCAGCGATCGTAGCTCGTAGTCAAACGGCATTTTTTAATGTTATAAAAGACGACATACTTCGATACTGGGACCTCCGCCTCCTCTTTTCTCTGCTTCCTGTATGTCGCACCTGAGGGCTTGGAGGTCTTTTCATGATGATGCATCACACAAAAAATCATGTGTGACAAGTTGGAAGAATTTCATGAAATGAAAGAAAATGATGCTCCTTTAAATGGAGGGGAAAAAAATCTAGGCTCTAATGTAAAAAGTGCTAAAACTAAATTAAATTATCAGTTAAAATGTAAATAAAATATACTGATAGGCTTATATTTTGCTTCAACAACCTGTAATAACGTGTCTGGAAACCAAACATGTGGCTGTTTGATATGTTTATGTGTGTCTGTAGGACAGCACTTTGATGAGCCACATAATAATGATATTATACGCTATTGAATATCAAGGGTTTTTTCCCAATAATAAGGTATCAATTAAAGACTGATTAATAATAGATTAATAAAGATGGTGTAATGACACTGCGTTCTTCTTTCCGTGTAAGGTGCTCAGCCACACAGACGTCATTATGGTCTGTACAATCAGGGCGCCACATGTTACCTCAACAGTGTCCTGCAACTTCTCGCCATGACAACAGAGATCCATGACAGGTTTGAAACTGCTGCTTTCATCTGTAGCGCATATTCTTGGAAAGCAATTAAAAAAAAACATTGTATAAAATATTAACAGCAGGTCATGCTTTTGGGTTTATATGGATATTTCAATATACAAAACTCCATCAGTAACTATGTTATAATGGGCAGTATATACTGTGGTCAGTGTTCACTGAGCAACTGCTCTCTCCCTAAAGGTTGGATCATGATTCACAAACAGATCGGCAGCTGAAACAAATCTTTGAAGAACTGAAGAGAGACACATGTGCAACACAAACTATCACAGCAGCATTTGGGATTACAAATGGTAAAATGGAGAGTAATGAACATACAAAGAGCTTATCACTAAAGAAGTCACGTATCAGTGGTGAAGTGAGTGAGATGCTTCGATGAAATCAATAGATTCAATTTAATGTATCATATTTACAGTTCATGAACAACGTGATGCCCCTGAATGCCTGGAGATGATTTTAAATAAGATCAGCCGACGAGCCTCTGAGGTGAGCACTTAAAGAATCTATGTTATTTACACGTGAACTAATCAGAATGCTGTGTGATGACAGATTTTCATGCTAAGGTTTTCCAAGGAGAGCTGACACACACAACTGAGTGCTCCAAAGGCCACAGCATCAATGAAGAGACAAATCCATTCTGGACTCTTCCACTGTCGCTGCAGGATACCCACGATACAACCTACAGCGTGGTAAGCATCCAAACACAACAAAAGAGTTCTACTGTGGTATTTTTATGTAATGTGAGCACGCTAATTTAATCTGGACTCTTTTGTGTTTTTACAGGAAATAAGCTTTGAAAGGATTTTCCAGCAGAAATCATTCAGTGGAGACAACATGGTGTACTGCAACGAATGTGAAGAGAAAACAGAAGCAACTAGTGTGAGTTTTGACCTTAAAATGAAAACACCAACTGTGGGCGGGCCAAACGTAATACTGGAATCACATAAAAACATTGTAGTGAGATCGTATCAATCATATCATTTTATTGTTTCATAATCTTTCTTGTGTTATTTAGGGATGTGAGATGGTGACATATCCTCAGATTCTGACTCTGCTCCTCAAGAGATTTGGCTTTGACTACAGCACCATGTCATATTTCAAATCACACCGCTGTGTGGACGTGCCACGAACGTTACAGAGAAAGGCAGTAATTTTTATGTGTAATTTATATCTGAATGGTGCTCCTTATGTTTGCTTTCCATGTTCCTGACTGTGTTCTTCATTGCAGGACAAGGAGTACAAACTGTATGGGATGGTGCATCACATAGGCAGTCTGAGAGGAGGACATTACACAGCCACCATCCTGTGGAGTGAGGACAAAACCTGGTATGAGTTTAATGACGATCACGTCAGCAAGGTGAGGGGGACTTTACTTCCTCTACTCCATTAGGGCCGTACACACTCAAAACAAACCAACAGAAAGATCTGAAATGAAATGCTAATTTGTTGACGGTGTTCATTCTTTCAATGATGCAGGTTAGACGACAGCCATTTGCAGAAGCCTCAACTTACAAGTATGTTAAATATTATCAATAGTGAATGAGATTTATTACATTTTCCAGAAGTGTTGACTTGGTTGTGTCATATTTTTGTTGTTCTATGTAAACAATAACTTTAAATTATTGTTCACCAGGTCCAAGACTGCATATCTGCTCATGTACAGAGGTAAGATTAAAAGGAGCTATATGTAAGAAATCTAAAGCAATTAGTCGTAAAATCATCCTAATATGTCACAGAGACTAAGGAATAATGTTCATATAACATACTGATCTCACCGACAACAATAGTACGGCCAGAATATTTTCATCTAAAAATTTTTTTTGCAGTCTGCAAATCATGTTTCTGTTTTGAATTTGTGTTTTGGCCTGTTGCGCCACCCACTGCCGTCTACCAGTCACGCAGTCAGCAGAGTCTCAGCATCAGTTGCAGTTACGACTGAGCTACAGCAGCATGGCAAGCAGCATTAGCAGTGTCCCAGTACATTTGGCCACATTCTTACATACAGCACCTTTAAATCAAAACATAAAGAAATCATTCAGGCTGTAACTGCAATATTCATTGATCATTGCTAAATCCTTTTTTTCACTTATTTTTTCACTGATGGACAACGCACTGCAAAAATAGGAGCTGAATGATTTGGAGCAACACAATGTGGAGTTTAAATGAAGTGGAGGAGAACTGATAACTGAACACTGATAATGCAAAGAAGAGGAAAATGGGACAGACTGAAGGGGATGATGTGCAGATGAAAAGGCATGAGGCATCAGGCCATCAGGCTGGAGGAGAGGAGGGTAATGCAGAAAGAGTTTTCTCAGAGAATACAGATATGTTTTGAATGTGCAGAAAGTTTCTAACATGAGCAGGAATCATGCTGAAAGATGTAGACCTATGAGCTATTTAAAGGTGCTGCATGCACATTTCAGTATTTTCATATTCACATTCAGGATCTGACCAAACGTCTCTCCTTCTGTTCCTGAGATATGACATTGAGTAATATACTGTAAGTCCTTTTGCAGAACATTGTGATGTCACAGTGAAGCTGACCTTTGACCTTTTGGATATAAACTGTCATCACTTTTTTGTTTCATTCTTTCAGACATCTGTGTGAAATTTTGTCGTAGTTAGCGAATGAATTCTTGAGTTATGACCAAAAACATTTTTCATGAGGTCACAATGACCTTTGGCCTCCAAAATCCAATCAGTTGTCACTTATGTCGTGTGGATGTTTTTGCTAATTTTAAAGAAATTCCCTGAAAGTGGACAGATGGACAACCTGAAAAATTAAAATTAATGCCTAAGGTTACTGCTGTTGATGGTGCGGAGGCATAAAAAATATCATATATATCCAATCTTGTGTACATACATGTTGTAGCCAGCAGTGAGGTTGTGGTGACTTTTAAAGACACATCAGCTCTGATTTGATGAATTTAAAACATGAACCAACTTTTTAGAATTTTAAACATGAATCATACTTTGATAAAAATGTTTAACATACTGCTATGTTATCAATCAACCACATATAACCAGCGAAATGTTGCAGCACTGATTTTAAAGAAAAACTGGATTTCCAAATACTTTGAAATTGTGAATAAAGACAATAAAAATTTAAAAACGCATGAAGATTTCTGTGATTTTATTCAGTGACAAAAAGTTTCTCAGTCGATTCTGAATCCAAAGTGAACTTTTTCAAGCACTTTCACTTTGTAGATAAAGAATTTCTTGCATTTTCTTTATATGTGCCTTTCAAAGCACTCAAGGACACCTTACAAGACACAAGACGGTTAAAAAAAAAACAAGCAGCAATGTATCCATAAATAATAAAATCAAACAAATGCAGCAATATACAATAAAAGTTAATAAAACAACTATATAAAATCATAATTACAAATATTAGGTATAAAAATCATAAGATCATCAGTGCAAGAGTCAATATGTAATATGGAGACTGCAAGACTCAAAAGTTCACTGCATAGTGACTGACAGTACAATAAAACATCAGGGGCCGTATTCTCAAAGCTTCCTAGCACTAAGAGTTGCTCCTGGTGACAAAATTCTAAGAAAATTCTTACAATTGTGACCCTTTCTTACAAATTCCCCTTAAAGTTCAGACTAGGTCCTTGTAAAATAAGTTATTCACAGAGCATCCTAGACCTTAAAAGAGCTCCTAAGTTGAAGAACTGTTAGGAGCAGGGAGGAGGACTTTTAAGCAGAGGAGAAAATGGTGGAAACACAAAGAGGTCAGAGAAATATTCTTCAAACTCTGGATGACAGTGTGTAAATGAGTAAATGCTACAGATGAGATCATGCAGGGATAATATGTGTGGTTGATATCATGTGGGATACGCACACATTTCCCACCCAAGGCAATACAATGGTCACAATACTAGGACAGAAAAGTTGAAAAACACAACAGTGCAGCAGTGATGACTTGGGTCTGTCTCAAGCTTCCATCAGCAGAGTGATCACACTAACAGTGACAACACTTTCACAGTCAGCAGTTCATCTCATTTCCACTGGGTGTCCACAGCTTACAGGCTCACAAAAGGGTGTGTCTTTGACAACCAATCACATCTGTTAAAAGAATGCATCATACCTCTTGTCCTCACTAAGGTTAAAGTTTCTGTCCCTTCCTTGCTCAGAGTTGCTCTGAGAACTTTCCTAAATCACTCCTAAACTAGGACTGTCACATCCCGTATATATCAACAACCATTAAGAGTTTACATAAAAATTACAGACAGACCCATTCTTTCACTTTCTCTGCCACACAGGTGAGTTGTCGACTTGAATCCATCAGCACACCTTACATTTCACTGTGACAACTTTGACCTTTACATTATTTTTTATTGTCTCTCTTGGATGACGTATACTTTTAGTAATGATTTGGTTTTCAAGCGTTTAGAAATATATTAATTTCAAGAGAGACTCCCACTGCAGAAAATATCAGTGTGCAGCCTTGTCCACCGGTAATGAGGAAATACAGTGAGTTCCAGAAAAAAACGACCAGACAGAGCTGGCTATGATGACTGACACAAATATGTGAATTGCCCATATAGAACCAGTATTTGGTTTGTCTGCTCTGGACTACTGTAACAAACACAAAGTTTCTTATTTTCAAGTGATTATACACGAAAGAAAACATACTTATTATAAATATATTCAATTTCTGCCAATATATCTCCCCAAATCCCACACAATGGGCCTTTAAATTGATTGCCTCTTAAATGCCTACCCCTGAGTCTCACACCTCTACACAGTCAACACTACAGGACCAGCACTGCCACAATACCATCCATAAAAATGAGGGAGTATGAGCAATGGCTCCTGATGCATCTTTGTTAAAGGGAAATTTCGGTTTATTTCAACCTGTCTCCTATCGTCCTAAATTTGTTTCAAGTGACTAGTGACATAGAAATAATAGTTAGCATGTTAGCCGTTAGCCTAGATACAGCCGGGGCGCATAGTAGCATCAGACCTGTTAAAACGTAAGTGAACGGGCAACCTTCAAGTGCAAAGTTAGTCCACTAAACAAGCTTTTTTTCCACAAAGACCGCCTCATATCGTTAGGATAAATGTCAGAGAACATACAGAAAATGACATGTAAACGTGTTGTCTTACCTTACCGGTGTGCTGCCATGTTTGTTTACCATTTAGCTAGTGTCTAAGACATAAGATACTTCATCCAGCTGGCTGTGACACCACAGTGTGAGAGACTCAGGGGTGACAGCATGGCCGCAGGACATCTCTGCTCTGAGACTGTCATCATCATCATCATCATCATCATCATCATCATCATCTACTTACTCACACTGTGGTTGCTGTCTTACATTGATTTTAAAGGAAGAAAAGATGGTAAAGAAAAAAATGTAGCCATATGATAACGAGGATCATATCAGATAGATTAATACCACATTTAAGCTACAAAATAGCATGTCAACATGTACACAGTACATCACAGAGCCCCTGCATTCCCTTGTCTCAGTGACTCTGTGCAATGACCATGGAAGTGAGTCTAATCTAATCCATGTCCAAACCAACATGTACATTTTCTATAGGTGGCTATTTGCAGCCTCAGTGAGCACATGACTATCAACAACCAGGAAAGAGGACACACCTCTGACAGTTGGTGCAACAAGCAATATGAGACTTTATATATTAAATAACTTTGACACTTCTTATAGACACCCTCAAACTTGAATCTCTTGTTCCTCTTGGAGTTTTTAAAGCTTCTCTATTCGATGTTTTTCATGATTCATGTAATTGTTTTTATTAATTCCTTGTTGTGTTGTTCCTGCTTGTGTCTGTGTGTTTTTGTTGTTATGGATGTTGCTTTTTTCTCAGGTCTCTCTTGAAAAAGAGATCTTGATCTCAGTGAGACTCCCTGATTAAATAAAGATTAAATAAAAAAAAAAAACTTCTTATAGAGTCAGCAGCAGTGTTTAATCACCTGAATATATGAATCATTGGGTTTTTGTTACCTCAGGATGAACTGTATATATCTACGTCTATTGAGGTCACCATGTTGCACCTCCATGTTTGTACAGTAGCCCAGGACAAACATCGGCTCCACATTGGGACATTCACATTTTTGTCTCGGCCATCATAGTTAGCAGCCCCTATGTGACAAGCAGCAACCGAGAAACACTGATTTGTAACATGACACTGCTTCATTCAGTGTTTTTAGTGGTTTTAATCACCTGGTTCATTTGTTTTAAAGAGGAAGAGACCTCTGTGGATAACTCAGCTCACTGTAAAAACCTCCTAAACAATGAACTCTGACAGAGCTCTAACCGGGAGCACACCTGGGAGAAGTTTCAGCTGGTTGCTGCCATTAGATGCCACTAAATTCTGTAGACGGTTCCTTTAAAAGAAGTTGTGCACAGCTTGTAGCCTGTAACACTGACATTCTTCTCTGCACAGCGAACATCCATCACAATGAGTTTGTTGTTGTACTCACCCATGATCTCTACAGCTCTGTGTGAGCACCAAGACGAGTGAAGTCCTCCACAGTCTGCTTCAGGTTCAACTTCTCCACTCATTTATTCTCAGAAACATAACTAGTCCACTCAACGTCTCCGTCCCAGCACTCCTCAAAGTTTTCTAACATTGTGAGCCGACTTTGCAGTCACAGCAGAAAGTCCTGACACACCTCATCGACCTTGTTCACAGCAGACACTTTGACCTGTCATGGCAGGACAAGCACAGGCGTTAATGATGACGCTAATGACGGCTCTGTTCTGTTCAAGTGTGACAGAGAGGCAGCATGCACAACACCAGGGCCCTGAAACCAAAGCAGCTAAATGGAATTCAGTCATTGTTAATGTCATTATTTACACCTGGTGGGACATGTTAAAATGTCTCCAGTGAAAAGGGCCTATTGAAATTATTTGTGCACTGGATGCAGCAGAAGCTTGTTGGTGACGTAACATCCTGGGTCTTTTTTACTTGTTACACCTTTAGGGACTGTTCTCCACTTGTCAGAGGAGGGGTTGGCTTGGGTGTGACACTGGGCGAGAGGCAGGGTTCACCCTGGACAGGTCACCAGACTATCACAGGGCTGACACATAGAGACAGACAACCATTCACACTCACATTCACACCTACGGACAATTTAGAGTCACCAGTTAACCTGCATGTCTTTGGACTGTGGGAGGAAACCAAAGCACCTGGAGAAAACCCACGCTGACACGGGGAGAACATGTAAACTCCACACAGAAGGGCTCCCCCAGCCCAGGGTTCAAAGTAGAATAAAGTGATAAAATATCGTTTTTGTTTGTTTTTTTTCCACTGGTGGAAGCATTCCTCACACATGATGCGTTCAAGGACCACTGTATATTTGAAAATCCAGTGATAATTTCAGTTTTTACAGTTTTTGGTGATGAGAAATGGTGTAACGTTAGTTTTTGTTTTTTTTTAAGTTTTTTTTTTAAGGAAGACGTGGCATGTTTTCTTTAAAAAATATTAAAATAAATACAAAATGCATCCATTTAAATTTCTGTGCGCCTCCCCTAAGCCAAAGTAAAAACAGAAGTTCCTCTCCTGTGCTTAAAAATATTTGACATGCCTCCCCCTTTTGGCACCACACCTCCCCCCTAAGAAGTAACAAACAGTCCCTTAGCACGCTCACTGGGTGTTGCATTGCATCAGTAGATGGAACCTAAGAATGGAACAGCCCATTGGCTGTGACATGAAGGCTACAGGTGCATTAACGTGCCAAAATGATACGTTTTAAGGCGTGGACCATCTACATAATGGTTAAGGCAGTGGTTCCTAACTGGTGGGTCATGGGCCCATCCTGAATGGACCGCAAGTGACTTGCAAATGTGTCAAGTTTTTTAAGAAATGATTTATTTATTTTTTTAAGTACAGTAGAATTCCAGCACAGAGCTTCTACTCTGAAGTGTCGTCTCTGCTATAGAGTGAGTGACTAACCAACAGCTATTTGACAGAGACAGAGGTTGGACCAGTTGGGAACCACTGGGTTAAGGCATTTTTCTCTGTTCTCACACAGTTCATCAGGTCTTTTTAATTTGACTTTTCTTCTTACTCTGTAAAGGATGTGACTTGAAATGTACAGAAGGACAATATTTGAGATAAAAAGTACTCAAGTAAAATAACGGATTTTTAAAATACACCCAAATGCTAAAATTACAGAGAAGGTTTGAAAGGTGGATGAGACTCTGATGGACAGTAGGTGAGAGCAACGACCAGAAGATGGCGCCATTGTCTACAGGTTTAAAGGCGTACCTCCATGACCCCAGAATGTGGCTTCACAGTGCAAATGTACCCAGTAACAGTCTGAGCGACATATAGTCCAAGTTTCAGACACTTTATGTCCATAATACATTTATTGATTACACAGCTTTTCAAAGTCATTGCTATCCCCTCTGTGTCTGAGGTGTTTTGAAATAGCATTATATCAATAACCAGCAACTCTCCGAGAAGTTAAACCCTCTCTTCCTCTCACCAAGTGCATTTACTCAAGTACTGCACTTACTGTAATTACAAATTATAGGTAGGCTACTATTACCATTTTCTGACACTTTGTACTTCTACTTCTCTACATTTAAGAGAAAAAAGTTGTCATTGTCACTCCACTAAATTTATCAGACAGCTACATAGGTTATACTTTTAAATACAAAACATCCGGGACTAAGCCATGAAGTGCGTTAAAAGTGAGCAGTAGAATCTTCGAATTGATTCAAACACTGACTGGTAACCATGGACTCATGTCCTCTGCCACACAGGTATAGAGGTCTGTCTTGGTGCGACACCACTGGGGCAAAGTTCAAAATATGAGGATACGTTCTTCACATCCGCATACTCTTTAGTGAGCTTCAGACACACAAAACAGAACTCTACCTTACACCGCACACAGTAAATGTTTTTACAGTGAGTTCTGTCATGCTCCACCAGAACACCACAGGTGGGACAGGCACGGATGGAGGGGCAGCCAGTGACCCCCTCCACATCCTTGAAGGTGATATCTGGGCAGTTTCTCAGTATTTCCAGTGAGTCTTGGCAGTCTGCATTCCCACACCAGTCTGAACGTGGAGCTGGACCTTTCCACTTCTTCAAACACTGCCAGCAGAACCGATAAGCCCTTCTTCTCCTCGCTGTGCACACTGGGCACTGGACACTGAGATCATGGAGGTCAGCTCTCATCACACGAGACTGGCATCCAGGACACTGAGGAGTGAGAGACATGACTCCTCTCCTCTAAATGTATGAACCTCCTTCTCAGGTCTTGGAAGTCATAACTTATCTCCTCTTCAGATTCTTCTCTGTTTTGCAGAGCCATCCCTCCTCTGTGTGCAGTGTTAGGGCTCCTCTCTGCCTGTCCTCACTCAGTGTATCCACGCTCTCCTCTGACAGGTGACTGCCCTGTCTGCACAGGTAAAGAGGAGGGCGGTCCGTCTTCCTTAAGTCATGTGATTGTAAAGTGACAACCCTTTTTAAATGTTTTTTTAGAATCTGATGGCTGCCCAAACACTTGAATATTAAATAGAATATTAGTGGTTAAAAGATAAATAAATGAAATAAAAATAAAAATAAAAAATAAAAATGAACCATGTTTTTTTTGCTTAAATTGTTTGCACGTTTAAACACAAAAGGCTAAGTAGTAGAAGACACAAATGGAGACAAGAGAAGGCAAAGTAAAGACAAAAAGTGATGATTGTTGAATCCTAGACTAATTAAAGTTGGTGAGGGATCCTCTGAATCAGATGACAATCATTTTTGTGTTGTGTGTTTTTATAGGAGTGACTGAATTTGTTAAGAGGTGTTAAATGTTGGTACCAAATCAGGCTGAACCACAAAAACATGCTTTATATTTACACTGGAAATACAAAGAAAGTCCAAATCATTGTAAACCATGACTGAGTGTTTGATTTGCACTGAGGGAAGTTTTCTTCTTTTACCGGCTAGTTTTTTGGACGTAATACATGGAACATGTGCTTCATTATTACTGTCAAGCAGGTGGTTTTCTATTTTTAGTCTACTCCTCCTTGAAAAGAATCAAAGTCGGTAACTAAATGTGTCAGTCACTGAGGTTTGTCACAGTCAATACTGGCACTTGTAAACTAATCAGATGACAGAGCATCTTGAATTGGGTTTACCCTGTAACTACCCAAGAGTCACTGTGGTCACCTTAATTACATCAAACCACAGAATTATTCAACTTTGGATACAAGGAGTCACAATGTGTTTGTGAGAAACACTGAATGTGACGTGATTTATGTTAAAGAAGCAAGCTAGTGTAATTAGCACAAAGCAAATAATATAAATTAAATAGAATAAGGGGTCTAAGATCAAACCCCTGTGGTACACCACTAAACTGTGCCATTTCAGATGTCCATACATTTACATTTACATATTACTGCAGAGCACCTTAATATCCTCTTGTTTGAAGAACCAAGGATTTCTACAGAAGACTGAAAGTATTCCTGCTGATCAAAAAGTGTTTTGATCAGCAGGGGAAACTCCTAGTACCTGATAGTAGTTCGGCAGCATTCTCTAAAAACAAGAATAAGGATGTGGTTATAATATTCCGTCAGTGATTGGAAAAGAATCAAGTACAAAAATATTTGTGCTGCATGCTGGTGATGGGCAGGAACAAATATGTAGAATGACCTAATTCATTTAATTGTCTAATCCAAACCAAACACATTGTGGATATTATCACACAGGTTGCCTCTGCATCTGACTTTGAGACTGTGCCTTACCTTGGATTGTTGTGTGCTTTGTGTGCTGCTGTAGTTGCCAAAATAAAAATAAAAAAGTGGAACCAAAGGATGTGGCATTTTCTCAATTTTATTACAGTTTCATGCACTAATGTAATATTATACTCAGATTCATACTGGAAAAGACAAAAGCAAATAGAAAATTGCAAATTTTAGCAAAGTAGAAAGATAGTTTTGTTCTTACTGGTTTTGATCGCCTGGACCATTTGTTTTGGAGAGGAAGAAACCTCTGTGGATAAGTCGGCTCACACTAAAAACCTCCTGAACATTGAGCACTGAAGTAATCTTAACCGGGAGTAGTTTGAGTTTACTGCAATCTTCAATCCTCACCACTAGATGCCACTAAATCCAACCCGGTCTCACTCTGAAGTTGTTGAAAATCGGCGCTTGGTCAGTGACTTCCGACATCAGACACTGACATAAAAAGCCACCCATTCATGTTGGCATGATATGTGGTCGGTCGCTGATACTGGTTACCGGTGCAGGGGGAAACACAGTGGGACAACAACAAAAGTTAAGATGGCAGTTTGTTGTTGAAGGCAAAAAAAAAAGTCAATTTGTGTTGTTTTACCAATGTAGTGTGTTTATTTTGTCAGAGACTGTATGCAAACTGTACATTTCCCGCGAAAATGAAAGTGTATTTTGAAAACAGACAATGCATGTAACAGGCAGAACTTGACACAGCGTCACAGAACATCAACCAACGCACCCAGGGTACCTTGCACGTCATATAGCGACATGAAAAGTCCATGACAGTAAATATAGCATTAACAGAAACATGAAAACATATAGTGACTCACACTGAAACATAGGGCGGCGATAAAGAGGATAAAAGTCAAAAGAAATCAATTTACTGTGGTGAGAGATGTTCCAAAGTTTGATTATACTGTACATGATTGTGCTCCTTGATTATTCACATGGTTAAATACATGGTTGGTTGACATTTCTGAGCCCATGTGCAGTGCTGACATAAATCCTCCCTACTCTATTTTTTCATAAACCATACAATAGGCACTATCAGAATTAATGCACAACCACAAACAATGGCAGTAATAATAATCTTCCTCTTGATGTTGCTTGAACTCTTCCAAGTATTTTCTGTTGGTAAAGTTAGAGATACGTTATTTTCCTTAAACAAATGCTTGAACTAAAATGCATAAAAAAACAAAGAGGTTTACCTCTCGTCATCTCACCATCTTCTTTTTTTGTGTCCATTTCTCCGGACTTTTCCCCTGAGGCTTTAAAGCAGAGGAAACCCAGTATATTGGTTAAATATCTGCTAATATCACCAGACTAGACATGTTTCTTGATGCACGTTTGTGATCTTACCTCTGTACATGAGCAGATACGCAGTGCTGGAACTGTTGAACAATCGTTTTGGGGTGATTGTTCACATAGAACAACAAAAAGTTAGAGATTAATGAACATGCCCAGATAGATAACAGAACACAGCAGCTGACCGAACAATCTCACCACAAAGTCCATTCTGCACTGCAGCGGATTGGAAGATTTCAAATGTAGAGATTTGAAATCTGCAATTTCAAGGACTACTCGTTCATGACAGTTTAAGAAAAGTCCTTTAAGTGGTCCAAATAATGGAAAAATTTAACTTCTACAAGTCCACGGAAAACTGAACCAGCTCTGTCTGCTGATGGAAACTGTGTGATGCGATCAAAAGCTCTGACAGTGTTGGGATCACTGGACTCCACAGATGATTTGTTCATTTAAGTAAACCGAAATTTCATGTGACCTCAGCCTGAAATGGCAGTATGTCTTTTAATCTTCAGACAAAAGCCCTTTTAACGCAGTGATCACCCTAAAAAGTCCCTTCTTTATGCTGCTTTTTTGCATTTTTACACAAAACCAAACAACAGCAGCATCATGCCACTCCTGTGTGTGATTTCAGACAGCATGCCGGCATCGCGTCAGCAAAAGAGGTGTGATGTAACACAACAGCGTCAGCCTTAAGTGTGACATAGCATACACATCGAGCAGCGCTTCATAAACATAAATAGTCATTTCCATCTCTTCATGGCAGCTGATCTCATCCTCTGCTTAGAGATCAAGGAGCTCCCAGAACTCTTTGTTGTCCCCAGTTTGCAGACATTCGACTGCTGCTGTTCTTCGAGTTTGCCGCTAACTGCTATCAGCTGTTTTCAAAATCTCCCGGCAATGGGTCACATACACAACACGTCAAAATGTCACATTTGCGCCACCCATGTTCTCGACCTGCAGGCTGTCCCTTTTATACAGACATCATTTTAGCGTTGTTACTACCTCCAGCTTAAAGGAGAGACAACATTGTCCCCCCATTCCATGATCATACCTTTTTATAGAGATCAGCGGGGTGGCATAACAGCATGACATTTGCTGTGAGTTTCCCATAGTCCTCCTTTTTTCTTACAGCTTTGTGTGAAACTCTGTCCACACAGTCACCATTGGTCACCGTAGCATGTTTAACAGCAACTAAAAGGACCTTGTGGTGAGAGTCTGTCCACTGTGTCAGACTTGATAAAGTAGAATTAATCAAACATACTTGGAAGTCCATGGTTGCTCTCCAACCTGCACCATTCAACAAAACAAGGGTTTTTTAGACTTTATTTTTTTGTAAGTTTTGAATATATGCCATGCAAAGTAATGTGTTGAATTCTCACCTGGCTGACGTGATCGTCATTAAACTCATACCAGGTTTTGTCCTCGTTGGACAGGATGGTGGCTGTGTAATGTCCTCCTCTGAGACCCCCCATGTGATTCACCATCCCATACAGTTCGTACTTGTTGTTCTGCAATGGAAAAACATGGTCAGCTACATGAAAAGATTTTAAAACTAAACATGACATATTTAAAGTTACTTCCCCTTGCCTTTCTCTGTAACGTTCGTGGCACGTCCACACAGCGGTTCGTCTTGAAATATGACATGGTGCTGTAGTCAAAGTCAAACCTCTTGAGGAGTAGAATCAAAATCTGAGGATATGTCACCATCTCACATCCCTAAATAACACAAGAAACATTATTACGTATTGCAAACACACACATACAAAATGTACATTTCATTCCAGTATAAATTTTGTCCAGGTTACAGTCAGTGTTTGAAAACTCACACAGGTTGCGTCTGTTTTCTTTTCACATTCATTGCAGTACACCATGTTGTCTCCGCTGAATGATTTCAGCTGGAAAATCCTTTCAAAGCCATTTTCCTGTAAAAACACAAATGGTGTGATACATTCCAACTTGGATTACCAATCTCACATTATTGTAAAAACATTTCAGTCAGGAACACTTTTGCCAAAGAAAACTTTATTTCCATTTGCAGTATTATATTTGGCGGTATGGCTCTGTTCTGGGGCCCCTCTGCCTTTCCTCAGGCCTACGCAGAAAGCCCCTTCCACCCGCCTACGTGGAAAGCCATAAGGCATAGAGAGCACACCTGTCTGCCCTTCCACGTGCAAACGAGGAAAGCCTGAAGCAGAGAGACCAAAACTCCCTGCCCTTCCACTCGTCTACATGGAAAGCCATAAGGCAGAGAGAGCACACCTGTCTGCCCTTCCACGTGCAAACGAGGAAAGCCTGAAGCAGAGAGACCAAACCTCCCTGCCCTTCCATGTGCCTACATGGAAAGCCTAAAGCAGGTAGAGCAGCAGCAAAGAACCCCTGGGACCAGAACAGAGCAGCATCAATGACAAACAGAGATGACATTGATAAGTCAGACAAAGCATGCAAAAGGAGGAGCTGGGGTGGAGGTGGGTTGCAGAGCAGCTTGCAGAGGAAGCAGCAACAGTAGGCAGGCCAGAGCAGTTTAAATAGGGCGCCCTGAATTAGATTTACCAATTGGTTGCATAGAAAGGAATCATGTGATCTATCAGCTGACTCCCCTCCATCAATCAGCTGCTCCATCAGTTGATTGGGCTGTTTGAGATCAGCCGATGTAGCTGGGATGTGAGCTGAGCTTGACATTGTGTCCTGCCTAAACTAACGCTATGCTCAATTACATTATGATTTCTTTCTTTATTTATTTATTCAGTCCTTCACTGGTAGTTGGCTTCAGTCAGACATTTTGTTGCTATAGACCCTTTTACTGTTAGTTAACAGTATGACGTTTTTGTTGGATTGTACTTTACTGTTGTTTCAACATTTGGACTATTTAATTTTTGTATTCCCCCCTTTACCACTCCAACCTTATTTTAATAACTATTTACAGTAGAACAAGGGGAAGCTTACCACGCTGTAGGTTGTATCATCATGGGTATCTTTCAGTGACAGAGGAAGGGTCCAGAATGGATTCGTCTCCTCGTTGATGTTGTGGCCTTCAGAGCACTTTGTTGTGTACGCTAGCTGTCCTTCGAAAACCTTGAGATAGAATAGCACTTATAACAGAGCTCTCTGATTAGTTGGCTGGAATATTCTGTTATGGGTTTAATAAGTGCTCACCTCAGAGGCCTGTGGGCTGACCTCATGTAAAATCAGCTCAAGGCATTCAACAGCATCACGTTGTTCATGAACTGAAAACGTATAAATCAGAATCCAGTATATAACTCAACCAAAGCATCTCAGTGGATCTACAGCTGTTGAGTGACTTCCCCTCCTGTTGGTCTTTAATATTTTTTTGTTCTTCACTGCTCAACTTACCATTTTCAATGCCCAAAATCTCTGTGATCTTTTCTGTTCCACATGTTGCTTTTTTCAGTTCTTCAAAGAGGTTTCTCAGCTCTTCATCTGTGATCTGTGATTTTGGATCCAACCTTAAGGAAGAGGAGAGTTTAGTTACTGTCACCTTTAGCCTTTGCATCATTGAGTGCTGTCTAAAAAAGAAGATGGTCCAGCTTGATCTTTTGATTGCAATATATGTCATCTGAGGTCAGAACAGTCTTGTAACAAGAGCTGAACGTAAAACTTTGGACACTAGCAGCAGATATATTAATGTTCAGGTAAAAGCGTCATGGTCCTTCCTCTTTGAGATATTCAAAAACACATGACAGACTTTTGTGAATGTGGTAATCAAGTCTGGCTCAAGTTGTGATCTTTGCTTTCTCTGTTGGACGGATTATCAATAAAACAATGTCCCCTGTCAATACCTGACATAACAGTCTTCCTGTTCCTATTTTCTACAGATGAAAGTTTCAAACCTGTCATGGATCTCTGTTGTCATGAAGAGAACTTGCAGGACACTGTTGAGGTAGCATGTGGCGCCCTGATTGTACAGACCATGAGGAAGTCTCTGTGGCCGAATTACTTTAGAAGAAAGAAAAACAGTGTCATCACACCATCACCACTAACTTTTAGATCTGCAACAACTGTAAGCAGTGCAGCACACCTGGGCAGATCTATCTATCCATCTATCCATCCATGCATTTTGTTTTCTCTCCACCAAGGAGCCTGCAAAATACTTTCTACCTTTTAGTTTCTTCTCCTCTGCTGCTCCTGCTTCCACATCATCCAGGGCTCGTTTTCTGAAGCTGAACATCTTTCCTCTTTAATCTCCCCCTGAAGACAAGAAAGTCTTATTCTGTCTCACATCAGGGCAAACAGTTCAATCCCACGTCAGTCTAAACTTAAGAAAGCACCTTGTATATTTGATAAAGAAGAAAAGAAAATGTAGTGTTACCCTGTAGAGTTTTCTTCTTGCCTTTTGCAGACGAGACTGATCATGGATCACAGCTTCTGTCCCAGGTAAAAAAAAAACAAAAACGAAGTTAAACTTCCATTTGCACTTGATTCCTGTACAAACAATGTAATCAATAGGCAGGGGAGTAGCATCAAATTCTGGGCCCTATGCATAAGCAGTTCCTGTGGACCTCCTTCCATTCCTCTCTTGATCCATGTCTCTCTCATACATTTTTGAAATGTTTGTTTTACAGAATCAGTTTGATTTCTTGTCTTTCTTTTCATTTTTGGAACCCTGGTTTCCCTTTCTTAGGAGCCTGGTCTCACTTGGAAGTCGTCGAAATCTGATGCTTGGGCAGTGACTTGCAGCGTCAGAAACCAACAAAAAAAGGCATCCTTTAACCAAGCAACAAGCAAAGCTCTCGTGACATGACATCATACACAGCCCACAGGAAGTGAAGGGTAAGGGAAACACTTAGTATGCTATCTACAGAGATAGCACTGGCGGTCTGAACCGGTCAGTGGCAAAAAAAAAAGCACTTTTAATGCGCAAACTTATACGGGACGCATTTGCCCCCATATCTACCTCGCGGCTGCCAGCTGCATCCGCCTCCCTCAATACTGAACCAATTTTAAAATGAGTTGTACCTATGAATCATACGCACACATACACATGGGGAAATAGGGCCCAGGTTGAAAAATACCGAAGTTATCCTTTAAGGCAGCGAAAGTCCGACTGGGTTGGTGGATGGGTCCAACAAACACCGACTTTCACCCAGGAGAGAGGTGTTTGTGTCCTGTAAGATTCTAAAGCCAAACCCTGTTCTTTTTTCCTAAACCTAACCACATGTTTTTGTTGCACGAACACACATTAGTTGTTGAAGAAAAAAAACATCAATTTGCAGTGTTGTACCAACGTAGGAACGTATTTTGAAATAAGGCAATGTATGTCACCAACCAACACACCCAGGGTACCTTGCACGTCGTATGTGGATGTGGCAAGAAAGCAGTGTTTCCCATAGATTTTTTCCTGAATCTAACCACTTGCTTTTGTTGCCTTAACCTAACCGTGTTTTTGTTGCCTAAAACCAACTGTGTGTGTTCGTTGTTGAAGGAAAAAATGTCACTTTGTGGTGTTGTACCATTCCCATGGCATTACCGTTCAGTGTTAGCACATCAGAAATAGCATGCTTTTAGCACACTGTAAGATCTGACAAGTTGATGTTACTTTGAAAGAATCAAGGAAACTGACGGCCTGACGAGTCGAAAGATGAGGTCATGCAACAAGTTGTTAGTTTGTTCCCATCCAATGATACAATTACTTTCTAATCATTGACAGAATATTAAAACCACATCCTTGTTATGATTTATTGTGCCAAGGGAATGTTGCCCATCTATGCCCAGGTGCTCACAGCCTCTCCCACCGACCAAAATACTTTCTCTTTCACTTCTCTGTGTTACTTTTGTAGCAGCTGCTCATTGTTCAAGACTTAATTAGGGTGTTCACAGTGAACGTGGCATGCTTACAAGGTAATAAATCAGATGCTGCTCCACCATACAAATGCCAGTAATGTGACAAACATTGTTGCTCGACTCATCAGTTTAGAATGAAAGCATTCACTTGGCAAACTACAGTGTCTCAACATCATCTTCTTAAGGAGGAGTTGAAGGAAAAATCCCAGAATGACGGCATTAAGGAAGCAGTGGTTCTGTGTGTGGAGTCTAATGAATACACAGGTAAAAGAACAAAATTTCCCCCAGCCCAAACAAGTTTTCACTTATTTTGGTTTGTGTCTTCTTATGCGGTAAATTCAACACTTATTATCTTTAGGCAGAAAAATATAAAAATCAGTTTCAGTGTTGCAAATTGGTATCTGTGGCTCCAGTTTTAGTAGATTTTACCAGGTTTTTATGGCATGATTTGTGTTTCTGACAAACACATCTTAAAGTCTTAATAGGCCTGTTTCCTATCACACAGCATGCACCCTCGTCTCCTACAGGATGTCTCTTTCGTCCTCATCATCCACCTCCTTCACTGTCACATCTATCTGCATCCCTTTTCATTACATCTCTTGTTCAAACCTGAGGTCTGCACGACCTTAAAATTAAGAAGGCCTCACAACCCCTCCATAAAGCTTTGGTGACCTCTAATGGAGGTCGGGACCCAGGTTAGGAGTCAGTGGTCCAACTAATGGTGAAATGTCCATGCTGCAATGCAAAGCCACACTAAAGACATTAAAGCAAGGACACTCAACTTGTGGGCCGTGGGCTGAATCTGGCCCACAATAGGGTGCTGGGTGGCCCATCGAACGAGCATGGTCTCGCCCCAAAGTTGTCGGAATCCGGTGCTTGGGCAATTTGTAGTGTAAGAAACCAACGAAAAAAGGCATCCTTTAATATTGGCAAGATGCTTACCGGTGTATAGTTTTACGGCGGAAATGCAGCAGGACCACAAGGGAAGTTAAGGCAGCAAAAGTCCAAGTGGGGCAGGTGGGAGGGTTGATGGATGGGTCCAACACACCACAACTTTCACCCAAGAGAAAGTAGTAGTTCCCTCTTGGCAACTACGGACAGTGAATGTTGAGCGGTTGCAAACAAGCAATTCATTTATTATACATACTGATAAATATTATTAATGTTTGTTCATTAACTGGCCCCTGGCCTTCTGTCATTTTGTGAAAGTGGCTCTCAGGAAGTTGGGAATCCCTTGTTGAACCCCTGGTTTGTGGCATGCAGCCTGGTCCAGGAGGGGGCGCTATCTCGCCAATTAATTATACTCACTCCTCAGCTGTATTCAACAGGTGACACCACAGGAAACATTTAGATATTCAACAGAAAATTCAGCATCAAAAACAACTAAATGATTCTCCCAACAAGAAGTAATGCAGTAAAAACAGAAGCAAAACTGTGTCGAGTTAGTTTTTTAATTTGATTTTTAATGTTAGATTTGATTATAATCTCGTTAATGTTTCCGTGCTCGTGCCACTTTACCATACGAGTCCTTCCTGTGTTTAAAATATCATTTTTTATACATTTGTTTGTCGGTTGGATCTCTGTCTGAATTAGTTTTCCTTTAATCTCCGTGCTTTCTTTAACCTCATCAGACCCTCTACTGTCCGTGAACTAAATATTCCACAGTAACCTTAGTTGTTCTTTACACAGCTGCTGCCTGCATCATTTGGACAAGCACTGACAGTAGTGTCGCAAAGGAATCAGTCTCAGAAGTTAATATTATCACAGAAAATCTGCAACAACAAAAGATGCAAAACTTAGTAAGTCAAACACAGCGCACAAATATTAGAGAGAAATCTGGATAATACTCACAGACAGCTGCCATCACATAATGACACCAGTAAGGCTGAGTGGAGGATGTGGCTCTCGTTGTCTCAGCCTACGTCACGTTACGAGCCTCGCCAATAACTTGACGGATTATTAAGGTAGGGTTTTTTTGTTTTGAGGAAGGCGCAAGGCAGCACTGTATTTTTTTTTTCTTTTATTTTCAATAGAATCATCACTGTATCTGTGTATGACAAAAAAATACCAAAGACAATGATAATTTATGCATTTAATTTAGAATAAGCATATAATGTCGTTAGAGATGGTACTGACTATTTTGCAACAAAAAAAGACACAGAATGGATTGCCTTTTCAACAGCATAAATAGCAAATAAATAATAACAATATACTTTATTTATAAAGCACTTTTCACAGACACAAAGTGCCCTATAGGACAAATAATCTCCACCCAACACATTGTTGCAGGGCCCGCTCTCTGTACGGGGCCCCCATCTCACAGGCCCCAGTGCAACCACTGCCTGCACTGTCTATATTTATATATTTGTATAGCTGCAACTACATCCTTGATTTGATTTCCAACCATTGATATTATCAGTATTAAAAATAGCCTTGTGTCTTTCCCTGCTGACAGAGTGTAACTACAATTAGTCGCAGTTTCTCCTGCTCATCCTTTCTCTTTCAGTTCAGTGTTTCTCACGACAACACATTGTCAATACATTCGGTAATAATTCATTTCACATGAGGAGGTGACTCTTTTTTAGCAGCTACTAATTATAGAATTAATAATCAGGGTGTTCACTGTGGATCTGGCACCTGCCTGTAACACATCCTGTGACTGACACAATGAGAGCAGTCACTTGGCCCTGGTTGCAGTCGTTATTTTAAGTCCAGTGAATTAACCGGTGAAACAACAAAACTTTCCACAGTCCAAACATGTTTTCGGTACTTTTCTGTTGGAGAGACTCCATCCAGTTGGCACACAACCGACCTTCAGCGTTTAAATGTGGTTGAAATGACGTCAGTTTTTGTTTCAACATTGAAACAACATTGAAACCATGTTTAATTCTGATGGTCAACATTTGAATTTCAGAAAGATCTGAAACAATTTTGACACAACTTTGCAAATTCAACTTTGATTCATCTTTCAAAATCAAAACATAGGCTAATTCAACAGTGATTCAACCATGGTGCATGACGTTGAGTCAACAGTGGATAAACACTGGGGTGCCAGCTGGGGTCATTTTACCCATCAAACTCAATGACAGGACAGAAATAAATGAAATAATTTTTTAATCAGAACTTTACGTTTGCTGTGCATGTAGCTTTATCCATGTCTCAATCATACTGTGATGATGTCACTCATCAATCAATCATCAGCATCTGAAATGATTATACAACCTTTTTGTGTTGAATCTTTTTTTAACCAAACCACACAGGGAGCTTGATTCCATTTCTTTCTTTTTTTAGCATACTAAATTGTAAAGATAGGTCTAGATAGCCTAATTATTGTTAGAAATGTAATGTCAGAATGTATGTCATGTCTTGCGGAATTATAACATAATAATATTGGGTGACACTGAGCTCTGTTTAAAGAACTGAGGGAGGCTAAAAGTGTTTCTTTTGTTTTTGCAAAACTGGTTTCAAAAAGGCTGCCACTCAGCCAACAAGGAAATCATAAGTGTACAGGTCTCACACAATATCCAATTAAGTCTTTCTGTCTCTGCATTAAACAGCCATGGAGCATTTTGCATTATGTAAGATAAGACGCAACAAGACGCGACAAGACAAGACGAGATAGGATAACACACGTAAAATAAAAGAAGATAACATACAGTAAAATAAGATAAGACGTGACGTGACGTGACGTGACGAGACGAGACGAGACGAGACTAGACATGACGTATCAAGATAAGATAAGATAACATACGGTAAGGTAAGATAAGATAAAATAAGATAAGATAAGATAACATACAGTAAGGTAAAATAAGATAAGTTGAGAAAAGCCAAGACAAAACAAGATAAGATAAGACAAGATAAGATAAGATATAACATATAAGATTTAAGATAAGACAAAACAAGATAAGATAAGATACGGTAAGATAAGATGAGACGAGATAAGATAAGATATAAGATTTAAACAAGATAAGATAAAATAACATATGGTAAGATAAAACAAGACAAGATAAGATAAGATAAAAGATATAAGATAAGATAACATACGGTAAGATAAGACAAGACAAGATAAGATGACATAAGATATAAGATATTAGACATAACATTTAAGATAAGACGAGACAAGATAAGATAAGATAAGATATTAGATACAAGATTTAAGATAAGATAAGATAAGATAAGCGTGACTTAGATTAAAGTGTAAAACTGTTGTACAAACAAACTTCTTCTATGGTATATTTTTCTAGCATGTAGGCTGATCAGGCGCCCTTATTCTCCACTGGAGGGCATTTTAACATACATTTTTAATAGATATAGCCCAGCAAATAAAAAACACAGATGAAATCTGTAAAGAAAATACATTTTATTTGTTTGTTTGTTTGTTTTACAATCAAATGTTATTTGTTTTATAAATCATGATATACATCTGGTGTAAATGTGGCAGTGCAGAGTCTCTGTGTCTCTGTCTTCCTCAGCATCCTCATCCCATCAGGCGCCTCCGGTCACCATCAGCAGCATGTGGACGGTGGACATGTGCTTGATCTCAAACTGTGACAGCAGATGGGATTCTTCTAGAGGTTCAGTTCTGAAGACCATCCGGAAGTCATCGTCTGAGCAGAGACAAAGAGACTTGAGTCAGGGAGTATTTGCCATGACCTCTGATGGAAATCCCCAGAGAAAACAACCCTGCAAAGTTATGTCTGCTACAGGATGATAAACACATAAACCAAATTTTTTTTAATTGACCTGAAACCTATCAGGCTCGTCATTATGTATCATTACTCCTTTATAGTGAGAAAACAAATTACTTACTATTACTTAAAATAGTTCTTTTAAGTTACTTATTCCAGTTTTAACAGGATAATAGTCATTTGTATTTTTATTATATATCTATAAATGTATAAAGAAGAGAGATGTTGAACTTACGCATCTTCAGCATATGAGCAATTTTCTTCTTCAGCTGCTGAACAGTGATCTTCTCCATGTCCTCCTGCCTGTCGCACACCTCGATGATGTGCTGTTGCCCCCTGGGATCATGCACCTTCAGCTGGATCACCATTTTGCCGCTGAGCCTGTTCAGTGAGACCAGTGCGAGGACTGAGTGAGTGTGTTAGCAGGTGTGTGAGCTCAGTTATAAACGATCCAAGTCTAATTGACTGAATAGATTTTGTAAGAGGAAAAAAAGGCGTGCGTCACCTCTGGCAGCTTTAAATCACGTGACTTCGCAGAAACGAGGAGTAGGCTACCTCGCTCCGCGCAGGTGCCTGACATCATTTCACAGGTGCGCGTGAGGGAGGCAACATGGGAGGCAAAGTGTCAACCAAACGGCAGAGGAAGAAACAGAGCAGAAATGGTGTCAGTGCCTTTCAGACTCATGAAGAGGAGGGGGTTTATGACTTCTCAGACCTGACTCCCAGAGGCGCACTGCAGCTTGATGAAGATGAGTGGACTTCTTACTCTGACGACAGCAGCTGGATATGTGAAGAAGAGGAGAAGTGTTATGATCCCCAGGACTCCACACTTCAATTTGTAGACGAAGAAGATGTTTTAGATTGTAAGTAGCTAAGTTTCACATTTTCAAAGCATGCATAGATAGTTTTTTATCTACAGTCAGGTCCATAATTATTTGGACAGTGATACAGTTGTTGTCATTTTGGCTCTGTACACCACCACAATGGGTTTTAAATGAAACAATGAATACCTGCTTAAAGTGCAGACTCTCAGCTTTCATTTAAGGCTTTTTTCAAAAATGTAGTATGAACCGTGTAGGAATGACAACCATTTCTTCACACAGTCCCCCAACTCTAAGGGCTCATAAGTATTTGGACAAACTAACATAATCATCAATTAAACAGTCAGTTTTAATACTTGGTTGCAAATCCTTTACAGTCAATGACTGCCTGAAGTGTTGGACACATAGACATCATCAGATGCTGGGTTTCTTCCCTGGTGATGCTCTGCCAGCCCTTTACTGCAGCCGTCTGCACTTCCTGCTTGTGTTTTGGGTGTTTTGCCCTCAGTTTTGGCTTCAGCAAGAGAAACGCATGCTCAATCGGATTCAGGTCAGATGATATGACTTGGCCATTACAGAACATTCCACTTCTTTGCCTTAAAAATGTCTTTGGTTGCTTTTGCAGTATGCTTCAGGTCAATGTCCATCTGCACTGTGAAGCATCGTCCAATGAGTTTTGAAGCATTTGGTTGAATCTGAGCAGATAATGGTGCCCCAAACACTTCAGCTTTCATCCTGCTGCTCTTGTAAGCAAGACAAGACTTCACTAGAATAAATACAGAGGGTTTATCACAAGATGCAAACCATTGGTTAGCCTTAAAAATGGAAGGCCAGATTAGAGTTTGTCAAAAAGCATCTAAAAAGCCTGTACAGTTGTGGAACAGCATACTATGGACAGATAAAACAAAGATCGACTACCAGAATGATGGGAAGAAGAGAAGGAAGAAGGGAAGGAACTGCTCATGATCCAAAGCACACCACCTCATCAGTGAAGCATGGTGGAGGTACTGTTATGTCATGGCCATGTATGGCTGCCAGTGGAACTGGTTCTCTTGTATTTATTGATGATGTGACTGCTGACAAGAGCAGCAGGATGAAAGCTGAAGTGTTTGGGGCACCATTATCTGCTCAGATTCAACCAAATGCTTCAAAACTCATTGGACGATGCTTCACAGTGCAGATGGACATTGACCTGAAGCATATTGCAAAAGCAACCAAAGACATTTTTAAGGCAAAGAAGTGGAATGTTCTGTAATGGCCAAGTCATATCATCTGACCTGAATCCGATTGAGCATGCGTTTCTCTTGCTGAAGCCAAAACTGAGGGCAAAACACCCAAAACACAAGCAGAAAGTGCAGACGGCTGCAGTAAAGGGCTGGCAGAGCATCACCAGGGAAGAAACCCAGCATCTGGTGATGCCTATGTGTCCAACACTTCAGGCAGTCATTGACTGTAAAGGATTTGCAACCAAGTATTAAAACTGACTGTTTAATTGATGATTATGTTAGTTTGTCCAAATACTTATGAGCCCTTAGAGTTGGGGGACTGTGTGAAGAAATGGTTGTCATTCCTACACGGTTCACACTACATTTTTGAAAAAAGCCTTAAATGAAAGCCGAGAGTCTGCACTTTAAGCAGGTATTCATTGTTTCATTGAAAACCCATTGTGGTGGTGTACAGAGCCAAAATGACGACAACTGTATCATTGTCCAAATAATTATGGACCTGACTGTATAGGCCCATTGAATGTGAAGGCTTAGTTGCTGCATATTATTTTATTGGTGGCAAAAAAAGAGATAACTCTATCTTGGCTGAAACCACTGCCCCCACCCTCCCTCAGTGGCAAGACAAGTTAATGAAAATGTACTCAAGGAAAAAATAACAGGAAGACTCCCTGTATAGATAGACAGATAGATTAGATAGATTAACAAAGTCACAAGGTGCTGTACTGATTTAATTGTGAAGTTGGCCAAAACTGATTTCATTTCATTTTATTTCATTTTACTTTATTTCATTTGTTTCCCATTTCATTTTACTTTATTTCATTTTATTTTATTTTTTCCATTTCATTTCATTTTATTTCACATTACTTTATTTCATTTTATGTTATTTTATGTTATTTTTTTTCATTTCATTTTACATTATTTTATTCATTTCATTTCATTTTATTTCATTTCATTTTAGTTTTTCCATTTCATTTCATTTTATTTCACATTACTTTATTTCATTTTACGTTATTTTTATTTTAGTTTTTCATCTCATTTTACATTATTTTATTCATTTCATTTTATTTTACTTTATTTCATTTTATTTTAGTTTTTCATTTCATTTCATTTCACATTATTTTATTTCATTTTATGTTATTTTATTTTTTTATGTCATTTCATTTTATTTTACATTACTTTATTTCATTTTACTTTATTTTTACTTTATTTCATTTCATTTTATTTTACATCATTTTATTTCATTTTACTTTGTTCTATATTATTTTTTCATGTCATTTCATTTCATTTTACCTTTTTCTTTTTCTTTATTTGATTTTATTATCTTTCTTTCATTTTATTTCACTTTATTCTATTTCATTTTACTTTATTTTATGTCATTTCATTTTATAATTTGGCTATACCAATTGATTAAAGGTGGGGTTTTTTTGCGACTCTTTATGCAGATGTACATGTTGCCATGATTAATAATTTGTATGTTCGTTTCCCAATCTGTGACTATTTTTTTTCCTCACTATTTCCTGACATAATAGCAATGTATAATTCAAATTTCAATAAACATTTTGTTAAAAAAAAGTTCTTATTGATTATTGTTTACACCCTGTAACACTGCACATTTTTTCTTGTGTGTGTGTCTCATAGTTTTGTGCTATGACTTCAAGTCTCTGAGAGCAAAGATGTCCTGCGGTCATGCTGTCACTCCGATGTCTCTCACCAATTGGTGTCTCTTTTTGCTGGATGAGGTACACTAATGACATCATCACCTTCCCTTCATCATAAAACTCAAACATGTTTTAGTGACTAACTTCTCTGACAAAGTGCATAGTGGCAGCATGTGTAATAAAAGAGTAACTTTATAGTAGGTTAAAAATATAGATTAAATAGTAAAAAGACAGTATATGACTTAGCTGATAGAAGAAACACATTAAACAATCATTTCCCACTCTGAAACTTTTCTCTTTGATTTTCTTTATAATATTAAAGGGTGAGTGCAGATTTGTGTGTGGCCAGACTGGCTGTGATGCTGAGTGGCCCTTTGAGGAGGTTTGTAAAATGGCTCTTCTGACCCCTGAAGAAAGGGATTACTTTGAAAGCAAAATCTTCAGCAACGCTGCAGAGACTTTCTTGGATGTCAAAGCAGTGAGTATCTCAGTTACATTATTGAAAAACTGTTGAGAGAAATCTTATTTGCTTGTTGTGAATACAGCGTTTGAATGTAAAAACATGTCATTGTGTTTTAACGTCACTCCTCAGTGTCCTGGATGCCAGTCTCGTGTGGTGAGAGCTGACCTCCATGATCTCAGTGTCCAGTGCCCAGTGTGCACAGCGAGGAGAAGAAGGGCTTATCGGTTCTGCTGGCAGTGTTTGAAGAAGTGGAAAGGCCCAGCTCCACGTTCAGACCGCTGTGGGAATGCAGACTGCCAAGACCCACTGGAAATACTGAGAAACTGCCCAGATGTCACCTTCAAGGATGTGGAGGGGGTCACTGGCTGTCCCTCCATCCGTGCCTGTCCCACCTGTGGTCTGCTGGTGGAGCATGACAGAACTCACTGTAAAAATGTGTACTGTGTGCGGTGTAAGGTGGAGTTCTGTTTTGTGTGTCTGAAGCTCACTGAAAAGTGTTCAGATGTGGAAAACATATCTTCATTTTATGAACTTTGCCCCAGTGGTGTCGCACCAAGACAGACCTCTATACCTGTGTGGCAGAGGACATGATCCTGCAATTCTTCTTGATAATCATCATCACTTTTATCACTCAGACAGGAAGTCATGCCAGCTGTATATAAGACTTACAGACTCAGACACTCTTTTGTGGGCTACTTTGTAAGATTTGGGGCAGTGTCACATGAGAATCACTTCCTTCTGTTCACAGTTAAACATTTACACAGACAATTTCTACTGTAAACCCAAAATTGTAGTGAACATTTACAGAATTAATATTTATAGTCATATTTAAAACTATGTGTATTCTTTTTCTGTAGGAGTCATGTTTACTGTCATCTCATTGTTACAGTATGCATTCATTCTGATCTGTACAATATCTTTACTCAATTTAATTTTAATTGATTTATCGTTGTTTTGTTTTGTGATCATGTAGCCTATTTATTGTTCTGATGTAACAATATTGTTTTTTCTGTGTAATAAAGATAAATAAAAATTTACTGGTGGTTTGAATACATTTGTTCATATATCGCTTCCTGCACGAGGTCCATTATCTTAAACTGATGCTGGAAATTATAGAAAATATTATGGTAGCCTGATTTTATGTTTTAGGAACTCTCAGACAGCATTAGATCTAAAGTTAGTAACTAAGGAATTGTCTAATTTAAATGACTAAACGTTACCAAAACTCATTCTGCTTTGCTAAAAATTTGCAGTTTTCTATGTCCTAGTGTCTTTTCCAGTATGAATCTGAGTATGATATTACATTAGTACATGAAAACGGTTTGATTTTTGGATTTTGGCAACTACAGCAGCACACAACAAACCACGGTGAGAACAGTCCTAAAGTCAGATACAGTGTGGAGGCAGTATGTTTGGTTTGGAATTGACAGCAAGAGGAATCAGGTCATTCTACATATTTGTTCCTGCCCATCACCAGCATGCAGCACAATTATTTTTGTACTTGATTGTTTTCCAATCACTGACTGAATATTATAACCACATCCTTGTTCTTGTTTTTAGAGAATGTTGCCAAACTACTTTCAGGTACTTGCACTTTCCCCTGCTGATCAAGAAGTGTTTTGATCAGTAGGAAGTCATAGGAAGAACTCTAGCTTCTGTAGAAATCCTTGATTCTTCAAACAAGAGGATATTAAGGTGCTCTGCAGTAATACTGTATGTAAATGTTAATTTATGGACATCAGAAATGGCACAGTTTAGTGGTGTACCACAGGGGTCTGTTCCTAGACCCCTTATTCTGTTTCTTTTATATTGATAATTTGCTTTGTGCTAATTACACTAGCTTGATTCTTTAACATAAATCATGTCACATTCAGTGTTTCTCACGAACACATTGTGACTCCTTGTATCCAAGGTTATGAATAATTCCACAGAGGGATATGTCTCTCTGTGGTTTGATGTAATTAAGGTGACCACAGTGACTCTTGTGTAGTTACAGGGTAAACCCAATTCAAGATGCTGCTCCATCATTTTGATTAGTTTACAAGTGCCAGTGTTGACTGTGAGAAACATCTGTGACTGACGCATTTAATTACTGACTTTGAATCTTTTCAAGGAGGAGTAGACTAAAAATAGAAAACCACCTGCTTGACAGTAATGAAGCACATGTTCCATGTATTACGTCCAAATAACTAACTGGTAAAAGAAGAAAACTTCCCTCAGTGCAAATCAAACACTCATGGTCAGTCATCATCAGTCATGGTTTACCATGATTTGGAGTTTCTTTGTATTTCCAGTGTAAATATAAAGCATGTTTTTGTGGTTCAGCCTGATTTGGTACCAACATTTAACACCTCTTAACAAATTCAGTCACTCCTATAAAAACACAGAACACAAAAATGATTGTCATCTGATTCAGAGGATCCTTCACCAACTTTAATTACTGTAGGATTCAACTTTAATCAGTCTCAGCCTTTTGTGTGTCAATGTTTGCTTACATGTGCAAACAGTTTAAGCAAATAAAACATGGTTCCATTTTTTTTTTTCCAACCACAATTATTGTATTTAATACGCAAGTGTTTGGCCAGTCATCAGATTCTGGGTGAAAATTCTTAAACTCCTTTGCATTCTTGCACAGATCAATGACCTTCACCTCTCCTTTGGGGTCGTGTACATTCAGCTGAATAACCATTTGGCTGCTGCATCAGTTCAGTGAGGACTGTCGGCTGTGTGTAGGTACAGATGATTCTAATGTAGCCCCATCAATATCAGGTTTAGTATATAAAGGGTTTGCCTCGCCTTAATATCACATGACTTAAGGAAGACGAACCGCCCTCCTCTTTACCTGTGCAGACAGGGCAGTCACCTGTCAGAGGAGAGCGTGGATACACTGAGTGAAGACAGGCAGAGAGGAGCCCTAACACTGCACACAGAGGAGGGATGGCTCTGCAAAACAGAGAAGAATCTGAAGAGGAGATAAGTTATGACTTCCAAGACCTGAGAAGGAGGTTCATACATTTAGAGGAGAGGAGTCATGACTCTCAACAAAGCAGGCGTTTGCCACCTGAAGAGAAGGCTCATAACTTTGAAGAAATCAGAAGCAGATTCATGAATGGAGAGGAGGAGAGTAAAGACATCAGGAGAGGGACAACTGGAGAGAAATGTTATGACCCTTGGGACTCCACGCTGACATTTGTACAAGGAGACGATGAAATGGATTGTAAGTAGCAAAGTTTTACATTTACAAAGCTATACTGTTGGATTACTGTTGCCTACTATTGGATTTTAAGTTCCTAATTGTACCCTGTAACACTGCGCATCGTTTCTTGTTTGTGTGTCTCATAGTTTTGTGTCATGACTTCAAGTCTCTCAGAGCAAAGATGTCCTGCGGTCATGCTGTCACTCCGATGTCTCTCACCATCTGGTGTCTCTATTTGCTAAAGAGGTAGACCTATATTTATATCATAATAATGATATTTGAGTGTGTAAACCTAGCATTTTGCAACACCTGGCTGCATTTCCCTGCCCATCTACATAAGGCCTTGTTTGTATGCCACTGCCACACAGTGTCCACAAGTGGAATTACAGCAAAAAAAAAAGCACACAAGGATTGGCTCTTGAAAATAGCCATGCTGTTTTTCCCCTCGCCAAAATTTAGTCTAAACTTGCAGCATTATTTAACCCTCACCCTATGTGAAGTGAGTTGAGACAAGCGCTGTTATGTGAGGATACAAGTTCGAACTTGAAACTGACCCTTCACTAAGTCCCGCCCCTCAACACAGATAGGCCAACATAGAGTAACATTGGCCAGCTCCGGAAAGAGTGTGATAACTCTCCAGCTGTGCTCCGTAGACTCTCATGCAATTGTTTTACACTTTCAACGTCAGACTTTCGAGCTCAACCAACGTTGTGCTTGGGGCACGTGTAATAATGACACCTGTTACCTACAGAAGTTGGAAGGACATAAATGTTTCTTTCCCGTTCCAAAACCAAAATGAATTCCTGAAAAATTCAGGGTTAGCCAGCTAATGTTAGCTAGGTAGCTGACTTAGCTACTGAAGGTGTATCCTGTGGTGTAGTGGAGGGTATACGCAGGTACACAGGGTATACCCACAAAAAGCCATTGGAATATATAGGAAAGAATCACTTCCTCCTTGGTAACATACCCATCTACCAAGCACGCCACCAGTCTACTGAATTACACATGCTGCTTTTGCTTTTTTAATGATTATAACAGTGGATAAAGACCGACCCTGCTGTACAGGAACCAGTGAAGGGAAGCAGGGAAACTTTGTCGACATTCAACCAGCTGTGTGTCATCACAGTGTGTGTAGGTGAACAGTGTTTGGCCTCCCCTGGAGCTCCCCGCCCATCAGCCGGCAGAGGTCCAGGCGCTGGTGGCTTGGGGGGAGATAACACTGTTCGTCTGCACACACTGTGATATCACACAGCAGGTAGTTGAATTTCGGCAACGTTTCCCTTTGTTCTCATTTTTGCATTTTCTTCTTTTCCAGTCACCATGTGGTTCACTTTTACACTGTGATCTGTACGTTAGGCTTTGGCTTCTGATTTTAACATTTTGACCTGTTTTTGCTGCTTCTTGCTTTTCATTCCCCCAAAATTAGATTATATTTCCTCAGGGAGTACACTTAGCTACAGTGTAAGCTCGATGCTAGCTCCACCAGGCTGACGGACCATCACAAAGGGGCGGGGCTTAGTGACAGGTCAAATTGATGTGATGCAGGTTAATTGTAGTGAATTGTAAGCAAAGTTGCTCAAAGAATTTGCTCATTCTTTCACTCTTAAAAAGGTTTTCTTTGCTTTTCTTTATACTTTTTAAGGGTGAGTGCAGATTTGTGTGTGGCCAGACTGGCTGTGATGTTGAGTGGACGTATGAAGAAGTTTGTAAAATGGCTCTTCTGACCCCTGAAGAAAGGGATTACTTCGAAAAGAAAATGTTCAGCAATGCTGCTAAGAACTACTTGGATGTCAAATTCGTAAGTATCTCAATTAGGCTACACTATTTACTAACTGCTCTCAGAAAATACAAATGCAAGGATAAATTTAAAGACATCTAACTCTGTTTTTCATATTCTCTGACAGTGTCCTGGCTGCAAGTGTCGTGTGGTGAGAACTAATCTACACAATCTGAGTGTGTGCTGCACACTGTGCACAGCGGAGAAAAAAAAGATTTATCTACTCTGCTGGCAGTGTTTGAGGGAGGTGAAAATTCCAGCTGTACGTTTAGACCACTGTGAAAATGATGGCTGCATCAGTCAGCCATTAGAGATGCTGAGAAACTGTCCTGATATCATCTTTGAGTCAGTGAAGGGGGTCACTGGCTGTCCCTCCATCCGTGCCTGTCCCACCTGTGGTTTTCTGGTGGAGCATAACAAAAGACAATGTAAAACCATGGTCTGTCCCCGGTGCAAAGTGAAGTTCTGTTTTGTGTGTCTGCAGTTCACTCAAGCGTGCCTGAAGAAAAAACCATATGACCTTTGCTCCAGTGGTGTAGCACCAAGACAGACCTCTATACCTGTGTGGCAGAGGACATAACTCTGTTGATCTGAATAAAAATACACATTTTCTAATCTATTTTATTTTCATTTTTTAAAGGGTTCTTCATCACAACTGTTGCTGAGACACAAACCTAATCCCATGACAGCGTTACGTAACAGTTAGGGCCAAAGACTGTTTTTGTAGTTATAATTTGGAGCATTCACACGACATGAGACTTAATTTCTTTTTTCCACTCATCATAGTCAAATTTTAAACTATGTTTACTCTGTTTTTGTAAGTCATGTTTACTTTCACCTCAGTGTTACAGTCTGCATTTATTCTAACTGTTCATTCTCCTAATATCACGTTATTGTTTTTCCTGTCAAATCAAGATAAATTAAAATGTACTCATGGTTTGAATAAGTATTCAGATCATTTATTTGTGTTAAAGCAGCAAAACCACAGCATAAAATTACTTGGTTTAAAGAACAACCTCAATTCCATAAACGTTGGAACACTGTGTAAAATGTAAATATGAACCAAAGGCAAAAATTTGCAAATCTTTTTTTAACCTATAGTCAGTTGAATACAGTAGAAAGACAAAAATATTTAATGTTTAAACTCATAAACTTTATTGTTTTTGCAAGAAATACACTCATTCTGAAATGTCTGCAATAAATCACAAAAGTTGGGACCTATTCTGGTATCACCTCCATATGCAACACTGTGAAAAAATAGGAGCTTTAAAGTTTCGATAATCTATGTCAAACATATGGTGTGAGTGGGCAGGACTTTCGCAGCTATTTACAGCTCTGTGATTATTTCAGTAAAAAGGTAAAATGTATTAAGAAGCATAAAGATTTAATCAGCAAGCTATAGCACGGCAGTTCATGTTAATGTTCCACAGTTGGGCTCCACGGTATCTCAGTGAATACTGTCGTAAAAAATCATTAAAGCTTTCTGGTAAATCAGTGTTCATTTACTTCATTTTGAAAATAAAAGTACTTATTTGAAGAATGTTAATATCAGAAATAGTCAGTACATTACATTTCAAGAAAATAGAAGTTTCAGCACATGTTTTGGAGCAAGTTGCTATTTTAATAAAATGTTTTTGCAGCAGAAGAATTGTATGAAGGTATGTGGGGTCAATGCTTGCCCAGACAATATGACAGTAAGTAAGATATGGATATATTAGACTGTGATATAATGTTAAAAAACAAGATGAATGTAACAAAGGACAAATTTTTCAAATAGGCCTAATTCCCAGAGATTTTATGACCTTGTTGCAAACAAAACTGATGTAATCTTTCCAAGTGAGTTTCTCACTGATTAAAACTCCAAGAAATCTTTTTGATGTTTCTTTAGAAATTTCTTCACCATCAAAACATAATTTTGCAAATTGCAATTTGTAATTTATCCTCCCTGCAAATTTCATAAAATTAGACATTTTTACATTCAATGCCTGTTTGTTTGAAACCATTTTGGACATTTTTGAACCTTTGTTCAGTGCTCACATAAATCATCTGTATGCTAAGATTTCTTCAGAGTCATGACTAAAACAGGAACTATCACAATTAATGCGCCAATAATACTGACGAGAGAAATCAAAAGAGCTTTCTTATGGATGCCAGTTGGATTCCTGCAGGGTTGCGGACAGTTCTCACCTGAGTAAAGTAAAGTAAAGTAAAATAAAGTAAAGTAAGACATAAGTTATTTTCCTTAGACAAATGCTTGAACTAAAATGCATTAAAAGCAAGAAGAGAAGGCTTTGTACCCTTTCTCACCTCACCTTCCTCAACTTGGAGCCTTTGTTTCCTCCTTTCTGCTGTTGTGTGATCAACCGGGCGTTGTTGACTTGGGTACCTCGTGTTTTGTTCGGGATGGAGCAGAGCATCTTCTTCCTTTATGTCCAAGATTAAACTTTCTTTTTGAACCTGAAGACTGACTGCTTTCTTCACAGCTTTTTTCATTGGTCTTCGACTCTCTTGATTTTGTTCCAGGAACCTGTTTTCTCTCTCAGCAGCTTCCCTTTTTCTTTTTTGTTCCCTTTGTTCATCCATATCCTGTCGTCCTTTCCCCCTGTCTCTCACATTTGAGGCTTTAAAATGGAGGAAAATAAATATATTGATTACAGTAATTAGCTGGTAAATGCTTCAAGAAACTCTTGATGTTGCTCCTTTTGAGATCTTACCTCTGTACACGAGCAGATATGCAGTGCTGGAACTAATTGTTTAATCAGAAAAACAAAGTTGAGACCATTTAGTAAACATTCCCTGATGAATAGTAGAATATATCTCAAGTTTAAGACTGTATGTTTATTCTTGATCTCGGAAACAGTAGGTCCATTTAGGAGATGAACAGTGGTTTTTAATCATATAACATGATCCTCTCAACTATTTTAAGGGCTACTCCTTCATACCAGCTTAAAGAGAAATCCTGAAAGTACTCCAAAAAAAGGGAAAACTGAACCTCTACAATTTCATGAAAACTGGGCAAGCTGTCTGCTGATGAAGATTGTGAGATAGCTCTGGCACAAGTACTGAATGGATTTTGTGGTGAGATTGTTTTGTCAACTATGTCAGACTTGATTAAGTAGAATTAATCAGACATACTTGTAAGTCCTGTTTTGTGCAAAGGGTTGCTCTTCAACCTGCACCATTCAACAAAGACAAGAGGAACACTCAACAAATAGCCATTCAATATCTAATTTTTTGGAAGGTTCTGAGCAAATGCCATGCTAATAGATGTGCTGAATTAATTCTCACCTTGTTGATGTGATCGTCATTAAACTCATACCAGGTGTTGTCCTCATGGGACAGGATGGTGGCTGTATAATGTCCTCCTGCTAGACCGCCCATGTGATTCACCATCCCATACAGTCTGTACTTGTTGTTCTACAGTAAAGTACACTGTTATGTATATGAAGATTTTAAAAGCAAACAAAAGAAATTTAAAGTTACCTCCCCTTGCCTGTCTCTGTAACGTTCGTGACACGTCCACACAGCGGTGTGATTTGGAATATGACATGGTGCTGTAGTCAAAGTCAAACCTCTTGAGGAGTAGAGTCAGAATCTGAGGATATTTCACCATCTCACATCCCTAAATAACACAAGAAAATTTAAATTAAACAAACATATAAGGTCTTTATTTGATTCCAGTATAAACTTTGTTCAAGCTATAGTTCATTTTTGCAAACTCACAGTGGTCGCCTCTGTTTTCTCTTCACATTCGTTGCAGTACACCATGTTGTCTCCACTGAATGACTTAAGCTGGAAAATCATTTGAAAGCCTCTTTCCTGTAAAGCAAGCGAGAATCTCAAGTATATCGCAATCTCTCCAGAGAACCTTGAGGAAATTTCTTCAAATTGGGCAGACTTTCAGTGGAACTCATGTTAGGTTGATGACCCATATTTTGAGGGAATGCTCAGCAAATTATGTTTTCTTTTAACCAAATGAGGGAATTTTGCTGATTACGTACCTGGCAAGTTGCAAAAATGTTGATTCTGAACTTATCAGTGAAATGTTAACTAACAGCATATTTCAGCTATAGGCAATTTTGCAATGCAGTATTCATTGTTTGTTTTGTTTTTTGTTATCTTTTTTTATTAATATTGAGCCTGACCAAAGTCACATCTTTCCCCAACCTTAATCAACGTGTTTCTGTTGCCTAAACCTACGATAGGAGTCTAGACGTGAACCTGAAATTTTGGAGTCAAAGTCCTGAACTTTGTATGCCCGCCATCCTCCCCAACAATTATGTTGTAGGAGTTTTTCTAGATTTTAAAAAGGCATTTGACACCATAAACCATGACATACTACTCAAAAAACTGGAAAGATATACTACTAGAGGGCAGCAGTTTGTGAAAATGGGTCATCACAGATCATCATGCCTAGACATAACTGTTGGGGTCCCACAAGGGTCAGTATGAGGTCCTCAACTGTTTTGTACATAAATGACATACGTATGGTGTCCAGAAAATTAAAAATTTGTTTAATTTGCAGATGACATCAATGCTCTCTGTTCTGGGAATAATCTGCAGCAGCTTTTGGAGGAGGTCACGACAGAAATGAGTAAATTAAAACAATGGTTTAGCATAAATATGTTGTCTTTAAATTTGAGCAAACTAAATTCATGTTGTTTGGGAACAATTGATAGTGTTAATGTGGAAAGAGTCTATGAAGCTAAATTTCTTGGTGTGATGTTAGTTGATAAAATCTACTGGAAACCTCAGATGAGTTATGTAAGAACAAAGCTGGCAAAGAGTGAAACAAAACACATACTGGACCATAAATCACTGCACATTCTGTACTCATCACTTGTACAACCTTATTTGACTTACCGTGTGGAAGGCTGGGGCAACATTAAACATCCCTCAAAAGAGAGCAATCAGGACAATGAGGGGTACAGGGAACACACCAACACCACACAGTAAATGGTGTTTAAGATGTAACTAATGATTCAATATTATCTTATAACTGATGCTTTATCCATCAGTTTTGAGTCAGTGGACGCTGCATTGAAATACTGAAGTACAACTGTGATCTTTGGCTGCTTACCACACTGTAGGTTGATTCATCAGTATCTTTCAGTGACAGTGGAAGGATCCAGAATGGATTCATCTCTTCAATGATGCTGTGGCGTTTGGAGCACTTAGTCGTGTATGTCAGCTGTCCTTCAAAAACCTTTAGAGAGAAATATTGATTATGAAACAAGTGTCTGATCATTTGGCCGGTAAATTCTAGATTCTCTCACCTTAGAGGCCTGTGGGCTGAGTTTCTGTAAAATCATCTCCAGGCATTCAGCTGCATCACGTTGCTGACGAACTGAAAATGATGTGGAAATTTTAAGCCAGTAACATTAACGCAGCTGTTGTGTGACTTTTCCTCATGGTGCTCTTTAATGTTTTCTATAGTCACTGGCCAACTTACCATTTTTGATCGCTATAACATCCGTGATCTTTTTGGTTCCACATGTTGCTTTTTTCAGTTCTTCACAGAGGTTTCTCAGCTCTTCATCTGTGATCTGTGATTTTGGATTCAACCTTAAGGAAGAGGGGAGTTTAATGATGACCGTCTTTTTAAATATTATAATGTTACCATGTTTCCTCACCAAACAGCAGTACCTGATACACTCAGCTGTATCACTGTGTCTGGTTAATACTCGACATAATTGTCTTCCTGCTTCTATTTTCTACAGATGAAGGTTTCAAACCTGTCATGGATCTCTGGTGTCATGAAGAGAACTTGCAGGACACTGTTGAGGTAACATGTGGCGCCCTGGTTGTACAGACCATAATGACCTCCCTGTGGCTGCCTTACTTTAATGGAAAGAAAATCACAGTGTCATTACACCATCTTCATTAACATGTAGACGTGCAAACAAATCAGAGTGGTAGGAGAGCACACAGAGCCGGACCGAGCACATTCGACACCCTAAAGGTTCTCCAGTTGTGGCTTACAAGAATATCCATACACTTGGAATAATAATACAGCTTGTTGGTTAATATGTTTCAACTGTACATGACTGTTAGAAAACTAGTTCATCTCATTGTACAGTAAGTATTAGCCAGCTCACATGACTGCACGAAGATCCATGGGTAATGGTTAGCCATATCATTAATGTTGTGTACAAATGGGTTTTATGAACAGGCCAGTTTATCTACACTTACAATATGTTGGATTCATATTAATGTGTATTTTCAGACATATTACGCTTGGAAGAAAACCATGACGTCATCAAACAGAAATGTACAGTCAATTAAAGTACTCATTTTGTATGTTTCCCCCATAGAATTAAACTTATTTTGCTATATTTAGCACTCCTTAGCACTAATACTACAATCAGAATCAGAAATATTAGGGGCAAACTATAATCTGTTACAGTTGCTCCGATGTAAAGAATAGAGAATTATAAGAAGTAAGAAGAAGAGTATGAAAAAAACCTGTATAAATATAAAGTAATAAATAAAATAAAATAAAAATAAAAAGTGCATTTTGCTGCTGTGGTTAACGCTAGCACTTAAGATATAAAGATTAAAATATCAAAATAAAATATATATCGTCACTGTGCTGAGGCTGTAAGTGTGAAAATTGAACTACAATATATACATTAGAATAAACAAGAGAATTAGAGTAACGTAAATATATATATATATATATATATATATATATATATATATGTCCATTGTATGTTGAATTAATATTTATATTCAAGAGTCACTTGAATAACTGCACATAATAGTATTTTGATGAAACCAAATGCAGGTATATATTTTATCTGCACAGTGACACCTGCATCATCACCTACCTATCATCCACAAAGTGGCTTGTAATAATCTTTTGTACTTCACCTGCATCTTCTTTTCGTTTCTTCCTCTCTGCTTCTTTCACCTCATCCTGGGATCGTTTTCTGGAGCTGGCCATCTTTCCTTTTGAATCTGCCCCTGAAAGTGTTATTGCATTTTATTATTTTATATATGTAAACAATTCAATATCAGTCTTGCAAATTGTTACATGCAAATATTGCAATTCACAGCAACACTACAGGCCTCATGGCATACAGTCTGGTCCAGGAAGTGGCATTGTACTAGATCTACACGACACCACAGGAGTCATTCCGTCATTAATTAAAATGTCTGCAAACAACAGCAATATCTTTCCCAACACCAAAAACAAAGCGTTTGCAAATAATTTATTTTGTGTATTAGTTTATTTAAATTTAAATTTCAGTTTCAACAAGCTACAAACTCTTCATGCTGCCCTCCTCACACACACACACACCTGCTGCTCATCACCTGCACTTAACCTATAGCACCTGCGTTTTTCTGTTCTAATGCGCCACCCCGTGTACAAATAACGAAACTGCATCTATTTACATGTAGTCACTGTAAGTTAAACATGAATCAAAGCAAATACAAACAATGTTATCGTGGCTCCAACGATCATCTTGTAAAATTAATTGACATTAAATCCCTGAAACTTTCCCTAATATGAATTCAGATAGTTGGTTTCTATTGATACCGATCAATTTCTATAGAGTATTGAAAATGGTGATGTCGTTAAAGGAAAAATAAAGAAGATATCACCATTACTGTATGCCATTCACAAGTGGAAGAATATCCAGCACAGACTGAAGGATTTAAAAAATGTTTTCACTGACTGACACTGATAAAAGCCTATATCCCAGCCAACATTTGTATGTAGATAAGATAAGAAGCTTTAATGTCATTGTACACAAATATACAACGAAATTTCGTTTGGCAGCAATATCTTGTAGCAGCTACAATATCAATAGAGTGTAACACAGTCAAGTAACATAAAAACGTATTAAAATGTAATATGTGTAATCATGTGTGGGGCCATCCTGGTAGTAAAAGAGCCCGAAAACGGGCCCTATATGGGATTGTCCAAGGGTTCCCTAATGGCCCGTGCTCATTTTGGGCCCATACCCACCTGGTGCCCAGGTAGCCTTAGCATAACCCATGTGGGGCCCACTTGGGTTAACACATCCATTTGGGCAATTGACATTGGGCCATTAGGGAACCCTTGGACAATCCCATATAGGGCCAGTTTCTGAGCTAATCACATGGGGCCCACATACAAAAGTTGACTGGGATACTATGTAGGCTATAATTCATAAGCACTTCTCTGCCACAGTTCCAGTGGGTCTTATTCGTGAAATGCTAGTAAATCTGTAAGTGGATTTAACAAACCTTCTGTTGCTGTGCCATAAAGCAAAGGCCTGGAAGGAGGTAACAGGTGCAGCTAACTGCGTGTCCTATATGAAACTCGATGCAAGAAAACGCGTAAGTGCGCACACAGGCACACACAGCTCCTCTCAGTCACAGCTGTCTGCTGCAGAGGAGCGCATTGCTTGCATCATCGGAGAGACCTCTCTGTCAGAGGATCCTAAGTGTCCTTTTTGCAAGACATGTTTTTTTTGTTTTTAAACTTCTATGCATTCGTTTTTAAATGTGGCCCATTGCATCAACTCTCCATTAAAAGTGGTTTGCCCGACAGCAGCATTAGAGTCGAGCCATGCCACAAAGGCATGTGCCTAACGTATTAAATTGTAATTTCTAACGATGACAACTGCGCAATATCTTATTTACACAAGAACTACGAGCAGTCGGAAGCAGGTGTAGATTTTCTTAGTACCTATGAAAAGATCGGAGCCACTAACATATTGATGAGTGCCGAAATACGCGTAAATGTCTCTCTTTACGCACACATACGTTCTGCTCGTGTTTCATGATTGACAAACACTGAACTTAACAAATGTTAAGGCTTGCATTTAAGGTGTTTTGGGTGGTGTGTGGTGCACCCTTGGTACATTTCTGAGACTGTTCTGAAAATTATTATAAGAACAAATGCTTCGGCAAAACACCAGCATTGTTGTCTAACATTGCCCACAGTGACACTGACTGTTGTCCGTGTATTGGCTGTGATGACACCTCACACCGATTACAAACTACTCAGAATCACTTTAACATGATAAAATGATATTTATGCGAAGATCAGACAAAATGTGGGAATACTTACTGACAGCGGACCATCAGACAAGACATCGGTGAGTCCCAGAGGAGGATTGTTCCCTGTCAGTGTCAACCTGTCGCTCAGTGACAGCCTCCGTCGCGTCATGAGACTTGCTCACTACATTATAGGAACTGGGGCCGAGCCAGTTTATGTTTCAGGAAACTCAAGGCAGAATTGAAATGTATGCTACACAAAGCGTTTCATAATTTTGATGATTAAACTTTAGCAAAATGTTTTCACCTGGTCACAGCATTATGTTTCTACCTTGGGTCACTGTTAATTTATGTTTATGATGTTCATTTACTTGAAAAAATCATCTGGTCCTTTTTTTTTAAAACCTGAGGGGCTTTTTGAAGTCGGGAAAATGCTACGGTCAAAAATGCGGTTATTTTGTTATCATTATTTTTTGTTTTATTTATTTATATTTTTTTGTCCTAACTACGCCTATGCATGATGCATGGTTTTTCGACTCTGGCAACAGGTACAGCAGCACACATGAAGTCTTAGTCGTCCCTCTCTGAGGACATCTTTGTCACACTGGACTCGTCCTGTGAACTGTTCATCCTGAGACTCTGGGACCTTAATACCTCCATGTAGATGAAACAGGACAAAGAGTCTGAGATCAGCCAACAGTTGACAGTAGATAAAAAGGGAGACGAGGGAACTGTCAGCTTTGGTTGTGAACATGAATTCCAGTGTGATGTTGTGGTTCTCCTCAGCCTGATAGGAGGACTGTGTCACATTGACTACAGATGTCCCTGTCGAGAGGACAGAGAGAGAAAGTGAGGAGCAGACAAACTGACGATTTGGAACATCTCTCACCGCTTTAAGTTCAATTCTTAAGTGTTTGTGGATAATAAAATGAAGGTGTAAACTAACCACAGACACAGGAGGTCAGATCATCTTCTCCCTGTGAGACCAGACAGAGGTGAAGAGTCACAAACGCATGAGACCAAAGAGAGACAGTCTACAGTCTGTCTTCAGTCATCACAATACTCCTTTGAATTTGTCATCCTGATTATCACACACAACTGATGGACAATGAAACTTGATGCTCATACTAAAATGAATGCAAACTACAACCATCATTTGGATCAGATAGACCCCATCAGTCATTAACTAGGCTACCTTACCTCTTCCACTCCTCTTCTGCATTGCTAAATCGCTCAGTTGTCCAGAATCACTCGCCTTCTGCTGAGTTGTCAAATTGCTCAGTTGTCCAGAATAACTCCTCTCTTGCTGAGTTGCTAAAGTTAAACTGTTGCTGTTGCATTGTCTCTTTACTGACAGGACTGACTAACATCTTGTCTAATCCACCAGTCCTTACATACTAAATCTGTACAACACGATTCATATCATGACAACACCAACATCAACAAATTCAGACATTACCTTGGATGACTTCAGAAATGTGAAGATTTCTGTAAGAAAACAGCAATGACTTCTGATCTGATATAAATAAAAAAAATTCCACAAGGTAATCCGACATTCAAATAAACACAAGTAGTTTGTGCTCTAGATAAAGTATCAACACTCAGTGAATAATCTAAGTCCTATGATAAGCTATTATGGCAAGGCTTAACTATACAAACCAATGAGCAGTGATAACTAGCATGTCTTTGGGGTCATCAGGTGGGAACCTCCTTTCACCAGTGTTTCGTCTAGTTGGTCCCACGACACCTCCAGGAGGCTAGACAGTGATCTCTGGCGTCCCATTGACACTCCCCTACTGCCAGGTCTCACTGCTCCCCACACCAACCCAACAACCTCCTTTACCTTACTTACGCATGGCTTTCTCAGCCCAAACAGCACTGCCACCTTCAACAAACCCAGGCTCCGTACATGCGAGCTCCAGGTAGAGACCGTGCTGATACTACCTTTCCTAACACACCTTACTTACGCATGGTTTTCTCAGCCCAAACAGCACTGCCACCTTCAACCAAGCCCAGGCTCCGTACATGTGAGCTCCAGGTAGAAACAGTGCTGATACTACCTTTCCTTAGACATTCACCATACTCTATTTCACACGCTACATAGCATAACTACAATATAAGCTAAAGTTAAGGGAGATAGATAAACTCACAGGATCAGCAAACACACTCACCTTGCAGCATGGTAAGTTACAGGTGGCTGTACTCAACGTGGAGCCTGCATTAGTGTGACTGCAATCATCCAGTATGTATCATTTTAGTTGCTAAATCACTCAGTTGTCTCCTGATTAGTTGTTTAATTGCTGCACAGTAGTCTGGAAACACTCGCCTTCAGCTGAGTTGTCAAATTGCTCAGTTGTCCAGAATCACTCCTCTCTTGCTGAGTTGCTAAAGTTAAACTGTTGCTGTTGCATTGTCTCTTTACTGACAGGACCGACTAACATCTTGTCTAATCCACCAGTCCTTACATACTTAATCTGTACAACACGATTCATATCATGACAACACCAACATCAGCACATTCAGAAATTACCTTGGATGACTTCAGAAATGTGAAGATTTCTGTAAGAAAACAGCAAGGACTTCTGATCTGATATAAATAAAATTTTTTCCATAAGGTAGTCCGACAGGTTACAGGTGGCCGTACTCAACATGGAGCCTGCATTGGTGTGACTGCATATGTCTCTTCCTGGGTCACAGCAAATGAAACTGCATTGACTTCGATTCTTCTCAAGGAAAAGTAGACTAATAATAGAAAACCACCTGCTTGGCAGTAATAATGAAGCACAGCTTCCTTGTATTAAGTCCAAATAATTAACTTTCACAGAACAAAGAGGACACATATCAGGGCATTATATTTGTTTTTATATTTCAGTGTTATTTTTGACATCATAATATATAACTGGTCTCATCATGTGTCTTCATCAGGAGCCTCCAGGCAGCATCAGCAGCGTCTGGATGTTGGACATGTGCCGGACCCCGTAGGACAACAGCAGGGAGGGGTCCTCCATCATCTGGGTTTTGTACACCACCCGGATGTCACCCTCTAGGAGAAATAAAGAGACTTAACTCAGTGTTCGCTTACCACTGACGGGAGAGGAGGGGATTTGATGGCGTCACAGCAAAGTTTTGTATCAAGAAAGGTGTTAAACGTCAAATTTGTCAGTAATGATCCATTTCAGGTCCTGCACAGTCATCTTCTTCAGCTTCTCCTCAGCGTCACACAGGTCGATGATCTTCTCCTCTCCCCTGGGTCCATTTACTTTGAGCTGGATCACCATTTGGCTGCTGAGCCTGTTCAGTGAGGTGTGTTTGCTCAGGTACAGAGGATCTGGAATGAAACTAGAATGCCGATGCGAGGTTTTTATGGACGCCTAATAGGGCAACTGAAAAATCACATGACTTCAAAGACAAGTTAAACAACTCCATTCACTCCACTGTTGTTTTGGAGAAGGAGACGGGATGGGCTCAAAGCTGACAGCTGAGCAGAGAAAGAGTGAGTCTGGACAACTGAGCAATACGGCAATTCAACAGAAGACGAGTCACTCTGGACAACTAAGCAATTTAGCAACTCAATAGAAGAGAAGTGATTCTGGACCAATGGGCAACATAGCAACTGAACAGAAGACTAGTGATTCTGGCCAGCTGAGCAATTCAGCAACTGAGCAGAAGAGAAGTGATTTTGGACAAATAGGCAATGTTGCAACTGAACAGAGGAGTAGTGATTCTGGACAGCTGAGCAATTTAGCAAATGAACAAAAGAGAAGTGATACTGGACAACCAAGCAACAATGTAGCAACTCAACAGATGAGAAGTGATTCTGGACAACTGAGCAATGCAGCAACTGAGCAGAAGGGGAGTGATCCTGGACAAGCGAGCAATTTAGTGACTCAGCAGAAAATAAGTGATTCTGGACAAGTGAGCAATATAGCAACTCAACAGAAGACGACTGTTTCCAGACAACTGAGCTATAATTCAGCAACTGAGCAGAGGAGGAGTGATTCTGGACAACTGAGCAATGAGGCAACTCAGCAGGAGAGGAGTGATACTAGATAATTGAAAAGGAGTTTGTCCATTAAGAGGAGTAGAAGCTTTTCCTCAAAAATGAGAGCAGGTTTTGCATCTCGACAGAAGAGGAGTGATCCGGGACAACAAAGCAATTTAGCAACTGAACTCAAGAGCGGTGATTCTGGGCAACTGAGCAACTGTGTTGCCGCTGTGTGTTATGACGTCAACGACAACACATTTTCTTTCGTCGATGGAGATGATGATATGGACTGTAAGTAGCCAAGTTGATTTCAAATTTATTCAGCTATCTTAAAGACTATTAATAACCTCATCTATTATAGGCTGCTGTCTATGACTCATGTCTTCACATTATTAAGCTCTCAGAAGTTTAACCAGTAGTACTTGTTTTTGTGTGTCACATAGTCGAGTGCAATGACTACAAGTCTCTCAGAGCAAAGATGTCCTGTGGTCATGCTGTCACCCCGATGTCTCTCACCAACTGGTGTCGCTGGTTGTTGGACCAGGTAACGTATTGGCGAGTCAAATAGTTGGCAAAAAAACAAGATCTTGTGACCTCTCCCTGTGACTGACCATCATCACACTGATAGAACGCTGGAAAAGAAATGTGTTATTCATGTAGAGTGGCAGCTAAATGGATAGCCTTAGCTACGGTTAGCTCATTGGCCTACATTACCACTCGGCTAGTAGAAAGCACTTACTATTACTATTACTTATCATTTACTGTTGGCTAAATTAATATCGTTTGTTAAAGAGGGTTGGCAGAACTGAAAAATGGTTCATTTTGTGATAAAAGCACCAAATTTGGACAGCTGTATATCACAGATTGGCACTCAGATGACCATGACAGCAAAAATCCAACATGGCTGCCACCTTAAAACCATTTTGTCTATAACTCTTGAACCAGATGAGCTACAAATATGAACTTGGTGTCTTTTTTACGGTTTTGACTTAACGAAACACAACTGAATGCTTATTTCTATGATTGGATGCATCTGGAACTCTTATTTGCATATTTCCAAGATGGCAGCTACAAGAAATAAGTCCCCGCAACAGGACCTGCCATTGGTGCTCGAGGCCCTGTTGAAGAATCCCTCCCAGCCTCTGGAGCACTCCTCTCTGAAGGCGTTGACATCCAAGACAGCTTTGCTGTTTGCGTTGACCTCAGCTAAGACAGCGTATGAACTAATCGCCCCATCTGTGCACCCAAGTTGCTTGCTACTTCATGTTGACCGCAGTGGGGCTTCTCTCACACAAAATCCTTCCTTTGTTCTCAGGAACAGAAGGAGTTCGTTCAGGTCATGAGTTATAGAGTTAGATGCTTTTTGTCCTCCACTCCATTAGGGGGAAAGGGAGGCAAAAACGCATCTGCTCTGCCCACTTTGTGCTCTGGCATGTTGTGTTGAACCCACGCCCTCCATCAGATGCACTGAACAGTTGTTTGTGTGCTTTGGCTATCAAAGAAGAAGCCTTTGTGGGATAGAAAGAAGGTTACAACATTGTAACCCTAGTTCTACTAGCACAGGCAGAGCCCTCCACCTAGGGGTCCTGTTGTTCCTATGCCACTCGCTGAAGAGGGTATCAGATCTCGATCGCAGGAATCTGCGTCCAAATATACTGTGGGGTCCGCACCTCTTCTGGTTGGCACGTCCCGATTGGCGGGCTACGTTTATGCTTTTCTCAGTGCGCGAATGCATGCTCCTGGTTAGAGGAGTATTACCCAGTATTCATACTCCGTATGATTTGATTGTGGATAAAGTGGGCATACACTCTCACTCTGGACATGGAATCACAACATGGACAAAGCTCATCCCCTCAACTCTCAATTTGGGTGAAAAAGTGTGTGTAAATTAAATTTTTTGGTAATATGCAAATTAGAGAGGATTATAAAGTTATATTATGCTTTTAAAATAAATCATGAATCAAAGTATCCCAAAGTGTTTCTAATGCTTAAAATTATTCAACAGACACTAATTTTTCCAAAAGAGATGGCATCATGTGATGGGCTCAGGAGTTGTAATTCCACTGTTTGGCCACTACAAAAATCGGCTTCAAAGCCCAGCTCATTTCCTGGGGGCCTGTTAGCAACAACACTCAGGTGCTTGGTCTTGCTCTAGCTGACCGTGTCCGTGTCTATACAGTAGCTTAAATTCTTGTTTTTCTTTTTAATTCATTCATATTAATTCATGAAAGTTTGTCTGATTTTCTTTTCAATCCCCAAGGGTGAGTGCAGATTTGTGTGTGGCCAGACTGGCTGTGATGTTGAGTGGACATATGAAGAAGTTTGTAAAATGGCTCTGCTGACCCCTGGAGAAAGGGATTACTTTGAAAAGAAACTGTTCAGTAATGCTGTCAAGAACTACTTTGACATCAAATCAGTAAGTACCTTACTTACACTTTTTACAATCAGTTCTTGGAAACTACATTTCCTAGCTGTGCACTCATATGGGCCTTCAAAAGATGGATTTAAAAATATCTCTATCTTTGTTTTCTGAATGAACAGTGTCATGGCTGCAAGTGTTCTGTGGTGAGAACTGACCTGGATAATCTCAGGGTCTGCTGCACAGTGTGCACAGCTAACAAAAACAAAGCCTTCTCATTCTGCTGGCAGTGCCTGAATGAATGGAAACATCCATCTCCATATTCAGACCGCTGTGCGAATGAAGGTTGCATCAACAAATCACTAGAAATATTGATGACCTGCCCAGATATCACCTTCAAGAATGTGAGGGGGGTCACTGGCTGTCCCTCCATCCGTGCCTGTCCCACCTGTGGTCTGCTGGTGGAGCATGACAGAACTCACTGTAAAAATGTCACATGTCAGCAGTGTAAGGTGGAGTTCTGTTTTGTGTGTCTAAAGCTCGCTAAAGAGTGCCAGGAGCTGAGGGAATTATCATACTACATACTTTGCCCCAGTGGTGTCGCCCCAAGACAAACCTCTATACCTGTATGGCAGAGGAAATAGACTGTGAGTGCATCAGCTTCTATTGATTTAACACTGTACTTTTTTGTTTTTTGAAGCTAGCTAGTTTCTTTACAGTATCATGTATCTATAAGCCTGTTTATAAAGTCTTATGTGGTATTTATACTTCTGCATATAATTGACGCTGTACCTATGGTGTAAGCTCTGCGTCAACGTAGAGCCTACACTGTAGCCTGACGTGCACCTCCCCAGAAATTTAACTACATGTTGTGGCAACGCAGACCTCCTGTCTGTTTCTGTAAGCTGACGCCATTTCCTTCAGTGGAAACAAAGCTTTTATTTACTTTAATTTCACAAATAAGAAACAATAAATTGTGAAGACAAAAAAGCCTCCACAAAGAGGAAATCTCAGCTCGTTGCTAGGCTAATTTATACAATGTAAAATGCCATAGGCTTGTGCTAAGAACGTTAGCATGTTGTATTTGTTAGTATAAGACAGTTGTTTTGTTGGTGAACCTTGTGAGTTGCAATGTAGCTGAATTATGTACCGTTACCTTTGTTTAATGTTGCTGTTGTACCTGGTTTTATATGAGTAGAGGAAAAGTCCGCTAGCCACTAGGCTAATTTATACGATGTAAAATGCCATAGGCTTGTGCTAATAACATTAGCATGTTGTATTTGTGTATAGGTTTAGCAATGTTTTCTCATTATTGTAGTATAATTTATTGTCATCATGTCTGGGGCAGGAACCTGTCATTGGCTTTGCTATATTTTCTGTTCAATAAAAAAAAAGTCTGATTAAAATGTACCATTTGTTTGAATTAATTATTTAATTATTTCTCTTTCACATTAGTCGGAGAAAAATAAGCCACGAAAACCGCAGTTTCGTCAACACTGAGCTCAACATTCAAAGTTTTTAAAGGCAGCTGTTTGCTACAGCTCAGTGTGATGGTCCGGGGCAGAGTGGATCCTGATCCTGCAGGAGCAACATTTCCTCACAGACACCACGGCTGCAGCCAGGAGACACACAGCTGCAGTGACGCCGAGCGCTGAGGCTGCAGTGAGCTCTGCGGGAAGTCTGATGGGCGACCAGGTCTCGTTCTGGGCTGAAGTTACACTCTCACTAACCAAAAAGAAAAAAGTAATATGAGTTATAGATTAATATAAATAAATAAGGCGCTTGCTGTTAGTTGTACTTGCCTTGTTATAGAAGCAGGAAATGTAGTGAGGTCATCTGAGGGAGGAGTAACGTCAGGGTACACACATAACCTCCTGTCAGGGCAGTGGACTGAACCCTGGTATCCTTTGATCTGACGGTTAAAAACAGCAAAGAACAGATAGTGTGATGAAAGTTCAGATAAGAAGTGAGGATCTGTTTGGTGCTGTATGTAGCATTTGTTTAAAGATATAATTAGGCCCTTTTTTGACTTTGACTGACAGGACATTTGTTAGGATGAAAGGGGGAGAGGGGGCATGCAGCAAAGGGCTGTAGGTTGGAGTCGATCCCACGGCCGCTACAGCAAGGACAAAGCCTTTGTACATGGGGTGGCTGCTCTACTAGGTGAACTAATGGGCGCCCTGTACAGTATGGAGCATTTTTAAACATCAGTGTATTATTGTCACATCAGGTGTTATGTTTTGGTAACGACCTTGTTTTTAAAGCATATTGTACCCTCTCTAAATACAGTGTTGGAATGTAACTAAGTACATTTACTCAAGTACTGTACTTAAGTACAAATTGGAGGTACTTGTACTTATTGATTTATACTGTGGTAGCATAGGGTTGTGTCATGTTACCTGAATGGCGCCCCCTGCTGGACAGTTCACCCACTCAGAGCCAGACACCTGGATTTGGTACCTGTTCGGTCCAGTGCACCTGTGTCTGTAACAACGTCCCTCCACTGAGCTGTTGGACAAAAGAATCTGACTCCAGTTCTAAAAGACAGAAATCAATGTTAAAGGAAAATTCAACCTACAAATTATCAGTTGTGTATCAATTACTCTCCCCATGTTACACACTGAATTAGTAATTTTCTCAGATGCCTCCATAGTGAACGAAGAATCCAAAAACCAGGGAAAATTCTTGGTGAACTGAAGTCATAGGGGTCCATGTTTAACAATACCAAAAGTATATCAGACTGTCTGTTTATAAACTCTCACACAACTCGTTGTTATTGTGTGACTTTGGTGAATCCGAACTAACCCTTCAAAACACCAAAGTTGAACAATAACACAAACCAACTGCGCTTCCCAATAGCCCCTTTTCCACGGCAGGAACTTTTATCATTTACCTGGGCTTTTGAAAAGCTTCCCCTGAACAAAGTACCTAGTAAACGGGTAGGACTTTTTGGATTCCCCGGAATTCTTGAGGGGCGGGGCTGTTTGCTGAAGAACGCTGATTGGTGGAACACACACTTGCAGCGTTCCGCACTTCGGTGCCAGTATGGCTGCAAACTTTATTTCATTTCTACTAGCTTCACTTCTTTTGTGTTTTGATCATTTGGAAAATGGAGCAAAAGAAGTGAAGCTATGAGAAGTGGATGGACGACGAGTTCCAGGCTCTTTGGAGCGTGTTTGCCGAGGAAGAAATTCAGCAGGAATTCGACCCGAAACGACTGAGTCTATGGAAGAATAGCCGACAAGCTGTGACGACAGCCTGATTTGAATAAATTTTCCTGAACTTTGAGGTGCGGTGGAAACGCAAACCACACAGATTACCAGGAATACTTTTACCCAGGTAAATAAACTCCTAAGTTTTTGGATTCTTCGTCCACTGTTGAGGCGTGCAAAAAAAACCAAAGTGATAGACATATGGCTACTTGGTTGTTAAGTATCCCTTCAAACAATAGGAAACAGTTAGTGACAAGCATTCACACACATGCTCACACACACTCACCTGTCTGGTCAGGCTCGAGAAGAAGCAACGGCTGCCGAAACCAAAGATCTCGCCGCTCTCTTCAGCAGACTGCCTGCCATTTTCCTCTTTCCAGCATTCACTCTGAAGAACAGGGGGAGGTAAACGAGCTAAAGTGTGATGCTGCAACGGCAATAAAATGCCACAGATTGCAAGAAAACAGCATTGGCCCCATATTCCTGCTTTACACATGAAAGGATTAACACTTACTCCATTCTTGAGGGGTTTAAACACCCTACATCCCTCCAGGTATTGATCAGTCTGGCACTCCCCCTTGTGGAGATGAAGATAATGACACCCAAATCCACTGAGAGGAATAATATAATAAAACAAATATTAGTGCTGCAAATATAGTATGTCAATAAAAAGTGACCCACATTCCACCTAAAAAAACATAAGCAGTCATGTAGAAAATAAATACATAACTATAAATCTACCTGCCAGTGCAGAAAAAGGACGAGGACTTGTCCTGACAGGTTGACAGAGAACCAAACATGGCTCCTTCACCTGTTAAAAAAAACACATTTAGCCAGTTTTATCTATTTTTGTCTCTACTTCAATCTAATGACATATAATTCTGTTTGGGTTTTTTTGTAATTATGATCACGTAGATTATACATTTGTTCATGTGATTACATTTAATATCTTTATCTTTCCTCACCGTCTCCCCACACTAGACTCTGTGCCCGGCTCAGGTCGACAGTGTACCAGCCTGTGTCCTGTAACGCATTTAAGGTGACTGGGTCGATCTGGACCGTGGTCCAGTCCCCCAGCGCCGCGGCCATGATGGAGCCCTGCAGGACCCGGGACTCCCAGTGAGAGGACACTCTGCCTGGAGGAACATCCTGAGGGAAGAGTGTCAAACATGTAAGGAGAGCACACACTAAATCTACAAATAAGGTTAAAGGGAAAGTTCACCCTATAGAGAGAGCTATAAATAAATGAATACATTTGTAAATAGCATTTTTGCTAACTCTGGCTGTGTTATGTGTTTTATTAATTTGCACTGTCCTGTCTTAAATAAACTAAACTAAACTAAATTAAATCAAATTAAATTAAACATCTGTAAATAAATAAAGGTATACATAAATAATTAAGAAAAAGGTGTGAATAAATAAATACAGGTATAAATGCAAAAATATGAAGAAAAAAAAGATGTACAAATAAATAAATAAATAAATAAATAAATAAATAAATAAATACGGGTATAAATGCTAAAATATGGAAATAAAAATACATATAAATAAAAACAGGGATAAATAAATAAATGACCAAACCAATACAGGAATAAATAAATGTGTGAATAAATACAGGAATAAATGATTAAATAAATAAGGAAATAAATGTTTAAAAAAAAATCAATGTTAAAACAACAATGTGAAATTAAATTGATTAATGCATAAATAAATAAAAATTGACAATTAAACAGGTCATAAATAAATGGATATCTTAAATTTATTTCTACTTGTTGTGCGACTACATTGATTGATTTCTGTATCTGTATGTTAATGGGGTAGGTACTTCTGCATTTATTTATTTTTTATTTATGCATTTATCATATATTTCCATATTCATTTCAGTGCTTATTTAATCTTTTATTTATTTATTTCTGTATTTATTTACACATGATTACATCATCGTTGTCATCCAGATTCAGCTTGTGGTGCTCAAAGTGGCAAAAAAATACATTTAAAAAACTAAAAGCAATGTCTCTTTACAGAAATCATGACCTGGTTATTTTAGTTTGTAGTGAGCAGTTTCATGCAGGAACTATTTTCTTTCTACTGAACGACACCTGCCAAGTATCACAGCACAGAGTGGAGCAGTGCCATCTAGCTCCATTATATTGGAGAGAAGGCAGGCATCTCTACAGCTGACATCTCCAACACTCATTAACTAATTGTCAGAGAACAAATATAAACACTGGATTTTTTTTGGGTGAACTGTCTCTTTAAACTGGAGCTACTCAGTACCAGGTTCTCTAGCGGCCCCCCTAGCTCAGGGTCAGTAGATGCCAGGTGCCTCTTAAGTTCTGAGATGACAGACGGGGTGTAAATCCTCATCTGGCCGGATCCATCAGAGTGCATCACTTTGCCTCGAGGAGAACAGACAGCGCCCACTGGAAGAAAAAGACCATTCTCTGACCAATGCATATCAACTTTTATGTGTAGAAAGGCGTACTTGCTTATTTTAGACAACATATTATATAGGATTCTATTGTTGATCCTCTTAAAATCCTAATTACACACGCAATTAAACACTATTATATAAGACTGTCATACCACATCATGTTTCAAAGTTTGACACAGTGGTATCAAAATGTGTTTAAAACCTTGAGAGGAGGAGGAGCAGTCTCTCCAGGTGTGGAAGAGATCTTTAGAGAAACCAAGTGCATGAAACAGCTCGTGGATCACAGTCTGGAAAACAGAGGAACACACACAGACTTCCTGTATTCACACAGAGCCATTATTTGTTTTATTTGGTGTCATCTCGAAAACAAACAAATTTTATAACATTTTATCAAACTGCCTGTATAAAAAAAGAAGCCTAAATATTATAAATGGTACCTGAACAGTAGCCTCGTGGCTGTATGCGGCTCCTGTCAGCCTGTCCCTGCAGATGACCACCACCCCGGCTACAGGTCGTCCATGAGAGTCCGTCTGACAGTGGACAGCGTAGGCCAACACATTAGGCTGAGAGGTGAACAGGACATAGTATGAGGTAAATAACAGCAGTCAATGGCAGCATGATGACCGCAAATACTTTTGAGTGCAGATCTCAGCGCAAGAGAAGAAACATTTCATCCTGAAATAAAAAAAAAAGACAGATGCACTTTGTTTTAAAGCTTCTTAAACATTTTGTTTGTCTGTTGCTGCTTTTTTTTTTTTTTAAGAAAATGATAAGAATTTAAATTGTGAGTGTTTAAGATGTGACAAAAAAATTTTACTTAAAATGTTTGAATTTTAAGGGTCATTTAAAAAAAAAATCTTGTGGTTATAATGGATTATTTCAAAAGCTCAGAACGTTAAACACGTAAATTACTGTATCCTTACGTTATTTTATTTCCTTTATTATTTCAGCCATTTTTGCATATCTGTTTTATAGTAAACATAACTTTTTAAATTTTAAAGGTCCAGTGTGTAGGATTTAGTGGCGTCTAGCAGTGAGGTTGCAACCGACTGAAACTTCCTCCATGTGCCAGGCGTTGAGAACAACTACGTTAGCCGACGCAAAAACGCGAATGGTCCCATCTAGAGGCAGTGTTTGCTTTGTCTGTTCTGGGCTACTGGAGAAACAAAATGGCCGACTCAGTGGAAGAGGGCCCGCTCTGTATGAAGATAAAAATGGCTCATTCCAAGGTAACGAAAACATAACGATTCAGGTGATGACAAGCTAAAGAAAACACCATGTGCGGCCCCTAATTCCCGCACGTGGGACCTTTAACTGCCATATTTAATTGAAATTGAAATTTCCACCACTAACGATGCTGCCATACACACGACTGAGTCACATCATGAATTGATAAAGTTCATACAAGTTGAATCAGCCTGTGATTTCAATTTTCAATGATCGATTGTGATCGATGCTTTTGGTTTCCATTGAGCTTTTTTACGTCATTTTGCTCTCAACAAAATATAAAATGCACACCAGGAAAGATTTCCAACTTTGTTCATCAAGATCTAATGTGTGGTTTAAGTGTTTCCCTACTTTTTTGAGCAGTGTAACTACTTTGAAACACTTCTGAGACAGGTTTGAAAAGTGGGTTTTCACCTCTGCTCGGCACTTGTCAGTAGCCTGTACATGGAGGTACAGCAGGAAGTCGGTGTCCGAGACTCCAGCACCGTCAGGACGGAGCTCAGTCCTGTGAGGTGAGTCAGCCTCTGGGTAAATATCACATCCAGCCAGGTGATCATCTGGGATCTGTTCTGAACAGGGACGGCAAACAAGCAGACACAGGTACATGCTGTGTGTGTTTTTTTTCCCAGCTTACCACAGGAATACACTCCAAATCCCTCTGACTGATACTCACTGTCACATCCAGACAGGTCTCAGATCTGTAGTTGCTGTTGGCTCGACCACACCTGAAGGAAGAAAACTGACTCGAGTGAAAGGGGGAAAGGTGGGATCTATTTTAAATGTAATTTAGCAACATTTTAGTGCTGATAATATATTTAGTTTTATCGATTTATTTATGGTGATTTTCGTGTTGTAACAAAGTGAAGTTTACACATTTCACAGATAGGCTATATGTGAATTTGCTCTAACACACACACACACACACACACACACACACACACACACACACACACACACTGGATACACACCTGTTGTAGTTGGCAGAACTTGAATTCCTCCAGAGAAACTTGCAGTATTTATTTACGTCTCTGTGGAGCAACAACGGGCCTGGTGCTCTCTCCACTGTTGAAAGGTCAACAGTTCATTATAGTGTGTGTGTGTGTGTGTGTGTGTGTGTGTGTGTGTGTGGTCTGTTTGGCCACCTGACAGTAAAGACGACACCATCCTCACAGCCTCCTCCACAGCGGCCTCCAGCCTCTCTTTCTCAGCCTCTGATAGCTTGTTGCTCTCCCTTGCAATCCACGTCCGGATCCTGATTGGCTGTGGAGAAGCAGGAGTGGGCGGGGCTATCTTTCCACTAACAGGTGATGTCCTCTTGAGTCTGGGCTCGTTGTGTGGGCCGTCTGCAGCTCGGACCACCCCGGCCTGGGCCTGGATCTCGTCGTGGATGCACTTCTGCAGGGCTCCAGGCAGCTCCACCACCATCAGCATTACCACCAGCATCCCCACCCAGAGTCTCTGGGATGGAGGTGAAACCATAATTATAGCTGAGACCTATTTCAGGGTCACAGCGAGGATGGTGAGTAGCTGTTAGACATTTTGGGTGAGGAGCTTTGAAATAAAACATTTTTTTGTACCTTTTGTTTGTTCCAGTCTGTTGTAACCAAGTCTCACTCAAGGAAAAGTCTCGTCCTGAAATCTCGTGAACATCTGGTAAGTATTCGAAAGACTTTCTGTACACCAACGCAACAAATTTACCAACACTCCTCTCTCCAACTTCCACCATTTTGTTCCTGCTACGAATCACTTCTCGTGAGATTTCAGAAAGAGACGTCTTGCTCAGCGAGATTTGAACACAGAAGTGTAGTGACCTGGGGTGCACACGCACAAAACAAGGCCTGAAAGAGGCGTGCACCACTTTCCATGGAAAAGTCACAATCTATAAAAACAGACTTGATGAAAGAAACTTTGACCCATGCTAACGAACATTTTGGAGGCAGGAAACGGGCAACACAGACGGTGAGGTGGAAGTCGGACTGTAGAAATATTGTCAAATATTTTTCGGCGCACGCCATTTTTGACTTTTGTCTGTCCGTACATTTTTGGTATCGATCCACTGCATTCTTTTATAAATGAGATCTCTGGAAGGGTTTATGTGTTTTTTTGTTGTAGAATCATATCATAAGCAGAAGTCCATTTAGCATGAGTGATTGAACTTAATTTAATTTAAAATTCCAGTCTGTAGGATTTAGGGGGACATATTGGCAGACATGGAATACAATCTAATAAGTGTGTTTCCTTTTTTGTATAATCACCTGAAAATGAGAACTATCGTGTTTTCATAACCTTAGAATGAGGTATTTATAGCTATTACTCCATACCCATCGGTAGCTTTGTCACCTTCTACCTATGCCAATCCTCAATGCGTATGTGCAGTTTCACATAGATTGACCACGTCAATGAGTAGAAAAACGTGGGACAGACAGAATGACACACTGACAGTTTCCGTGATTATGTACAGCATACCATACCATGACTTAGTCATACCAAAAATTAGAAAAAAACAACAACATTGGTCCACAGGGGGAGCCACAGCGATCGGTCGCATTTTAGCCATTTTTAAGCATTTTTCTGTTGTTATAGCGCCACCCAGTTGCCAATTAGAGTTAAATTTCTCCAGTCACCTTGAGGCGTCCTGTTCTACATATCTACCAAGTTTAGTAAAAATCCATATGGCGGTTAGGCCTAGATAAGAAATTAGCTCTCTAGCGCCCCCATTTTGTTTGATGGGGTCAATAATGGAGGGGTCCCCTCAGATTATGTGTGGTCATATGCCTACAAAGTTGCGTGGTGATGGGTGAAACCCTTGAGATGTTATACACCTTTATGTGATGAGCCACGCCCTCCGCAATATTCATTGCCTTATAGAAGCTCAGTTTTAGTAAGTTTTCCAACTTTTGCCAAGAGGGAACTTTAGATATTGGTCCCTAGATTATGTTCACCCAGTTTCATGCAGATCGCTCAAACTTCCTAGGAAGACATCGATTTTAAGTGTTGTTCAAAAAATTCAAAATGGCGGAAAATCTATATAACTGGAAGTTATGGGTTCTGGAGGCAAATTTGTTCCTCATGAGGAGAGGCATCTCTGTGCAAAGTTTCATGTCTCTACGACATACGGGGCATGAGATATGCCCATTCAAAGTTTCAATCGGTTGCTATAGCGCCCCCTTTGGCCAATTGATGTAATATTGCTTCATTCGCATCCTCCCATGACCCTCTACCACTGTGCCAAATTTCACATGGATTGACCAAATCAGTGAGGAGAAAAACATGGAACAGACACACAGACAGAGTTTTCGTCATTATATAGTAAGATATAGAGAGCAGGTCCAGAGGCCTGTGCTACAAAGCAGGATTCAGAGTAAGCGATGTAACTTCAGGGTTAACTCTGGGCTTTCAGTCCTACGAAGCTGGTTCTCTTTTTAGTGGGATAAATGTCTGTGACCTCTGACCCATCACATCACTGAAGAAAAAAAGCATCCATGGATGAAAGTCCGCAGTGACAGGTAAAACAGAGTAACCGATATATTGGCAGAGGTCAGTAGAATCATTTCATTGTTTCAGGGCTGTTTCCACTGGTTTTAAAACAGATCATCTAACAAACGAAGAGATCGTTTACACACTTAGATGATTTTAGCAGGATCAAAGGTCATCATGAGCAAATTTTAGCCTGTGGGGTTTAACTTTGAATGACTCTGCTCTGAGGAATAAGGCGATAGAACGCTGGAGCAGCTGTTAAATGCAGAACAAACTTCAGCTCCAATCATCACTTTCCTGCAGCATTAATTAATTAAATCAAAATAATTCCTTATATTTACCTCAGTCCATCCATGCAGTCTGAATCTTCAGTGGCAAACAGCTTCATTTTCTCTGCATTCGCCTTCCATGCTGCTCACCACAGTGTTGATCTGAACTTCTCAAAGAGCAGTCACTGCAGAGCTCTCTCTCAGGGGTCTGTGAATTTCCATAGGAGTTTTAAATACAAAGCACAATGCAGCGACTCTGTCATCTGCTACTGAGGTGTCAGGTGTCTTTTCACGCACCCGACCCCCCAACACAACACCACCCAAACAAAAAACCACAATACCCAACACCTAAAAGTGCAAATCGTTTAATCTCAGCCACATTTTTACTTATATACAGTGAAGTTGACCCTAATAAACCATAGAATCACTTTCTCTCTTATTTACCTCATTACATTGCAAATTTAAAACGTCTGGCTACTCCACGTCGACCCTAATACATTCAACAAAGCAAAACAACTGAAGAGGAAAAAAGAAAAGTAACTCGCTGAAATAAAAACACCATAAAATGTACAATAATACAAATGGCACACCACAAGTCTGTTGTGTCAAAATGTGACAGAATGATTCCCCTCGAGGGTTGAAGATTCAAGTTGAGGGTTTTTTTTGTTTTTTTTTTTGTGAATTCGGGGCCCCTTTCGTCAGCGGGGCCGTGCACACTACACACGCACACACATCCTAAAATCAGGCACCGAAGAGATTGTCTTTTGACACATTTGCTTGTTTAGATTACATACATTCACTTGGGAAGGGTACACGAGCATGTGTGTGTGTACTCGAAATGTTGCAATCAGTGTGCACTATAACAGGGGTCCCAAAAAGTTATTGCCAGCTTGCAGAGTACATGCATTATATTCATCATGTTACAATAAAGCCGTTGATGTGTCGGTGCGTGCTATGACGTGAGAAAACGTGTGCCTCCGTGTGTTTTTGGTGTGCAGTGTGTATCTCAGGAATCATCGAGCCATCTGCGGGAAACTCCTCAAAAGGCACTTAAATAGGGGGAATTTTTTTTTTCTTAGATTATCTGTGATATAACATGAAACCGGATGCAAGTGGCAGAAGTATGTGGAGACAATCCACATCTACAAACATACTCCACTGTCAATGTAAGACTCAAAATGCAAATGCATTCACACAGTTGCAGTCATACAAACACAATATTTTCCATCTAAAAACTCATTCAATCTGACAGTAGCCTGCCTCAGTTTCTGGATAGGGAAGATTCTTCTGTGCAAAAGTTTACCTTCAATGTGCAGCCTAGCATTAATAACTGTAAGTGCACGTCCAATACTCACCTACACTCACTCTCAAACATACCTCGGCCATGCTTTTCGTCTAAAACTTTCTCAAGGAGGTCTTTGAAAAAAAAAAAAAAAAAAAAAAAAGGTAGAATACTTGATTCCAACAACTCAAAGCAATTTCAAAAGGCACCAGACTTGCACAGTGCGGGTGAGTCTCGCCGTGGCCTGTGCTCGAGTTCAAACAAACGTGGAAAGACTGGGTTTCAGTTATTATCAGTGAGTAAAGGAGATACGAGGAGAGGTGGGTGGGGGGAGTCATTCAGGTGAGCATGGGCACGTCATCCTCTGAAGTGGTGTCTTCAGACAGGGGGATAAGCAGCACGTCGTCGTCTGAGGAGGATGAGGAGGAGGAGGAGAACGAAGGGGAGGCGGAGAGGGGCATGGAGTTGGTGGAGGAGGACGAGGGCGAGGCTCTGAAGAGGGAGATGCTCAGGCCCAGCGTGTGGAAGATGGAGGCCAGGGAGGGGCTGCTCGGGGGGACGGCGACGGGAGGAGTGTGGGGAGTGACCGGGCTTGGAGCTGGGGGAGCGTACGGAGGTGGAGGCGGGGAGGCGACGGGCGGCAGTGGCAGTAGAGGAGGCGGCGCTTCCTGCTGCTGCTGCTGCTGCTGCTGCTCTGACTGAGCCAGCAAGCCAAGTTTCTGAGGCACCGGCTGGTTGACCGCCTCCACGGCTGACGAGGAGCTGGTGGGAGTGGAGTGAGCTGGTTCCTGTCCGGAGGGAGCGGCGTCTGACTGCTGCTGACCGGAGCTGGACGCTTGACTCGGCCTGGAGGGAGGTCTGGGGATCAGACCCCACCTTCTCATGCGGCGAACAGCCCGGCGGACGAATCGGGGCCTGCGTCTGCGGTGTGGGGAGTTGGCGGCATCCTGACGGAGGAGCTGGAGAATTCCCCTCAGAGAGAGAGACGAGGTCTGAAAAGGAGCAAAACAGTTTAAACACCTTCTGCAACTCTCACTCAGCATCCTAAAGTGACACTAAATTATCTCAAACACCAAACGCAGTATTCACAAGACTGCCATCTAAGTATAGGGAACGATTAGGTAGCTCAGCCAAATCCCATCAGACAGAACGGGCTTTGTTTTATACACTTAATCCCTCCGCCTCCACTACCTCAGCTGTCCTCAACACCTAATAATAAAGCACATTAGTGTGAACCTGCATGGTAACAGCACATTAGCTTTATCTTTACACTTCCTACTTCAGCCCACAGCCTGCTGGGGATTAATACTGATGTTAAAGCCGAGCTCAGACATATAAATCACATAAAACAATGTGTACTATGGATTACAGTGTGCTGAAGAGTCGAGAGAAAAAATGTGGGGTTGTCATACTCACACATGTCTTTTAAACTTAAAGCATTTAAATAACTTGTTATGCTCCTTTTTAAAACTGGGGAAGGAGTTTACCACATGCATTTTTTGCTAAAACTGTGATATTTAAAACACGTCTGCGTACGAGCAGACCTGCCTGGGCAAGCACGTGCTTTGAACTCTGCTCGTGCAAAGTGCAGATACATGTGTTATGGAAGTACTGAGCATTCGACTGGATAAATGAGACCTGGATTATACTCCACAAGTTGTGTGAGAGTTTGTAAACTGATGTTTTGATTTAGTTTTGCTTATCTTAGCAGCCCAACTTTAGTCCAGTTCATCAACTTTGGGCCTGTCCCAATACCCTCCCTTAGCCCTACCCCTAGATTTGCGTGTTCCCGCAAGGGGTAGGGGTGTTCCAATTCCTTTTTGCATGTAGGGGTAGGGGGCATAACGAGGGGTTGTGGGTATGAAACTAGCCCTTCGGAGCGAGGGATTTCAGATGCTGACTTGCTAGCGTGGGGTAAATGTCGCCATGGCTACCACTGAGCACCTAACGTTACAGTCGTCAGGTTGCTTGTTAGCTAGCTAGCTAGCTCGCACTATCTGGCGTCTGTCATCTGTCCCCTTCTGCAAAATTGTCGGATTTTTCACATTATGATAACACGCCAGCTAGTATGACTATGCTGCCTCGTAATGTTAGCTGGTTAGCCAGCTAGCTAGTTAGCAGAAGTCCCCTGTCGTCTGTCGTTCATCAAACGAAGCATGATGAATACAGCAAACGCGATCGGTAGGATGAACTCAACTGGAGACTCCATGGTAGATGCTGGTTGGAAATGTAGATGGCTCGCAGCTTCCTGTTTAAAGTAGTTACGTATGCATGAACGTAACCGACGCAGTGACGTAGTGAATGGTGTCCCAATTCCTAGGGAAAGATTTCTTGCAATGCACCATTCTGCAACGTTCTAAAAACCTGCGGTTCACACCAATGCAACCAGACGAGATGGTGTATCATCTCTATGCAACAACTCTCTGTACTTCTGTTCTGATTTGCAGCTTTTCAGACTTATTTTGTGGCTGAATATAATTTGTAGCTTCTTAAAATATGAATGAGGACAGTGATAGTGAGGCGCTGGCTATTAAAGGTGGTATTACCTTTTAAAGATGAAACATTAACAACTGGTGTCACGAAGTAATTTATCAGAAATATGTAAACAACACAAAGAATACGCCAAAAATGTTGCAAGCTGCAGTGCTCGACAGGTTGCTCTAGTCTAGACCACGTCAGCAGCTCTCAAAGTATTATCAAAACCCAGTCTCCAGTTCCTGTGGTCTCTTTTCTCTCACCTCATTGGGGTTTTCTGTGGGGAAGTCCTCCACTGGGGGGATGATGCCCTGGGCAATCAGCTGACCGTAGGAGGGAGGAGCCTGCTGCTGGATCAGCTCCGCTTCCTGGCGGCTGATTGGTGCAAACAAGCTGCCAGAAAACAGACGCATTTAGATCTGCCAGAGCACAGCCAATGTACATATGTGTTTATCTTTCAAAGCTATCAGTGTTTTTGTTATATGATAGTTTTCACTTGTACTTAGTTGAAAAGTTTAGTTTTTTGAAGAGAACACATGACATTTGTTGGAGAGGTGTTGTCTGGCAACAACTGAAGCCAGTAGTAAGGAAAACAAACCTGTGACTCACCATCTCAGATTATTGGCACTACTCTATCACTCTGAGTCAAACAATATCCCTATTGGCACTCAAAACATTTACCTGTACTCCCTGGTCCTGAGCGAGTACAGTTTACAGGTGCAGCCCATGGCGATCACCAGCAGCAGCCCACAGACCAGGCTCCCCACCGTTGCCGCGGTGATGACCTTGCGGGGCAGGATGACGGTGCAGTTGAGCTCGTCTGTTCCGTCCTTACAGTCCACCTGGCCGTCACAGCGCCAGCTCTCAAAGACACACCTGCAGACGGGAACAATGGGCCATTTGTGTGTTAGAGTGTCCAGGAATAACTCGAGAGGGAGATTCAGTTTCACATAAAGCTGCATCCTAAAGTGTTATAATAAAACCATGGTTGTAAACCAGCCTTATGGCACATAATTAGATAGTGTGATCGTGTATGATAAGATGTTATGTATTTAATGAGGTAATGTAAGAGTTGAGACGAGACGTGAATCACACAGCAGATGCAAGGCCCCGTTTCGACCTGGTATTAACATGTGTTTTGCGTGATCTGATCACAAGTGGACCACCAAGACACATCGGCATCTACACCTGGGTTTATCATCCATCTCCAGCTGACCACTTGTGTTTACATTAACGCCCCTTGCATAGTTATTACATCCACACTTTTGCTAGCTGCTCTGTAGCATGGTTGCTAGTCACGTTAGCAGTTTTGTCAGTACAACTGGAGGTATCGCCATCAGCAGAATTCAACCTGTCTCCTGCCATAGAGCAAAACAATAGATGGTCACGCAGCACTTTGTCCAACTCGAAATGAAGCCTTTCTAGATTACATATTGTTCTGTGCTGAAATGATGTCTTTAGTAGTGAAGTGTTTTGTGTTATGTATGCTCTAAATAGGTCACATGAAAGTTCCTAATTTTGCAGTTATACATTCCAAGGTTTGACAGTAACAGTAACCAGGTTGCCATCAGTGGACATGAAAAACTGAGAAAGGAGACAGCAAAATGTGCACCCCCAAAATTTAAAAATTTTGTTGCATTCGCGATATTTAAATATTGGCGTTACCATCAGAACCAGACAATACTGCACGTGCATTGGTGCATTTACTAGGGTGCACACAGCAGGCATCTGTTTTAGAGACAATGATGATACAAATGGTGCTTACCATACAACTGAAGACTTTGAAGAGAATTTAGTCTGACATCTGACAAATCTCGAGACAAAGTGAGTAACTTACACACTTTAAGATGTTGCACAGACTAGGGATCTTACAGGGTCACTATTTGCTTAATTAAAACTAGATTCCTTTTGAGATTATTTCCCATCAACATTCGAAGTACGACATATTAATTGTCGACAATATTCTTGTCAATTCAGTATCAATATAATCTATAAACTGTATTTGCTGTATTAAACTTTTGGATTTTGTCGCCTCAACTTGCTGCCAGCATCCCTGGTTAACTGCACCATTTTAGAGGCAGGAGACCGTGGAAATGTGAGGCGAACGGTTTCAAAAATTAAAGTTTCTCACTAGCTGGTGCATCAGATACACGCTGCATTAAACACCAACTCGTGTTCACTCCACAACTCCAACAGTTTCTCCTCCTTTGTTCATGTTCTTGTGCTTCCCCTGAGTCCCCTCAATGTTTACGGTCTGCCCAGTTTGCTGCTTCCTGTTTGGTGCTCTACAGAGCGTGGCCATTTTTCACTATTTGCATGCGCCAAGTCTTAACTTTCAATAATACTGAATATATTTGATCTTGTCAGAACGTCAAGACGATAAAAAGACTTACTTCAGACAGCTTGAATTGAGTCTTACGACCACTTTACACCAAACGATCAAGACCACTGGAGCACGCACCAGCTGATGTAAAACTCTCATGATTTTTTTTCCGACATTGTAAATTTGTCTGAGACAGTGAAATCGCTTAAAGAGTGATTTGGCTTGAGGCCACCATTAAGGTGTTTGACTGTGGAGTGAGAAGTTCGACTAACTATCAATGTCACAAACAAATGTGCGAATTAATTCAACTGACAAAGACCCAGACGCACCTAAACAAGGATAAAACAAAACTACAAAATTTCTTGTTTGGTTACTGTAATAAAGGTTGTAATTAATCTGACATAAAACAGTGTAGCATCTTAATTACTCTAAAAATAAACTGAATGAATGAATACAAGGCAAAAATGAAACATAAGAAATATTCTTAGGGTTTGTTTTTGGAAAATTCAACATAGATTCAGCTGCTAAAGTTTGTTACTAGTGCGGACTGTTTTTAAATCATTACACCCGTGGACATTTAACCACACGCTACACAGCTTTAAACCCACAAAATACAGAATTTAGGTGCCACCAGGGCTGGAAAATTCACTCTTTTGTCCACTTGCCACTGTGGCTTGTGGATTCCACAATCTACCAGTTACTCAATGGACTACCATTGTTTTTTTGGCTGGTGAGTGAAGCAAATCTAGCAGCCTAATTTACAAGGTAGCTGCTGATTTCCAACCCTGGCACCTACTCTTAGATGGTCACATTTCTGCACACACCCTCTGACGCACACACTTCCTTCCAACAAAGACACACCTTGATACTGATACCACAGTGAAAACACACAAACCATTTTACCTCATTTGACAAAACAACTATGTAAAACCAAACAATAGTAGCTGCACAGCCTCTAAATGAACCTTGAAGACAGACTGTTTTGTCAATTGCAGTTTCCAAGGTCAGGAATGAGCTTTGAACATCAGCTTTTAACTCGTGAGCAGCGTCTAAATGGACACTGACACTGTGAGCTTGTTTTGTCAACTGCTGTTTCCAAGGTTGAGAAGAGAACAATGGGTGTCCTCTCTGAGCCAGAGAGATAAAAAAGGATTCTAACACACACTAACCTGTCGCTGTCACAATGAAAGGTCCCTGGCTGACAGAAGGTGCAGTCTCTCTCGTCGCTGCCATCAGCACAGTACAGCTGGTAGTTGCATCTCTCCGTGACTGGGTAGCACACCGGTCTGCCAGCGAAGTGACTGGATGCCACCGCTCTCTGCCCCGCTAAACCACAAGCAAACTGACTCAGACCGCAGCCCCTGCAACCCTCCTCGTCCTTTCCAGTCTCAGGACAGTCCCATTTCCCGTCGCAGTGCTGCTCCTGGGTAAAGCATCCTCCTGCTGCTCCGCCACACCTGCCCTCCCATGGGGGGCAGTAAGTCCCGACATGGAAAGTGGCGTTAAAGCCACTGCCCTCCGAGCCAGGAAGCGTCTCATACGTCAGCGACAGCAGGCCAGTGTGAGATTCAACTTGGATTGATTTGTAATTGGAGGCGCTAGTGATCTGAAGATGAAGAAAGGGAACATAACGTTAATAAAAGAGTGATTATGTAGGTTTTAATAAATGTTTGAATGCATGATCACAGTTAAAGAAACTCACAGTTTTAATAACTTCTCCTTTGCCTTGCTCTCTGTTGTACACAGTGAGTCTATCCCCGGGTCCCAGCACCAGCTGCTGCAGGTCCAGTCTCAGTGGTCTCGAGTCCTGAGGATCCACAGTCCACACACAGTACAGCGCGGGGCCCCGGATGGCTGGAGGAGAAAAGGTCCCATAGAAGGTCTGCAGGAGCCCTCCACAGGGCCACTCAATTGGAGTGGGCGTCACAACTGGCTCCATGCGAGTCTGAGGCTGCTCTCGATCCACCTGGGCCTCCTCCTCGTCCCTCTGCTTCAGCAGCGCCCACAGATCAGACTCAGAATCTGTAACGTGTTGCCTCTCCAAGTCCCTATCATAGTTCTTCTCACTGTACGGCTCCGCTTTGGTCTCATCTGCCTGCGTGCTGCCATACTTTGGGGGTTCTGGGGTCTCCTCTTCTGCCTCACAGCCCTTTTCATCAGTGCCGAGGCCGGCACCTTCACCGAGACACTCCACCTGGCCGTTGCAGCGCCAAGAGAGAGGAAGGCAGCGGCCCCCCAGGCACTCAAAGGATGTTACTGGGCATTCACCAGAGTCTGGAGGTGTAGACACAGAAAGGAATAAAGGATATAAGAAGGGGATTAAGATCATCTTTTAATAGGAAGAACCCAAACTGGCAGCAAAAATGCGGAGCCATATTCAATTTCTTTGTACTGTTATACTTTGCACAAACTGATAAATACCTCTGGCGTAGTTCAGCAGAAAAGACGACACCGGAAACTGATGCGGGAAGAAGTGGTGCACCACTGTAATGTTCCCCCCCGGGAACTCCATTGGCTGCGGCAACTTGGAGCCACATAGGACAACCGGATCACCGCCAGCTGATGATTTTATAGACACCCATTCCTTCCTACACCGTGCTGAAAACTGGGAAAAGCTGAGAAAGGATGTAGAGTAAAATCAGCATCTTTGAGAGTAGAGTGAGACCCTTTAATATCTTGAAGGACACGATGGGCAATGCTGCAAATCAGCGGATGTTTGCATATGATTTCAGAATCACTGTGGTCAAGTTTCGGTTTGCTGGATCACCCTGTCTGATTGTTTTATCCATAGAGTTTCTTGGGCAGTTTTTGTTCATGCTGCCCACTCCCAGGCCATTCCCAACATTAGGCTATATCCTAACCACAGAATATGAGCAGGCACGTTCAGGTTCGCCATTTTGTTCTACATAGCAAAAACATTTGTCTCACTGTTATGTCTACACAGTGAAAGTCCTGTGCTTGACCCATTCAGTACACTTATGATTTTTTTTATTATAAAAGTACCACTTTAAATCTCAGGTAACATCCGAGATTGGCTCGTACTAGCCCTAACCATGACCTCTTTGCCCTATTCTAACTGCTTCCGACCTCAAGGCGTCAAAGTGATGAGTACAAGTCAATCACAGCAGGCAATGGGATCAATAATAATGGGTCATAGGGATGGGTTTTAATATTCATTCATTCATTCATTTTCCGTAACCGCTTATCCTGTTGGGGGTCACAGGGTGTATCTGGTATTTCAAATTCCCTCAGTGCCTTTACCTGAGAACAATCGGTTCTCCTTCTGCACCCTTGATGATCCAGCAGTCATAGGTGGGGCCGAAGCGGTAAGACCAGCTGTGGTAAGCAGAACTCCGGATCTCTCCCACTTTACCGTCTAAGACTTGGAGGGAATGCCCACAGCGGGCTGAGAGACAGCAAGACAGAGGAGCAACAGAAACAGGTCAACACGGTTCCTCTTTTAAAGGTTACAGTGTTGGTGTGTGGTGCTAAACCTGCGAGAGGTTGGACAAAATGTCAGCAGCCTGACTATTTCGGCTTCAACCTTAATGTGATTACACCAGTTTAGCTTCATGTAATCACACTGCAGCTGTAAATCAGTGTGTGAAGAAGCAGAGTGGCACAAAAACAAAGCAAGTTAAGCGAGCCTGATGCCCGCTGTTAGCATGACGATGACACGGTGTAGGTTAACCAGAGAGTGACATTGAAAAATCCTTCATCCAAAGTCACAACATGAGATAAAGTGCTGAGTAGTGTGTCTCTTACCGGAGCAGAGGGCTGGCTCAAATGCTGCGGAGGAAATAAGCAAAAACAGAAAGAGTCAGGCAGGTGTCTTAAATCACCATGGCGGACAGGTTGTAAATGTTGTAGGACACGAGAAGTGCAAACATGACCTTTGCTTCATAAACATTTAAAGCCAGATATACAAACAGTCAATCACACTGGTAGGTCTGCATTCACTCACCTGCTATGGTGACAACTAGGACGGCAAAGAGGTTGTAAGTGACTGTCATTGTGGTAATGCTTCTCCTCCAAAATGTTGGAAATTATGTAAAAACCGAGGACTTTAAAAGGATAAAAAAAAAATGTCAGAGAAGAGCCATTATGGGAGGTTTGATCAGGAAGACTTCATCTGTAAAGTGAAAAAAAAAATGATTAGGAGGTGTGTTAGAATTGGCTGTCAGCCATTAAACAGTCATCCATTAAGCATCATAATGTTTGGCTATAACTAGAGCTCAATTAACCAATTATTCCATTGATAGAAAATTAATCAGGCAAAAATACCAAGAATATAATGTTATAATTTAACATATTGGGGTTTGGAAATGAAGTCAGGATTTAATGAAGTCACTGTAGGTTTCTGGATACTGTAACGGGCTTTTCTCACTGTTTTCTAATGTTCTGTAGACCAATTGATTAAATGTGGATATAAACAGATTTACAGTATGTTTGCTAAAGAATATAATTGGTAGCTGCATCCCTGGTTTGGCTATTACTTTGACAACAAATAAGCCAGCCAACACATCGAAACAGTTAATTTAATATTTGTGATTAGGGCTGAAGAATTAAGTTGATTAATCAACTGTGAGAAAACCAATTGTCAGCTGTTTTGATAATAAATAATTAAAGAAAAATGCTTGTCAAATGTAATTATTTACTCGTTTCTTACTCTTCTATGATCAAAATAGTTTTTGAACCATTAGTCAGACAAAACAAGCTGTTTGAAAAAGTAAACTTAAACTGTGGACTGCCATTTTCTTTAAGATTTTCTCAAACAAACGATCAACTAATAATGAAAATAACTTTTTATCTGCAGTTGTTTATTTAATCTAAGACCTCAATGTAAGAATTATACTTTTTTTCAACTGAATAATATCAACAATACTTTGCGTGCCGATACTGTATCGATACACAGACACTAAGTGTGGTTTTTTTTTTTACATTTATATATACTTATCTAGGATACAACAGTTGACAGTTATCATACTGTGCACATTTGCTTATCCATTATATAAAAGTTGACGGTTATCATACCATGTACATTTGCTTATCTGTGATATTTAAAAAGAAAATGGATGGAAAATCTCCCCTTTATTTTATAGTCAAAGGGAGACTTTGTACACATACTTCCATTGACAAAATAGTTTCAAGTTTCAATTATAGTAATATAACGTTTGTTCAACCAAAATTAACTCTACCATTTTCATTTTTTTAAGGGTCACTCTGATTGATGATGATATAAATTCTGTAATACCATGAAACTACAATGTTTTCTGAGATGGTTATCATACTGTATAACTCATACCACTGCAACCCTATGGCCTGTATGTAATCGCAATACTCAGCACATCACAAAACCTTTAAAATCACAATAATACTGCAATGTGATATTAGTATCTTGACGATATCATATTGTGAGGTTTAACTTTTATTGTAATTCAATAAATTTCCTTGACTCCAAATCCATTTTGCAGTCTTCCTATTTTTTAATGGCGCTTATTTTCAGTCAATTTTGGTTTGTCTGCTCAAGTGCTCCCATTTGAAGCAGTTTAAAGATGTATTTATCAGATGGATAAATGTGACTGATTGAGTATCGAGTGCAGCTATTTTAATCAAGGACAACAGCTCTGGCCCTTACAAAGTGAGCACTGACATATACAGACTGACATCCATAATCAATCCATTACTTTTATATATCCGGGCAGAGAAACAATACATGAATACTGTTAGCGGGGCCTCTTGAAGTTGACATTATTTTGATCTTGAACATTGTGTCTCCTCACAAACACAACACACACACACACACACTGTGACTTCCTTCCTATAATCTTCTCAACAATGACGCCAGGAGTGTTAGCATTTCCGAGAAGAAATCCTCGCCACACAAACACTTTCAAAGCCTTTCCCAGTAAAGTTAAACTATCAGGATATCGACTACATGTCATTGAATACCTCATTTAGCTCCAAACAAATTAAGATAACGTCCTGAGATAACGATATGGGATAGTTTCGGTTTGAAGGAGAGGGAGGGAGCAGCTGCTCGCCGTCCTCAGTCACAAGAGCTTTAATAGCTAGCTACATGCTAGCTAACGGCTAATGCTAACATCCTGACTTCTGTCTTCGTTTAAACGCTTTTTTTAGACGGCGACACCACAAGGAAATGTTTCCGAGCACCTCATGGAGGACTTAAGTACCCAAATAAATCCCAACATGTAGGTCAGAAGCGGCAACAACATGTTTAAATGATTAAAAAAGGACAGGAGCCGAGTACGTTACCATGTCAGTCGGCCTTTCTTGTTGACAAGTTCTGATCCACTTCCGTGTACTTTAGCTCATGACAGAAGGGGGCGGGGCTTAGCTGTGCTTTTATTCCATTCATAAAACTTTACATTTTTATTCACATTAAAACGTTTTGCACTAAATATGAGCCTTTGCAACAACACTGTAAATGTATATATTGCTATATATATTCCTCCAGGGCGGCTAATGTGTTAAAAGAAAAAAGGAGTTAGTGTGAAATGTTTATTTCTTAACACAAGGTGTCAGTGTCGGCTCATATAGGCTAAATATATCAGTTTTAATTCACAGAAAATGTGTCTGGGACCTCCAGGGCTCCTTAAAACGACCAAAGTAACTTAGTAAATATTGTGCAATTTATTTTTAAAGTTCAGTATTGTCAATTTTTTTGCCTCTTTAATATTTCAGCATTGCCAAGAAAAGTAGGCTATTTACATCCCAGACATGTTTCAGGACATATAAAATTCCTCTGTTATACTTAAGCAGGCCAGTATTTACAAGGGATTTCAAAACTTTCCCCACCGCTGCCCTGTTTGAATATTAATGTGGTTTTTCCACCTCATTAAAAATCCCTAAGTCACATCTAGACCTCCTCGTCTCTTACTGGAAAATCCAGATATGATTGTGCAAATATTTTCCATTTCAAAAGGTTAACTGCTGAACACAAGTTGCCTCCTACTCTGCTGTTAAGTCCATTCCACGACTGGCTTCCAAAGTTGTTGTGGTGTCACAAAATCATTTTGTACGTACACATATTAAACTCGGATTTAAGGTGAGCACGGATAAACTTCTGCACATGAATGTGACAGCAGCCTTTAGGTGTCAAACTGTCCACATACATCATGCTCAGACATCCAAAGGAGGAAACAACAAGCAGAACTTGTGTCTGAGTGGAGGGGAAGCTGCAGTACTGCAGTTTAAAAATACCCTTAAAGTCACGCATTCATATTTTTTTAGTTATTTAAAAGCACAGAAATGATATCAGGCTTATAATAACTTTATTTATGCAGCACCTCTCAAAACAAAGTTACAAAGTGCTTTACAATAATAACCAGGTGTTAGGAAATAGTTTCCAAAGTGGGCCCCTCATCCACACACCCATATCACTATACATGTCATTATTGATCATAACACTTATTTATTACTTGTTTTCTTATTTTGAAAAGCAGAGGTAGCCACATATGTGTCCTGGGGCAAAAAACACCCTCCAATGAATGATTACAGAAAGGTAAAATCAAACACTGATTGAAGATATTGCTGCAAGTTATTGAATCGTAAGGGTCGAATAAAATCAAATTAAATATTGGTCAAATTGTGTGCAGAACTGAAACAATGTAAAGAGTATATGTTTGTCAACACTCAGTTTTACAGTCAGACCCAATTTATGGAATTCCAAGACTGTTTAGGGACCCCGGTATGCAAAAATATCTAAATACACCATTTTGGAAAATGACAATATTCCTTTTTCCCTTGTCAAAATTTAGCATATAACTTTGGAGCTTTATTCGCCCCCTTTCTGACATGATATATTAACATGGTTGGTACCAGTAACTATTGGTAGTCAGTAAGTAAATTCTTGCACTTGATCCCATTTAAGGGTCAACCACAGACCTTTTCATGATATAATAACAATAATCTTTATTACGGACTCAAATGGTCCACACACACATACACACAACCATTACATACATTTAAAATACATCATTTTAATAATAAAAATAATATAAAAATATATACTTTCATATAAGTAATTCATCACTGTTTGTTCAAAAAGAGGTGCAAGTTCTCATGCCAATGCTTTCGAAGCCTGGATGTGAACCGATAGCCCATCATAGGGCAGGTTAAGGCCATAATAATGCTATTTTCTGATAAATCCAGTCGACACATAAAATTAAACATTAACTTTCGTAACAGTGTCTGACACGTTGGTACATTAGAGGACACAAATAACTGGCTGGCACTGTGCCACCTAGGAACACGGAGCAACAGCCTCACGGCATCATTATATGCCACTCTAAGCCTCTGCATACTTTTCACTCTGTAAGAGGACCAGAGATGAGCTGTATACAGCGGGGTGACATAAGCCCTGAACAGAGCACATTTAACATCTGCAGAACACATAGAAAATTTCCTCAACAGCGTATTGGCCTGTGCATATATTTTACAACACTGACAACGGATGTCACTGTCATCCATAAGATCATCTGAGAAGACATGTCCAAGATATTTCAGTTCCTTCGACATGTCTAAGGATCCATCTGAAAGGTGGAAGGCAGGAAAAAACGATTTCTTGTCCTCTCTAGATCTCACAACTATGACCTTACTTTTTTTGGCGTTATGGTTAATGTCAAATTTTCTGCCATATTGTGTATAAAATAGGTCCAAAATAAAATGTGGTTATCAGTGCTCATATTTAGAATGAACGTGGTTATTGCTGGTCTTCATGGGCCCCCGTAGCAGCTGGGTCCCCGAGAGCTTCTCCCTTTCTCCTTCTTATGGGCGGCCCTGTTTGGCAGTGTTATATTGTCATATTACTGATGCACTAATGTGTAGCATTTAATCTTGGTCAAGGTAGAGCTCCTTTACTTCTCATAAAGCTGGGTAAGCTTGCTAAATATAACCCATAAAGTAACTGGAAGCTGAAACACACATTAAATTAAAGCTGCAGTAGGTAGAAAGCCTGAAAACGGTTGATTTTTGAGTCTCGTCTGAGTTAGGGTTCGTTCGTCTCCGCCCTGAGCCCCTCCTACCAGACAAGCACGCGAGTGTTTTATACTACTTGGTTCTATTTCTCCCTCTCTGGGAGCCTCGGCTCTCCCTCACCGCGCAGCAGCCCTCCCCATCCCTCCCTCACGGACCCGCACATACTCCTGAGGCTCGGCTCTCACTCTCTGCATAGAGCCCTGAGCTCCGCTCCCACGGCCGACCCTCACGCCCTCTGGCTGTGCCCAGGCCCACCTCACCCTTCCCCTCCCTCCAGGGCTCCGGGGAACCGAGTTCTGTCTTCCTTTTTTTGGGTTTAGCCGTGTAGGCAGTTGTAGCTGGAATAGCTATTTTACCTGGTGCACTGTTCGCCATTGCCGCTTGCTCTCCCCTTCTGCCGGCGGCACGGCAAAGCGCATATGCAGTACAACAGCCAATAGGAACGCAGTGGTCTGAGCTGACCTTTGATTGGTTGATGCACATCGACACGATACTGATTCTTTAGAGGCTGAACACAGAGCCATGGTGAGGTGCAGAAACCTATTGTTTGTCTCAGACCACTTGATTTACATTATGCTTAGAGGATATTATAAAATTTTTACTCAATTATACCAAAACAATGTTGCCTACTGGAGCTTTAAGTGAAAAAACAGCCATGACTCCTACTTAAAGGTCCAGTATGTAGGGTTTAGGCGGACATATTGGCAAAAATGGAATATAAAATAATAATCAGTGTATAATCACCTGAAAATAAGAATTGTGTTTTCGTTACCTTAGATGAGCTGTTTATCTACACAGGGAGCGTGCCCTTGTCTAAAGAGATCACCATGTTGCACTGACATGTTTCTACAGTAGCCTAGAATGAACAAACCAAACACTGGCTCTAGATGGGACCATTTGCATTTTAGTACTGGCCACTGTAGTTAGAAGTCCCTCTGAGATGAGCAGCATTGGAAAAACACTGATTTTTTTTCAATGTGAAACTGTTTTATTTCACTACAAAGCCAGTTCAACTTACCCAGAAATACCTTTTCGTTATCTGGCTTGACTAACCCTAACATTGGCTGTCTGAATAACCGGTACTACAAAGCTGGTTATCAGCTAGTTCAGTCAACTCTGGGTTTTCCAATCCAGCCACGCACGGGTTCATGTGAAAGAGGTGGGGGGGGTGTATTACGAGCGACATCATTAGAACCATGAATGAGTAGGCTACTTCATATTACTGAGATGAAACAGTACTGAAAGTGTCTGCAACTGCGAGACAATAACATGTCAATAATGCAGACTGTAAACGGTAATCTTTAAATTTATCATGATAAATGTGGAAATATTTTAAATACAATCCAAAAAGTTAGCGTCGGCTGAGACTTAAATTACGTGCAGGTATCACTATTTGTGACGTTAGTATGGAGTATTTTTGCTGTTTAGTTGGATGATGATAACACTACTCTGAATATGTCACATGAAACACTTTGAAGTAACACCAGACTGTTTCTGCTACAGAAGTAAAGGTTGGAAAAGTAGCGTCGTTAATGACTGATGAGGTCTAACTGACTGAAATGTGGGAGCCAATTAAAAGTGTGTGGATTATTTTCTCTGGTCCAAAGTTTTGGAGAGGAGGACACCTCTGCTGATAATTTGGCTCCCGCTTAAAATCTCCTAAACATCTGAATCTCCAGTTATCAGAGAAAAAGGCGAGCACACACCATCAGGTGTTGGGCTTGCAGCCTGTCTGCAATCTGTCAAACTGCATCAGACAAACACTGGTTTGTAACCAGCTCGTTGCAATCTGCAATCCTCACCACCAGATGGCACTAAACCCCACACACTGCTCCTTTAAACAGGATTGCAAGTTAAATATTCTGGATGCAGAACTCTTGCTTGACACGGAGCTGTTTTTTTAAATTGTGATATTTTACTTAGCATTAAAATATCTTAGTTTCCCTATTAAATACAGATATGTTGTCTTTTAACATATAAAAGAGTCAAAGTAAATCAAACCACAGAGTTAAACATCTTCTCAATGTTTCTTTACAATGATGTAGGATCCCTTTAGATTGCCATGGTCATATTTGTCTATGTATCATTAATCCACACATTAATAAACCTTGTCAACCGTGAAAAAAAATGACGTCTGCACATCTGGAGGAGGACCCAGAGGAAAATCCATCTCTCTCCCTTTCTCCCTTTCTCTCGTGACCACGTCCACACGCTGTAGACAACCCCACCAGAGGACAGGAAGCCCAAACTATGAAGCTTTAGTCAACACCAGCTGAGCATTTGTCACAGCTGTCCGATGCTTTTAGGGTTTTGCTCGGTGTTTTCAGCTCAGCTCTGACTGTAGAGGACTCGCTTTGTGCACAAAGGCTGCCCGGTGCGTTCAAGTGTTCATGCGGAGGCGAGAAAAAGTTTTCTGCCACGTTTTAAAAGCGTAACGGAGCAGCGACTTTGTTTTCGTCGCTTGCAGTCAGGACGGCGGGAGTTTTGTAGAACGTTAGTTTCTTGATCTTTTCTTTTTCCGGGGCAGTTTGCAGATACAAGAATGCTGCCCCAGCTCCTCACCCTGGCCTGTGGTCTCTGCTGCTTTGGTTTTACCTCCGTCACTGCGAATGTACTGAAAGCAGAGGTGAGTCGAATGGAAAAATCACTGTTCATTTACTTTAAACAATGAAAATGCAAGATGTTAGGAGTAAACAACTTGAATCTGTCAGTTTCCTCAACTTTCAAATGTTGTTTTTAGTTGTTTTCTAATTATAATTTTCTGCAAAACCTTATTGTATCCAGTGGCGACCCCAGGAGGTGGCCAAGGGGGCCACAGCCACCCATTGCTGGTCCCCCCACTGCCTGGCAAAAATAACTTGAAGCCGATACTATTGTCTTTAAAGGGCTATGGCGCTCATCCTTTAAGCAAGCAAAATGATAGTGGTATGTTCAGAAACTAGACAACCCCAGCAGTCTATTGGTACCAACTATGTCATGCTAGCTTCTTCGGAAAGTGGCTACATAACGCTTGAAAATTAGGCTAAATTTTGGCGAGGGAACAACTGGCATGGCCATTTTTAAAGGGGTCCCTTGAACTCTCACCTCAAGATGAGGGTTCTATGGGTACCCATGAGTCTCCTCTAAACTTTAGAAGGCCAAATAGCCCACTAGCAATGTCATTAAATGTTGCTATTCAATTGTATTTAGGTTGTGACATAGGGTGACCAAAATTCAATGTCAGGACAACAGGTAATGCCGATTGATGATGCTTATATTTTATAGGCTTAAAGTTGTGCTTTGAAGTCCCCCAAATCCAATGACTTCCATAATGTCTCATGCTAACGTCATCTTGATGTATAATAACGACATTTAGTTCGAAGGTATGGAGAACAAAACCCAGCTATGTGACATGCTAACATAGTTCGACATTCAAAATCTCATTAACTCGATTTGCATTCCAACCAAAATGTTACGTCTCTCCCGCTAAGAGTCCAACATCTTTTTGACGTCATATTGGCGTCTAGTGCTAGCTTGGTCCAGTAAATTAAAGCGGTATATTTGTCCTTCAAAGGAAAAGGTCTACCAGCCTATTTGAAGAACAACTAATTGTCACGTGTGTACATACGGCTACATAACACATTAAAGCAGTATTATTAGAAACTCAAAATGTTGTATAGTTAGATAATTAGTCATATTAACAGTGAGATAAGAAACTAAAGTATATCGGTATGCAATCCCTTTAGTCTCAACAGCATAATTGAATCCCTGAAATTCAGTTATGGCTTTTGGTTTCAATGTGCCTCCCCAAGATTTTCAGTAGCCCCATCTGGCCACCCCTATGAAAAACAAAATGTGGGGGCGCCACTCTTTGTATCACAACAGGGAAGTATAGTTGATATCTGTGGTGTCTTTCTAATGGAGGTTGTCTCTAATCTTCCAGCAGTTAGGGAGGAACTGTTTATGTTCCCATGTTTATTCTGCCTTCCCCAAACACTCCTGATGGTTATCGCTCTGCACTCAGAGCTGTCCGTCTGAGCAGAAACTGCAACAACAGATGAAACTTCATCCAGAGAAAAAATGTCATGAGTCTTAACTCTTGTGGCTTGTGAGGGAGGAGGGGGAGATCCAGCCATGCAGGGGCAGAAACCTCAGCTGAGCTGCTTTGTTCTGAGAAAAAAAAAAAGGGGGGTAGTGGTGGTACTGTACAGGGGAGGGGGTTAATGGTTTACATCTGCCTGTGTAGGTTACACAGGCAGGGAAGCTGGTCTGCATTCACGACAAGCCGGACATGAGGCGCTCCAGACTGGAGGCCTCAGGCTGTGAAACTGCGGCCTGGAGACACGAAAGTGCAGCCTTCAACTGAACAACATATTTTGTCATGAGGTCGCATGCAGCTTTGTAAATAATTGGGTATGAGCAACGTGGGCGCCTCTGGCTCTCAGCCCATGTTACATTTGCTCTAGCTCCAGCGGTCATAAGGGTGTTTGATGTGATGCTTGGTCACAACCAGTCATACCGTCAGAAAACTGCACATACAAGGTGTTTCTCTGTAGAAGACAGGATGCACCACCAACAGGCAGCTGTCACAGGAAATTGATTCACACAGCAAAAAGTCCATTAGCTGCAACCTGCCTAAAATATACAAGAGTTTGTGCTAGTTCTGGGTGGAATAGGATGCACGAAGGAGTGAAGGAGGACCTTAGTCACTGACCACAAGTTGCTGGCGTGTGAGTCAAGCCAGACATGGTGGATAACTCAGAGAGCCAGACAGTTTATACGACGCCACAGACGGCTGCCCTCCTGTGGCGGACACACCGACACAGTGATGAATGTCTGTAAACAAAATGAGAAAACATTACAGCTGTGTATTATACTGGTAAAACATATTACTTGGGTGCTAAAATGATAATAAGCCACAGTGTAGGATTTAATGTGACACACGGTGCTGTGATGCTGTCAGACACAGTCAGGCCTGATGCAGAAAGAGGATAAGAGTTGATTATGGGGTCAGGATGACATCACCTGAGAGCTGCACATGAACCCTGTGATCAAAAGATAGACGTGTCTGTGTTTGGAGAAAGATAGGAGAAACAAAGACAAAACAAGCAAGTGACACAAATGTTTAATTAAAGCTGATGGAGCAACTTTGAGGGGGGTTTGAGAAAGAAGAGCTCAGACAGAGAAAAAGTTTACAGGAATGTTGTGGTTCATGAGTGTTGCTCAACATCTGAACATCCCTCACTGACTTCACTCCGACAAAGTAAACCCACTTAATCCACGCGGAGTGAAAAGAGAAGCTCCACCAATAGAAAAATAAGACTTCCCCTTTTCTCTGAAAATGACTTCTGCTGAAGTCGAGTACCTTCGCGGCCTCCCGGCATCTGTTTTCATTCACCGCTTTTGCCTTGTCTAACCTTTTTTGACTTGAATAAAAAGCTTAGCGAGCACAGGAAGCGGGCAGCAAAGAAAACAACAGGGTCTAAAGCAGGATCTCTCCATATCTGGCGAAAAAAAATCCGGAGATTTCCCCTCACCATCTGGAGACACATGTCTCGTGATCCCAGCAGAGGGTTGCAGATCCGGTCAAAACACATCTGGGTTCAGTTCTCTTTATCTCGGGTGGAGTGGCTGTTGATGTAGCATCAAAAGAAAAAGGGGCCTCGCTCCAGATCTGGTGCACGCCGCTCTGACAGGCAGCAGGTTTGTCACTTAAGAAATGTCAAAATAATCAGCTGGAATCTGCCTTAATGAGAAACTGATGGACTTCAAGGGAGGAAGGGAGCTTATCTTTGCTCTACACCCATGACAATGGCCCACCTTGTTAACACAAAGGACATCAGAGAGGGAGAGTTTCCAACATCATGTCAAAGATGCAGGTTTTGAAGATAATGCATCACTATTTTTAGTCTCAGGTGCTCAGCTGGTTGGTTTTTACTTAATTTGAAGGCCAGATGTGCTGAACCAAATTCAGCTTAAAGACCTGACAACCACCTGCCAAAAGTAACTAAGTACATTTACTGAAGTACGATCGTAATTAGGGTTTTTTGTTTGTTTTTTTTTACATCATTTTAACGTCAACTCGATCTGCCCTGAGAGGAAATGTCTTACAGCCAGGTGAAAAACACAGAGCTACCTACAGAGACGTAGGCAAACGGACTCAAGAATGACAAACATGACAAAATACATGAATACACTTTACTGTCAACAGGAAACCTAAAGTAAGCCTATGTCATCACCAAAACCCCCAGTCGTTAAAAGGGCAACTAATCATCAGTAGAGTCATCATCAGCATTTAACAGTTTTCGGCCTGGCCTTTCCAAATCTATCACTGTCTGGAGGGTAGGTGCTCAAATTTTCCATGCAGAGGATAAAACAACACTAAAAAATCCTGAGCATAAAAAAATGCTCTCTCATGGAAGATATAAGACAGATAAGATATTTCAAAACCATTGTTAATAGTTATATACACAATAATTATTGTAAGTAAATTAACATGATCACCTTCATAACGAATGTAAATAGCTGACAAAAACTATGCAAACTCAAGGTCTACTTCCTGGCTTTTTCTGGAGCCTTTTCTCGCATCTCATGGTCTACATCAGCCAATGGAGTTTGCTCAGTTGTCATGGAAACTGTTTTCACTGCATGAAATGGTTTGTAGCCTTATATTCATAACTGTTTTTCACTAGATTGCAGTTGCAGTTGTTGTGCTTTCGTTACCTTAGAATGAGCCGTTTATATCTACATGCAGAGCGGGTCCTCTTCTACGGAGTCCACCATGTTGTTTCTACAGCAGCTCAGAAGGGACAAATCAAACACTGGCTCTTGATAAGGCTGTTCATGTTTTCACGTTGGCGACTGTAGTGACGCTTGGTACACGGTCGACGTTTCAGTTCTGCAACCTCACCGCTACATGCTACTAAATCCTACACTGTGGAGTTTTAAGGACATTTTAACTAAGAATTCTTACATTTTTACTTAAGTAAGGTTTTTAAACCAGGACGCATTATTTTCACAGTATGGTATTAGTACTTTTACTTGAGTAAAGACTCTGAATACTTCTTCCACCACCCCCTGAGAGTATTTAAAGTAGTTGTTGCTTGTTATGCACAATTATTGTTGTTGGACCTGGTAGCCAATCAATAAATTTACATGATGACCTTATAAGGCTGCGCAATTAATCGTCTGGTGATCGTGAAACAATCTTTTTAAATAAACTCTCTGATAACCTCAGAATTTCTCGATGCTTTTGGTTTGATATTAGGGCCCGTTGCAGTTGACCACCAAAGTGTGGTGCAATTCTGTGCACTGGAAGTGGGTTAAATGATAGCTTTTAAGTGGGGTTCCGCGCTATGCCCTTAGAGTTAGCTGTTTGAGCCATTCGGCTAGTATGCGCTGAAGCTGTCTAAGCTCTACATCCGTTTTGCATGATTTTCCCAAGGCACGTTTCAACTCGGGATCATCCAGGAATACACCCCAGATCAATTTTACCCCGGATTGGTCCTTTAAGCAATGTTAGCGCGCCACATAGTGCCACAACTAGGCCTGTGTATTTTTTTTTAAATACATCATCAACGAATAAGCATCCAGCCTCATTCACTGTTAAATAAATAATAAATACAGCATGTTTTCAAAGTCAAAACATAATCGTTTGCGTAATCATGATTTCAATTTTGACCAAAATAATCGTGATTATGAATTTTTCCATAATCAAGCAGCCTTATTGCCTTCATACAAAATTCAAATAGCTGACAAAAACAATGTCAACTCAAGGTCTACTTACTAGCCTTTTTTAAAATTTGCATCTCTCATAAATAAATGGCCCATTTGCAGACGTTTGTGTTTGATGTGTTTGTATATTTTGCTGCTAATAATGTTCTTTAAGCATTTTTTTCACTGCGATATTGCTACTTACTTAATTAAAGGATCTAAACACTTAAATACTTCTTCCCCCACTGCTAAAAGATCTTACCTTATTAGAAAGTGGTGCTCATCATCTTAATGTTGTACCTGTTCTGAGTGGAGCTATTTGGTATGCAAGCTGTCAAATGCATTTCAGGACAAGTACAACATTTGCAAGATAAGATGGAAATACTAAGGGAAGGAAAAAATACCTCAAATTTTTGCTTAATTGCAGTACTTTAGTAAACATACTTATACATTCCACCAGTAGTTGTCTATATGGACCTACTGGCATACAAGCAGTGTCCTATGTTGCAGTAAACCTTGATCTATATGTGTTTATCTACCACCATATAAAATGAATTAGCATACCAGTTGCTGCTGGCCTGCATCAGTTAAGTGGGTTTTCATTAAGACAGTATAAAACGATCCAGTGATTTTTATTTGACCCGTTTGACCCAGCAGAAATGTAAATGCAGAAATAATATCGCACAGCGCTGATGTGAGTGCTAACTGGGTCAGAGACGCCAAGAAATGAAGGCAATGTGAGATTCAGGCACTCATGAGCAGAATTCTCAGTTTTTTCCGTTGGCACCGAGCGAGAGGAACAACTGACTCAGTCCCTCAAATTTAAATTCAGCCATGCTCCCAACCTCTCTCTCGTTCTCTCTCTCCACTTTTCTTTTACCGCTCTTCCTTCTAATGTCTTTACCTCTCCTTCGCTAATGTAACTCTGCACTTTAGATCATCTTCTCCTGTACTTCACCCTCTTGTCTGTCCATTTTTTCCATCAGTTTTGGTTTAAGTGCTCATTTCTCGAGCTAGAAAAAACAGACTCCCACTAAAAACAGTGGAGGTTTATAGAGGCAGCTTGAAACAAACAGTGTTTAGACACATGGCAGCATTGCCATAAACAAAAAGACAGCCTTTGGCATTGTTTAACAGACACATTACTGCACTACTACATGGTTAAATAGTTAAATATACAGAAGCTCACGTCTTTATTTCAGTTTAATTCATAGTTTCTTTTAGGATCCGTTGCATAAATATAGACAGACACTCACATGACAGATGTTCAGACACAATCACAGTTTCACTTCCTAACAAAACGTCATCATTCTTGTTTTTTTAACCACAGCAGCTATAAATGCACGGGGGATTTTTGTTTTATTTTATTTGTTTTTAAGTCTTGTAGGAACTTGTGGTTGGATTTTTTTTATGGTGCATCCGGGAAACAGTGTCATGTGGATGTGAGTAAGAGTGTAACAATAGATGGCACTTGCTTATCCTGTGATGGGTGACAGCTGGACATTGAGACATCATATGCATGCTGCTTGACATCATGGTTACGTTTTGTAGTTGTTGATACTGATTGGATGTAGTGATCGTGCGTTGCGTACCAATTGAGCAACTTTAAAGGGGCCCTGAAAGCTGCAGGTTGACTGGGTATCAACTGCATTGTGCTAATACAACTTACACTTTGTGTCCAGCATTAAATCAACTGACTTGATACCTTAACTTAAAGCCGTAGCCTAAGGAGGATGTCTGCATTAAAATCTACTTTTAAAATCTTCATTAGTTCAATTTTGTCAATGCAAACTCAATGTTAGGGGATACTGCATCACTATTTTGAGACACTAAGTCATTAATTTGAGACAGTTAGTCATTACTAAGAGATGCTAAGATACTATTGACACTAAGCCAATACATAGGGATGTTAAGTCATAATTTTGAGATACTAAGTCAATATTAAGGGATACCAAGTCCTGTTTTTGAGGTACTAAGTCAATATTAGGAATGCTAAGTCGTTAATTTGACACCAAGCCAATACATAGTGATGTTAAGTCATTATTTTGACACTAAGCCAATACATAGGATGTTAAGTTGTTATTTTGAGATACTAAGTCAATATTAAGGGATACTAAGTCATGCTTTGAGGTACTAAGTCAATATTTAGAGATGCTAAGTCATTACATTGACACTAACCCATTACATAGGGATGTTAAGTCATTATTTTGAGATACTAAGTCAATATTTCAAGGAAATTTCTCACGGAGTCTTCTTTTTTTTTTCATCACACTTGCAAAAATGGGCCTCCATAGCCAATAGTCCAGAGTGCCTGTAGAACGCTCTCACACACCAATGGAACAGCCATCTGGATCAATTTAGGGTTCTGATACTTCGATGTGCAGACTGAAGTAGCTGGGTATTGAACCACAGATCTTCCAATTAGTGGATAAACTGACTACCTCTGAGCCATAGCCACCCAGTATGAGAGGAATGCAGGGTTAATAAGGGCCCAGCAGCTTATTGTTGCACCAGGGCCTCCTTGAAGTATGCTTTTAAGATTCACTTGCCACAAGAATTTGATTTTGCTGTTCTGATCTTGAGAAGACGATAATTGCAGGCAGCCATATGCAGTGGTGCTTTGGAGGCACATACTTTACCTGCCTGAGTTATTAGATATATAAAGTGTCTTCAATCAGTTTGATTATTCATACGAATACAGATTTTAGAATAACAGAAAATGGCCTTAAAATGCCCATCACAATTTCCCCAGAGCCCAAGGCGACATATTCAGATTGTCTATTTTGTCTAGCCAACAGTCCAAAAAGATGAAGATATACAGTTTAGTAGAATGGAGGACAACAAAAAGCAGCATATCCTCACATTTAAGTGGCAGGAACCATGAAATGTTTGGCTTAATTTACTTTAAAAATGACTTTATGTTCTATGAATTAATTGATTGAGTGATACCTAAGATAGTCAGGTCACAGTAGGGTCACAGACTCCATGTATACATCACAGCCCCACCGAAACAACCTCTTCCACCAGCTTTACATCACGCTGGTTGTGTTTCAGTGTCTGTGCATTATACATTTAGACCTCACGTCACTGCACACACACACTGCACACACTCAGCGGTGTGTTTACCAAACCAGCAGCCAGCCCTTTGACCACACATGGTCGTGTAGCGAGCTACCTAGCTACCCCCGAGGCCAACAATACCAGCCATGTACAAGTCTCAATAAATAGATGCTTTGATGGTGGCTGCTGGGAGTTCCAGGGAGGAGGGGTGCATGCTGGGATACCTGGCGTCTTAACCGGAGGTGGTGGCGCTGGTGGTGTGTGGAGTTAGTTTGGGACTAGAGGGAGAGAAGTGGAGGTCTTGACGGTGTGGGGGGGAGACTTTTCAGGGGAGTGTTTTTATAGAAGCAGACGCGTCACCACACTGGAGCCACAGGACACACTAGCAGCAGTCAGTGTAGAGGCAGAGAAAGTAAATTTGGTTGGTGTTGTAGGCAGATTGACTCAAGAGAGAGTCAGGGGATAAATTAGATTAACTATACGCTTAAATAATCCTGAGAAATCTTAAAGAAATTGTTAGGGGGACGATGCAGAGATGGGGGGAAGGGGGAGATGTTGCCTCTCTGCAGGTCGTCATAAGTGAACCTTGTTCTCTGGCCTCTTTGCTCACCACATGACTAACAGTAGCTGTGTGTGCCTAGCCGGTATACGGCCAGGTAGTCCGGCCCATGCAGTTGCTCCATTTCCATCCCTCCCCCTCTGCGTTTCCCTTCACTCGATGGGGGAAGACTTGAAGAGAAAAACAGCACTAATGGTGGAATAAGAAAGATATCTGAGGTTAAGATGACGCTAACGAAGGAATTCGGGGTAATTCCATCAACTTAATCTGTGGTGGAGATGAAGACGTGTGTTAACTCTGTGTGCAGATACATAAGTGGAAACACACAGTTCAAGATGTATTTAATCTTCTGCAACTCCAACATAGGGAACCAGTAGATGAAAAGATTGATACCACTCATGTTTGTCTCTTAAAGGAGCTGTAGCTGTAAATTTAGAACATTAACACAGCAGCAAACTACTAATGCTATGTAAAGATATAGCGAGTAATGGTGTCCTGAGCAGAGAATGAAGTCACACTCCCTTTGTGTGTGTTGCAATCCAAGCTTCTCTGTCCTTTGTTGTGGTAGACGGTCCGGTGGCGAGTGCATGCTAGTGCTTATGAGTCCCTCTGTGGGTTGGTGCGTTCCATTTCTCAGAGTTTCTGAGTTCCCAATTGGAAATTTCAACTTTAATTTGCATTTGTTAATTTGCACTTCTGTCTTATTTTTGCCTCATTAAAAGAGTTGTAGACACAGTACTGTTCAACTTCTATCTGTGGATGTGTTGCCACAGTGACTATGAGCACAACACAGCGTAACACGTTATTATCAACTGGTATTGCTAACTATGGCTAACTTTGTCAGAACTGGTGTGGTTAACAATATCTTGGTTTTCCAACTTGTGGTACTATAATGTGGTCAACTCAGATGTGACATTAGTCCTGGCTCCAACCTCGGCTAGCTAATCACCGATGTACCTAGATGGCCGTTAACGCTGATAACACTGCCCCGACCCATAGTGGTGGGACAGCTTCAATATCTCAATACCTTCCTGGCATGTCACTGGGTATATGGTATATGACGGCATCCGTGTACAGTGCTAGTTACCAAGTTAAATTTTGAAAATGTGCGGTTTTCCCTGCTGTCACTCTCCATCGTTACCGGCCAGCTGTTTACAGCCCTGTAACGTTATCCCCACCATCAGCAGTCCTTCTCAGCTCAGCTTCCTGCTCCACTCACTAGAGACTGACCTCTGGTGGTGCATAATGTGCACTACATACAGTACATCCTCAATACAGCTTCTCCATATGACTTTAAATGTTTTATTTTAATGTATTTCTCTTGTAAAGCACATTGAATTGCCTTGTGTATGAATGGTGCTATATAAATAAAATTGCCTTGCCTTGCTTTGCCTTTAAAAGAAGTATTAGCGTCTGTATCTTTGACGGTATTGAAAATCATACCAACAGGATTTCTAAATACCCTAGTAAACCGTAATAATGTGATACCGCCCAAGCCTAAAACCCACCCGCCGCCTCCCCCCAAAGTTAACAATGTTAGCTCTGTCAGCAGTGTTGCTGTTGTTAGCACTGTTTACTGAGTTAGCACTGTTAGCTGGCTGCCGCCTCAGCCACCTCCATGCTGAGAACCTGTGTAGACTATCCCGCCACAGACTTTGAATCATGGATATGCTCTGATTATTAGAGCTCCTTTAAATATACAGCCTAAGCTAACGCAGCCCACAACCTAAGCTAACGTAGCCCACAACCCAAGTTAGCCTAGCAAATGTTAATTAGTGAGATTTAAAGCAAGACTGAGTGAATTTTGAAGAAATAACACATGTGTTCTCTAAAGAATGGAAATAAGACATTTTTAATCAATGAAACACACACTTCAACTCAGGATTTTTTTTACAGCTGGATTACTTGGTCTGTTAGCTTATGCTGGCTAATGTTAGCTTATTTTAGCAAACTCCACAAGATGTTGTTGTGTAATGGATTTTACTAAGTTCACTGACTAAATGACTCTTCTCTACTTATACAGCATCTTAGCATTTGTTGTTAATTGCGATTAGCAGATTTTTTTTTATCTTTAGACAAAGCACAGCTAGCTTTTTCACCCCCATTTCCAGTCGTTATGCTAAGCTAACCACGTCCTAGTTCCAGCTTCACATTTAACAGTGGACTCTTCACATCAGACTCTTGGCAAGAAAGCGACTATTCCCAACATTCTTGAGCTATTCTTTTAAGTCTTAGACCACCAGCAGCAGGCGGTGGAAAGAATAGGCTGTCCTTTCATGTGTAAAGATAAATAGTGGTGGTTTTGGTTGACATGAAGGCAGACAGAGAGAGGAGGAGGACAGACGTAGACAGTGGCAGGGAGATCTTAAACTCAAGCTTTGAGGAGCCCAAATGCTGCTGAAAATGTTGCTTTTTCCAGCATTATGACCACCAGTTGTCTTTGGCTGCGATAGTCTAGACAGACTTCTGGGTCATCGTGACTGAAATGACATCAGTGCTTTTAGATTGTGTGTTTTATTTGGCTTTTGGTTCCTCAACACAACACACACACCCCACAACAAAGTTCCCCCTAACGAGTTCAGCATAAATCAAAGGGGGCATGCGAGGATTTGGTGTTGGGTTTTAAGAGTTCATAAACAGGATAATGTCACAGTCATGTGACGGAACGACAGTAAATTTAACATGCTGAGTTACTTCAATGTGTGTTGGCTGCTGCAGAGGAGAGAGCTTAACAAGTCGTACAAAAACCCCAAACACACACACTTTGTCTCCCTTATTCACAATGCAATCTGTGTGTGATGCATCTGACCTGAAGCAGGTCCAAACAAGCTCTGAAGGGTGACTGGAAGCACAAACACACAGGCTCATACAAGAGGCCAATCCCTTCTTTTATGTTGACTAAGATGTTTTCAGGTGGTTTTTGTGTTGTTTCTGGCACGTTTGACTTCGAGCTGACTGAGAAACTCACAAAGAAAGTAAAACAGAAACAAGCAGATTTTTCTGTGTTGCAAAACTCATAATAACTGCCTGGTTTTTAGGGTTTGAGTGTCCAAACATTTGGATTTTGCCACTTGAATCTTGACATTAGAAAGACTACAGTTGTGTTTTTAAGGCAGCTATCTCACCACCTTTTTTTGTACTAATGAAATCTATCAATTATTCCATGAATGTCAAAAAAAGTCAAATTAAATAAGTAAAGGATTACATGTTTGGTGGTTCAGAATCATGTTATATATTATAAATGCGCATTTGAGTAGTTTAAAGTGTATCAACTCTTTCATGTATAAGATCCTACGTATTTGATATTTTTCTACAACTTTCAGCTTTAGTGTCTCATAATGTTAATATTCATCATGAGGTTATACAATTGTTGACGCTGTTTGAGATGCCCATGTTTCTTTTAATTAAAACAGAATACAGTGTAATGATACAGGATGCCATAGTATGCCATCAGGATGTCATTCGTCATTATACCTACGGAAATCTCACTGGAATCATATTTATGACTTCATGCAACATATAAATTGAATTCCATTGAAATAGAAAATGCACCACAATTCATATAACATAATAATGAGCCAGTAATTGTTCGGGAGTAGTGTGAAGACTGAAAAGTCTGTGTAATGAGGCTGGTTTGGGTGGTGGATGGGTTTAACAACACAAGACTTTCCTACACCTCCTACGTCATTCGTGGGGAGCTAATTCGATGGCTATCCTATGAACTGTTGTATGTGCGTTATGATATCATAAGGACCGTTGTGTAGTTTGTAGTCATAAAATCCTGGAACTATCCCAATTTAATAGAATATATTTAGTAATTCTTTTGACATATCTTTCGCTTAGTAGTAGCAATCATTTTCGTATTTTTGTGACAATTTTGCTCTCTGTGCGCAGTACAATTAATAATGCCAAAAGTGCCACAATGTACAATAATGTGACCATTTTGTGACGCAACAATTAGTAGTTAATTTTAGTCTGTGCTGTTTTGTTTTAGTTCATTTTCTGACATGAAACGCAACATGTCCGACATCTGTGTTCACATATCTCATCTCACATGACCTTTTTCCAGCCAGTCATGCGTGTTGTATGATGAACATGACTCATGAGCACGGCTGTTGTGTTTTAGCCCAGTTATTTATTTATTTATTTAATTAGCTTAGCTTATGGCCTTAATTGTTTTGATGCAGAATGTTAACAGACTTCTAGTCATGCTGTGTTGTAATTCAGTTTTGTAATAGTAGGTTTATTACAAACTGATGGACTCATACACTCATACACGCATTAGCTTGCTTTAAAAAAATGATGTGGGTGGATTTGTTGGTGTGTCAAAAACTTATTTGAATATGTGTTTTATAAAATTACACCTTTACCTTTATGCCTGTTTGTTCTTGTATGATCATTTTCCTCAAAAAAGGATAATTTTAAGCCTCTGGTACAAGTGTTTGACATTTCCCATCTGGCAACACTGATGATCGATGAGTTAGTCTAGAAGGTTTATTTTGGAATAAACAAAGTTTAACAGAAGCGCTTCCCTGAGTAGAAATGTAAGACTCAACTGAGAGCGTGTAGAGTTTATCGTGCTAAAACACTCAAATTGATAAAGATTAACTTTTTTAAGGTGTAAAGATGACGTGATCATCGTCATGACATTGAAGTTAACAGATAATGAAATAATTGTCCACACAAACTAAGTTTCAATCAATGTTTGAACACATGGACATTGATTATCTTCTCCCTCTTGCAGGCTTGGCTGCAGCAGTATGGCTACCTGCCTCCAGGTGACGTCAGAGCCCAGGCCATCCGCTCACCAAAGTCCATCGAATCAGCGATATCAGCCATGCAGAGGTTTTACGGTTTGACTGTCACCGGCTCCATCGACTCCAACACGATAGAGTGAGTCCTGATCGACAGAAAACTTTTTTTAATCTCACATAACTGCCTGGTTTCCGAGAAAGCAAGGCTGTTATTTACAAGAAAATGTGTCCTTCAGTGGAGTGTGAATGTTTTACATAGTTAAGAAATGGAAATTTATTTTGCTGTTGCCAGGGCGATGAGCCGGCCGAGGTGTGGCGTCCCAGATAAGTTCGGCCCGGAGCTGAAAACCAACCTGAGGAGGAAGAGATACGCTGTGCAGGGTCTGAAGTGGGACAAGTCTGAGGTCACCTTCAGGTAAACACTCATGCTATTCAATACTTTCATACTGTGAATGTGATTTATTATACACAACTAATGACCTTCATAATTATTTTATTATTTATTTAAATAAAAAGTAATTTTAGTGTATATAGAGCCAGTATATTTTCACATTTATCTATGTGAATTAAAGGTTTATTTCAACTAAATCAGAGTTCTGGTTAAACAAAAAGGATCTTACTCTTTAACAAAAAGGTCTATCTCTGTAGGGAACCTTATGATAATGTTGTGAGACACTCAGGTAACAGTGTGAGTCTGTCAGTGGCAAAAACAACCACTTCTAGTGGACGTACATTGATGGTGCAGACATGCCCTGAGTGTTATCGTCACAGTCTGGCTGCTGCTCTCGCTCAATACTGAACCAATTTTCAAAAAATGTTGTTCCCATTAGTCACTTAAACACAAAAACATGTGAAAATAGAGTCCAGGTTGGAAAATACCCTTTAACTCTGGATTTTTAAGTTTATTTGACATCTTGAAAGCCGCATAGCGACGCTTTAGGATGGTAGTGAATGCTTTGTTTCCCCCTCGGCTTAAGAGGATGTGATGTTTTGTCCACAAAATATCCAAAAAATGCAAAAAGGATGAGAAAAACTTTTGTTTTGTTTTACACGCTTACTTAGTTTCTTACTTCTCTGGTGTATAATTTTGTGTCAGGCCTCAACCCCTGTCTCTGTGTTCTCTTGAACAGCATACAGAACTACACCCCAAAGATCGGGGAGCGAGCCACGTATGACGCCATCCGAAAAGCCTTTCAAGTGTGGGAGAGTGTGATCCCGCTCACCTTCAGAGAGATCCCCTACAGCCAGATCAGAGGCAAGACCGACAAGTTCGCCGACATCATGCTCTCATTCGCGGATGGTTTCCACGGCGACAGCACACCGTTTGACGGCGAGGGCGGCTTCCTGGCTCACGCTTACTTCCCTGGACACGGCATCGGAGGAGACACTCACTTTGACCTCGCTGAGCCCTGGACCACCGGGAACACCGACCAGGGGGGTAAGAGAGAGAAGAGCAGACAGTGACATGTAGATCCTGGAAGAAATGAAAGCAAACTAAATTATATTCATCTCTCTGTCTGAAGGTAATGATGTCTTCCTGGTGGCTGTGCACGAGCTGGGTCATGCTCTGGGTCTGGAGCACTCCAACGACCCCTCCGCCATCATGGCCCCCTTCTACCAGTGGTTTGAAACAGAAAACTTCCAGCTCCCAGACGACGACCGCAGAGGCATCCAGGCAATCTATGGTGGGGACTTCTCCTAAAGGAACTGGGAATTTATTGGATTTATTTGCTGTGATGTTCCTGTTATACAAACTTTAATCCACAACTGTTCTCCTCAAGGAGCATAAATACTACACAGAACATTCACATACTGTCACTGCGATGAAATATTACATAAATATGAACTTGTGGACCAGACCAAAGTCACAGCAAAGCTTTGAACTAAATGATAACATGCTGATGTTTCTCAGCTTTGAAGGGGCCTATTATACTCTTCCTTAATTTCTGTCATATATGTTACAACATCAGATGTTTGTGTTAAACGTAACCAAAGTTTAACAAGGTAAATATATGTTAAAGTGATACCTGTGAGCAAAAACTTCAAGTTTCCAACTTTTTTTTCTACTTTAACTACAAGCTGACGGATTTCTTTATGTGGTCATCTGATCCAGGCACGCTACCACAAGTGTTTTCACGACAAACACTGCTACAAGTAGCGAGATTTTAACGTCAGGAATGACATCTTGGCTGCCAATGTTGTAAATTTCTCCTTGATTTCTGATCATATTCCGACTGGAACATGTCCAGTTGTGAGGATTTTGATTGAGAAGCTTATATTGGTGATTTTTCACTGTAGAAAATGTCGCCATACGCTGTTACAGTCATTCCTCGGCTACAAGTACACTGCTACATGTATGCTAACGTCAGAGAAACGTGTAATCTTAATAGCAGATGTTGTTAATTTCTCCATGATTTCAAATTATATTCCATTTGCAACATGTCCATTTGTGAATAGTTTGGTCTAGAAGATGTAGAAAATGCAATTATACTGCAGTACAGTCATTCCCCGGCCCCAAGTACACTGCTAACGTACACGTAGCTGCATGCTAATGTCCTGCTGGAACATGTCCAGGTGTGATTTTTAACTTTTATTAGTGATTTTCATGGCAGAGAGTGCTGCTATTCTCATATTGTCATTCCCCAGCTACGAAGATAATGCAGGGACATTGAGATACAGAAGAGCCAGAAACAGCTTTTTTGGGAGGGGGTGCTTAAAGAGACCGGCGCTAAAACAGAGCGTTTCAGACAGAGGGTGATTACAGGTGTCCAGCACAAACAGTATGAGAAAAATAAAGTGTTTTTTGACCATTAAAGCATGTAAACGTGTTCTAGTAGAAACCTAAAATACAAGTATGAACCTAGAAATGAGCACAAAAAGAAGATGACCAAAGTAGTGGTTGTTGAGATATTTCAGTCTGGACCAAAGTGATAGACCGATGTAGTTTTGGTACATACGTATGTTGAAATAAATTATTAACCATTTCACAATCTCTCTCTCAAAACAACTTTTCCCTATAGGATCCAAGTCTGGGGCTCCTCCTCCTCCCCCTCCTCGCCCTCGACCCACAAAGCCATCCTACCCTGACATTGGCCCAGACATCTGTGAAGGACACTTTGACACCATCGCTGTCCTCAGAGGGGAAAAGTTTGTATTTAAGGTACAGGTGACCCTTTTTTTTTATCTCAAACATTCAAATGTTCTTAGAGGCAAAATTATAGATCTTGTCCCACTAACATGCATTAAGTAAAAATGTTGGAATATATTCTTCTGTATTTCTAATCTGTGTGTTCGTGTGTGTTTGCAGGACAAGTGGTTCTGGCGTGTGCGTAACAACAAGGTGTTGCAAGGTTACCCAATGACGATCAGTCACTTCTGGAAAGGCCTGCCCTCAAACATCAATGCCGCTTATGAGAGGGATGATGGGAAATTCATCTTCTTCAAGGGTAAGTCCAGTCTGAATTTATATTAGAACCAGGTTTAGGATGATTAAGTCACTGCAGCTGCGTCCGTGATGAATTTCATGTGTTGACTCTCATGACTGGTTTCCTTTCATTCCTGTTTCTGTTCTCTGACTCCCTTTTGGTCATCATCCTGTTTTTCTTTCACACATTACCAGGTGATAGATACTGGGTTTTCAGTGAGTCTACCATGGACAAGGATTCCCCCAAGAGCCTGAAAGATCTTGGCACCGGTCTACCCAAAGACAAGATCGATGCCGCTCTCTTCTACACACCGACAGGACAGACATACTTCTTCAGAGGCACTAAGTGAGTCTGTCCTCTATTCACAGTTCACCACACACATCTTAAAAGTATGGTGATCTTGTTATATGTGTAATCTGATCTGTTAAATCGATTTTACTATGTCGTTCCAAGACTTCTGCATTTTCTCTGAAGAGAAGTTATTCCTCCAATTTGGTACGGTGGCCAACAAGTGCAAATGCACTACAAAAGCCCAAAACATTTCCATTCGAAGAAACGTGCTGCAGCTTCAGAAATTCTGCCGATTTAAAAACACATATGAAAATCAAAAACAAAAACAACAGAAACTTCTATCTATCAATCCATTTTCAACCACTTATCCGAAGCCAGGTGGCAGGGGAAGCAGGCTAAGCAGAGTATTCCAGACATTCCTCTCCCCAGTAACGCTTTCCAGTTCCTCCAGGCATTCTCAGGCCAGACAAGATATGTACTCCCTCCAGCATGTTCTGGGTCTGCCCCGGGGCCTCCTACCAGTGGGACGGTCCCGAATCACCTCTAACGGGAGGTACCTAGGAGGCATCCTGATCCGATCCCCAAACCACCTTGGCAGACCCCTTTGAAGCAACAGAGCAGTGGCTCTAGTCCGACCTCTCTCCAGATGTCTGAGCTCCTTACCCTATCTCTATGGCACCCTTCGTAAGAAACTCATTTCGGCTGCTTGTATCCACGACCTCATTCTTTCAGGTCATTACCCAAAGCTCATGACCATAGGTGAGGGTTGCTGTAGATGGACCAGTAAATCGAAAGCTTCACCTTCCTGCTCAGCACCCTCTCCACCGCAATGGTCTGGCACAGCACCCGCATCACTGCAGATGCTGCGCCAAACCACAGATCTATCTCACACTCCATTCCACCCTCACTTGTGAACAAGACCCTGAGATACTTGAACTCCCCCACCTGGGGCAGCAACTCACTCCCAACCTGGAGGGAGGAATCCACCGTTCTCTGGCAGAGAACCATGGCCTCAGACTTGGAGGTGCTGACTCTCATCCCACTCGCTTCACACTCAGCTACAAACTGCAACAGAAATGTGCTGAAAACAAATGAAAATGTGCAGAAACCATTCAAACTCAAACCCCAAAAAAATGCAACAGAAAAATGCTGCATAGCCCCTTAAAGGCCCAGAGAACTTCCGTAGTGTCGACTGAGTATGCAGCACCTTTCTGTTGCATTTGTTTTCAGGGTTTATGTGTTTCTGACTTGGCATCGTTTCTGTATTTGCAGTGTGTTTGCTGTTAATTTGTTTTGGCTTTCTTCTACATTTTTTATTTGCAGCATGTTTCCGTTGTTATATTTATTTTGGATTATGTGTTCTTGAGTTGGCATTGTTTCTGAAGCTGCAGCATGTTCATCTTGGACCGCTGGAGCACGTTCAGCCACTGTAATTTGGTCCTCATTTCAAAGGACCAATGACTGAGTGTACTTCTTTGTTGTCCTCTTACACTGATACTATGAAACAGTATGGGAGCATTCCTGCAGTACTCATGCAGAGATTGAATCTCTTTCCCTTTCACCCAACAAAGACGACTCGTGCTTATGGTACATATGTAGTAACCTGTTAGAACTTGTACTTTTGATATGCTATCTTATCTTAACTTGTTACGAAGAAAGCACCCCAAAGTTCAGTTCTCTTACTCACATTTTTTTCTTCATTTTTTCTTCTTGTCTTTAATTCTGGTCCAGCATACCACTACATATCTGAAAAAGAAGGCAAATAGTAAAGCCCTTGATTTGTATTTCTTTTTCTCTAAATTTAAAAATGTCAGAATCAGCCTAAATACTACCATGTGTAATTTTGTGTAACTGTAGAAAACCCTCACATTCCCAAAAACAACACTGAAGACATGAACCATTGTGTTCCCCTGCAGCCTCTGTTGTACAAATGAATCACCCAAAAATGTTCTTTTAGAAGATATTTTTATGTATTGTAGAGCTTTAATAGTTGTGTGTCTTGGTGTCATTTGCAGGTACTACCGTTTCAATGAGCAGACTCGCACCGTGGACAATGGCTATCCAAAGCCCATCAGCATGTGGAGCGGTGCACCAGACAACATCAAAGCTACCATCATGAGTGAAGATGGATGTAAGTGTTAGACCCCAAGTCTTTATTCCAAGACAGTTACGGATGAAATGATAAACAGTCAATGGGGAGAAAATTACTTGGGAACTTCTTTGACAATCAATCAGTCATGATCAAGGAAAGAAGTCAAACATTTCTTAGTTACAGCTTCTTAAATGTTAACATTAGTTGCTGTTATTTATCTTACGTAATGATAAACTGAATGTATTTGAGGTTTGAACTTTGTCTGACCAGTCTTGGTCAGACAAAACAAACATTTTTAAGATGTTGCTTTGGGCTTTAGGAAATTGTGTTGGGCATTTTTTGACAATTTGTAAACCAAACATTCAATCAGTTAACTGAGAAGATTTGGGGCAGTAGGCCTGGGCAATATGGAAAAAAACCAAACATTGTAATATTTTTTACTAAATTTGTCGACAACGATATTGCACTGATATTGTAGAGTTGACTATTGGGGCTTTAAGTAAATATTTACACAGTGAGACTTTGATCAATAGTCATAAGTAATGTGAATATAATGAAGAAGGCCCCAATCAGACAGAGCGTTTTGTAATTGTTTTAATAAAAGTGAAGGGTTTTGTTCACTGCTGTTGCTTGCGCTGTTGAGCACCTTGACTTTTTGCGATATGGGCCTCGCAATTCTGCAGAAGGGCCCTTAACACCCTGAGATGAAAAACTCAACTCATTGGTGTTTTTTCACATTGTCCAATCGGATGAATTTAGAGATAGGCGTTCTGTGGTGGTGAAGAAGTGGTAGGCATGGTTTGTTTGCGCTAATGTTCGCTCATTTTCAACGTTATCTGAACAACCACAAATTCTAGCCTCAGCTACTTTCTAATATCTTAATATCTTAATGTAACTGTAATTCCAACACTTTCTCACTCTGACCTTGTCACATATCGACGTTTGGTCATGGACTTTCCACGTCCAGATACAAATAAGAAAGTTGGTGTTAGTTGGACCAATCCATCACCACTCCCACCCGCCCTTCTCAGACTTTCACCGCCTTAACTTTTGTTTTTGTCCCACCGTGTTTCCCCCTGACACCACCAAGCACCATTAAACTATAACAACGACCGGCTGTGCATCATGCCGTCATTGACGGACGTCTTCTTTAATCAGTGTCTGACGCCACAAGTCACTGCCCAAGCGCCGGATTTCGATGACTCAGGAGTAAGACCAGGCTCATAATTCAGCCTGACGACTGACAGCAGATTTTCAAACTATCCTTGATTCCTGCTAAAGTAAGCCTTGAACCAACAATCACCCAGGTGCAGCTCCTGGACCAGCTGGTGGCACTCCATGTGATATCTCCTCTTTCTGAGGGTCTCATGTACCCAGGTGGATCTCTGTCTCCCTTTGTCCAGTCCTTAGGTGCCAATTTTTTATGCAGATGATCTGTGAGTTTACTTCAAAACAAATTAGCAGCAAAGCTAAGGACAGGTGATTAGCCCAAAGCAACCCTCAAAACCTGAAAAAACTCTTTCTCTCCTCTTTCCTCAGCTTACACTTACTTCTACAAAGCCAACAAGTACTGGAAGTTCAACAACCAGTACATGAAGGTGGAGTCCGGCTACCCCAAGTCTGTGCTCAGTGACTGGATGGGCTGCGAAAGCGATGAGCCCAAGAAGGGTCGGGAAGAAGAGGTGATCATCATCGAGGTGGACGAATCACAGAGCGGGGCCGGGCCGGCAGCCGTGGTGATCCCTCTCCTCCTGCTGGTGCTGGTTGTGGTCACTCTGGGAGCGCTTTTGTTCTTCAGGAAGTACGGCACGCCTCGACGCCTCCTCTACTGCCAGAGATCCCTCCTGGACAAGGTGTAGAGGCAGAGCGACGGTGTGATTGACAGACTGCCACAGAGGGACAGAAAGAGAGGAGGAGAGAACGAGGGCCGGGAGAAGATGGAAACCGAGCGGAGGAAGATGTGGAAGTGGAGGAGAGAGCAACTGGAGAAAAGACAGAAGATACAGGGGGTAGGAGGGGGACGATGCATTAAATGTTGGGTGGTTTGTATGTGCCACGAAAAAGAGAAAAAAGGCCCTAGAAACTGAAATCAGGAAAATGTGTATTTGTATGTTAACTATTTACATGTACTGTTCTGTGTTCAGAGATTTACAACATACCCAAAGTCTCACATAGAGAAGGGAAAATTACAAAGAGACTCATCAACGACTTCCCTCCCGCCTCTCCTCTCTCACATCCCAGGTATAAGAAACAAACATCCCTCCTTCCTTCCTCTCCTTTAACTGGACGACTCCAGCTGAACTGCTGTCTGATTCATTCCTAGGTTTGACATCTGTGCTTCACTTTGGCTTTTACTCAGAAATTCATCATCTCTGTTGAGAGCTTTGGGGTTTTTGGGGGAGTTTTACTTTGAAATTCATGACATTTTTGCTCTTGAATCCTTTGTTTTGGCAAAGTTTTGATTTTCGGCTATGCAGTATTTCCTGTATTTGTTGGATTTTTTTTCTCCATCACTAAGAAGGGCTGGGTATCGAAACTTTTACATCATTAATTCAAGTTCCTTTATTCTAATCATGTACAGAAAAATTACAGTGAAGCAGACGGTTGCACTAAAAATCTTCCCAACTGGCCAGGTGGTTGAATTTAGGTTGTGACATTGGGCGACCAATATTCCACGTCAGAACAATGTCTAATGCCAGTGTCAATTTGACGTAGAATACTGATGACAGATGAAAAGTTGTTGTAAAGTGACCAAAATCCAATGTCTTCTAAACATCTTGTGCCATCATCTTGACGACATTTAAGAAATCATCAACCTAATTTTCAATGCAACCAAAATTTAACGACGTAACTGATGTAAGAGTCCAACGTCTTTCTGGCATCATATTGATGACCAGTACAGTGTCAATGTGACGTTGAGTACTGACAATAGATGAAAAGTTGTGTTAAGTAACCGAAATCCAATGTCTTCTAAAAGTCTTGTGCCATCATCTTGACGAAGAATTATGACATTTAATCGTATGGTATGGAGAACATGACCCATCGTCATTAGACATTTAAGAAATCATCAACCTAATTTTCAATGCTACCAAAATTTAACAACGTAACTGATGTAAGAGTCCAACGTCTTTCTAAAGTCATATTGACATCCAGTGACAGCCAGGTTAGGTCTCAGGCACCCTTTAAAAATGTAAAGGCAAAATCTAAATCTAAGACATACTGCCTGAAATGTGTCTGTTGCACATAGTATCAAAAACTGTCAAGTTGGTACTGAACGTCTGACCTCATATACGTGATAATTTTTCCTAAGATTCATTTCCTTTTTCTATAATCAAGTAGTTCCAGATTTAAGACAAAATTTTGCCAAATTTTTTACTGTTTTGTAAAGGCGAAGTACTGTTGCTGTCGATGTTTGAGAACTTTGGCATCTCGTTAGTGGAAAAAAATCTCATATAACTCATAAATCATATAACTCATCTCATAAAACACCATATCCTTACTAGTTAAGAACATTTTTAATGATACCTAGCCCTACTACACAGCCCAGTCACCATAAGAAAATGTTGGCATTGTACATTTCTGCAAACCATGGATTGTACATCTCACATGAATCACATCACCAAAGTGACATAGTTATTATTACATGAATATGAGCTGACTTTCTCATCAGGAGGTGGAGGGGATGGTGGATGGCATGTCACCAAGGCGAGACGGCTGCCAAGCTGTAGACCACTTTTGGAGACCAATAAAGAACAAAAGCGGTTGTTTTTTGGGTGTTTTAAGACATCTGGGCATTTCCAGCTGTAATTGTGCCACCAACACTGGGTATTTTAAGCCAAAACATGATCTTTTGGTTTTTGTGCCTCAACATAACGGCATGTCAACCACAGGTTCGATGTTTGGACATAATGTACGAATGTCACATATCTGTGGTTTGCAGAAACGTACAACGCACTACAACGAGGATTCTCTTCCATCTGCTTAACGCTAAAGACGATCATTTTTAGTTTTAGTTACGATCACCTGCCTCATGTTTGATGGAGCTGAGTACAGCACGTCCCTAATGTACAGTGTTAGTATTGATTTATGCAGACACAGATGGGGTTTATGATTAGTATTTGTTTATCAGGATTAAGTCCACAAAAGTCAGACTTTAATGAGGCTGCTGGGGGGATTTTCTTTTGATGGTTGAGTTGTAGCCTTGACAAGGCAACTAAAAGCAAAGATGGTACAAAAATCCTTTTCAATGTTTTAACTGCAACTTGATTCACAGGCAAAACTCTTCTCTCAGTGCAAGCAGTCAGATGGGAAAAATACTTCTTAAAAACGTGACTCACGGATGACAGTTTTCAAACATTCCAGTACATTTGTTGTCAAATAGGAGCAGAGCTGCTTGTCCAAACGTAAGCGGTACAGTTTCCAGCAATATGGTGCAATTTAATTATTATCGTTTTTATGGGAAATTGTTGTTATTATAAGTATGGTTATTGTTATTATTGTTCTCCTGGTAAAGTTATGACTTTCTTTTTTTTTTTGTCTTTTGTACATTGTCATTTGGAGTCCTGCTGGACAGAGGCATAACGTGACAATGATGGAAATGAATCCCAGTTTACACTCAGCAGCATGTGACGAATTAGATCAGATCAGGGGAGTTAATGTGACTTCAGGGAGTTTCATTTTTTTACTCTGAAATGCCCGAAATTACAGAAATGTTGGCACAGAATAACAAGCGATGATATTTATGAACTTTGATGGTGCTCATTGATTTTTTTTTTTTTACACAAATCAAAATTGAAGGTGAATTCATTTAATTAATAACAATGATAATGGTAATGATATTTATAATGATGATCATATCAATAAAATGGAATGAGATTTTTTTTCCTGCCTGTTTTCACTTTTGTATTTCATTAGATAAAGTGAAATTAAACTATTTTCTACAATCTTGGAATACATTTCTTCCATGCTTTCATATTCACCTCACCAGTAACTGGGGACACACACACACACACACACACACGGACACAGACAGAAAAGCACAATGTTAAATGCAACCCTGAGTCCTTCATAAAACTATTCTGAAGGAAATTCTGTTTGATTAACTCATTTTTTATGATATAATGAAAAAAGAATGCAAATGCAACTTAAGTTTTGTTAACTTGTTGCATACCAGCTGAGGAAGAATTAAGTGAATCACCATCCTTCGTGCTTTGAATGCCTCTTAAAACCTCACTGTCAAACTCAGGAAATACACCGTGACCAAACTGGAAACGTCTGTTAAATTCATTGTGGAAAAGTTGATGTTTTGGAGATAGACGTGTTTTGCTTTTAGTCTTGTTTCATAATGATTTCATAAATTCAGGCCTCCATTTCGGCAAACAGTCTGCTTGAGTCATTTTTATCAAGACAGTGTCCCTACTCAGTGCTACATGCTAAATCTTTAAAGTATACACTATGTTGTAATCTTCATAATGTACAACTTTGACAGGTAGTACTCAGAAATACATTTGTACCGTTTTTGCAGAGGTGCAGACTCAAGTCAAAATTTTATGATTTAAGACTCGACAAAAACAAAAAAAAGGACTTGCAACTCGACCTCAACTTTAACATCAATGGCTCATGACTTCACTTGGACTTGAGCCTTTTGACTTGAAAATACTTGATACCTTTCCCCAACCCAAAAGATTTAAAAATAAGGTATTTAAAAAGTGAGCCACGAATCAATTCACTTCCCTTTATTTCCTTAATCAACTAACATTAATGCTATTCATTCCAATCAAGTCGACACCTAGTTCACCACACCCACTTTGCTTGAACCAATCAGACAGCACCAGTCAAGATGCAGGAGAAAACACTGAAGAACTGCAGTTATGCTACGCAGCGCCAGTTGGAAAAATGCAATCAAAGATAATTTGTTGGCTTACAAACCTTACAGGTGATCAACAAAAAACTGTTATATGCAAAACGTGCGGATCAAAAATTACAGACAAAGATGCAACAACATACAACAAAGCTTTTTAGCAAAGAAGTGAAATATTATATAAAGCATTCAGGATCTTTATGCCTCCGCACAAACAACAGCCGTCACCAACAACAGTGTCCGTCAATCCGTCCCATTCTCAAGAAGGCCTTGAGGGAACTTCCTCAAATTTGGCACAAACGTCCACTTGGACTCAACAATGAAATGAGACAATTTTGCTGGCCAAAGGTCACTGTGATCGGACAAAACATGTTTTTTTCTAAACTCAGGAATTCATATGGTAATTATGACAAATTTTCACACAAATGTCTGACAGGATAAAATGATGAGGCGATGACATTTTATATCCAAAAGGTCAAGGTCGCTATGACATCATCATTTTAGGCAAAAACACCTTTTTGACCATTATTCAATGCCAGGCAGTAATTCTAGTTGTAAATCTAATACATCTCTCTCTCACTAATATATAATTTTATACAATTAATATATATTACATTTTCAATGGTACAAGTATTACATTCTCGGAACCCATCAGCTGTATTCAGCATCTGACTTCCAGCAGATGGCGATACAGCCTCTGGGGGCAGACCCCTGATTTTTTGGCATTCCGGTTTGATTTGGGCGGAGGAGGTGAATTTCCTTTTCCGACTTCTGTTTATATATAAGTAAATATGCTGAACCATTGCGATGGATTCAGTTTGCAGTGAGGCCAATTATGTTCTGCCTCATTAGTTCACCGCACGGAGCGTTTAACCTGGCAACAACTGCAGCCAGCTCAAACGTGATTGGTCAATATTACGCGGACTACAAACAGCCTACAACAGGAAACCAGGGCTCTTCCGCTCTTCTTCCAGAGACAAGATCTCCGCCGGGGTTTGCCTACAGATTGTAAGTATTATAATATAAAATGCATGCATCTTTTTAAGTAGTTTCACCTCTGGCATTATTGAGTCAGTCCTATGAGTCTTTTATAATCTGACAAACTCAATTAGTGTAGTACAACCAACATTATTTGCTTTGACCTCGAAAAACCTAATTAAGTTGAATCAACTTAATATTTATCCAAAAGCTGTGTTGATATTCATTTTAATTTTATCCTACTCAAAAATGTCAAGATTGTTTTTGATTTTGACCCACTCTTAAAAAAAAATGTCAACTGAATAAAACACGTAAACAAAACAAATGTAATTGGGTTTTTTTTTTCAATGCTGAAAAACACCTTTATTTTAAGTTTTATCCACTAATTCCATTATCATTTTTTAGGGTGTACTCTATTAAACATCCACTGATTCAACTTTAAAAAATGTAGGCATGCAAGTAGGTTCCAAATCTGGCACTACTGAGTCAATTCAATGAGTCTGCTATAATCTGACAAACTCATTTGTTTTAGTACAACCAACATGATTTGCTTTGACCTCAAAAAGTTAAATTAAGTTGAACCAATTTAATGTTTATCCAAAAGTTGTGGTGATATTTAATGGTCCAATAATTTTATTTAAGACAGTCTGACTTACTTGTTTTACTTCCATCCTTCCCAAAAATTTCAAGATTGTTTTTGATTTTGATGAACTTCTTAAAATAAGTTGTTGACTCACTAAAACACATTAATGTAACGATAATACATTGTATTTATAGAGCGCTTTTCTTGGTACTCAAAGACACTTTATGATGATAAATTTCTTTATTTCAAGTATTACGAAGTAACCCTATGAATCACTACTTGATGCGGTACTTGAGAACAAAGACTTAAGACGTACTTGTGACTTGCAAAACAATGACTTGACTCCACCTCTGCCATTTTTGTGATGCAAAATTGTCGCCAACTGACGTCATACTGAGTTGAAGCTTTGAAAGCATAACCATTTTTTAAACATACATATAAAATCTCACAATTTGTAGGCCTGTCGCTGCCATTTCTTGCCAAACTGATTCAAAAGTGTTTGGAGGACATAGTTTGTTTGGGAGGATTACATCATTCCAGTTCACTCAGTGTCAGCCTGAGCTGTCGTCAGATAAACATCTGCCATCTTTTTTTTTTCATTCGGGAGTCCTCCTCCTTTTTCCAGTGTGTGGGACTATAATGTTAATCAGTGACAGATTTGATTGTTGTGGTCATCTAATTTGTTTTTTTTTTTTTAAAAAAAAAGTTTCATTTATATAAATAAAGTGCATTAATCTAAAAGATCAACCTATATTAATCTTTTTATGTCAGCACTTTGGCCATCACCTGCACTGTGTACAACCAAATCCAAAGGGTGACCTATTTATAGATATTAATCGGTAAAGAATAAGCAATGCAGGGCTGTACAAAAACAAATGGTAGGAAACAAAGACAAAGTGATTTGTAGTTATAGCCATGGGCTGCTGGAGGGCCACAGATGGAGCAGTCTGGATACAGTTACACCACCGCTGGTTGTTTTGGACGTGGAGCCAGCAGTCATGTGTCGAGGAACGAGTTGGAAAAAATGATGGAACAGTCACATTTTTCAGGAGATGCACGTTCCAACCGAGCATCTGGTATTCCTGAAACATCTGAGCCTCTCGGCCAAGCCCAGCTACATGTGTGTGTACTGTAATGTTTGTGTGTGTGTGTGCGTGTGTTAAAGTTCATTAAAAAAAAAAGTCTCCGCCCTGACCTGGCTCTGTCTCCCTGAAATTAATTGCAAAAACGTGATGAAAAATTGAGTGAAAGAAGGAGAGAAAAGGAAGGGAGAGGTGAGAGAAGGGTAGTAAAACAGAAATTATTTTACAGGGCTGGGGATATTTTTCCCTCTGCACATTTCTATCCAAAAAATCCTTCTATGAGCTGCCTCCCTCCCTCTCCTCCCTCTCTCTTATTTCCTCACCCACTGCAAAATTGTTCTTTTTATGAGGCTTCAGTCTCAAACCACTCCTCCTCTCACCACAAGTATCTCTGGTCTGTTTTTGCTCTTTCTCTCTCTGCCCTTTCCTCCCCCCTTCAATCCCCTTTCTGTTTTAACTCTTCGCATACTGTAAATGTGTGAGTGTAACGGTAAACAACAACAGTCAGGGTGAACCGCAACATCAAGGCGAACAACCACCAACATAAAAAAAACTGGTTGGTATGAAATTACAGCTTAGTCTCTGGAAAACCTTTGTCTTTGAGCATTTTAACTGTTTACACTCCTGTTTGGAAAGTTCTTTGTGTTACGTTATTGCATTACAGTGCCTTATGAACACACTTCTAATCTTGTTCTTGATTGGTGGAGGCTTTGAGCAAGCATTGAACAATGACTACGTTTACATATACGCTAATAATCCTCGATTATTCAGAAAATGACAATATTCTGAATCTGATTCAAGTCATGTAAACAGCGTGTTCTGTTTGGATATTCTGAATTAAAAGAGCACTTCCAAGTCTAAGGCCATGGTTCTTTGCTGGAAAATGATGGATCACCCCCTCTGGGTTGGAAGTGAGTTACGGTCCCACGCGAAGGAGTTCTAGAATCTTAGGGTCTAGTTCACAAGTGGAGGTAAAATGGAGAGCAAGAGATGGACAGACGGTTTGGTGTGGCATCAGCAGTGAGAGGTGCATTGCAACAGATCGTTGCGGTGAAGAGGAAGCTGAGCCTTAAGGCAAAGCTCTTGATTTACCAGTCCATCTACGTTCTGACCCTCACCTATCGTCATGAGCTTTGGGTCATGACCAAAAGAATGAGATCATGGATTCAAGCAGCTGAAATTAGTGTCCTCTATAGGGTGGCTGCGCTCAGCCCTAGAGACAGGGTGAAGAGCACAGACATCTGGAGGGAGCTCGGAGTAGAGCCGCTGCTCCTTTGCGCCAAAAAGTGTCAGTTGAGGTGGTTTGGGCATCTGATCAGGATGCCTCCTGGGCACCTCCCGTTAGAGGTTTTCCGAGCACGTCCAAGTGGTAAGAACACGTTGGAGGGATTATATATCTCATCTGGCCTGGGAACGCCTCAGGATCCCCCAGGAGGAGCTGGAAAGCGTTGCTGAAGAAAGGGATGTCTGCAATACCTTGCTTAACCTGCTGCCCCCACGACCCAACCCCAAAAGAGCGTATGAAAATGGATGGAGGATGGCCTTATTGCAAAGATAGCATTTTCCAATTACGATATAGTAAATGATGATATTATTTCAGTTTTAGGAATATGTGTCTCCACTGGGGTTTTTACCGCAGTTTGCGACACACAGCCTCTTGACCTTTTACGAAGCTGAGGCCACAAACCAACCAGCCAACATTTGGCAAGGCTGCAGTAGAGATGCATGCCCAAAAGAAAAGCCAAGATTTCTGGTATAAAGGAGAAACACACCTGGAAGATTCTCAGTCATCCACGTCATGGTAATCATAATAATCATAATCTCTCATCCAAGAGGCTTCTTCGGTTCTAACGGACTGATGCGGAGTCGACGGCTTTAAACTCTGTGTGGGTGTGAAGTCTTACAAAGTCGTTGAGGTCATATGTGAGTTGTTGACCCACTCGACCATCTTGTGTGTCATTAGGGTTAGATGGGTCCAGGTGTGAATAGGTGTTAAGTTGTCTGAGAAGGGATCCCTCCCCAGATGACTTAGAGGTGAAATGTCTTCAAGAAACTCAAGCAAGTTCAGTTGTCGACGAAAGACTTGGACAGCAGCAGGTTTTGTGCAAATATCCCAACGCTGACCTTCCCATGAAGGTGGTTGATGGAATAAAAGGGAGTTGGAACAGTAGAACAAGTCCACCATCAGTAAGAAACTTTGACGCAAAGAAGTAAACTGGCACAAGCAGCTGCAGCCTTTCCACTTTTCCATATCTTTACATGATAAATAACATGTTATGGTATGTTAATTGGTGTATACAGAGCCGCATGTTAACAGGAATATCTGGGGAAAATAAACTTCCCCTCCGTGACCTTTGGTTAAAACACAGCAGACAAGGAAGTTAATAATTGGCTCGAATGGTTGAACTGAATGCAAACAGGTCAGGCTTCAACTATACCTTTGGCTTCGATTTGTGAGACACCAGTAGAGGTGTTGTTGCAGTAGGTGTAGCTGCTGCAGACTTCATGGATCTACTGTACACCAACCTGACTGACCCCACTCTTTCTACTCACATCTGTTCATCCACTTGCCTCATTCCACCAGCCAAAGTCTCTCTCTGTGTCACCTGGAGTTTCCATTTGTCTCAGTGGAGCTCTCTTATGCACAGTAACTGTTTTGAATGATCCATCTTTCTACAGAAACTTTCACCGCTCCACTGGACCACTGATGGATCTGCAGATGCTGCTGAAACACATTATAACAGAAAGCTGAGGACATATTGAAGAACTGCAGCAACAGGGATCAGTTTCAGAGCTGCTTCTGTGGAGCCAACCCTGACCTCTGACCTTCAAAAAACCCCAACATGGTGTCTTTTGATGTTTAATACAGTTTCACACATATTGCCACCTCAGAACTACACCTGTGTTTAACGAAGAACTCACATTAAATTAAAAATGGTGCCATGGGACACCTTTACACACCATCTAAACGTTGTTACACCACAAAAACTGCTCAGGTATGGCCTAAGGAACGTGACTAAGAGTTCAAGGAATTGACCTAGCTTACTCATTTCCCGGATCCCAATCTGATCGAGCACCTGTGGGACAAACCAGTACCCCAGAGGTCCTGTCTCGATGCCTCGGCAGGTCAGAGCCAAGTCTGATCTGCGGTGGAGCCTTTGACCTGTCGAGGCATCGAGACAGGATCTCTGGAGGTGTCCTTAGTTGTCTGGCACCAAGGCATTGTTGACGGATCTTTTGAGTCTTGTGGGTTGTGAGGCATGCCCAATGGATGTTCAACTGAATTGGGATCTGGAGAAATTGGAGGCTAGGTTGATGCCTTGAGCTAGTCAGGTCTGCCGAGCCATTCCTGAGCAGTTTTTGTGGTGTGGCATGGTGCATTGTCCTTGTCCTACTGCCATCAGGGAGTGGAGTTGCCAGTAGGGGGGTGTACTCGGTCTGTCTTGTCGTTTGGGTGTGTGTATGATCATTGATCAATGTTATTTACCTCACCAGTCAGTGGTTTTAATGTTTTGGCTGATCGGTGTATGTTGCCTAGTGTCAACTCTCTGATCATGTGATAAGACGACACGATACAGAGGCTAGTTTAGGTGTCAAGACTGACAAGCTGAGCATGATACATTCAGAATCGCATTCTTTTTCTCTTTACTTTAAGAAGGTACTGCAACTGGAGTACCTGGAGAAAACCCACGCTGACATAGGGAGAACATGCAAACTCTGTCCTTTTGTTGTTTGTAATATTTATGATTATTTTGTCCACTTAAACAATCAATACTCCTGTTAGCACTATTCGACCGGTCAGCAGTTGTTTGAATGCTCTGCTATCCGTCATTGTCATTGCATCTTCTGAGAGCTGTCAATCAGCTGTAATCTGTTTGCGGCTCAGCTGACGTGACGTATCGTCCGCTGTGCAGGGGATTGTGGGTCAGAATGGCCAGAGAAGCATGCTGGCCTGCATACTGCAAAATTGGACCAGATGTAGTAGAACATCCTGGTGTTCTTGGTGTACCTCATTTGGCATACTATGTATTGGGACAAATCTTTTTCTGGCACCTTATAACGTGCACTAGGGCCTTTCACAGTAGTGTGTACTATCTTACGCCACTGTACATACACACACACACACAAAAAGCCATTCTCTAAACAATTTACAACTTTACACTCCAGATTTGCTTTGTGCCGCTGACTAAAACACTCGTTAGGTCAGTGTTTCCCAACCCTTTCAGCCTGTGACCCCTTAAAGTGAGACAACGTCCTCTTGGTTATTGGTTAGAAACAAGCCGAAGAAGGAGTAAAGTGGGTCATGTTTGAGGCCTGAAGACAGAGAGATGATGTTATCCAGTAATCCACAGGAAAATAAAGAAATGATTAGGGGAATTCCAGAGGGGATAAAATAAAGTTTGTTTTGGAGCCATTTTTTTCCCCCTGCTTTCCTAACTCATTAATTGTTTTACAGTCCCGTAGATTTACTGGATAAGCCTTTCAGATGATGCTAAACCACAGACTGGGAACCAGGGATTATTAATTAGCAATGTCTCCATGCTCCATAAAATTAAACCAAACTACATTTTATTTTTTTCAGAAATCTTTCAAAGAATTTATGGTTTCTTTCTAAGAAAATTCTTGTAAAGCTTCTTTTTCTGTTAAAAATGTTACTTTTACATTGTCTCGATGCCATTTTGGTGGGGAGACAGTGAGACAAGATGTAACCGTGTCTAATGTTGTAAAAGGTGCAACTGATCAGTAATGAGTCACACATTTTTCACCTAATTCTGTCTGTTTCACGCAGTCATCTGTTTGGAGGTGCTGTCAACTTCATCTGCCAAGCATCTGCTCTCTGTCTTGTCTTTTACAACACGGACATGAACACAGATGAGACCTTTGGCAGCCATGTTGGCTTCCATTCTCCTTTCTCCCCCTTTCTTTCTCTCTGTCTCTCTGTCAGCCATTTTAATGCTGAACTCATACAGTGTGGCTGGGCGGTGCAGGAACAACCATCAAGCTCAGCACTCCGTCTCCATGCCAGGCAGGAAGTGGCCAGGACAGCTGCTTGCAATTCAACCTGAGACTTTGTTTGGGTGACCTACATTATGGCACCATTTACTTTATGCTGTGACTTTCTTCTTTTTCCCTTCATTTTCTTGTTTTGCCTGACCTCCAGCGCCGCAAAGTAACTCGGTGCGTTAACTCAACTCCTGTATTTAAGCACACTTTTGAGGTATTTGTGCAACACTTAGTATTTCCATTGTCTGCTACTTTATACCTCTACTCCACTACATCTCATGGGCAAAATGCACCTATAACTCCACTGTATTTATCAGACAGCTATACAAATTTTCAGGTTAAGATTTTACATTTAAAAACATATCATAATCTTATAAAACACAATACATTAGTATCGACAAGGCCCCTCTTCAGTGTCTCCCTGTGGCTTTGAAAACATTCGTATTTATTCATTTTCTGCAACTGCTTATCCTGTTGGGGGTTGCGGTGGCCTGAAGCCTTTCCCAGCGAGAGGTGGGGTTAAACAGGAATTGTGCAAATTTGCAGGAAAGCCCAATCAGTCTTTTTTCAGCATAGACAGTATAAAAGCAAAATCTGGGAGTGTGGCGAAATGCCACCTACCTACTTTTGTTTATACAGAATGCGCCTTTTTCGGGGCAATGGGGGGCGTGAGCAAGTAACAAAACGTGTAGCTCAGCGTGTTACGTAAACAGTGACATGGGAGGGAAGCTACAGCTGGTCAGTGCTTCAGCGATTCTCTCATAAGTTGACCCGTTCTTCACCGTCCCCGTCATCTGACGGTTAATGGCCTCTTCGTTCGCAAGGACAAGGAGGGCGTGCAATTCCTTGCCTCCCCAGTTGCTTATAGGTCTAAAGTGATTCTGACATTCTCCAGTTGTAAAAATTTGGAGCTTAAACTCTAAGAAAAGTCTCGAAGGAAAGTAACCCTAAAAAGCAAACAAATATCAGAGGAACCCAGGATGCCACGAGGTTTACTGTCCAAGTAGCAACAAACAAAGATAATTGCAGCCTCCAGTGCCAGTTCTCATACAGTCATGCACAGTTCAAAATGTTCAGGCTGGGTAATTTTGTTGAACATGCTACCCAGGGTGCCCCATTCTCCAGGAACACCCAGGTCAGGAAGCGGTCTTCGGGAAGGGAGTTGCTGAATCAGACCCTCCACAAACTCCCCGACTCTGCACCCGGGGCCATGCTCATCTTCCTGCACCCCCATCCCGGTCATATCTGCCAGGAAACCCTCCCTTGTTTCTGGTCTGCGGGCGAAACTACAGAGGTCTGTCAGCTAATCTCCAAAAGCAGCCACATGTGTCTCATCCTGCGCCCTCCATCCGCGCAGACTGACCTCACCTAGCGCCCCCTGAAGCACCCTCCCTCCCTCCTTCCCTCCATCGCTGACTTCTGCACAATAAGCAACATCTGGTTCTCATTTCCCCAAAACCAAAACAACACGGGGAGGAGAGGAAGGGAGAGATGGGGGAGGATGGGAGGAGTCGGAGGAGAGGTTGTTGAGGAGAAAGACATTCACAGAAAAGCAGGATGTGAAAAAATGGTGTGTCAAGAGAAAGAATGAGGAGTCACATTTCTCACTGTGGGTGCAGATGGAGGTCTTTGAAGGTGCAGGTGTGAGGATGAAAAAAAATGTCGCCTTGTTAACCACTTTGACATTTCTTACAGCCCTCTGTGGTGTGTTCAGTGTCCTCCCACACTTCTGTAACACAACAAACGGTCAGCTCCTCTGGTCAACTGTATGAAAAAGTTAAGACAAGGAGAGGAGGGGGGAGAAAACTCCCATCTCCACAGAAAAGAATCTGCAACTCAGCGGCTCGCAGCCCTAATTACAGTGGGGCTTTGCTGAAGTCTGCAACAAGACAAAGAGAAAGAGCAAAAAGAGGCAGAGAAAAACGTGAGGGAGGAAGGGAGCAAGGAGCCAGAGCGAGGGCAAGAGGAAAGGGTTACCTCATTTTGTAAATAGTCTGTTTATAAGTCAAAGTCACACCAAATTAGTGCTGACTTTACAAAGGCACAGCTGCTCTGCAAAATGTCCCCTTATGCCATAAACGCATACGACAAAAAGTTGAAAAAGTCCCTGCAGGAGCCACTCAACTCGACTTTAAAGACACATGAGACGAAGTGCAATCCATTCTTCAGGGCTGATTTATGTTTTCTGCTTTTAAAATCAGATGATGCAAACGGCAAGTGTTTCTGCAGCTTGATTAAAACTTTGCCGGGCTTAAAATTCGAGCTGATACCAGAGAATATCACTTTCTGTGGGACGCAACTTTCTGCCAACTTGGCTGCAGCCCCCTAATCATCTTTCCAGACACTAGGCTGCAGGACGACACATTTAAAATTCAAACTTTCTCCTCTTTGTTGTTCGACATGCCCCTCGAAAAAGAAGCTGCTTTTAAGGTCGAGTGTGTCGAATTTAGGGGGATATAGTGGCAGAATAAGTGTTTTCCTTAGAGTATAATCACCTGAAATTAAGAATTCTGGGAGCAAAGTCTTTTCCATATTACCCGCCATGTTGCACTGCTATGTTTTTATAGTCGCTCAGAACAGACAATCCAAACACTGGCTCTAGATCAGGCTGTTGACTTTTGCGTCAGACACTGTAGTTAGTAGCCTCAGCTGCGACGAGCCGAACAGCATTGAAGAAACACTGACTTTTAACGTGAAACTACTTTATTCAGTGTTTCTACCTGTTTAAATCACCGGGTCCATTTGTTTTGGAGAGGAAGAGACCTCTGTGGACAATTTGGCTCCCTGTAAAAACCTCCTGAACATATGGATCTTAAGTTATCAAAGGAAAAGTTATCAAAGGAAAAGTTGAGCACACATTAGCAGTAAGATTTGAGGGATTAGTGGCATTTAGAAGTGAGGCTTGCAGCTGAAACGTCTCCAGGTAAGAATTCCTTCAGTGTTCATTGTTCAAGAGGTTTTAACCAGGAGCCGAATTATCCACAGAGGTCTTTTCCTCTCCAAAACAAACAGACCAGATGATTAAACCAGGTCTCTATAGCTAATTTCCCTCTTCATGACAACTGTACGGGGGGCGAAATTTGTAGGTAACACACCCGTTAACAATTTTTTTTGGCTTAACATTACATATAATTCAGGGCGAGCCACTTTAAGTGGGTCACGGTCACTTCTGGCTCCAAAAAAACAAGATGGCAACGACTAAAATGCCGAACACGAGGCTTCACGACGAGTCACATCATGGTAGCTACCTCCATTATTTTTACAGCCTGTGGTAACAAATTAGTACTTCTCCGACGCCGTTTGCCATGTCTGAGCAGGACCTGCTAATACATGCTCACCTTTGTTCTCTAATGACTTAAGGTCCAGACGTTCAGGAGTTTTTAACAGGGAGCCAAATTATCCGCAGAGGTCTCTTCCTCACCAACGCAACAGTCCAGGTGATTTAAAACACTGAATGAAGCAGTTTCACGTTAAAATCAGTGTTTTTCCGACGCTTCTAACTACAGTGGCCGATGCAAAACCATGAATGAAGCTATCTAGAGCCAGTGTTGGGTTTGTTTTTTCTGGGCTACTGTAGAAACAAAGCTGCAACATGGCGGTCTCCATAGACGAGGACCAGCTCCCTATGTAGATACAAACAGATTTGTGATGTGAAGCTGCTTTAGTCGGTGTTTTTTCTGGTTTTAATATGCTAGGAATTCTAACCGGGAGTTCAGACATGGCACATGGGAGAAGTTTCAGCAGGATGAAATGCTGCAAGATGCCACTGAGTTCTACACACTGCTCCTTTATTTAAATGACTTTGACATGGGAGTTTTCATCTTGGAGCAGATTTGTCTTCAATCTTGCTTCTAAATTCATGTAAATGGAGGATCATTTCGGTGATGGCGTCACATAAGGTTTCCTTTTTATTGGCTCTACACTCAAACTTAACTAAGCCGCTTCACCGAGGTGGTCTTGACCCAACATTCGTCATGTATTTCGAGTAATAACACTGAGTTGCATGCCAAGGTGTGAACCCCTCTCTCTGGCTTTAAACACACATTCACACACAGCGAGGTCCTGAATCAGAGCTACTTTATGTTCGCCAGCTCCTCCCTTCCTCTGCTTGCCCAACAAAACTCCTCTCTGAGCCCAGCACCAGACAAAATGGCGTTTGAGCCTCTGCACTGCCTCACAAGAGGAGAAATGCTGCATTCTAGTGGAAGCTGAGAGACATGAACCCTGAATTATATCTATATAAAAAATATATTGTGATCATAACAGATTCATATTTAAAGTATAAATCAGAACATTTATTGCAGAAATCCATGAAGAGTGAAAAACACAAATTATACAGCAGAAGAAAACCCACAAGTCCTCATAAATATATTCAATAGGCTGATATCAACATATTGTTCAGAATAAGGAGCAAGGTTACAACAGTTTTCTAACTTTTAGATTTCTTCTCCCTTAACAACTTCCCTTTAGGTTTCAGTAAAAGAGACTTCTTGTGCTCCTTGACTCTTTCAGCCTCTTGTTGTTTTTCACTCCACATCTCTATTCCTCTGTCCAACTCCGAATTCAGCATCACGATACGTCTCTGTAAGAGAGAACGCCATGGTTACAGACAATAAGCATGGGGTTAAAAACAGGAATAAGATTATTTCAGAAAAGGTAAAAGTGTTGATACTCACTGCTAGAACTTCCCTCTCTTGCTTTCTTCTCAGCTGTCCCTTCATTGGAGGGGCTGGTCTCCCATCTGCCCAGGAGAAGAGAGTCAATCTACCTGTTTCGGCACTGGTTAAATTACCCTGAATTTTCAAGTTAACTCAGTTACTCTGTTGACTGACTCGTCATGTATGCGAGCTCTGAACCAGGCATCTGTTGCTTCAAAATAACTGTCACTCAACATAAAACAAAGTCAAAATAAACAATACCTGCATACGACCAATCAGGCAGATCTGTCAGAGGGCCGTACTCTGTACCGCTTCGGGCAAGCCCATGTCTGCAAGCAAACATAAATGTTGTAAAAATAAAACACTTGATGGTCGTGCAGAGACTGTGCAGTGCAAGAATGTGTAACCCCCCATAACTTTTGCGAGGAAAGTCGTAACGTTCACTACTGTTCACTACTTCAGTTATCAGGCATGGTTTGAAGTATATACAACAAAAAACACTTAATGGTAGGGCAGAGACTGTGCACAACACTGTTGCCTACATTACCCACAATGCAACTCAACCGTCAAATTTCCATACAAGGTTTCTTCTAAACTGGTTCCATACTCAACTGAACATTTCAGGCATAATTCTCACCTGGTTCAAGTCTTATCTGACAGGAAGAGAATACGTGGTGTCCCTGGGTGAGTTGGTGCCTTCTAAAATTGAGGCTAATTGTGGTGTCCCCCAGGGGTCCATTCTGGGACCCACCCTTTTTAATTATGTACATGTTGCCTCTGGGAAATGTGATTAGAGAGCAGGAAACTGATTATCTCATTCTCATCAGATGATGCAAGCCCAACTGAAAAACTGTCTTGGTGTACTGACCAAATAAATATGTGCATGTCCCAAAATTTTAATGATTCACTTTTTAAGTTACAGGATGTAACCCTTACCCGTCCCTTACACTCACCGCCTTCTTTTCAACCTAACACTTCATAGCAAGCTAATCGCTAACTTAGCGTTTCCTTCAGAACTTCTACTTCCACCGGACCAAGGAGCGAAGGGGGCTGATCGTGTAGGTGGTGGGCAGGCCTCGTAGCTGCTCCAGCCACAGCCATATCTACTCTGGAGATGTGGGTATGTTAGCTAATAGAGGCTAATGAAACAGTTAGCTATGAGCTGATAAGGAGCAGGCTACAGAGAAAATTCACCTCTTTCTAGCCCCAAACCTCCAGGCTTCTTTTCATTTTTATACTCATATAAATAGAGAATGTGAAGGTACATCACATTGTATGAGATGGGGGAACCATCTTGTGAGGTATGTGTTATTACTTAAGTGTATGCACTCACTCCAAAAATGAGAGTATATGAGTGGAGATAGTGCATCAGGGTCTGTAATACAGTCTTGGGCTGCCAACTCGAATGGATCCATGTTGTTCATCGTGATTAGTCTGTCCAAATACCATTGACTGACCACTGCAGCAGGCACAAATAACACAGAGCGATCCTCACAAGATGGTGCCCCTCATCCAGGGAAGATATACAACTTCACATTCCCTACAAATGATGCTACAAAACACTGTATGCAGCTTTTCTTCACATATGCAGTAGTACCCTTTTATTTTATTAATTTTTTTGCTACTTGTATTTTTATTTATTTCTGTCAAGCTAAGTTACCTAACAGAGATCACTTAAGGTGTATCTTATCTTATGTTATCTAATCTCATTTCATCTTATCTCATGTCATGATCTGGTTAAAAGACGAGATACAAGTAACCCCACATAACAATCTAGATGACTGTTAAGTGGGGCACGGGCACACCATGCTTGATTCACAGATAAATGCCTGGTCCTGGTTTTTACGAAATATATCCTGGGTTTACACAGCTCCTCCACAACATGGTTTAGTGATATTGACCACAGTTAAATAGAGTCACCCCATAAAATATTGACAAAATTAAAATTACATTATTGTGAGTTAATATGCCTGTAGAAAATTGCAGATTCACATGTCCACTTAGATATATAGAAGGAAGTATTATCAACTTGTATGTTAGTGGTAAGTGCATTAATACACCTACAGCTTGCGTATCATTATACAACTTGAAACCTACAACCTGAAACCTGTGGGCAGGACTAACTTTACACACTGATGTCTCCACAGTGACTGAACTGAAGTGTAATGTTAGTTTGCATCAACAGACACAGGACCCAGGGAACATGAGGATGACTGTGTGTCAGCAGTAACTTACTCTTTCCTCCACTTCTCTCCAGCCTGCACTCCACATGTCGTGCTGAACTGCCTGCTGGAGAGCCTCAGCACTGGACAACAACAGGCACAGAAACATAACAGCCTCAGACATCAGCTCTAATGTCACCTGAAGTACAGAGAGTGCACTTTGATGACTTCACTGTGATCTTAAGTAAATTAGTAAATAAGTAAAACCGCATCTATGTCAGTTAAGTAACGTTAAAACAGCGCAGAAACACCCTCAACAGCATAGACGCTAATTCAGTTGCTAAACAGTTTGTATGACAGCACTGTTAGCATTAGCATTAGCATTGATGCTCGTTGTTACTGCATTTACGGCGGTTATTCAAACAGGCAGCTCTGTCAAAGGCAGCGGCTGAAACAACGAGGTGTATAAAACAACGAAGCTCAACTTTAAAAGTTTTGGTAAGTCTTAGAAGCGATACAATTAGTGAATAACCTCTGTCTCACCTGAACAGCACAATGTCCTCACGGGGGCCGCCGCCATCTTGTCTGCACAATTCCGTGTTGACCACCAGGTAGAGCTAAAGATGCACCGTGAGGGCCCGGATGTCCTTTTGTCAGTGGAGACATAAATGTGTTTTTGTGAATGGAAAAGTGGATTTTATGGTCCTTAATAAAGAAAATAAAACGATGAAAGTGACAAGAAATTCTCAAGGATTATTTTCATGTTGATTTCAGCATGTTTTGCAGTTATTAAAAGTGTTTTCATGTTTATTCAGAAACAGTGACATCTTTTAAAATCACTTTTCAAAACGTGTCTGTTCAAAAAATTCTTCTATTATTTTTAGCACACTGTTTATTTTATATATATATATGTCTTATGTGATTATTATTATTGTCATTATCATGTATTGTTTGAGGTAACATCAAACACAGGGTTAATAGCGAGCTTTTGCCACAGGGCCACCATCACAGCATGCTCCAGCCATATCTTTAGCCACCATCATTGAAACAGACTTTGTCTCTTTGTTGCTGTTGCACTTTCTTGTATTTTATCTTTTCTACAACAACTTAATGTTGCTGTATGGCTTTAATGCACAGCACACTGAGTTTACCTCTAATTAAATCTGCTCTATACATAAAACTGCCCTGCCTTGCTTGTGAGCCATGTCTGAGGGAGACATGTTGTTATCAAACATGTTATCTGTTATCTGTATTGAGGCTGTAGTGGAAAGGAAACAAGCCATTAGGGATTTCCCTCAACCATTAAAGGAGCACTCCACTGTTTTACACGTCAAAGTCAAGTGACTAGTCATGAGGAGTACTTGTCAGCCTGTTAAAACAGTTGTATAATGTGTCCTGAGGCTCTGGGTGAGCTTTGTCTAGTCTGAGAAAAATATCTCCTGATGATGTCATCGTGATGTAATCAGGTTTATCTCACTTTGAGACTGGAGACGGAGACGTTTTGAAAGACAGGTTTTCATTAGAGTCTAATGCGGTGGTTCCTAACTTATTTATTCCCTATTTTTGACCCCTATAAAGTTTAACAATGTGACGTCTATCTTTGGCTTCTCTTTGTAGACTCTTAGAGGTCAAAAGCAGTCAAAACATCCAAAATACCACAGGGGAATTTGAGGAAAAGTGGGAGAGAAGAACAATTTGTGTTACAGAATGTGTTTTTTTAAATTTATCTATCTTGTTCCCTCCAATATCTTGTGAATAATCTTGTGACCTCTCAGATTAATCTGAGGACCTTTGGGTGATTCCAACCCCTAGCTTTGAAACCACTGAACTAATGGTACTCAGTAGAATTACAGAGTGTATGATCAAGGCATGGATGAATCACTGAATGGGCCAACCAAGCACAGGCCTAGGGGCAAAAAGTCACTCAAATTAACATGTGCTGACCAGGGAGAGACTCAAAATGACCACAAAGAGACAATAAATAATGACAAAAGGGGCAAAACAACCATAGAGACACAAAATGACCTCAACAACTCAAAAAATGGTGACAAAGAGACACAAAATGACCACGAAGAGCAACAAAATGACCTCAACGACACATAAAATGACTACAGAGAGACACAAAATGACCACAAAGAGACACAAAATGACTACAGACACAAAATGACCACAAAGAGACTCAAAATGACTACAGACACAAAATGACCACAAAGAGACACAAAATGACCACAAAGAGACTCAAAATGACTACAGACACAAAATGACCACAAAGAGACTCAAAATTACAACAAAGAGACACAAAATGACTACAAAGAGACACAAAATGACTACAGACACAAAATGACCACAAAGAGACACAAAATGACCACAAAGAGACACAAAATGACCACAAAGAGACACAAAATGGCCACAGACACAAAATGACCACAAAGAGACACAAAATGACCACAAAGAGACTCAAAATGACTACAGACACAAAATGACCACAAAGAGACTCAAAATTACAACAAAGAGACACAAAATGACTACAAAGAAAAACAAAATGGCCACAAAGAGACACAAAATGACCTTAACAATTAGATCCAGGGTTTTTGAAACATGGCCCATACTTTGGAGTCAAAGTTCAGTTGTGACCTTTACCTTTATGGGCTAATCAGCCTCTCAGCTTTAAAGAATTAATAAATATAAAACACTTAGGTGCCTCCTTTAGGTTTGGGTGACACAAAGCTTTCTACTGAAATTACTCCTCAAACATCACATTTCCTCAGAGTAATGAAACACATCACAGCTGGGGGCTATTTAAGTTAAAGGTCATGTTTGCTGTCTGCCTTTTGAAAAAAATAAGTACACTAACACACAGTGAGAGGGGTAAAGATTGAGATGTGAGGTGCAGGAGATGACTTCTGGAAATATAATAGACATGAGTGTGTCAGAGACGTGCAGACAGAGCACAGCCGCTCTCAGCTCTTCAAAGTATTGTTTTTGTATGAAGTGCTCCGCTACTAAGCCCAGAAGAATTTCTCTGTTAGCTTTTCAGGCAAGTTCCCACTCGCAGCCTGTGAGGGAAACGCCAGAGTGTGCAGAGGCTGCTGCTGCTGCTGCTGCTGTAGGGACTCCGGTGAACCGCAGGGGCCATGAAAGGCTCCACATGGAGGGGCTCCGGGGCAGATAGAGAGCCGACAAGCCTTTTTAAACACGCCACGCCAAACACAGTGACTTTATCAGGGCTTGGTGTGTTTTGGTGTGTCCCTCAACTGCCACAAAACGGCCGGAACCAGCACTGACTAATGCCGGCCAGTCCTGAAATAGTAGCGGGATGTTTACCCTGTCTCTTCCTTGGAGAACTCAGACACGCCGAAAAAATTCACCAGCCGCACCACCGCGCTGTGTCCCTCCGCGCATTCCACAGGCTGGTGGTACAATAAAGTAGAACCGTTGCCCTCAGCGACGCAGTTTCAAAGTATTTGACTTTAAATCAGAATCAAAGCGACTACAAATGTTTAAAACAGTTCAGATTTTTTAATTAACTAAATTTCATTAACCACAATGTAAAAATAAGCAATAGCAGTCATACATTTAATATTCTGCCAAATATAAGTAGTAGCCTAAATATAATGCCCCCAGTTATGGTGCTACATTATTAAATATATTACATAATTTAAATATTATTAAAATGTTAATGTGTTGGCTGCATTTTAATGCTGTAGCTGGTCGACAAGGAGTCAGTTTTAAGTAATTTATATAGTAGAAGGGCAGAATAATAACAGCGTGCAGCATTTTATAACATAATCATTTATTTTGTGCAGAAAATTTATGAATAAACTAATATATATGTGTAAAGCAAATGCAATGCAGTGTAAAATAGGGGAGAACAGGGTTGGTTGTCACGTTCATTAGATGTGTGTGTGTCAATTTTAATTGTTTACACAGTGGTTTTATAGTAAAATAATTATTACTATGAAGGGTGAGCTATAGTTTGAATAGGCTAGCTTTTGTCGTAGCTAGGCAACAACGTGGTTGTTAGCTTGAGTCACTAGCAAAACATCGTAGTTGGGGCTGGTTGTCACTTGGTGTTTTTTTGTTTCGTTGTTTATGGTGCTATTAAAGGATGAAAAATTGACTCATAGGAATGATTTTTCCATGAAAACCTTAAGTAAATTCATTTTTACGATTGCTTCAATTTGTTTATTTTTTTTAAATTTTCCCATTGAAATAACAATAATAGGGACAACCAACCCCATAGTGTGTGACAAATGACCACACATCTTTTGAAGATAATAGGCTTCAGGAGAGTAAGGTCCCTCCATTCCTGACACTTTAGGCTACACATTAAAAAAGGTTATCTTTTAGGGATACAGTTTTTCGGGGATTCAAAGCAGCCTGTCAGAAAATTAAAATACTAAACTACTGTAAAGTACAAATGGCCAAACTCAAAATTGCACTCACAGTCTTTGAGTAACTGTATTACAGTCTACAGCCTACATTAATTGCACAGGATTGGGCAGAACACGTTATCAAGAGAGCAGCAGACTTGGTTTTGGTTGTGATTTGGGGGTTACAGTTATGTGAGGAAAACAAAATAATGGCTTTTCTGAGAACAGAATTGTTTATAGCCGTGGTTTGGCTCGGCGGTCACTTCAGTGTTTAAGCCTGTGCCAAGCCACAGCCGCATGAATACATCTGCATCCAGTGCTCAGTCATAATAAACATCAACTTAATGGTTAAAAGGATTTTAGAAATATGAATGTATTGAGTCAAAGTGTGACAGACACCATATCATAAAGGTGAAAACTTATTTCCAAGTGCATTTATTCAAAGTCTGTACTCATTGTTGAGGTACTTGTACTTTGCTTGAATATTTCCATGTTGTGCTTCTTTATACTCAAGGGCGTAGGTTTCATTTAAACAACTGGGGGGGGGGCACATATGGGGGTGAAATTTTGAGCGTGAAATACTTAATTTCATGCATTCAATTAGTAATTTTTGGCATTATTTTTCGCCTTTTCTGCATTAATTTATGGTGTAAATATCTTTAATTTTGTCAAGATAACAGCCCTCTGCTACTCTCATGTTTGTATTTTTTTGTATTTGTATTTTAGACTTTTAATTGTAGCAAAGCATAGGTGTAGATCTCAGGGGGGATGTGGGGGACACGTCAAAACATACAAGTAGGAGAGGACATTTATTTTGACAACATTTAGGACATTTACACCATAAGCTGATGCAGAAAAGGCTTGAAATGGCACAGAAAACTCACCAGAAAGCAGGAAATTGAGTGTTTGATGCTCAAAATGTTCTCGTGGAGGACCCTGAAACCCCTGTTTCATATGTGTCCACCTCGATTTCAGAATAAAATCTACACCCATGTAAGCCGAGTGATTTTAAACCTTGCTTATTGCTACTTCTACCAAAAAAATCTGAATACTTCTTCCAGTATTGTCCAACCCCCACACATTGCAAGCCAAAAATACTGAAGACATGACCTCAGTTGTGGCTACGGCATTGCGTAGGTTGATGTCCTCATTTAAAATGTCAGAAACTGTGAAAACATTTATTTTTGGCTTAAGAGTTGTTGACTCTTTGACTGAAAATGTCTAAAGGAATCTAGTGAGTGGACACTAGGATTTTTGGGGGGGTTATTTTCCCATGAAAAACTCCTACTTCAAAGCTCAAACCTGAATATTAAAGTATTTTATTTAATTAATATTATTATTTTTGCTGCAAAGTGCAGGTCTTGGCGGAGTGGACACATCCTCTGAGGGAGTTTTGAATGACGAAACAACCATGGCTGGCGGAAAGGTGTTCCGGCCCTGTGGGGGAAACGAGCCGCCGCTGACTGATAAAGGAGCAGTGACGCGTCAAGCACTGCTAACCGAAGTAACGGTCGTTCAGTCATTGCACCTTCAAAATAAAAGCACAAATAGTGCCGCTTTCGAAATGGAAGTGATAAATTACACGTTAGGCGTCACCAACTTAAAAACGCATTGTTTTAAAATCAAAGGGGAGTAAAGTGGTATACGTGAAAAAGAAACCAACGCTAAAACACCATTAGCTAACGATTTTGTGTTGTTTAAATACAACGGTTGCCTGGAAAAAGTTCACTTTGAAAAGCTTGTAACCGGAACTAGCTTGCGTAGCTTAGCTAGCTTGACGCTTGTGAAAAAAAGAGGGGGGAGGTAAGTAATTATTTAGGGGGAAGAAAGAAAGAAACAAAGTTGTCGACCGTGCAATGCACACGGGGAGGGATTTTATTTATCTCGAGCGACTCGTTTAGTCCAGCACCGGTCCGCTGGGATGTAACTGTAACGGCGCACCGGTTTCCCTCATTTCCTTCCTACTCTCCAAACTTGTCCGCTACTATTTCGCCGAGTCCCGGACAGGATTTCTCCTTTGGAAACGGGAATGATAAAAGCAGTCGAGTCGCACAGGCGGACGGACGGACTGAGGGGTCTAGCGAGTGCCGTGTGTGTTTCCCGTTTACGTTAATGAAGTTATTTTAATTTTCCCGAGCACATTTCGTCCTGGGATGAATGGCAGAAGTCGGGTGAGTCTGACTATCTGTGCTCAAACGGATTTATTTGCTTGTCTACACTGGACCCACATGAAGTGGTGATAGCCTGCATCCCGCTGAACCTCTCCGCTTTGTGTTTTTAGAAATAAAGAAGAATTCAAACGGAGAGACACCTCCACACCGCACTGGATAACCAAGACATCAAACCGACTTTAATTAAGTATATTTCAGACTCTTTAACTAACCGTGAGGATGCAGATGTGCGGAGCCACATGAGGGTCCACAAAGGAGGCCCTCCACGACCATAGGTCACGCTGAAGTGTCCTGGATGTATGTGTCTCCTGTTTCCTGGCTGCATTGACTTGAACTGTTTGTAACTGTCTAATAATCCAATGGATTCTTCCTCACCACAGCCTACCTGTGCCTGTGGACTCTCCACATGAGGGCAAACCAGATGACTCAGAGGACAATGTCATAAAGTCTTATTTATCTGTTTTGTATTTATTCTGTGTATATAAGGGTCCTTTTTAAGCTTTGTGCTAGTTTCAAGGCCAGTTTTTGATTTATTTGTGAGAATTTAAAAGCTACTACTTCATCTGTTGTAGTGAGAACTGTAGATTTACTTGAGCATCTTTGTTCTGCTATACATCTACCCACACTGTAATTTAAAGGGGGAGCTGTAGGACTTGACTTTGCCCAGGCAGGTAAAGACACGAGAGGGGTTCATCATGGACAAGCCAATAAGCAAGTTGTTGGAGAAGTTAAAGCTAACGGACTCGGGGAGTGTGAAATTCAACAGTTCAAGGAAAAAACATGACTCTGCCAACAACTCTAATAACAGCAACGCCAACGCTGGCATCTCCGGAGGCAGCGGTGGGGGCAGCGGTCTGCCACCAGCTCCCAGCGCTGCAGCTGCCTCGCCCTCAAGACCCGGCCAGTTCTCGCTTGCCTCTGCAACCACAAGCGATGCATGTGTTCCAGCGAGTGGGAGAGGGGGAGGAGGAGGAGGAGGGATGGGAATGCCTCCCACTCAGCTCCTCACCCCACCGCCATCTTCCTCCTCAGTGGGTGCCGTACCTCAAGATGGCGAGCAACAACTTCACCCTTCCACCTTGGCACCACTGAGGCGCCGCTCCCCCCAGCAGCGGGCTTCCTGTTACCTGGGTGAAGGCGTGGACTCCCACCTGAGGCGTGAGTCTGGCCTGGGCCCTGAGTGTGACCCTCTGGGAGCGTTTGGCTCCAAGGCGTCCCTCAATCAACGGCGCTACTCCCTGGAGCTCCAGCAGCTGGTCAGAAGACAGCAGCTCCTCTCCCAGCCACCGCCCCTCTCTGTTCCCCCGCCGTACCCAGCCTCCTCAGGGTATGGGTCAGCTCCCAGAGTTGGTGGAGGCGGCCTGGCAGAGCCTGGCTACCTCTCGGAGCCAGAGAGGCACAAGCGCCTCTCTCTCCAGGAGGCTCTGTTCTACAAACGCCTGAGCACAGGCAGTGAACTGTGGGAGAGCACCAGGCCTGCATCCCTCTCCCATCCACCACATCGCACATCTGATGTGACTGGAGGAGGTGTTGGAGGGGGATTCTTTTATCCACCAGGACCTACCCTGAGCCCATGCTCGTCATTCAGCCTCCAGGAGTCGGTGCTGGTCAGCCCCAGGTCCAGCTTTGCCTCCAGCACCGCCAGTGGCGGCGGAGGAGGAAGCCCAATGGGCAGCCGATGCAGCAGCAACCGGACCAGTGGCATCAGCCTGGGCTATGACTCTCGCTACTCTGCCTCTGGAGGCCTCCCTCCACAGCAGCAGTGCCCCTCCATGCAGACAGGGGGCTCTGCGGCTGGTTATGGACCTCCATGCAGGGCCGGAGTGACCCCTGTGGAGGCCTGGAATCAATACCTGGAGGGAGGGATGCGTCCAGGGGCCCATGACAGCCGACACTCCTACCCACCCGCTGTTGGGAGTCCAGGAGCAGCGTGCTACCAGGCTGGCCCGGAGTGGTGGGACGAGCAGCAGGCAGGTGTGAGAGGCAAAGAGGGGGCTGTGATGGGGGACAGGGCCCGATACTCGGACCTGCCTGGCACCCGGTACCAGGAAGAGCTCACCCGACTTCTACTGAGAGATGCTGCGCTGACAGGCGGGGGGCTCCTGGAGGGCCTGATGCTCAAGGATCAGTCGCTGGCCCTGACGGCTCTTTCCAAACCGAGCACGACAACACTGGGGCCTTGCTCAGCCGGAGGGCCAGTCAAACCTCAGGAGGATCCAGGAGTCGGAGCTGGGAGGGAGGCCGTGGAGAACCGCCAGGAGTTCTTTGGTGAGATCCTTTTTTTTAACTGTAGTTTTCAGGGTGCAAAGAGGAAAGTGGGGAGAAAGGTAGCCAGGATCAACAGAGACACAAATTGTAAAATCACATCCCTAGTTGAGCCGGTGCCATCACCGTTCATGCATGGTACCCCATGCATTCATAATGGAGCGCCATGTCGCCCAGCATCCGCCCTCAGTGTGTCATTATTGTCCTCCTCGCTGCTGCCTGGTGTCAGATCACAGGTTTCTCTCTAAATGAAAGGGTTGGATGGATGGATGCACGGATTAATAGTTGAAAGAGAGTATGGATGGATGGAACCTGTAGAGACACGCAGGATTGTAAAATGCAAAGCATAAAGGAGGGGGAAAAAAAAAAAAAAGAGGTGCTCGGGCTTCAGAAACTGATCCAGGCAAGTAGATGTGTTTGACTGAGGAGAAGAAAGACAGGGAACACGTAGGACAGATGTGCATACACTCATTCAGGTTCACACCTGTAGCCAAAACATCGGGCAGAGTCAGCTGATGTTAGAGGCAGGCGTTGGTACACATGGAGGGCTAATGCAGCATATCTACATGGCCATTAAACTGCAAAATTCTGCTGTAACACTCAGACGCAAATTACATGGTTGCATATAAACACAGCTCCAACCATTACTGTGAGTCACACAAGATTAGGGTCTCAGGATCTGTGTATGTGTGTGTGTGTGTGTGTGTGTGTGTGTGTGTGTATTGTTTCTCTGTGGCAGGGTGTGTTTCCCCTGAGTGACTTCAGGCCACAGTAACGCAGTGTGTGTGTGAGTCATGTGTGCGTCCTGGTGTGTGTAATGCTGCCTTGGCGTGTGCAGGGGCGGTGTGCTGTAGCCTGTTTTTCTGCTCAGGTATGCGTGCCCGGAGGGGACATACAATACTGTACTCCTCTCAGCCATTAGGAAGAAATCAGAGGCTCTGAGCCGTGAAGACAGACGCTCTGAGCTCAGCAGACGAACACACGTACACACCTGTATTGAAGTGTTGCGCTTTAATTAAATTGAAAGGAAAGTAAAAATAAAAAACATGACCACATACGCCAGGAAACTAAAGGGCTAGATTCAAAGCTAGTTGTGTCGATTGTGCCCCACAAGTTTAAAAGAATAACACACATACACAAACACAAAAAAACACAGGTACTATGTCTTCTCATGCCCCCCAAAAACCTCCCTGTCTTCTATCCCAGTCATTTAAACCAGCTCCATGCCTACATTTTCTATATGTAGCAGTGACAGACATGAAATTTAAAGTCTTGAGTTTAACTCTTGGCCCTTTCTTGGTTTCTGGCTTTGGCAGAGACTCATGCCTGTTCCTAAATATCGAAAGGACCGTCCAACAGTGTAGGAATTCTTGATTTGTGTGGCACTCCCTCAGCCACATTAGAAAGGAAAAAACGCAGGCGGATCCTTAAATAGATCAGAGAAACGCTGTAGCTCGGACCACCACACCACTTTTCCACTTTACATTTAGTGCTCTGACTGAACATGTACTTAGGCTAAACTGTATTCTGTTGGAGGAGAAGCACTCAGGGAGAAGTTAGTTAGGTTTAAAGGCTGTAAAGGGGACCTGTTATGCTCATGTTCAGGTTCATACTTGTATTTTATGCTTCTACTTAGACATGTTTGCATGCTTTAATGGTCATAAAGCATTTAATTTTCCTCATACTGTCTGTGCTGGAACATCTGTATTTACCCTGTGTCTGAAGTGTCCGTGTTGGCACCTGTCTCTAGAAGTCCCCCTCCTGAAAAAGCCTTTGATTGGTCAGGGTCTGTAGCCCCCAGGAAAAACGCCGGGTTTTGAAACCAATTTTACAAACTGGCCACACGTGGAACTACAATTTCCAGTCCTGTTACGTTTTCCCATTGACTTACATTTTGAAATAGACATCTGTAAATCAGTGGGTAACTTTTTGAGCTAGCAGTTAGTTAGCAGAGCACCAAACTAGAAGTTAGCTGGTCAGCCGGTGGAAGTCTGTAGTGCGCTCGCTCCACCAACCTCACGCTGCAGAAGATATGGTTATTTTTATACCATGGAAATAAAGCTTTTTCGGCTTCATGCACCACTGGGCAACTGAATGAATGAACGGTGTATCCAGTTCTCTTTACACGTCCATGACCACCATTGTAGCGTCACTTTTAACAGTGAAAAATCGCCAAAAAAGAGGGTTTTAAACACAACCACACATGTTCAGCAAGAATAAGATCTGAAATCAGGGAGATACTAACATTAGCAATCAAGATTACATTTCCCTGATGTTAGCATGTAGCTACATGTACATTAGCAGTGCACTTACAGCTGGGGAATGACTGTAATGGAAAATAGCGGCACTTTTACCGTGAAAAATTGGCAAAAAAGCTTTTTAACACAAAGGCACATGTTCAGCAGGAATATTATCCAAAATCAAGGAGATACTAACAATTAGCAACCAAGATTACATGTTTCCCTGACGTTAGCATGCAGCTACATGTGTATTAGCAGTGTACTAGCAGCTGGGGAATGACTGTAATGGAAAATAGCGGCACTTTTACCGTGAAAAATTGGCCCAAAAAAAGCCTCTAGATACAACTACATATGTTCAGTTGGAATATGATCTGAAATCAGGGAGATATTAACATTAGCAGCCAAGATTACATGTTTCCCTGATGTTAGCATGTAGCTACATGTACATTAGCAGTGTGCTAGCAGCTGGGGAATGACTGTAACAGAGAATGGCGGCACTTTTGACAAAACCAGACATGTTCCAGCAGAAATATGATCCAAAATCAGGGACAAATTCACATCAGCAACCATGATTACATTTTTCCCTGACGCTAGCATGTAGGAGTTTTGGTTGCGTAATGCAACACTTGCAGCAGTGTGCCAGGAGCAGATGACCATATGAAGAAATCCGGCACACTTTGATGTCACACTGTAGCCAGAGTAGAAGAACTGCTGGAAATGGAATATTCAGAACAGTCTGAAGTCGTACGTTTAAAACTTGGGTCAAATTTTATATGAACTTCATTGTTACACTATATGTAAAATATGGACAAGCGCAATGGTTGCCCTTTAAATCTTTTTTTTTTAACTAACTGGTAATTTTGAGGCAGAAATTCTTTTACTTTACCGGTGTTCAATGTTAATGTCAGTTTAGTTGTTATATCTGACGCCAAACTGGAGAAGAAATTAAGATAAAGGGCTGAAAGGTGTTTGTGGCTTGGTTAATGTCAAACTTAGCATGTGTGTGATTTTGTTTTTAATTTTCTATTTTTGTCCCCTGGGGTAGTTTAGGCTCCTCACATCAGCAATCTCATCTAATCTCCAAATTGCTCCAATTGTGGGGTTGAAAGTCAAATTTAAAGGGAAGTTTTAAAAACTCCCAAAGAAAGAGTTGTCTGTTTTCTGCAGCGACTGCCAGAAAGTCAGATCCGGTGGAGTTTCCCCTTAAATAACAGAGCTCCACCAGAGACACTTGGGTGGATGAGCAAACAGGCTGGCATGGCTAACTGGGTTTTAACTGTGTGAAAATCCCCTAGGTGGTGCGAACGAGAGGATTTACAAGTGTTGACACTTTGTGTGGAGTTGGATTTCAGACACATCCTCCTGGAATGCGTCGTAAACGAAGTGTTAAGAGCTGACGAGCAATTACTAAATGCGTGTTTGTGTCCGTTGTGCTTTCCCCCCATTGTGCCGACAGGGACCTGTGTAAAGTGTGGGAAAGGCGTGTACGGGGCGGATAACGCCTGCCAGGCTCTGGATAGCCTCTATCACACACGCTGCTTCACCTGTGTGTCCTGTGGTGAGTACCCCCACCCCTCCACCCCTCCACCCCTCAAACACAACAGTGATTTAAAGTAGTTAAGCATCATGAACTTGTCACCAACACCTTCTCTAAACAGCATTTTTAACCATTTGCCATTTATGATGCTGAGTCAAACGCCTCTGTCCCTGTGCAGGACGCACCCTGAGAAACAAGGACTTCTACAATGTCAACGGCTCTGTGTACTGTAAAGAGGATTATATGGTAAGAGTTGAGGTCAAGGCGTGTTTTGTCACCCACACACACTCACACACATTCAGAGTCAGAAGATTGATTTTCCACTAATGGTAATCTCTCTGTTGTAATTACAGTTTTCGGGATTCCAGGCTGCTGCTGAGAAGTGTAGCGTGTGTGGCCACCTCATCCTCGAACAGGTGAGCGCTGAAGAAGTGCACAAACACCTCTAATCACTTACTACTTAACGCTAGATTTAAACAATATATCCTTTAACCCTAACTCTAACCAGCTCTCTGTAATTTTTGGTTATTTTCATGCTCTGTTTCCCAGAGTGCTTTTAAAGAACCCCCCAGAGAATAGAGAAATTCAGTGACGTCTCTGGGCTCCTCTCTTTGGGTTCCCACGGCAGATTTACAGAGGAATGTTTGCCTTAGTTTTTTTTTTTTTTTTTTTCCGATAAAGAAAAAAGTCTGTAGTGATTATCTTAAACCTTTTTACCATATTTGAACCACATAAGACCCAAAATATAAATAGAAAGCTCCCAGTGAGTGTGAGATCCACAGGCTGCGTCTTCTGCATAATTTGAACGGCTTAACCACATGTGAGTTTTGGAACTGTAAATGTTTTATGCTAAAAAATGGGTTGGCATAAGAGCTTCGAGGAGAAATATGCATTTCCATCATCACTTGTCGCTGTATTGTAAATATTGCTATGTGGTGTGAAGTTGTCTTTGAAACTTTGAAACTTAAGATATTCCCTGCATATTTGTAGTTAGTTTTGCAAGTACACAATATTGTTTGTTAGTATTTTTTTCCTAGTCTAGTTATTTTGTTTCACTAAAATGTCTTTTACACTAGTTTTTTTTAGTTTAATTTTGGTTAGCTATAATAACTGATAATAAGGACTAAAAAATACAATGCATTAGTGCAAGAGCTCGGTTTACAGACAGATTTCTGTCTAAAGTGAATTTTTTGTTCCGTCATAGACCATTTAGTTTATTGCTAACACAAAATAACTCTTAAACGTGCTACGTATTACTCCAAAAAACAAAAATTTGGAAAAGAATTAGATCCTTATGGTGGCCGCCACTGCGTTCATTGCAGTTGGCCAGTTGAATCGTAAATGTAGCAGCACTTTGGTTGTATGTTTTACATACGATGGATTAACTGCTTTACGTTACGTTACGGAAAGAGACACTTGTTATAATGAAAGGTGGCAATTTTATTTAATGTGCATTTACTTCTCTGTAGAGATGGGTAATGGTAATGAAACATCATATTTAACAACCTCAGAGTTATACTTTCTTCCTAAATTGGTGCCTTTGCCAGAATGCACCAAAGTGCACCATTAAAAAACTAAATAAGTAAATGAATAAATCCCTGGGTTGCTGCGATGCATCACTTACATAATGTTAAGCAAAAAAAATGTACTGATTACAAATCACAATCAAAGGGCAACCACTGAAAACATACATGTCTTTACACTAATGCATATACATACACAAATATACAGTCCAGGCCAGTTATCTGTGGATATATTTTTAAAACGAGACAAGAATTGTTTTAAAATCTCTCTAATATCGTCCATAATTATTGGTCCTTCTACTCAGATCCTGCAGGCTCTGGGGAACTCGTACCATCCCAGCTGTTTTCGCTGTGTGGTTTGCTCCAAGGTTCTGGACGGGGTGCCTTTCACTGTGGACCATCACAGCAGCATCTACTGCGTGGCGGACTACAACAAGTGAGACATTCAAATGCTTTGTTCCTAAAGACAAAGACTTAGTGGTTCTTATGTGGAAGAGTGATGTTGTGTAATTCAGTTTTTGCATGTGTAACATTTGAAGAATGTCACTTACTCAGCCTACTTCCCTTATTACTCAAACTGTGTGAGTGCTGCTGGTTTCTACGGTAAATAAACTCTCTCCTGTCGTCCTGCAGGGCTTTTGCTCCGAAGTGCGCCGCCTGTTTACAACCCATCTTACCTACTGAGGTGAATACATGTGTATTTATGTGTGTTGTCCATGAACGTGCTTATTTACTTCTCTTGAGCATAACATTGAACGCTGTGTGTGAGTAGATTGTGCAACTGAAAAACATTTTCCTAAGCAAACTTTTACAGCCGATATGACATAGATGAACAAGTTTTGCATAGTATTTCAAAATCAGTTTACCTAGCATATGTTTGTGGTGATTCACTTTTTTCCCCTTAAACTGAAAGTACAAGTGAAAGTGTAAAAAAGCCTCTGAGTTATTGGGGAAAACCACTCGCACTCTGTGCTGACCTCTGACTCAGTTTCCCTCTTGTCTGTGTCTCAGGGTAGTGAGGAGATCCTCAGGGTTGTGTCTATGAACAAGGACTATCACTTTGAGTGCTACCACTGTGAGGTGAGTTATCTTCAGCTGACAACCCCAAAACTAGTTCATTTCATTCTTCCATGTCCTGAAATTCCACTTTGAGTGCAGACAATCTGATGAAGGAGCAGTGTGTAGGATTTAGTGGCTTTTAGCGGTGAAGCGTGAACGCCTGGTTACAACTCTTTGAGTGAACATCGTTCAAGGAGCCAAACTGGTGTTTTTCGGGGAGCTGAATTATCTGCAGAAGTCTCTTCATTTTCCAAAACAAAGAGCAGGTGATTGAAACCAGTAAAACACACTTTTACACTGCCTGTTCAAGGTGGGAATTTCATGCCACTAGTCCACTTTGCTGCGCCATACAAAGGGTACGATCAGATGGGGGTTACAGAGTTGTCCTCTGTAAGTCAGCAGCGGAGGTAGTAACAGTACCGAATTGACGTCTGTGTAAAAGGGGCAGCCAGCAGGCAGGGACAGGTGTGATGTTTTGATGATGTGTTATGTGTGCAACCCACTGCTGAGAGATTTATAAAGCAAGCAGCAGTTAGCAGCTAACTCGAAAAAGAACAGTAGCAGAAAATGTCCACACACTGGAGACAATGAGGTCCAGGAGCTCCTTGTCCTCTGAGCATAGGGCAAGATCAGCTGCCTTATAACAGGGATGGTACATGATTGTTATTTTTTATAAAGTACTGCCGACACAAATGTTGTATGTTCCGCAAGAGGCTGACGCTGATCACATTACGCCCCTCACGCCCTTTATTGCTTCCAGGATACAGGCATGCTGTCTAAAATCACACCTGGGAGCAGCATGATGTCGCTGTTGTTTGTTTCTGTGTGAAAATGCAAAGGCGGCATAAAGATGGGACTTGGTAGCGACCCTATAGCGCAATTTCTGCGTATAAAGGGCTATTTAATAATCAGGGTTTGTCCAACGTTGTTTAACAATGACAGAGACGGGACCTAGCGAAGCACCTGCTGGCTGGGTTCCCGAAAGTTCAGGAGGTTTTTTCCATGAGCCAAATTATCCACAGAGGTCTCCTCCTCTCCAAAACAAACGGACCAGGTGATTTAAATGAGGAAATGCACTGAATGAAGCAGCTTCACATTAAGAAATTAGTGTTTTCAAAGCGCTGCTCATCAAGGAGGGGTTGCCAACTCTGGTGGCCAATGCGAAAATGTGAATGGCCCTATCTAGAGCCAGTTTTGGTTTGGTTTGTCCGTTCTGGGCTACTGTAGAAACATGGTGGTGCAACATGGACAACCCACTCCCTGTGTAGATACAAACAGCTCATTCCAAGCTAATGAACACACGATTCAATATATCTCACTAAATGCTACACACTGGACCTTTAAGTTTGAAAGTGTCTTGATGGCTGACCTCACTTCCTCTGTGCATACCTGTCCTTACCTGCATCTTCTTCTCCCCTCAGGAGTGTGGTAAGCAGCTCTCAGATAAGCCTGGCTCGCAGTGCTTCCCCCTGGACTCTCATCTCCTCTGCCACTCCTGTCACATGAGCAGAGCGTGCGCCACACACAACATTCCCCCTCACAACACACACTGATCAGCGTCTTTGCAGCTGCTGATGTTATGATAAAGCTGGTCTTGACATGCTGTCACTCTCTCGTGTGCTTTCTGCTCGGTCTTTCTCTCAAGATGAAACTGCTGATGTTCAGACATTTCCACTGATTCACTCTGTCTCACATGTACTGCCTGCTGTACTTGTTGTACCATTACTGTACCATAGTTATAAGGGAACGGGAAAGAAACTACTGCTTTTTTTACCCCAATGTGGCTACTGTTTGCTGTAGAAGAACAAGGGATTTTTTTTGCTAAACTGTTTTGTACATATATTACCGCTAGCAAACATTTTGCACTTAAATTTGACTTTACTGTAAGAGATTTGTTTCGTGAATCTGTACAATTTGGGGAAAAACATTACTGTAATTTCTGTATGTTGTAATAAATATTTTCATTTGTGTTCAGATATGGGTCTACTTATGCTTACAATACGCACTGCAAAGACTGGGGATAAACTAAAATAACTTGCTAACAGCCTCCGTTGGTTAGCTGTGCTACGAAACGAGACGAACCGTTTCAAAAATGAATTTTTCTCATTAAAATAAGAGCTGGTTGGAGGATCTGTGTACTAAAGTACATGCACACACACACTTGTTCACGTTGTTTTGCTTTTCAGAGTCCCCTCCATGTTTTCTATCTACCTGGTTTGGTGCTAGAAAGATCGCAGCTACTGGTAGCAGACTCTGGCCAAATATGGACTGTTAAATTCAGAGCTCTGTTGGAATGTACCGTCCCGTTATTCAGAGCACCACACTCCTTGAGCACCAGAGCGTACTCTGGGCACTAGAGAAATGAGGCAGCAGAGCACCAAACGGAGTCAATGTGTGATTCATTTAACTGTTCGTTAATTCATATAGAAATAGAAAGCTACGTTTCTTTGAACAATAGGGCTCTCCTCAGATTGGATTCACGAACCCACCCAATGATCACGTCATTTAACTTCAGCATTTGCTTGAGCCAGACTAAAAAGTTATGATAGTGTTAAACGTTTGATTTTATCGGAACGTCAAGTCAAAAGACCTACTACCTACTGATCTGTTCTGTACGACATCTATTGCACGTCTGTCCGTCCTGGAAGAGGGATCCCTCCTCAGTTGCTCTTCCTGAGGTTTCTACCGTTTTTTTTTTCCCCCCGTTAAAGGGTTTTTTTGGGGAGTTTTTCCTTACCCGCTGTGAGGGTCATAAGGACAGAGGGATGTCGTATGCTGTAAAGCCCTGTGAGGCAAATTGTGATTTGTGATATTGGGCTTTATAAATAAAATTGATTGATTGATTGAAGAAATCTCGGTCTGAGATATATTAGCATGTTAAAGCAAACAATCAAGGTCACAGGAACGGGCCACAACTTTTAAGCCAAACTTTTAATTCAGGAACTGGAAACTGGTCACCTTCAGTGAAATCGAAAAGTCCCACGGAAAGAAGTGTATTTGACATCCTTCACCGGTGCCTCTCATGGAACAGATACTTACAGTTTGTTAGATATATCGATCCCAACTGACTCTGTAAGACTTGGTTTCACGGACACCGACACTTTTTCACGTGCCTGATAAGTCTGTTTTTGTCACGTTTAGTAAAGCATAATCTGCATAGACAGTTCTTTAAATCACACAAATATCCTGGTGTATATGTGTTCAAACTTCCACCCACGACTGTAGCTGGTGGAGTCCCAAACCTACCAACCACTCAACAGATGGTGAGTGGAGCAAATCTAGCAGCCAGTTGCTAATGCTGGTGCTAATTTCCAACCCTGCGCACAGCTTCCAATAAGGTTTCCCAGTGAGGCCGGCATTTACAAGTGTTAGATCCCAGAACTAAGGCATTTCCGCTGCACTCCCATAGTTCAAATACCTCTCCGGTGTATTCACCATGTAACAGGTCAAAACTCATCGGCTCAGTGGCTCGCAGCCAGGTCACGATGCCTCTTTGCCAGAAATGACTAAGTAAAAACATCCAAGCAGAGCGGCTGATAACCAATTTAATTTTATTCATTTTTTAAATCCTCGGTACATTCAGCACTTGCAGGAAGGGGGAGAAAAGAAACAAAATCTAACTGTGTTGAACTAAAAACATAAAATTAAAAATATTAAAATTGTAAGCATTACTCTAGTCTCCTCTTAAATATATATTTATATGATTGAAGGGTCAGAGGAGGGATTTGCAAATGGAGACTTCAGTGCATGGATGGTCAGCTTCCTGTAAGTATTACGGAATAAACCACTTGACAACAATTTTAAACCCTCCTCTTCTTGTCTCCAAAAAAACATCCACTAAAGACAAAGTCGGGCATATCTCCTCCATCAGCACAACACATATCACGTCTCTTCCTATCGCACATGTTTCTAGGTTACAGTGTTGAGACTTCAGTACCAGTTGCATCTTTGTGGGAGAGGGAGATGAAGGTTATTACGCACGCAAACATCACCTGCTGGAACGCACAACAACTCCGAACCTCCAAGGCTGAAAAATTAACATGATAATAAAATTTCAAAACAAAATCCTAATTTTGACAAAGACGGCCTGTAGATTTAGTTTTATTTAGAAAAAAAAAAGATCTCAGTGCTGAAGAGAAGAACACTAAAACTGATCCTAGAAAATATTTGAAGGTCAGGCATCTATTTTGGACTGGTTTTATTACAGGGCTCTGAGGAGGAAGGAACTGTGCACCCGCAGAACTAAAATAAAGAGGCGGGCTCCCAAACCTCAGCGGGACAAAATGCTGAGGCGAGCCAAAAAAACCACCATCCTCTCTGCTTCTTTTCTTTAACAGCACTACATGGAGACGAGGAGGAACGCTGCTCTCTACGGAGGGAAAGGACTGACGTTTGCTTCTGGAAGACAGAGAGAGAACAGAGGGAGCGAGACAAACCGGCGTTTTACCATTAACAAAACATGTCATTAACATTTTCTGTGTAAACTGACGGGGACGAGGGTGGGGGGGAAATGGCAGAAGTGTGTGGAAGACAACGCTGGCGTCAAAGTGGACGAATTAAAGCACGGTGGGGCGGGTAGCGAGGAGCAGACAAGTCCTGAACTTGAGGCTTGAGAAACGCATCTCCCTCCCAAGACTTCCTGTCTGCGGTGTCCCTAGCTACGCCACGTCCCTCTCTCCCTTTACCTTTCCCTGCAGCCACTCGGCCCTCAGCGGCGTCTGTCCCTGGGGTTGCTACGGCTAAGAGACCGGCGGCCACCGCCAGCGCCTACAGAGGGTCGTCTGGGCCGGTGGCTGTCGTCCCTCTTCCTGTCCCCTTCTCTGTCTCGCCCGCGGCCCCTCTCTCTGTCTCCGTCAGCTCCTCGCCCGGCTGCTCCGCTGCTCGCCGTCATGCTGATGTCTTTCTCCCGACCCTTCAGCCTCTCTTTCTTCTCCTCCTCCCGCTTCTTTTCCTCCTCTTCTCGCTGCTCCTTGCGCCTTCGTTCGCGCTCCTTTTGCCGCTCTGTGCGGTCCAAAAGCCTCTGCGCCGCCTGGTGGACACAAAGCAGTTAAGTTTAGATGAAATGAAGCCTAAAATCTGATCTGGCGCACGCTCTGCTCATAGACATTCCAAATGAAATGTTAACATGGATGCTAACCAAAGTAATAAGTGTGTGAGTGACCAACCTGCTCCTCAGAGAGGGGAAGCCAGTATATACATGGAGCTGCTTTGGTCTTCAGGAACAAGTCGTCTAGTAATTTAGCAGGAGGCTCGTCTCCTTTCTCTGTTCATAAGAAAACAGACATAAATTCATTTTTTCAAACGGTGGTACACAACTCAACCTGTGTGTTAAGACTAAAAAAAATGATCACGTCATAACAGAAAAGGTGAGCAATATGAGGTTGCATTACATTTAAGAGTTTAAGTCAACTGTGAATACTTTACATGTCCGTCAATTTTCTTCTACTATTCTGAAGGAGACTGAGGTGTGGCAAGATTTTACAGTTGTCAAGAGTGGGGGAATTAGCTACAGAGACCAAAACCATTTTCAGTACCAGGCTGTAAACATGTTTATTCCTGCTGCAAAGTTGGGCATGATATCATGGGGACTGCTGGCGTCTGACGTCAGCCTCTAGTGGCCATTCAAAGAACTGCACTTCAGAGTTAACTTGATTTTTCGGCCCTGGAGGTTTCCACTTGGTTCTAATCTGTAAAAATAATAAAGCCTTCAGTTTTTTTTTTAAATTGTTCCTTCAGGCAGGCTGGTGCTGAGGGTAGAGTCATCTTTGTTTAAAGTTCTTCTAGATTTATGGACAACGTTTATTTTTACTTTGGACACCAGAATTCTGAATATTAGTCATGTGAAAAACAAGTTACATAGAATTGAGTAAAAGAAAAGAGCTGACAAATAGAAATGATACAGAAGTAAACTAAAGAGAAGACGTATTATCTTCCTCATGCTTCCATTTATTCATAAGGACGTGTGTTACCTTTCTTGTCTGTCTTCCTCTCCTTGCTCTTGGCCCTCTCCCTCCTCCTCCGCTCTCTATCTCTGGATCGAGACCGCTGTCCGTCCTCTCCCGGCCGTGCGAATTCCCGCACTTTATCCCGGTCCCATTCCCGCTCGCCGCGGGCCCGTTCCCGCCGCTGCATCTCCCTCTCCCGCTCCGCCCACAGGTCCCTCACTCCTGCCACGCCTCGGTCCCGTTCCCGGTCTCGTTCGCGCTCCCTGTCCCTGTCTCTGTCGCGGTCTCTTTCTCTGTCCCTGTCTCGCTCCGGCATCAGAGGGGGCAGCCGGTTCTGAGGACCACCTGGCTGCTGGGGAGCAGCACGGTCCTCCTCCTTGTCTGGCTTCAAGATGCCTTTGTGAATGTCCAGCTGCAGGAAATAAATACGGAGACAAATGTCAGGATGTTAGAGTTTGAGTCTGGGGAGAACATAAAATGGACAAAATTAATTAAAGGATAAAAAGATCTATAAACCATCTGTGATGTGAGAGGTCAATTCAGAAAACTAAATCTGCACTTTTAATTATTAACTGATAGCAACAAAGACATTTTTATGTCGGAAAATTAGTCAAATTTACTTCAATGGTCTGGGACTACTTTCCCAGTAAACACTGCTGATGATGCAATACTGCCAGCAGCTTTAAAAGAAACAAATCCATGACATCATCACCTTGTTTGAACCATCTAAAATAGCCAAGACAGTAAAATTATTTCCCCCTCTCTTTATTTTCTTCAGTACAGCAACAGTGACGAGCAGAAAAAAGCACTTCAGACACTCATTACCTCCTCCTGCTCACAGAAGTCGACGTTGAGGACCTTGGGATTGCTCTGAGGCCATTTAACCCCGTGGAGGGCTGCTCTGGTGGCGACCGCCTCCTCTGTCGCAGCGTACTAGAGGAACAGGAGGAGAGGGAAAAGGTTATCAGGCTGTTAAGGTGTAATCACATCTCAACAGTTGCTGCAAAAATAGCTTGTGGCAGGAACAGCTGGAGCCAGGTGGATGAGAACACAGAAGTGACAGAAGTGAGGAGACAATGATCACAGAAATGGTTCTGTTAATCCCTCAGCTCAAATATGTCTAAATTATGTTCTGAGGGGTTTCATGTTAATTTTCAGCAGCATACTTCAGCAGAATAGACCCGAACAAGGTGTAGTCCACCTCTCACAATACTCCTGCCCTCAAAGATGCAGTGTGTTCAGAAAGTAGTTCAAATGGGTCAGTCCTGGTAGCTCCATCAATACCTGACAAATTCAAGTAGCTGGTGAACACTTCCAGCTTTTAGGATACCAAGACATGACACGGTAGAGTTTGTCTCACTGAGAACAAAAACTGCACCATTATGGCAACAACAAAAGATGTGAGCTAAGGATCGGTGATCCATAAAGCGGCGTTGCTTGACCCTCTTCTTGTTTGGTGTTTATTGGTGGTTAGCAAACCAGCCTGGAGGTGCATTACTGCCACCAGGTGGACTGGAGTCGCTCCACACTCAATCATGGGCTCTCTCTGTCTCATTTCAGCTGAGTTAAGTGCAACACCTAGTGGTAAAGTTCAGTGTACCGGTCTGGTGTTTGGCTTCATTTTTCACGCCGGCCCAGAGCTATTTGGTTCTCACCGTGACGTAGCAGTGAGACTTGATCTTGTCGATCCAGAAGCCCTCTTCCACCACGCTGCCCGTCCTGTTCAGCAGCTCTTTGAGTTGGCCAAGTGTGAAGGGTCGCACCTGTGGGACAAACGAGCACGGCTCAGTCAATCATCGACAGTCAGACTGGGTCAGTTCATGTACAGCACAGGGAAAGACGAATATATGTTGAAAATATGCTCAGTCTCTTTATTTCTATCAAGAGTTTTTATGCTTTCACTTACTGAGACCATAAAAAAATCTATCTTAGGCGAGATATAAGCTTACACACAGACCGGCCACTGGTGAAAATATTGTTTCAGTACAACGCATCCCCTGGACAGGAAAGCATCACTGTGGCATCATCATCATGAGTGAATACAGCCGTGTTGCAACATAAAATCACAGGAATGTTTGCAGTAATATCCACTATATTCATGATTTTAAGTACACTTTATGGACCTAAAAGTATAAGGTTATTGTCTGCCGATGGTCCTGGGAACTCCATGCCATGCCTTGAGAGCAATGGACGAGTGAAGGTGGGTGGACAGGTGTTACATCAGCGCAGAGCACTACTATCATTTAATAATACAAAAACAGCAAAACTACACTTAGCTACCTATAGGGCCATAGCCCCATCTACTGGAGAAGTCATGCCATGGCACCATGTCTGTGATTTAACACGGATTTCACAGTGTCGCATTATCAGGGGGGAAATTAAGGTTTGTCCCCTAAACATGTCGATAGTGAGTTAATGGCGTCTTTTTGGATTTTTATTCGTCAGAGACACGAACAAGTACCTAGCAACGTCACTGCAGTGTGATAATTTCAGATGTGCGTAGAGGTTTACGGCTCATATTTGAGCATGTCCAGATGAACATAAAGTAATAGGAACTTTGATTTGAATGACGAGAGCCAGGAAAGAAATCACGGGGAAAACAAAAAGTTTGGGGAGAGAAATGCTCAACCTGCGATAGTGATGGTGCTCTAAATATGATGATGTGGGGCTAAATATCTTGACAACTAGCGACAAGATTTCCATGATACTTTGTGTGCATGTTTTCGTAATTTCCAGAGGATGAATCTTGATGATTTTGTGGACCACCAGACTTCACAGAGGTCACAACTTTGACCTTAATGACAAGATACCTTTGAATCTAATGACTGAATCCCATCTGGTCTTTGCTGTATTGTGTATGTGGGATTAATGTTAAAGTACATGAAATAAAGAGATGTCTTTAAATCGTCTGGGGCCAGGGGATAAGCTCGTTTAGTTTAGCCAACAACATGGTCTTTCTCTCAGGCCAAATCTTATGTTATCCCTCCACCAGTGGTGTCCCTACATTTTAAATCCATCAGTGTTGCTTTGAGTTATACAAAATGGTGATGAGCATTACAGTCTTACAGCCAAGCAATAAATCTTTAGTCTTGTTTTGTTTGTTACTGTAGTCATAGAGTTTTACTGACATCAGCGAGGCAGGGTGGCATGATAGATATCTGTCTTTGATCCATGTGTAACTTTAAGTCTCGCTTCTATGACGCAAATGAAAAGAAATCTGCAAATGTTAGTCATTAAATGTGTAATGTCTCGTCTTGTCATCGTCTGTTTAGTCATGCAGTGAGCCCAAAACTTAAGGTGATAGTTGACTACAGCCATAATACCTGGGTAAGTGTTTCTGACTCTAATTATAGGCATGATGGTGATGTGGTTGCCACTGGCATCCACACAATAGGCCTCATTCATGGAAAAGCTTGTAGGGTAGATTTGGAAATGCTGGAATTTTCTGTACAATCACTCCCTCCACATAATTTTGGTTCATGGGGAAGTCTAAATATCACACTCGACTAAAAAACAATACTTTTCGCTGTACTTATATATACGCCTTGTGATATGAAGCACTGAGTGATGAACCCACCAGGTTGGTCACGTGGATGATGTTTGAGACTTTGCCGTGAGGTGGCGAGGGCTGCCTGGTTGTGCGGACGGGGTCATCGATGGTGATGGACACGCCAGACTTCTGTTGGCTTATGGAGCGACGCACCAGACTGTCGCTAGGGGTAACTGAGGGAAAGATGAGAAAGAGATGAAAAGAGTGGCCTTGATTATAGACATTCCTGTTGTTTCATTCGTCCCACTAAGTAAAAGCTGCCTAACTGCCTAGAGTTGGTTCGTGACATTTACAAGCGGACCAGATGAAATGCCTTGTGTGAGAAAGCTGCTTTTCTGTAAGAAACTTTTCTGTAAAGCAGTTCACCTTTCTTTGCCTCTCCATCGACGCTGACAGATGTCTGTGCTTCCGAAGCTTCCTCAGAAACACTGTTCTTCCTTTTGTCTCTGGAAGTCCTGCGTCGTTTTTCTTTCTCTGTTTTCTCCACCTCCTCCTCTTCATTCGTTTGTCCGTTTTCCTGGCTGTCACCTGGGACAACCTGGGGACGGAATTACAGGTGGGAAAACAGCCGTGTGACATTTCAAAACCACAGACGAAAGACTTTTGGAACATTTATAGAGCTGTTCTTAAAATTAAGCATCAAGCATAATTACAAGTTTCGTTTTAGTAGAATTCCGTTTTTATCTGACAGCGTGCTTTGTCTGACCTGTGTTACGGTACGTCGGATCTTGAGGCCTTTGTCCTGGTCGCCCCGGTTGGCGTCCAGGCTCTCCTCGTCTCCGGACATTTGCAGCTCCTCTGGGTGCAGCTCGACCACTGCCTCCTGGTTCACTTTGATGTCTGGGATCAACGACTGGAGGACAGAGCCAGACCAGAAATGATGGGAGGACAGGAAAGAGGGAGAGAAATATTACAATATGTTAACTACATCCGTCAGCTGATACACACCAAGACATGATGGATACCGACTTTGTTGTAACATCTTTGTAATCTTTGTAAATAAGCGTTTATTTTTAATACAATCTCCAAAATTCTCCCTGCTTACTCGTGATGTTTTTAAACTCACATCACATTTCACAGTTGAGTTAGGAACATTAACACAGGGCTGTGAGGAAATCTTGTGATTTTGGGAAGATGTGACCAAGCTAACTTTCGTCAGTTGAAACAAAAAGATTTTTATTTTACAAAACTACCCGATAGGTCTTTTTGGCCTGTTCATAATTAATAAATATTGGTCAGCAGCTCAAAATAGCACCTTCGGTTAAAAAATACTGCCACAGCTAACATAAGCAAAATCATCATAATTATTTTCCCACGCCTGCACGGACACCTGGTCCTAGTCTCTACGCAGTGCCAGTACCTTCAGTGAGTCAGTGGTGATGCTGATGGATGGTTTCTTAGCAGTGACAGCTGTGCTGGAGCCCCACCGCCTCTTCCTCCCTGCTGCAGTTCCTGTTTCGGGCTCACCTGCTCCTCCATCTGTGGTGGCTGGAGACGTCTTGCTGCCTGCAGAGGAGTCAGAAAGATTAGTTAATCATTACGATGAGGGGAAACTGCTCTCTGCTGATCTTCGGTGGCAAGTTACTGCAAGTTCATAGCCTGAAAGCAGAAATAATTTCTTTAATACTTTAACCCAGATAGTCATGCCAAGGGTGGCGGTAACTAATTAAAGTTCACAGAGTTCATGAATGGAACTGCTTGATAATTTCAGCAACTACTTCCCAATATCGGTTAATTTAAAACAATATTCAACATGTTTTACACATTTGTTCACAGCTATTTTTCTGTGCACTGCATTACTTTATGTTAAGAGCTTCTGCCACACAGAGCTGACGGGTACAGTGTTGTATGCAGGGAAAAATAACAGGCATTATGCAGGAGATAAATATAGTGAGCTCTTGTGTAAAGGGCAATGTGGCTGAAGGCACAAGCACGGACTTTATTGGAATAGCAGGAAATACTGTAGCTTGAGCATTTTCTTTTTACGTATTGTGGCCAAAACGAGCACATTTATTGAAGTTGTGTTTTGATTTTAATCATGTTTCAACAACAACATGGCCACATCTACAATATGTTTTGTGAATTTTTTCAAAGGCATTTTAAAGCGAAAATGACCTCCACACATGAGCATTTTAACACCTTTTTAGATTTTTTTTTTTCATATAGAACACCTGATAACCCATACCACATGACCATTCATGTGCCGGTGCAGACTGTCCACTCTGCAGTTGCTTAGTTACAAAAAATACTAAAGAGATGGTGAAAAGACCAGAGGTTTCTTTGTTTGGACCGACGTCGAGGTTTAACTGTTGCTGAAAGTAACACATGAATATAAGGCGGTCAAGATGGTGGATGGTGGCAGTTGTTGCAAAGCAAATACGGTGACATATTAGGGCGGCACCAGGAGCATTATCTCCATGGTGAAAGGAAAAGAGTACCCACACAAGAAGGATAAAATCAGAAAAGGTATGTAGACCTAACTACAATGTTTTCGCTTTATACATTGGGACTAACGAGCTTTTAAAAATTGCACTTTCTGCCCATTCAGACGAAGGCCCTGTCTACACATATATTTTAAAAACAGATATTTTTCTCTACCTTTTGGCCTTTCATCCATACCTGAACAGAGTTTTCAATCAATAAAATGGAGATTGTTTAAATGCCTTCTAAGCTGAAGATTCTTCACAACCCCAGTTGGTTTGTTTCCATGTGGATGTGTAAAAATGAGCATTTGGGAAATGATGACTCAAGCTTCTCCATTCACACAAGCCAACTGTTGCTTTGTGAAATGAGCACGAGACAGTAACGATGATGGACGTTAGGTTTTGTTATCACTGCTTGGTTCAATGATTAAGTTACATCTTAAACTTTCTGCTGCAACACTTCACGGCAGCCTCTGCTGCGCCCAACAATTATTTCACTTCAGCATCAGCAGTTTTAAGCCCACCAGAAATTATGGTTTTGGATCAGGGCTGGCCGAACAGCAGATGGTGCGACAATTTCGAGAGTGAAAACATATTCATGTCCAGATCATCCTTTGCATCTTTGAGGGAGCTTCTTCATCCTTACTAAGAAGTGGGTGTACGTGGTTTAAAAACGGTAATGTTAACCTGAACACTTAACTACCTTTGTGACGAGGGGAGACTGCAATAGACAGCTAACGTCAGCAAACCTTTGCCGTCATTTTTTGCACTTGGTCTTTGATAGTTTAAGGCAAGAACATTAAGGGTTTTGAATGCACAGAGTCGGGTATTTTCTTTTTCATTCTTGTCCCACTCTTGTCTCTCCCAAATCCTCATGTAGGACTAAAGATGTGACTGGTATACTCACTGGTCAAGGATATCTTGCGAGCAGCGAAAGCCTTAGGAGTGGTGCTCTGGAAACAGAGAGAGACAGAGAGAGAACATACAGAAACCCCAGGGGTGCGGGGCGAGATGAGAACCAAGAGTCAAAACCCAAACAGGCAACAACAGAGAGGAGGTGAAACAGGAAAAGTGGAGGAGGGGTGGGGGCGGGGGGTTTAAGTAACAGAGGCCTGGTGGCTCCAATTGTACCACACTATGGACAGAGTTCTTGGGTCGATACAGAGAGACTCCAGACACATTTCCGCCTTCCACCTCTGCTCAAAGACACTGTGATAATTCATTACGCTATACTCCTTTTATGTGTGTGTGTGTGTGTGTGTGTGTGTGAGACTCTGAGGACAAAGCAAGTACATGATGTGCATTAGTACATGAGTCGGCCTGTGTGAAACTGGGTCGTATCTCAGTGCGGTATGTTATTACAAGATAATGTCCATCAGAGGGCTCTGAGAATAGAGACTAGCAAAGTGCCTGTTAGTGTGTGTGAGTGGTTCCTGTCACTTTACAGACTCATATCCCATTGGGACTGGATTTATTTTCTCTGAAGGAGGCTGGGTGATTTTAGTATTACCTGCTCTGGTTGGTGATTTTAAGCTCATCCTGAGGGCCTGCGTCTGATTCTCTACCTACCAACCAAGTAATACGGCCCTAATTAATTACTATTACTACTAATTACTTCTTCCAAAACTAAAAGTGTAATTCTGAGTTTTTATGCATAGAGTAAGCTTGCCGCAGTAGTGGTGTTACTGGTGTTATGCGGTATTCAGGCATATAACAGTTACATTACTTGCCTACCGCCCCACCATCATTTTGCTTTCCTGGCATTAATACTTGGACGACGGACGCTACAATTACAAACTGAAAGTGTCGCCTCAGTGGAGCAGCAGCAGCCGAGTCACAGCACAAAGAAGCAAGAGTCAGATTTCACTTATCAGGTGACAAGGGTTAGGGCCCTGACACATCAAGCCAATGGTTGGCTGTTGGTCAATGTTGGGCCGTCAGCGAGCATCTGTTGCCCTATTTTATGCCATGTGTCCCAGACTGCTGGGCCTCGTCAGCATTGGTCTGCTTTTTTTCAGCCAATTCACCATGTTGAATCGGTGTTGGAGAAGGTGGAGCCTGTCAGTGAATGAAATGATTCTGATTGGCAGTTTAGCTCAGTGCACTAGAAGAGACATGGAAGTGAGGAAAGTAAACAAACGGCTTAAATCATATATCCATGTGAGAGGGCGCGAGATCAAAACAAACTTGTTACATGAGGTGAGATTATTTTTTTTGCCATTTATAACTGTTTATATTATTGTTCGACAGCACACGGTGTACATGCTTTGCTTTTGAACACTGGGTTGTGTTGTTAACGTGCTAACAGGCAAACTTGCTTCTTGAATCCATTCTGTCTGTCTACCAGTTTCCCTTTTTGAATGACAAATACAGACTATCACCACCTGGTACCGCTACCAGATCGTACATACTAAGTTGTCCATTGGTTGTAGTCTTTGTAATGTGTTCAGTGCAACTTTTTGGCTGAAACACAGGCGACGCAAGGCAACACAACAGTCAGCCTTTGTCAACGCTAGTTCCTTGATGTTGGTTTGGTGTGTTTGAGCCTTTAGAAGACACAAGACGATGGTGGAGGATTTTATGTCAAAGTGAAAAGCAATAGGGCCTTACCAATGTTTTTGTAGATACATTTTTTAAGAATGACAGTGGTGGTGCTAATCAAACTGACAACCACACTGCAATCTCCATGACTACTTCCTAACTATGTGTTTCACCAGTTAAATGCTTTTAATATGACGCCGCAGCAGTAGTAAATGTTCAGTTTGCATTAGCAGTAGTTTAATACAGTGCTCTACATAAACAAAGCATCACTGACAAGTATCCTTTCTTGTAAAATTTCAAGTGCAATCTCTGACACCGTTAACCTATTTCCTCAGTACAGCATCCCTAACACAAAGTTTGTATAAATGTTTTATGAGCTCAAGTAGCAAAGGATTTTGCTAACCTAAAAGATCACCCGTTTACATCAGTTAACTCCTGCAATGAAGTGAAAAATAAAGATGAATATTGTGAGACCAAGAAATGTGATGATGCAATATAAAGTAATAAGTGATTCCTGGTCGGCCTTTTCATATGTTGTCAGAGCTGAGTTCTGTGGAGCAGAGGTGGAGAACAGAGTGTCGAAGCCTCAAAGATCTGTCAGGATCATCAGTACTGCAGTTTAAATTCACCTTTAAAAAATAACCATGTTTAACAAAGCACAACCAGCAGTGCATGTCAAATGTATGATGAACATTTTCATCTTGGTGTCAAAATATCAAATTAAAACTGCAGTACACGTGACATTTCAAAAATTTGCGCTACATTACAAAAAGGACAAAAATTAACTCCTCTTATTTAGAAAAAAGATCTGGAGAAAGAGATTTTTTTTTTTTTTTTTTTACAACAATCCATTAAAATAGTAAACATTTTAAATAGAGGAATAATCACAAGTCATTTCCTGGTACCATTTGACACCTGATTCCTTACTGGCTCGACTATGGCCCAACCGCACGACAGTGTGTACTGTATCTAGGCAACAAGGATCCAATCAGAGAAGGCAGAGGAGTGAGGGCGGGGCTCGATTTGAGTGTGCAGATTTGCCACCATGCAGGAACTGATCACTGGGTTGACTTTTTTTCTTGAGTGGGGCTGGGGAGGACTTTTCTTGATTGACTGCTGATCAGAGAGTCACGTTTCAGTCTTTTGCCGAGGGTTTTAAACTGCTTTACGATGGATTCTGACAGGGTGGGGGTTGACGTGTACTTTGTTAGAGTCCGTGATCTGTGAAGTACGTGTGGCAAACAAAAAAAAATCCATTTGTGCTGGTTGAATTGTCTGAGTTGTCCATATTCTCTGAAATACAGTCCTGTTGTGACAGTTGGGGGTATCTGAAGTTTCAGAAATGATAACATGTCCTGTGAGTGTTTGTTGTCTTGTTTAGCTCCTGTTTTCAAGCAGTCCGTGATGTCGCCATAGAAAGAAGGTTTGCAAAGTCCTTGAGTTTCCGACAAAAGATGGACAAAAATAATCCAGAAGACTGTGTCTGTTAGATTATAATCCAGGGGAGCAGGCAAAATAAAAAGGTTTGCCGGACATCATCATGAGTGTATTTCCTTGCATGCATGTCTCTACACTCAAAATGTAAGGGTCAAGCTGTGGGTTTAACGAAGAGATGGATGTAAAAATAAATAAACAGCAGCAACTGTCCATCCGTCACGTCCACAGCAGAGGCAGGATATCATAAATTCCTGTTCAAACATCCACTGAGTCACACTTGAGTTCACAGACAGTGTGGCTGCAGAGGAAGGGAGCCGATGATTTCTAGAGTATATCCAGCTCTCAGTGTGGATGATCAATGTCACTCTGAACCCACAAAAATTCCTGGAGCATAATGTAGTGTCAGATTACTTGTCCTTGGTACCACGTCCTTTGAAAGTCTCTGTAACAGTGGAAGTGGTGCCGAGTTCAGGGGAACAGTTCTCTTATGAAAGCAAACTTTGAGCATTGTGACAGGATTTACACGCACAGCTGAGTGATTAATGTCACTTTTAAAAAGCTGGTCCAGCTTGTCAAGGCAGAGGATGGCTTTTAGCCTTCCAAGCTCAACCAGTAGTAGTTCCATATTTTTTGAAAAGTGAGAAGAAGTCCATATCATTGTCACAGACGGTCCATGAAAAGAGTCCCATAATTATCAGTTCCAAGCAGATTTTCTCAGATGCTTAGGCCAAGTGTGTTTTAAAGCTCAAAACCTCAAACAGCGATCATAAAAAACGCCAAAGCCCTGATCACTGTGTGGGTTACTGCAGATGTTCAATGTCCAAAGTCATTACTCCACCCCACAGGCAGGGGGCAGTGTTGAATTGGAGGTAGAGGCAAAAACAAAACTGAAGAGCTGAGGAGTTTTGTCTTTTCTCTGAGCTGCGTCTGTCTTTTGGAGGACGGACGCACGGACGTTGGGGGGCAACACTCTGAAGATGTGCTTATCCTCAAAATGGCAGATGGGAAAGGCGGGGAGAGGCGACACAAAGCGACAGACGCCCTCCCCAACCCTTGCACCATCATTCATCACCACCGCGCAGTGCAGCGCAGTCCAGTCCGGTTCAGATCGGCGAGCAGGCTTCCAGCCCCTGCGGCTGGGTTACCATGGCAACTGTGTGCTGCTGCAGTTACCATGGCTGCCACTGCTGTCGGCGGTGGTCTGATGCGAGCTCCAGTTCCTGCTGGCTCAGCACGTCACTGGAGGGCTACAGGGGGGAGGCCTCGCAGGCTCAGGCTTTACTCAGTGCCATGGGGTTGCAGACTCTGGGCCTAATTCAGGTACCAGCGACGCACTTGGGCATAGCGGGACAGGAGTTGTAGGAGTAGGAGGAGGAGTGGAGGAGGTGTTGGTGGTGGTGGTGGTGGTAGTAGTAGTAGTAGTACGCAGCAGGTACCATTAGGGGCAATGGAAGAGGCATGGGCACCTTCATAACAAAGCAATCAATGGGGTTTTAAACAGCAATCACACCATAAATATATATAGTGAGAGAGAAGCGTTCATGATGGGATACAAAGGCAAAAGATGGAGAGTAAGGGGACAACGAGGAGAAGAGAGATTGTGAAAGAGAGAGTGAATAAGAGAGAGACAGAGGCAGTGTGAAAGGAGCAAGCGAGAGAGCAGAGAGAATGAGGACAGGGTGAAAGAAACAGCAGAAACAAGCCCTGATGCATCTCTACACACACTGTCTGGGTCCATTATTCATGCAAACCCAAGGGAGAAACAAAACCCACAGACAGGGAAAAAAAAACAAAAAAACATGCTGATAACTTCAATCGCACAGCAGCTTCCCAGTAAATCTAAATTAGCCGCTCTAGAGCCTGATGCCTCGAATGTTATGTAAGGTACAGTGGTTGGTTTCAAAGTAGTGAGAGCTGAACGCCACATCCGACAGTAACAGTAGCCTCATAATGAGCTCCATCAACAATTCTCTAGGGTATCATTAGACTGTAAATGGAAAAAGGTGTGTATCAATCTTTTTTTAACTGAATACATGAAACTGCTACTCTGGTCTAATACAATGACTTCCAAGACCCTGACACACCACATGCAAGAACACGAGCTGATCATCGGTTTAAACATGCTGCGCCGCGCCAGAGATGGACCATATCTGGAGTCCGACCAAAAGCACACCCAACTGCCTCCAAGCAAGTAGCTGTGATGTCTGCTGACGGCAGCCAACCCCTGGCAACCCCATTTCTTCTGCTAAAACAAGTGTGTGTTGCAAAACTCAACTCATGTTTGTGCAGGAGACCAGAGAGAAAGTCTTTCTGTGTTCGTCTTTCGTAGCTTTTCGATGAATCTCTGTAGTTTGGAGTAGGGATGTTGGCGGTCAACCGTCAACTGGTTGACTGCAGAGAATAATTTTGACCAGCTAAGTATTTAGGTTAATTTGCTGCCCCTAAGTTAACCTATAACTGCACTGTGCACCACATGGATCAGGTGGGAGCTAATGTTAGCTAGCAGCACTGCTCCTTCAGCAATTACCGCTAGAGGCACTGCCTCGACCCAACAGTGTTGCTGTGGAAACATTGGGCCCACCCTCTGGTCTCCTCCCAGGTTGCCCCGGTGACAAAGTGGCTAAATTTCAAGCCACAAAACCCTCTTTTGTTAGCTCCGTTAGCAGTGTTAGCATGACTAGTGGCGCTAACATAGTTGCCAATGCTAAAAGGGTTTTGCGGCCCAAAATGAAGCCACTTCCTCTCCTGCAGTTTCTTATTTTGCAGCTTCACAATAAAAGCTTTAACGTAGTAAAATAATGTGGGGCTTTTATTGCGAAGAATTCATACGAAATTAAATGTGTTATCACCAAATTAGCAGACCTTTGTTTGCAGCTTTTCATCAACAAAAATATGTCTTCTAATACCTCAGGAGGAAGAGTACAAGCAGAACCAGCCACAGTGAGATGGTGATGAAGAGCTGCAGACAACAGGCTCTTACTGCACCTCTGCAAACAACTCACCTCCAACAGGTAAACTTTAACCTGCCGTGCTATGAGATGGAAAAACACTCGCGGAAAAATAATAGGGGTCTTTTAACCGTGGATCAGCCTGCTACTTTGAAACGTCACCAACTCAAGACAGGCTGCTGTCATGGAAAAATGCTGTGGTGCAGAATGATCAAACGCTTTAGTAGTTTCACCTGCAAACACTTCAAAGAGGACAGCTGATGTCCGCATGCATGAAAGGAAATAACTGATCAGTCTCATTATAGCCTGGAGTCTGTCAGAAGGTAAATCTCGCAAGAAAATACAGTGCACCAGGATCTAAAGCAGTGAAATAACGATGCTGAATAACCAGTTGAAGAGTTCCCTCTGACTAACAACCTATGCCACAGTTTTCTTTCTCAGTTTTTGAACAATCAGCTTGGTGTGTCAGGGCCTTGAAGTTTCACGTTCTTGCTTCCTCCCTTCCTTACACAAACACAAAAGCATGCACTTTCTGCAGCATGTATGCCTAATATAACACACTACTACCATCACTTATAGCATTCCTGCAGAATCAACACTTAACATCCCTCTGCAGGTTCCAGACAGACAAGGGAAGTGTGTGAGAGATCATCTAAGTGAATGAGCTAGTTATCAAATGTTAGTCGAGTTAAACACAGATGGAAGGGATTAGTTCATTTCTGATTCCCCAGGACCCAACTCCAACTCAACCCCTGTTCGGTCACCCTTGAGAATTTGCGGAAAACCCCCCAATTGAGTAATCAAAAGAGGTTAAAAAGGATGCAGAAAACGTTTACAGAGTGAGAGTCAAAAGGATACAATCTCCACAGGAGCAAAAGGAGTTAACAGCTGTAACAGCGTCGGGGTTGTGTTGGTTTGAAGTGACCCTCTTAACCTGTGCTGCCAACTACACATGCTGTTTTATACATGAATGAGGATGCGGGTTAGTGGGAGACAGAGCAAAGACCCGGGCACCCCCACCATATCAGTGGCCTTACCTCCTCCAGGCGGCCCTCGCTGTTCTCTGGCTCAGCGCCGGAGGGCGGCTGCTGGGCCACGGAGCTCTCTGAGTCTGGTTCCACCTCTGTCACAGCGGCTGCACTGGGCTCCGACACCTCCCTGCAGGAAGACACGATGGATAGAATATAGAGGGAGGGGCAAAAGAAAAGGGCTTAGACTGAAAACGGTCCTTCTCTAACCAATTCTCACCTAGTTATAAGCTTGTTATTGTTGCCTGCCATTTGGTAAGTCCATCTCTAACACTCACTCCAAGCTCATAAGAGTCATGATGTATTCGTTGACATTTCAAGTTATGAATCACAAAGAAAAATGATCTGTCTTTTATCAGTCGAACAATGGTTTCCGTGAGGTTGCGTGATGCATAATTTAAACCCATCAAAGCCTTTTATTCTTAGAATTGATCGATAATGACCACAATCATACACTCAGTCATGATGATGTCAAGGCCTGGCAGCAACCTCTGAGTGGGTGTGACTGTTGTGTTGACAGGAGGATGAATCGAAAAAGATCAGTATCATGATTTTGGTTTCTGATTTTCTTCTGTTTCTAACATTTGGTTGAGGCTGAAGTTATTTGGGATTGCATAACCAAGTGATTACCTTCATTTATGGCTTCTGGATCAATAAAATAATACTTAGGGTGAGACAAAATCTGACCAACTATGTGAAGGTTAGTCTTAAAAGGTGATAAAATGATGTGTAGGGCAAGACCGAGCCCCCAAAATCAGCGCCAGGCTCTGAAGCCAATTAAATATAGTTGCCAGACCATGGAATTACAACTTCCGGGTCCATGATGTGATGCCACTAGATCCAAAAAGACTTTCTTCTGTGGATTTACATTGCCAAAAAGATGTCTATAAATCAGTGGAAACATTTTTTGCGTGTTATAACCCTAGTGAAACTGTCATTTGATCCATTCAGTCCACAAATATTTTGAAACTCTGGAAGAGCAGCAAGACTAAATCATTTTATCCCCATTCAAGTGAGCGGAGAGATAAACCGGAAGTTAGCCGCCACGCCAGAAGAAGTCACGTACAGCTGCTCTGTGGGTCCAACTACACAGACGGAGAGTGGGAGAGTTTTTTGGCTTCATGTGCCCCTGATCAACTTTCATAGGAATGAAGTAGTGTATTCGGTTCTCTTTCTACATCCATGGACAAGACCAGGGAAAACAGAGGAGCGTCAGAGGAAGAGTGCCGGGGGCCGGTGATCTGGGTCAGTCCTGCTATGAATAACCCACCAGCTAACTGACACCCAGGGTCACAAACACTCCTGAAACTAACTCATAGTCCAAGACACACACTCACAGCTGACTCCGTGTGTGTGGTCTTCATCCGATCCATGCTGGATCGTTACTCACAAACAAAAAAAAAAACAAAAAAAAAACAAATCTAACACAGCCCATGAAAGCCATGCTTGGAAGTTCCTGTGAGTCAGAGCTCACTTCACACAGCCAAAAGCCTCTCTCCATGTTTGGTTTTATCGCTGTTATCTAAGACAGACCAAAACCAAGCAGATGTCATCTTTATATTTTTAGCATCTCCCTCAACCTCCCCTACCAGCGCTATCAAAAGTCTCCTCCGCTGCCTCCGTGTGATGACACAGGCACCGAGGCAGCACCCTGTGGGTAGGAGAATCACATCCTCTAGCTTCCTTCTCTCCATCACACTGAACATCCTCCTCTTTGATTTGTTGCATGAGGCTTTGCAGAGGAAGTAAACACATTTAAACATACATCTCATTTCTGAAAAGCATCAAATAATGTAGGACGATTGACCTATCATCTGACTGATTAACTGCCCTGTTGTTGCAGCCATTAGTGGAGTAACCTTCAAGATAAAGGTGATAGGGCGCTCAATTTGATGCTCTGAAGACTCTTTCTGGCTCAAAAACGGACTCATCTTAACCAAAAATCACTTCTACAACCAGGTAAGCAGCTGTTTGGTTTGGATTTAACTTCTAGTAACCATACCAAATAACAATAACTGTAAAATTTATCTCTCTGACTCCCTAACAACTACTACGACAACCAACTCAGACAGGCGCATATCAGCTTTTCTCTATGCCCATGACATGTAACATGGCCACTGGCAAAGCTTCTTTTCAGAGGAGGCGCTGTAAGGTTAGTGTCTGTTCTAGTGAAATCTACCCAGAGTGTTAGGATAGCCTGCTCAACCTCCTCCTCTGGAGATTAGTCACTGGCAGTGAGGAGTGTAGGCAGGAGGACAGCATTTTCCCCTCCTCCACACCACACTGACTCTCCTCATTTGCCCGGGGTGTGGATGTCAATGGCTAAGTGTGTGTGTGGGTCTTAGGCAAGACCAGAGACGCACCTGCATGGGCTATAAAGGGAGACAGATGTCAACTTGAAATACAATCCCTTCGGATCAGGAGAGGGGAAAAGGCCAGGCTGAGATGATGTAATGATCGCTGAATGCAAGTATGAGTGACTAACTGTGTGTCTGCATGATGCTCTTCTTTTTAAGTTCAAACAGCTTTGTATTCACGTGACACATGGGCTGGAATGAGGAAGCACGTTCAAGTAGAACTTTAACTTGAGGAACACAGGAAGGATAAAATAATAACACTACTTCTATTTAAACTTCTCAAAAACCTGACCGTAAGTGTGGTATGACCTGAGGCGCTGGTTCTGATTCGTTGTAGCTCGTCTGAATAACTCAAATCATGCCCTAATCAACAAACTGGACTCATAAAGCGAACCAAAACATTATCACCAATAAAAACGGATATGCAGTCAGCTCCCACAGGGACGAGAGTGAGAGGGCTGGTGCCAGCTGGGAGAATTATATCACACCATAAGGGTCCATTCACACTGACTGTACAGCTAACAGATGTCTGCTTTAATGATCTCCCTTGACAACAGTGAGATCATTAACAGCTACAGCCACACAAACCCAAACATAAAAAGTCATATGTGGGCTAAGGTGCGTGTACAGTGGGGCCATAATCGAGCCAAAAAATGAGGATGTCACTGATAAATAAGAAAATGTATAATCTGAAATAATAAATGAAGGTGTATTTATTTGCTACCTGGTGTAAAAGAAAATGTTATGGTGAAGAGGGAAGACAGAAGGGGAGAAATCACAGCCTGCATGACTCCCATTATCACTCCATGAAATCTGAGCCCATTATTTATTAATCAATGTGCTCCTCCAATGTGAAGCTATTTTAGGCACACATCAGAGAAAGGAGACCCCCTTCCCCCCTAAAAAAAAATCCTCCCTGCTCCCTCACTCGACAAAGACCCCCACCGGTGCTCCTCACATGGGCGAGCATGTAACACGCTCATAACCAGGCCACTGTGAACTGATGACATGATATTTAACAGGCAGGAGGGAGCTGGTAGCTATGCAGTATCGTAATGTACAGCCGGTGTCCCGGTAGGACACGACAGGCTGACACCGGCGGATGTATCCCCGTTGCTTTCTAGAGCAGGGGTGTAGAAGTACAACCAGCAACCAGCAGCCTTCAGTCGCCCTCTGGCTCTCTCTCTTACCCGTTTTTGTTGCCTTCGGACAGCATTATGGTCGGCCTTGAAAGGGAACCCACGGGGATAAATCACAACACTCGGCCGCTAACGATCCCTCCGGTCAGGCGTGGGTTGAAATCGGGGACGCGGAATAAAAAAAAAAACTCCGGTCGCGTTTGTTTCTGCTGCTGATTAGCCGTGCACTGCGTCGGTATCAGGGATGCAATGCATGCATGACGGCCATGTTGGCTAGCGAGACCAGTGTCAAGTCTACCAGAGTGGGAAAAAAACCTCTTCCGGTCACGGATTTTCAAAATAAAAGCGGGTAGACGCTCAAACGTGGCGCATTCCGAAGTCTAAACAAAAATAACGATTAAACAAGAAACCACAATGAGTGTTGATATATTTTTGCTGCCAGCGTTGAAAGAAAGCAACAAGAATATGGCAGGAAAGCGACGAGGAAACGCCGAAAAGGACCCTTTTTACTGAACAGAAAAGCAGCATGTGGGGCTGCCGCATTGAGCGCCTGACAAGAAATACAACCTGCTATAATTAGGAGCGGTGAGTGGGGTGTGTTTACAACCGATTCAAGTATGTCTTGGGGGCATGATGTCAGCTCTGTGGTCAATGTTTTTTAATTGGAACGGACAGTTATGATGCCTTTCCATGCTGACAAATGATAAACAATGGGAAATACACCAATACATTAGCCCAAGCATAGTCCATGATAAAAGTCATGACACAAATATATAAGTAAAACTGCAAAGTTTAGGAGAAACAACCCAAATTATACGAGCTAACAAACACAATGCACATCACCTTAATTCAGTGCAGACATGATCCTCTCTGTTTTAGTATCGTACAATGCATAAATGTGATTAAACCATGACCATCTCCTGATGATCACACAACAAACACGTCTTCATTTAACTTGCATTAGTTGATACCCTATGTGAACAGATGGATACACTTTTAAAGATTAGGTTTCAGAGCAGGTGTGTCAAACATGCGGCCTGCACGCCACAACGGGCCCACCAAAGGGTCCAATGTGGCCCACTGGATGACTTTGCACACCTACTACTAGGCTGAATCCAAATGTCCACAGTTGGTGGGCGCGTTTTGTTCAGTCATAAAAAGGCTATACATGGAATTTATATCTTATCTGCAGGAACAGATGAGTTTGGCACTGTTCATCAACATATTTGTGAATATGACAGCAGCAATAGTTGACTGTTTTCACGGCAACGAGTAAAACAATCGAGGGCCATCTATCAGCCGCTTGCAGTCTCTGCCCTCGCAAACTTTACGTGATGACAGTAAATACGTCACACTGCGAGGGCTCAGTCGGGACATTTGGATTCAGCCTTTATGTACTTGTGAAGACTAAGAGACGCCAGGTGTCAGGAGCAAGTTAAACAGTGAGGAGTACTTTGTGTAAAATGCTGCTTCAGAGGCTTTTCACCCCGACCAGAATACAGCTCTCAAGAAACACCTCATCTGGTCATATTTAACGATATTATTTAACATTGTGCAAGTGTGTTGTAAATCAGCAGCTTCAGTAAAAAAGAATATGTATCAGACACTATCAGTAAGGCACTGCCAAAACGTCAGATCTGTAAATGGCTCGTAAGGCAGAGGATAACTTATAACCTGCTTCCTTCATAGCTTCCTTTTCAGTTTGATTGACGAAATGTGGAAAAACTGAGACATATTGTTGAAATTTCTCTTTTTAAAAACATCTCAGGCTGTTTATCATCTGTTCAGTAAATGATGAATGGGTGGAAAAAAATTGGGGCATTGTTATTTTTAGGTTATTATGCAATGGTGTTACTTGAGATCAAACTGGACTGTGTGGCTCATGAACTAAAATGAATCTGACACCGCTGTATTTCAGTGTTTGCTACATGACTGCTGTTGCATGGAAATCTCTTGCACTTAAAATACACACTGCTTTTGTCTTCTCCTCTGACAGCCAACGTTAATATAAGCAAAGTCTGCAGGAGCATGACCACATGGCTAAAAATGTTATCACCATCCCAAATATCTAAAAAAATCCAGTGATTTAGTCCATGTTCTCCACATATTTCCAAGGTTAAAGTGCTTCCTTTGGGATTTCATCACTGCATTTAATTTGTAAGCTTCTCTACGTCACTTCTAGCAAGTTGAGATACTCAGAAAGTGGACTAGAGAAAATAGAGATAAGCTTAATCAACTGGAAAACCCCACACATCATTGTTGCTTAATACTACAGGGAGCCACTAGAGAAATCCATGTCACATCACATCACAGAATAGCACACACAACACAAGAAGGTGTTGCATGCACGGAGCAAATTACTAATGATGTTTCTTGTTTTCCTGTGTATCCACCAACTCCAGCAACATACAATTTTCAGACTTAAAGGGATGCTTTGCTCATTTTCAACCAGCTTTGTATCATAACAACGTGGGTATTATGTGTAAATTAACTGTGGTCAACTTCCCTGCATCTTGCCAGCACCCAGATCTCCCTGCTCACCTCTCATCTTCGCTGGCTCGTGGGCTGTTGCTCAAGCTACAGACTGTCCTTTGTCATTGCGTATGCCCACCACCACGGACAAAAAGGTGCATCTAAAGTTTCTTAATAGTCATTTTCTCAGTCCTCAATCCGCGCTTGAACCAGGAGTTGTTCTGGCGCACCATTTTGAAGACCATCTCAAAGCTCTTATTTGTGATCTGTGGAGCGAGGATCAAGGACACGCGAGAGCAGCCTTCACTGAAGTCTTTTAATGGCCGTTCTGAGGAAATGTTTCATTTCGCTAAAAAAATCTCCTTGTGTCCTCTCTCCTCTCATGGTTTCCTTGTGTCTCTTCATACCACTCCAGCGGGAGGGACTAGGACGCAAGTGAGGGAAATATGGATGCAATTTAAAAGGTTTGAGATGCACCCAGTGGGTATAGAAGTGGATCAAGAGAGAGACCCGCCCCTCTCTCTTTCTCTTAAATGCAGACCAAACAAAGATCTGTACAACTAGGCAGTGCTGATCAAATAAAAACAAATATTCTATTCCTGTATTGCCTATTTCTTGCCTTAAATGTCCTAAGAAACATATCTTAGCACACTGTTCCGGTGTAATACGAGCGTTTGTCAACAAGAAGCAGGTGCTGAGATCTTAGATGTTTTCAAAAACATATTTAAGTTTAATTTTTAGTTGTGATAAAAGATTGTTTGTTACCAGCCTACCGCCATTTTATTTTTCATGTGTCAAAGCAGCCAAGCTCGCATTACGTCACCCTCCAGCAGGAACATTTATTGGTCCAGTGAGGTGCAATGCATTCTGGTAGTTGCAGGTTTTTTGGCTTGTCTATTTCTCATTATGGTTAACTGTATTTTAATGATGTTTACTGACCTTTTTGGAAGGTATCGTTTCTCTGCCCCTTTACCCAGGTTAGTCTTTTTCTCATCCTCTGCTTCTCGTCCTTGGTCTGCCTTCTGTGGAATTATTCAATGTAAAAACCATGAAAGACAAACAAAGATTATTTAGATTCAAAGTGCATTTCAGTGATACACACAGGAAGGATGAAATGAAGTTAAGAAAAAAGAAACACTGGGGAATCTCGGCAGTAATATGGGACCAAAATTACTTCTTCTGACACCCACATCAGTTTGATCACTGACCTTCAGCTGCCTCGCAGGGCTGGTTTTATCTCCAGAGGAGGAGGAGGAGGAGGAGGATTGTGATGAGTGTGAAGAGGAGTCTGATTTGGAGTCAGAGTCTGATGAGGAACCTGAGTCTTGGGCCTCAGTTACAGCCACCCTGCCTTTGTTGGCGGCCTCCTGTCTCTTGTCCTTCTCCTTCAGCTGTTTCTCCTCTCGTCTCCTCTCCTCATCCTGGCGTTTTCTCTCTTTTTCTTCTTCCTCTTCCTGGCGTTTTCTCTCCTTTAATTTTTCTTCTTCCAGGCGTTTTCTCTCTTTTACTTTTTCTTCTTCCAGGTGTTTTCTCTCCTTTTCTTTTTCCTGTTCCTGGCGTTTTCTCTCCTTTTCTTTTTCCTGTTCCTGGCGTTTTCTCTCTTTTTCTTGCTCCTCTTTCTGACGCTGCTTCTCCTCCTCTTCCAGTCGTTTCCTCTCCTTTTCCTTCTCTTCCTCCAAGCGCTTTCTCTCTCTCTCCTGTTCTTGAAGCTTCTTCTTCTCTCTCTCCTGCCTCTGTTGTTCTCTCTCTTTCTCCTCCTTCAGCCGCCTTTCTTCCTCCATCTCTCGGTTCTCTTGCAGCCTCTTCCTCTCCAGTCTTTGCAGTGGAGATTCACTAGAACTGGCACACACAGCAGTGGAGTGTGCTGTCTCTCCCAACATATCCACAGCAGAGGTGGCCTCTGCTGCACGGAAAGCCCCCTCTGACTCCATCTTGTGTACGAGCAGAGAGAGGGGCCCTGGCCTGCGCTTCACAGGGGGCTCGGGACTGCTGGAACGAGAGCTTGAGTCAGAGTCTTGCCTCTGCATACTGGAAAGTGGGAAAGGCACCCTCGGGCCACGAGATGCCTCGGGGCCCTCCCCCTCCTGCTCGTCTGTGTCTGGTGGACTCTGTTTGGGTGTGTCAGGTAGGGGGAACAGGTCAGGGGGTGGAGAAGGAGGAGGAGTGGGGTGGCGCAGCTGCATTGGTGTGTGGTGTACCTGTGGTGGCGGGATGTGCTGTGGAGGCTGCAGCTTGCGTTTGGATCTGGCAGCTGTTAATGGGACACTGGGAGGCATCTGCTGTGGCTGGGGTGGTGCTCTGTTGCCCCTCCGTACCCCGCCAGGACCAGGCCCCCAGTCCTCATCATCCTCGCTCTCATCATCACCGTCGTCATCGTCATCACTGTCCTCATGGACCTGAGCTCCCGCTGAGGCCCCAGCAGATCGGCTCAGGTGGAGGACAGAATGTGCAGACCCTGGTTCGCTCGGTGCGGTGCCCTCCTTCTCCTGAGCTCGGGACACGGCAGGGGGTAGCCCCTGGCGGTCAGGCTGGCCCAGGACGCGCACTGACAGGGAGGCTACGGCGCGGGGAGGAGAGGGGGCTGGTGGCTCCTTGTGGCCTTGGTGAAAGGTGGCTCGCTGCATCCGAGCTCCTGGAGCCTCAAGGGACTCCTGGGGGTGAAGGGTGGGACCGGGGCCCATGTCAGGGCTGCGTGCCATCATCCCATGAGCCACCATTGCATCTCCTCCTCCTCTATCCTCCACCCTGGTCATGGAGGGTTTGGGAGGTATAGGGCAAGGCATCTGGGCAAAAATATGGGAGAAGCAAACATTTGTTCCACACATTCATTAACATGTTTTGAGGCATTTCACACACACGAAGCACAGAATAATACTTTTGTTACGAAAAAGCGCCACCTAGGATTTAGGTTGACAAGTATTCTACTAAAGGAATGAAAAACAAAATGTTTACAGCATTAACTGATCAGTGTGCAGCAGCTTAGCGTGTCCCGTCCTGTGGGATAAATCCTCAGTTGTCCTCTTTTGACTTCTCAGTGTGTGGAGGTTACTGACCTTGTCAGAGACATAGGAAGAGCTGTCATTGTCCTCTGAGTGATCGTCGTCCTCCTCCGGCACTGCTGGGCTTTCTGTGAGAGAGCGACACGAGGCAGGGGTTAAAGGTCAGCACCAGTGTGAGGATTAATGGCACACACACACACACTGGTTCCCGACCAAGAACGACTTCTGAATGAATCAGGTTGAGGAATCAATTTCTCTTAAGACTTTTTCAAATTATCTGTTATGAGAGCTTCGTATGAAGTTATGGGAGTACAAATGTTTGAACAACATAAAGTAAAAGGACCACTGGAAGAGAAAGAGAGTGTGGGACAGAAAGGCACAAGCGTTTGTCCGGTTCCTTTAAAGGGTAACTTAGGTGTTTTTCAACCTGGATGCTATTCTCCCATGTTTTATGTGTCTAAGTGACTCATGGGAACAAAACTTGATCCAGTATTGAGCAAAAGAGTTGAGGCATGTTTGCATCGTCGGTTTACGTCCAATAAAAGTGCTTATTTTTTTCCACTGACAGGCTCAGATTGTTTTGTTAGATACTTATAATAACAAGCTGAGCCTATCAGTGACAAAAGCAAGAAATTTTAGTGGCTGCAAACTGACAATGCAAACATTTCCTGAGTGGTTACACTGCAGCCTGCTTCACTGCAGCCAGCTACAGCGCTCTCACTCAACACACAGGTTGAAAAATACCAGACTTACCCTTTAAGTTGAGGGACAATTGTTCATGTGACTGAGACAGTGTTTCTTGTCTGCCGTGTGATTCTGTGTGTTTATGTGAACGTTACCGTCTGACTCTTCCTCTTGCTGGGCTTCTCGTTCCAGTCTCTGACGAAGGAGCTCCTGCTGTTTAGCCAGGTACTGTTTTATGAAGCTGTTCTGGCTCATTTCCTCACCTATCTACAACACAGTAACGTACACAGAACAGCACTTTATTAATATCTGTGCAATGTAAATTTCACAGTTATATAAAAATGACAAGCGTTTGTTAAGAATCATTTGTAGTGAAATATTCTATGAATTTCATATCACGTTTATAAAGTAGGAGGGATGCTTTTCGGCAGAATTTAAAATTCCCACACGTAATTAAAATGAAATATTAAAATCTATTCTTACCTGTGAGTTGGGCTGCAGCCCACTGTGAGAGGAGGATGACTTCTGAAGATTTTCCAGCATCAGAGCCTGCGGGGAGTAAGGAAGGGAAATTATTTAAATGTTAAATACTGCATTACAAGAAAAGACATCAAAATGTTAAAACAAATGCTCCTATAATCCTAGATCAGTATCAGTAGTAACTTGTTTGAGTTGTGAAATAGCTGTTGCATAACTTTAAAATACATTTATTTGGTGGATGATTTGTGAGTGAGCTTGTTGCCTTGCTAATTTTAACCCATATCAGCAAAAGTGCATTTGTTATTTGCCTGGGCACTTGATAAGGTAAAAATCCAACTTTTGTCAAACTGGTTAGTTTACATTTTGTCACATTTAAACAATGAACATCCGTTTGAATATTGTGCAAAAACATTTAATAAATTATAAAAGATAATCAACTATATTAATAAGAAATATGCCTACAAAAGCAGCTGCAATGTGATGGCCATTTTCTGAAAAAGACAAACCTTTAGAGACACAATCCTCATATTTCATATTGCTTTTCACACTGTTGTGGCATTGAAATCTTGCAAAGTACACCTACTATTTATTTCCGATGGGATGCTTCATATATAAATGGATTATCTCGAGGAATCAAGAGTGTCAGTAATTTACACACACATGTAAAAACAACTACAACCTAGTAACAGTGTTTTACTACTACCCGACAGTGGCACCAGTGCAGCCTCATTAACACACATTTAAAAGCCTGCTTCAGTTGTAACCTGGCCCAATGCAGGAATGTTTTGAATGCATGCAAATCACACCAAAACTTGTCTGATTTAGCCATACAGGCTAATTTTCATCTGCAGACCCTGGCAGGTTGTTGGTGTAAGTGTATATAAGAGAGAGACAAAATAATAGGGGTTGACAGATAATCGGGGCCGATATTATGAATTTTTAGGGTTATCGGTATCGGCGATTTTTTTCCAGCAATATACCGATATACAGTTTTGTCTTCCTTAGCTGTGTTGTTTTACCCCTGGCGTGCTTCTCACTGCTTCCAAGTACCACTCTAGGCTCTTAAAAGAAAACCCAAGACCTGCCCTTTCAGCCTGGCTGTTCATTGAGCTCTCCTTTATTTAATCGTATTTTATTTTATTTATTTATTTATTTATTTTATTGCTTTTCATTTTATTTTTTAAATTTTATATTAATGATTATTGTGTATTTATTTCTTTATTTATCTCTATTAATCTGTTTTTATTTAGCTGGCATATTCTTCAACTTCGTTACTTATTTATTCTTCACTTATTTATTTTCCTATTTATTGACAGATCTAAAATTTCGTTCTTTATTCTGAGTTTTTATCCTGCCTCTAGTGTTTCTTTGTCAGTGTTTTTACGACAGACACATATTGGTTGTAAATATCAGCTATCAGCATCTCTGTTTCATAATAATCAGTATCGGCTCTGAAAAAAACATATCGGTCGATCACTACAAAGTAACATACAGAAGTGCATAAGCAAAGTTAAAAACAGATTGATGTATGTCCATAAGCATAGAGCAAGCATATAACCAAAGCACATAGGCAAAAACAACAAGACATAAGCACTATTTACATGTTTACTGTTATAAAGGAGTGAAGAAACCAGAATTTTCACTTTTTTTCCTTGAAAAATACCTCAAAAGCAATTTATAAACAATCAAATTAGTTTGCAATTAATTTAAAAGCTGGCAACTTATCAATTAATCATTGCAGCTCTAGTAATTCCAGCATATTTTAGATTTTGTTTTTACATTCAATAGGGCTGCCGACTAATCTGTCGATTATTTCTTCGATTAGTCGACTAATCTTTTTATTGAAAAATGTGTTAAAATGTTGAAAAATGTCGGTCTGTCTCTCCCAAACCCCAAAGTGATTTCATCTAATGTCTTGTTTCATACTCACACCAAAGGGTTTTAGTTCACCGTCATTGGAGAGTGTGTAAAGCTGCCAATATTTGAACATAAGAAGCTGCAATAAGAGTATTTTGGGGCACTTTTATAGTACTTTTCTATGAAAATGACTCAAACCGATTAGTCGACTACTAAATAGTCACTGATTATTTTAATAGTCGATTAGTCATTGATTAGTCGAACATTCAACCACTTTCAGGCCATAAAAATAAATAATTAAAGTAGTAATTGCTTCCACACTACAACTATATTACTGCTGGAGCATTTCAGCCATAATTTGGTGAAATAACATTTCGAAATATGACATGAGAAGCGTAAAACTTGTGAATAAAACGTTTAAAAATCGAAAATAAATGTGTATTCTTAGATGTGTGGTGACTCATAACTCAGTACTTCTAAAATCCTAGCTACGGCCCTGACAGCTTATGGACTGAATGTCCTGTGCAGAACAGCAGCAGTGTTGAAAAATAAATATACCGTGAACCACAGCTGAGTAATTCACTGGTTGTTGGAGCTCGTAAAATTGTGTTTACATGGCGAGGCGCGTCCCCGTAACCCCGATACACTCACACAGGGAGCGCGGGCACGGCCATGTACTGTACACTATGTGCGGCTTAGGCCTCGACTTGACAGGTGCACAGTTCAACTGTGAGCAACACGGTGCACTGAGAGTAGTTGCCGATTGAGTGTGAGCTCGGTCGGTGGGCAGTTTCGTTGTGCTGTCAGCTACGAATAACCGCCACCGAAAACTGTTGTTGATGTGTAATAACGTGTGGCAGGCGATTTATGTATTCCCGCTTCCGAGCCCACACACCGTTACGGCCTCTAACGTTAACCCCCAACGTCTCTCGCCTCCTGCTGAACTTAGACAGACTCGACAAGCGTCCGTAACATGGCGGCAAACTTACCCCTTTCAGTCGCTTCATGAGCGTGTTTTTCTGCCCGCTCTTCGGGAGGTTTCTTTGCTCCAGGGCGGCTTTCAAATCCGCGACACGGAGCGATTGTAGAGGTTTTCCATCAAGCGTAATATCTTCGTCCGCCATTTTGCTCCCTCCGCTTGTCTAAACTCCAACAAGCGTCGCTACGGCTGCTGCTCAGCGTCACAGCTCGGCAGTTTCCGGAAGGGCTCGGCTTATCCGAATCGCATGACAGAACGGTGACAGTTGGAAAAGATGTTGAGCCAGTTTGGGCCCACATCCACATAATATTAAGACTTTTTTAAATTTAATTTATTTATTTATTTTTAATTTTAAATAGTTTTAATCTTGCTTTAATTAATCTACTTAAAAAATATATATTTTTGCCCGGCAAATAACAAAATCATCTATTTTTGGACACCAATACTGCAATAAATAACCAAAACACATTCATTTAATTGCAAAAGATGTATTTGTGCATTCTGAACAGGAATACAAGACAGACACCAAATGTAGTGTTAAAAGCAAGGGGGTGTATCACTGTAGGAGACTTCTATACCTCAGCAAATACAGATAACAGACTCAAATGAGTTCACATAGTGTAAAAAAAAACCTTTCCTGTACAAAAGAAAAACAGCCTTATCTTTGAACTGTAACTTAACATATTTTTCCCAGGGGAAAATTAAAAAAAAAAAAGTCAGTTGTAAATTACCCAGTAAAATCACCCCACGGTGAAGGATGTGCATATATATATATAAAAATTAAGCAAATTAAAGCCATGCAAAGTGGAAAGCAAATAACATAAAAACTTGACAGTAATAAATATACTGCTAAAGGTTACTTGCCGATCATGCTCTCTTCATACAAACAGTATTAGAGCCTGTTTTGGCAGGCAGGTATTCATTAGGTAATACTTCAAACCTCCACAGGGTGGCACTGCAGCAGAGAGAATGTAAAAGTAGTGACAGAAGACACAGTCGTAAAATAATGATTTAAAACTGAGCCACACAGCTGAGAAGATGATTATGCAATGCCCTGATGATACTCATACGGATCTGAGAATAAAACTTGAATATTAGTTTAAACAACATGACTGATGATACATTATATTCCAGCTTTGTGGAGCACCATTTGTAGTGTGAATGTGAGAAACATCGTGTTTGTTCAACTTCCAGTCGACTTTTTGTTCCATCACAGCTTCATATTTAACGTATGTATGAGCTGTATGTGCGTAGACCGACGCATTATATCTCAAAAGTGGTACAAGTAGACACGGTAGTGGTCAGACAGTAATACAATGGTCTGAAATAGGAAACAGGTAAGTGTTTTGTTGGATTTAAAATGCAAAATATTTCAAACACAAAGTGTGCTGTGCTGTATTTCACAGTTTCTACTAAGGCTGGGCAAAATATGTCCTTCAAATATTAAAGGGACAGCTCATAAGTTGGGTTGTATGCTTTGTTTTTCCATTCGACACCCCATTCTGACGGCTTCGCTTCCCCATCTATGCTCTCTCAAAGCTACAAGACTCTATTAACAAAAGCAGTAATTTTGCCTCACTGAACACGAGCTGCTGTTCTGCTATGGTGCTTTAAAGGGCTAGTTTGGGTTTTGAAGTCCCAAATAACATGATCAAGTTAGTCGTAGACCAGCAGCTCCTGTGATCAGCTCTGCGATGGAGTCTGGCTTTGAAAATAGTGATACAGTTTCATTTCCCTGTGAGAAATCGCTGTCGGACGCTAAGGTAAAGCTGCGAGAATGTTCTCAATATAGCATACACTTAAACTACTCCTCTACAGCAGTACATCGCTTAGCTTGCGTGTCAGACTCCAGGGTGCTTCTCCAAACTGGCAACATGCCGAGTGACATCTACTGTATGTAATACACTGACAATGACCAAGTACCTCATATAACCGTACTTAAAACTATCCCTTAAATATCCATCTTGATGTGATGCAAGTATCATACCCAGCCTTAGTTTCGACCTGACTTTAAATGATCAAAGCAAATGTGAGTAAGTACTGTCGACTTGGACGAGCGTCTTATGGGAAATAAACATGAAAAGCGAGGAAAGCCAAAGAAAGTCGAGCGTGCAGTCACAACAAGACGTGTGCAGACAGGTGAGCTCGGTAGACAGGTTTGTTATCCATTGCCAGGCTATCACATGACTGTGGGAAAGAACAGGATTAGGCAACATCTCACCCAGCTATCATTACTCACTCTCAGTCACTCAAATATGATCTCCCTCTGTCAAACAGGATTTTAATTCGTCTTCTTGTGTGCGACTGCATGAGCGTAAACTGAACACGTGTTGAGAAGATGGTTCTTGTAATCCTCCACGAGTGGAACTGTACTTTGCTTTCTAGTGGAAATGGGTACGACACAAACACGACACGTACTTGCACAGATTAAGAATGGAAGTCGGGCCTCTTCCATTTCTTCCATATTAAGCCCAAAAACACTCGATATGCTGCCTCAGCAGCTTCAGAATGATGCTCACAAAAGGCCTTTCAGGTTAACAGTAAGAAGTAGGTCAGAACCAGGATGTAAGGCCTCCTTCTGTGCTATTTTTGGAACAAGGGGGATGGCTAAATAAATAAAGGATGGAAGGAAAATGGCTATCATGTGAGGAAAAGAAAATATGGCCAACATAACAAAGCAAAGCTCCCAAGATAAACAGTCCGCACGGACGCTCAAAGCCTTCAAGGGGGCTTCAAATATTCAATAAGTTAACACTCAAATAGACAAGTGTGCCTGGCATCAAAGCACAGAGGTCAGTATATAAACAAAAGGCAAACCAACACACACTGGGAGGACAGGAACCAACACAGTCGAAACCCAGCTCCCTAACAGCTGCAGCGAGGGTCAACACTTCAACTCCGCTTGCTTCAATCCCATTCAAACAAAAGGTGGTGAAAGAGTCTAACAACAAATAAGGCATTTCAAAGAGAGAAAATATATGTGTAGTGTAAACAAAGTTGTTTTTTTTTACGCAAGTGGTACGAAATATCACGAAGATATTTCCGCCAGGCGCTGGAGCAGAGTGGAGAAGCCCGCGGCCTGCTGGGAGAGCTCGGCGACGCGGTCCACCATCTCCTGGGTGGCGGATACTGACGGGTAGTTTTGTGCAGCGCCTTTTGTTGCCACGACAACTGACTTCAAGGCCTGGCAGAGTCGTCCCCCTGAGGTTGTTATCTGAAGCAGAGAAAGGAAATAAAAACTGTCATTGTCCATTAAGTTAAAAGCATGTATAGTGTACTATACTATTCATACCAATCTTCTCTACGCACCTTGGCCCGGAGGTCAGCAGAGGTGAGAAGGCGGGAGAGCGTGTCCCCGATGAACACCAGCTTGTGTGCCGTCACGATGAGACTCTTCCCTCTGGCGACGAAAATGCGGGGCGGTTGGTTCCCCTGCACGCTGCTGAAGAGCACGTCGATGGCATCTGCCAAACAGGAGAGGTGAGCGAGACTCTGGGAAGAGTAGAAGGACAGCAGCTCCGAGTCCTCCAGGGAGAGAGACACAGGAAGTGGAGGGGATGGAGTCAACTGTAAAAGGAAAGATGATATTAGCGTTTGAAAGGGACAGAGTCAAATACTTCATTGGCAATAAGTAAGGGTTTCTACAGCTTAAGGCAAGATGAAGATGAAATTTAAGACCAGCTTTTCAATAATCAAAAGTGAGGGTAAGGGACAATTTTTCCCAAATAATTATTGTAAGACAAAATTCGACTTTTTTGTCCCTTGCTGTAGCACAGAACTTGGAAATACCTGGCATTTGTTGGCAGGTTTCCTTTGCAATTTTGTGTTTCTCACTCTGCGTGTTGGATTCTACTGTCTGTGCAGTGGCAGCTAGCTAGCAGACAGTCAGTGCTTACATGCAGCTTAAGAAAATTGAATTATTGGCGTAGTCCGACTGAAACTAGACATTTAAATGCATGTAAACAGTTTAGTCCGACTGAAATTGGACTAACCATAGCTTGACTACACCTAGATAATTCAATTGAAAGTCGAACTATTGCTGCATGTAACCACTTAGTCTGACTGGAGTTGGACTCGGCGTTCTGTGCATGCACCATTTTTTCTTTTGCGGGCTTTCACCCGGAAGAGGGAGAAGAAGGAGATGACGCAGCAGAGCAGTAACTCCCGGAAAAACAAACAAACAAACACCATGGTGACAGACAAGCAAAAACCGGAACTAGCTCAATACACACTATATTAAAAAGGACACAGCGCCGCCTATCAGAGGAGTCAAACGTACTTGGTCAGAAATTAGATTGTATACTCAGACCTGACGAGAAGTCCGACTTGACTGATTAGTCAAGCTATGAGCTTAGCTCGACTACTGTGTTCATGTAATCATCACTATTAAGTATCATTTTCCTGGGGTGTCGGTGGCTTAGTGGCAGAGCAGGCGCTCCATGTACAAGGCTGTTGCCGCAGCGGCCCGGGTTCGAATCCAGCCTGTGGCCCTTTGCTGCGTGTCATCCTCCCTCTCTCTCTCTCCCCCTTTCACGCTTGACTATCCTATCTATAAAGGCAAAATGCCCAAAAAATGAGAAACATTAAATTAAATACACAACAACCATGGATTCATGCTTTCAGTCATTTTGCTGTACTGCACTTCACATAGGTTAAAAATGACATTTAAATGAGTCTTTAGTAAAGCTGCAATAATCAGTTGATTAATTAAATGGCCACAATAATTATATCCAGTTTCTAAGCCAAACTGTTGCAGCTTCCAGCTTCTCACATATGACAATTTGGTGGTTTTCACCCTTTTTTTCGTCACATGTGATACGTAGCTGTCTTTGTTTGGGTTTTGGGAAATTATAACAGTAGTTTTCCACTATGTTCTAACATTTTATGGACTAAATATTTAATTGAGAAAGTAATTCAAATATGAATCCGTAATAAAAAATAGTAATTAGCTCTAACCTCAAGCAACCATTTATCTAAAGACTCATCCACATCAAGAACAAAAATTGTAATAATAACTATAAAAAATAAGCAATGAGTCCACATCTCAACTGTAACGACAACGGTGGCAAACAGTATCATTGGGATCACTTTCAGAGCGATTTCATGAACAGAGACACTGACAGCCAATCAGAATCCATCCTAATTTACTGCAGACACAGCCGGAGCGTGCAGCACGTGTCTTCTGTTTACAGAACATTATCATTCATCAGTGTGAATGCTCCACGCTGCCTTTAACTCCTGAACATCAGAGCTTCGTCATGTAAACAAACGTATGCAGGCCTCTGATTAATGGTGTGTAATGTTGTTAATGTAACATGTGCAGTCTTATACATAACTTAAAAGCCAGAGAGAGTCTCACACACACACACACACACACACACACACACACACCCATATATACACAGTACGTCAGCAAGTGACTGAGCTTTTCTGTCTCTTATTGTCCTGCAGCTTTCGTTCTATGTGAGGCAAGATTGTTAAGATTTACAAGTGACCTCTTGTTGGTCGTCTGTGGCGCAACCAAGGAATCCAGCAAGGAGTAGAAAACATGCAGACTGAGAGATAAGAAAACATGACCTCAGTCTCGAGCGACAGAAGACGAAACTGACTCAAGAGAAAACGTAAGACAATGACTGATTGTAATTTTGCTTCTGTGTGCTGTCACAAGCCTTGATGTTGGATTCCCTGAAGAACAAAAGCCTAAACATCAGAAACACACTCTGAATCTCATGGCCTGATGGATGTGCGTGCAGATTCACGGGGAAGACATCAACAAAGGGTTAACGTGATATAAAGTCAACTGGTGTTGTGTAAACACAGTAGGTGTAGACTGAGGATGGATTTTGACGACATCGGTAGCCAAAAAGCTGCAGTGAGCTGGATTAATGAGTCACAGTGCTCATTAGTAAACAGGGCGCACTGTGAACACAGAGTGAATCAATGACTTATCTGTGCTGACTTGCTACGTGTGTTTCTGTGCAACACAAATCATGTAAGAATCCTTTGGACTGTAGGAGCTAACGACTGAGTGTGTGGAGGTAAAAATAGAGGAAGGGACTCACCGTTGGCTCTGCAGTGATTTGTGTGTGTCCATTCTCACCCAGGACGTCCGGAAGTGGATCAGGTTTACCCTAGTGTGGGACGGATAGAACAGTCAGGGGTGTTTACAGACACGGCTACTGTCCATGTTTGATGTATTTAGGGCTACACAATGTGAGGAAAATATCCGATAGTGCGGTTGAATATCCCCATATTACTTGCGATAAAAAAAAACAGCTTAGTTCTTGACTCAGGCTTTCACAGTACTTGTGAATGTGCCATGTTCTTTGGGTTGCCTACCAAACTTGGTACTTTTAAGGGGACCAACTGAATTACGTCAGTACTACCAATTCGATTCATGTTAAATCGATCAGTGCCAAATGTTGCCACCTTAGAGTGGATCTGGGTGAGAACGCTGGTTTCGACAAGAGGCGGAAGTGCTACAAAGCACCCCAAGGTCTGGAAAGCGGGCAGCAACAGAGCTAAACTGAACCGCTAGATTCAACGTCAGACCGGAGGCAGAGCCACAAAGCCTGGACGTGGTAACAGACTGCCACAGTCATTTCATCAGATTGCACAATTGCATTAATTTGTTTCATCTTGTTTCATTTTATCTTAGGAAAGAACTGTGTAGTCATCAATGCCTGATGCCTCTAGTCTTTTTTGTTCTACATGTAAAGGTATATAGCTTTTTGGGTCAACCATGGTATCGGATCGGTATCGGGTATCGGCTGATACTCAAAGCCACAGCATCTGGATCGGTATCACAACTGACAAAGCTGGATCGGTGCATCTCTAATACAAAGTACTGAAAAAAGGTATCGTTGGGTACCAGAGCCAGATCCTAGGTACCAGAACAGGAACCCAGACCAGTATCAGTTCAAATATGAACTGTACGACCTTGCCGACCAGCCAACTAACAAACAGAGCAAGCTATACAGCTAGAACTGTGAAAATTAATGGATATATAAGTGGTCTGCAAAGATCCAGTTTTTCATGCAGATGTTGTACAACACATCCATTAATTTCATCATGAAAACTGACCTGTAGCTTGACGTATCCAACGCTGTCTCCAGTTGGTACAGGTGCGGGGATGGGAGTCAAGCCGATCCCTGCGTACTCATTGCTGGGGTCATCTTCTCCATCAACAGGGCCCACTGTGAGTGTCACAGTCGACACAGTGGGAGGCAAAGGGAAAGCAGGCTGAGGGGTCGGGGGCAGGGGCCTCTCCTGGATCCAGCTACCTTTACGTGAGCCCATGCCTCCTCCTGATGACTTCCCATCAGGCACGGGGAGTGCAGGCAATGGCCTGCGGGACAGGGAATCTTGGGAAGGCAAACGTGGTCGGCCCTGAGCCTGCAAGAGCAGGGCACTTTCTTCAAGGGAGCGCTGGGCGTCAGCGTCAACAGCCCTTCAGATGGAGGAGCGTTGCCAATTGCGGATAACGCCGGGAGAAGGTCTGATAGACGAGCCCATGCCTGCTGAAGAGGCGGTGGTGGATCATCTGAATGACTGGCTTTCCAGGTCGACAGGATTTCAGCCAACGAGGTGGCCAGGTCCCGTGATGACAGGGTGGAGGCCGGGCAGGAGGCCATGCTCAGCACTGAGTGGACAAGGCTGGAAAGCGTTGCTCTCCACTGCATGTCGCCTGAACCGTTACTAGAAACAGAGAGGCGGCGAGTGGAAGTGGAGGAGGATGACAAAGAGTGAGGGAGGACTTCGGAAGTCAAGGCAGGCATGTCATAGATGCCACAGTCTGGCTCAGAAGTGTCCTGATTATGACCTCCGCCACTGGCTCGTTTCTCAGATCCAGGGACACGACAGGCCTGTCCAACCTGGCCGGCATCCTCAGCAGAGAGGCTGATGGTGGACTCTCCTGGGCCCAGAGGCACACCTGGAAGTGTAGGAACGCTGTATACATCGTCATCAACTTCGTCAGGCTGGACATCTGATGTAGACACATTCAGGGAAAGAGTGGGGACATCATAGACCTACAAGGGGGGAGAAGACAGAAGATTTTTTAATTGTATGTGTTGCTTACTTTATGCTTGTGTGGACAGAGAATGATTTCTATGGAGTGGGAAAAAAATGTAAGGGGTTTCTGTGTCAATAATTATTGACGAGAGGCACCCAAGACTAAAGTTCACTTTGTGTTCAGTGTGAACACACCATTAGACTTGACTGAAACGTGTCTTGTGCATGGCTGATCAGACTGAATGGCATCACAGAGTCACCACAAAAGCAAAACGGAGTGCAGGGAGACATTTGTCCCCTTAACCAGCTGAGAGTAAAAACAATGCGTCCACATACAGTAACTGCAGGCAAGGAGGAAAAAATAATCCAACAGCTGGCAGACATTTTTAAGTAACATTAAAGGGGGAGACCACTGGGGGTTAGGTGCGTCTGGTGGTGGTATGGCCTTGGCATGGCCCTGACAGATGGGTGTGACTGAGAGAAAATAGCAGCAGCATTTGGACTGGATAGACAGGCTCCCACGGCAGAGAGAGACAGGTGTGGCCTCGCCTTAAAGGGGGGCAGGGAGACAGACCAATGGTGGAATGTGGGAAGAAATGGTGACAGGGTATTTGATAGTCATCTCTTGTTAGTGAAACGCTACACTTGTACAGACATGAACTAAACACACCAGTTTACCACAGTTCCCAGCAATTTCATGGTCAATCATATCAACCACAAGGATTATTATTTGACTGTCAGAAAATAAAAGAGCGTAATTATAGGCACAACACGCATATATAACATGTTATACGCTTTATATTTTGTTGAGTTATGAAGTCACAGCATTGGAAAAACTCTGATTTTTAATGTTAAATTGCTTGATTTAGTGTTTTTACCAGTTTAAAGCACCATCTCTGTTTGTTTTGGAGAGGAAGAGACCTCTGCGGATAATTCAGCTCTTGGTAAAAGCCTGCTGCTAAGTGGTATCTTTACCTCTGTCTCAGAGTCAGCTTGTGGTGGTACACTGCGAGGGTGTCATAGATACCGTCATCATCACCCAGGGAGGATGGGACTGGACGCTGCCACCTGCCACTGGGAGGAGTATCATACACCTACCAAGACAACAGAAGCACAAAACCAAATTATGACTGCACGTTGGTCAAAATTTGAATCATTTTCAAACATGCTGATGAAACTCAAACGACATGCAAATCCAAACCATACACAAACTCTCGAGAACACGTTTTTGGAGTAGTTAAAGGGTGTATAAACCTATTAAATAACAATGATAATAACCTGCAACGTAACACGTTTCTAGTTTGAACAGTGTGATAAGCGGAGTAGCTCCACATACCTGGTCATCCACATCATCTGCGTAATCCTGACTTTCTCCTTTTTTGTTCTGCATATTGTTGCTTTTTTCCAGGCCGTTATTCATCCGTTCATCCTTACTCTGAGGAACTCCTCTTTGTTTGTCCTCTTCTTGCTGCAGGCCTGCATTAGTAACCTGAGCAGTGGGTTTGGGAACAGAGTTAGAATCGGCAGATGACGGTGCAGCATCTTTCCTGGTGACTCCCCTCACTGGAGGAGCTGGCGGAGGAGGTTTGCGGGCAAAATTTGGTGATCCAGGAACCCTGACCTGGCCTGCTCTGACCAGCAAAGGTGACCCACGATGACAGGCCAGGCCGGGTTTGCCTCTGGCGACTGCAGAGTTGGGTGAAACGAGCAGAGGTCTGGGAGATGCTTGGACAGGGGATATGTGAGATGGATGCTGGTGAGCCAAAACTGTGGCTGAAGTCCTGTGAAGGCTTGTTCCCACAGAGGTGGGTGTTTGGTACACCCCTGGGGTGTCCTGGCTCACTTTCGGCTGAGGGTACCGGGTGTTCCACTGGGGCCATTAGAGCAGACAGCAGTGCCCACAACTCCTCCTGTTGGGGACTGGTAAACATCATCACCTGCAAGGGGTGTGCCTTTAGGCACCAAGTAACAGTCGTCAGAGTGTCCTGCTGTTAGTGTTTCTCTAGGAACTAGATATGTAGTGTCCTCTGGTTCATCAGCTGCCCGCGGTACTCCAGTGGGGGAGAGGTACACAGACTCTGAAGCCATGAGTGGCGGCCTGGCATGCTGAGCTGCTGAAGGCATGGGACTTACTGGAGTCTGATAAAGTGTTCCTGTCGCTTCTGAGCCCCGTCCTCTCAGAGAGGGTGAGCGCGGACGCCCCGTCACCCCTAAATCCCAGTCAGGTCTGGGCCGGGTGCCAGAGCTGGAGTGGGAGCGTGGGCGCCCACCCTCGACTCTGCGGAGCTCCCCCGGCCTTGAGGCAGCTCCTCGTCCCTCGCCCACAGCTGGCGGGGAGCGATACACTCCATCTATGTCCTCTGCACTACTGCTGACAGCAGTCCGGGCCAGTGGGGGAACAGGCGACAGGTAGACGGAGTCCTCAGCAGGGTTACGTCGGGGGTCTGAGCCTGGGGGCGGGGCGGTCTGGAGGAGTCGAAGGCGGTTCGCAGGTGCAATGCCCTGTCTGCCATGTAGGGAGCAGAGCCACCAGCCTGGCCCGCCACTCTGCTCCTGTTCAAGAACCATCAGGATGTCACCCTTCCGGAAAGCCAGCTCCTCTGGGCTTTCGGCCGTGTCAAACAGCGCCTTTGCCAATACCGTCTGAGAAAGAGGACAAAAACAGCAAAAATCATAAACATGGACCCTTCCCTTCAGTAACTCACACAACACACGCCAAGAACAGGTTTTAATCTACAGCCTAAATTCACACAAGCTAGTGTCTCACATCTGCTCACCACAAACAAACAAGTACATTGACGTGGCAGTGCCAAGTCAGGGGCATAAAAAGGTCGATTGTTCAGGGCTATTGAATGGAGAGTGAATACGAGTGAATAGGGAAGATCTCGTAAAATGTCCGTGCGAGACAGAGGGACAGGAAGAGGATGGGAGAACGCACAAAGAAAATTTTAAAGCGTAAAAACGAGCATCATGACATAATTCACAGCTGTGTCAATAATCATGGAGCTGAGAGGGAGCGAGGGGCACAGTCAGGGAGGATCAATGATCAAATGGACACAAGGGCTTAATGGTAATGAGCGAGATGAGAGGGAGGGGGCGGGGATGAGAGGCACATCTGTCCCTTTGCTGTTTAGGATTTAATTGCCAACCCAAAGCCAGAGAGTCAGGCCCCCTTTCATTTTCTAAACCAACCCCCTGGGGACAGCTAGGCTCCATTGAGCCATGTGGGACCCCCTTAGAACAGTAATGGAGGCAATGAGGATCCTAATAAAATATATAGACATGGTGAGAACGTACAAAAGGTAAAAGCGTGCAAAGTAGATTATATATATGTGTATTTTAGTTTTGATTGCATGTGTACTCAAGAAGAAGACATGCAAATGCACACACACAAAGACACAAACACTGTACTCACAGAGACAGACATTATTGCCAAGATAACAGTTATGTCTCAGAGAGAAACTATAACTCCAGAGTCCGGATCAGTCGGGGTCGTCCATCTAGATCAGCGGTGCTTCTATGGATGTCCTGGTCGCCGGAGAGGCTCGGTGCGGAGGCACAGCTGAGTCCGGGAAGGACACATCTCAAAGTCCGGGTCGTCTCCGCCTTCATAAAGATCCTGAAATCAATGCACAAACGCTTTTTCACGACTCACGCACATCACACCGAGACTGTTGGTCAGCCTCAACTCGTACGCTACGAGGCACATGTGAAATAAAAGGTAGGGCAGGCAGCGGCAACACCTGTCTATCATTTCCACGCCCAGTAACGTTACGTTAGAAGCAACCCGCTAAGCTAACGTTAGCTTAGCATCGTAGCGAAATAACCCGGTGTGCACTCGCTATTAAATATGTATTATAAAGTTATCTATAACTATTCAGATTAAAATGATAATTCAATTGAACAGTAGCTAGCTAATATAACATTAGCCGTGTTGTCGCGGCCTAGCTACCAACATTAGCTAGATACTGTTAGCTATGATAACGCTGGTTATCTTCATCGCCTTTCGCTGCTAACGCCAAAGTTCAGTTCAAAACAACAATGGCACCGCCGGGGGAAAACGGTTAATACGCGCACGAGCCAACGTTAGCACCCAAAGTACCGTTGTTAAAATAATTACCTTGCTTTATTCTCTTATCGCCCATAAACTTCGCGTCGGCGTACAGTCTCACAAACGTAGAAATCACTTCTTTTCAGGCGTGAAAATCTGAGGCCATCGGCGTTCAATCATCTTCGGCGATGACAACAACGCTATCTCCGCCTCCTTCAGGTTGACGCCATTCACTGATCCAGTAGCATAGCGTGCGCGTTAGCTTCAGGTTGTAGACCTATCCAACATCTGTGAAATCGCGCAGGTATCCGCAGCCGTGAACACACCACCTCTGTGATTGGCTCGGCTTTGTGTGTTGCATTTAGGGACGTCCGGATTTTGCTGTTCATCGGAAAACTAAGCTGTAAACTGAGGAAAAACAAGACGTGCGCCTCGAGCTAATACTATCATCCGATGGTAAACAACATTTAATATTCCCTAAATGTATAGCATATTTTTGGGAGGCACTTGGTTGTACAACTGAATCAAAGAGCAGGCAACTGCACTGGGCTGCTTGCTGGCGGCTTTTATTTTGACATCGTATTATTTACCCGGAAACTGGCTATAGCTACGCGTTTATAGAGGTAGTCAAAAGTCCAGGCAGTAGACTTTGATAGTCCTGTAACAATTTTTTAGATTTTGGTTGAACCTTATCTTCAATACCGCATGAACTGCAGGGTGAGATAAAACGTTTGATCACATTTGCGCATTTGCATTAGTTGTTTATACAATGTAGCTGCGTAAAAACATAAACATGCTCCAAATAGTCTTGATTTTGTCTCTTTAAGTATACCAATCAACTATTTATTATTGTTGTCACCATGTGTCAATTATTAGTTGAAGTGACTTAAGAGAAAGTGGCTTCAAGCTTCAATTTGAAGCATTCAGTTTGGGCACCACTGCTGTCAGAGTCCAGGTGACCTCTGCCCTAGTTACCCAATGTTTTCATAAAATATATCCGTGACTTCATATTCGTTGCTCACAGGTGATGTTGAGGAGTGTATTCAGGTGCCTTAGGACCAATCCTGTCGCTGGCCAAAGAAGCATGTCTCAAAGCAGCCTTGCTGGAAAGGTAGCCGTTGTCACTGCCTCCACAGATGGGTAAGAATTACATGATGAATGCCTGTGCTGCCCTAAAATACAGAGATTAGTAAGTAAGAAAATGGCTTCTGCAATAGTTATCTGCTGCTCTGATGAAGCACTGACACAGACAGACAAAAAAAACTAAATTATGCAAATTGTATGAAGCTGGTATTGAAAGCATCCTCACCTTTGCACTGACCGCAACACCTCAGGTCAAGACAGGGAAATCCCGGGCAAAGTGGTACATCAAACTGTATTTAAATTTAAAAAGGAGATACCATCCCTTGCTGAAAAATTTTGCCTGTACTTTTAAAAATATTTTACATGTCTGAAAAATATATGAACAAGAACAGCAAGTTTCTGTGACAGTACATATCCAGGGGCTGTTTGCCTTTCAACACCATGGTGGCATTATTCTTGTCTTTGGAGCACAAAGGCGGATGTTTTGTTTCAAAATTTAGGGGGGACGCATATGAAATAGTGGGTTTGGGGGCCCTGCCAAGTTGCTACAAAACACCAATGTTTGGTGCTTAAAAAAATGCTGGAAAAACAGTGAGAGGTTGCTTCAAAACACCCATGGTTGATGCCTAAAAAAGCTGCTGGACACAGCAACAGGCTGCTACAAAACACCTCCATTTGGTACCTTAAAAGCTGCTGGAAACACAGACAGTTTGCTACAAAACACCTGCGTTTGGTGCCTAAAAAATGCAGGAAAAACAGTGACAGGTCGCTACAAAACACCCATGTTTGATACCTAATATGACATGGGAAACACAGTGAAGGTTTGCTACAAAACATCCATGTTTGGTGCCTAGAAAGCCACTTGAAAACAGCAACAGCTTGCTACAAAACACCAATGTTTGGTGCCTAAAAAAGGCTGGAACAACAGTGACAGGTCCCTACAAAACACCCATGTTTGGTGACTAAAAAGTAGCTGGAAACACAGTGACAGTTTGCCACAAAACACCCATGTTTGGTGACTAAAAGCCATGGGGAAAACAGCGACAGGTCACTACACAACACCTACATTTGGTACCTAAAAAGCTGCTGGAAACACAAACATTTTGCTACAAAACACCTGCGTTTGGTGCCTAAAAAATGCTGGAAAAACAGTGACAGGTCACTACAAAACACCCATGTTTGATGCCTGATATTACATGGGAATCACAGTGAAGGTTTGCTACAAAACACCCATTTGGTGCCTAGAAAGCCGCTTGAAAAACGACAGGTTGCTACAAAACACCAATGTTTGGTGCCCTAAAAAGATGCTGGAAAAACAGTGACAGGTCACTACAAAACACCCTACATTTGGTACCAAAAAAATTGCTGGAAACACAGTGACAGTTTGCCACAAAACACCCATGTTTGGTGACTAAAAAGCCACAACAAAACACGCGACAGGTCGCTACAAAACACCTACATTTGGTACCTAAAAAGCTGCTGGAAACACAATGACAGTTTGCCACAAAACACCCATGTTTGGAAACTAAAAAGCCACAAGAAAACCAGCGACAGGTCGCTACAAAACACATTTGGTACCTAAAGAGCTGCTGGAAAGAGTGACAGTTTGACACAAGACACTTAGACGCTGTTCTTCTCTTCCTCAGTATTGGTCTAGCTGCAGCTCAGGCTCTGGGAAAGAGAGGAGCTCATGTGGTGGTGAGCAGCCGGCGGCAGACCAACGTGGACAAGGCTGTGGCGCTGCTGCAGAGCCAGAGCATCCAAGTGACCGGGACCACCTGTAATGTTGGCATAGGGGAAGACAGAGAGAAACTGGTTCAACTGGTCAGTATTTTTAAATTCTGTCAACCACAGTTAAATGATTCATACACAACTGCATCAAAGAAGTTTGAGCCACATGGCTGCATATCCATAATTATGAGGTTGTCTATGATTCATCCAGCTCGACCTCATTAATAGTCTCATCCTGTGCTTGGTATAGACTCTGGATCAGTGCGGGGGCATTGATATCCTGGTGTCCAACGCAGCAGTCAACCCTTTCTTTGGAAGCGTCATGGACTCCACGGAGGAGGTCTGGGACAAGGTACACAACAATAGATGAAGCCCCAGGCCTCATTTATAAAATAAAAACATGAAGACTTGTTGAAATGATTCTGCGTCTCGTTCCTCCTTTCATTTATTGTAATACAGGATAATTTATGGGATCTTTTTCTTTAGATCCTGTCTGTAAATGTGAAAGCCGCCTTCCTAATGACCAAGTTGGTGGCGCCTCATATGGAAAAAGGGGTGAGTGACAAACTGATCCGAACGACAACAAAGACTATAAAATTGTCCACTGTATGTTTAATTATTGCTCTGTATCTTTCCTTTCAGAGGGGGGAATGTAGTATTTGTGTCATCTGTGGCTGGATACCAACCAATGCAGGTCAGAACATTCATCTCAAACATATTTATATTAAAGGAATACTTCAACCCCCAAAGGACCATTTATATTACAGTTATTCGCTCTGGTTTATGTTGAATTTGGGAAGAAAACTTTGCTTTTCTGGCATGTCTCCACTGTAAAGGAAGAATCCAAAAACTGAGAAAATTCTTGATGAGTTTGAGTCATATAAACCAGCGTGTCTGTGTATGTTATGGACGCTTTGTCCCTGCAGGCTCTGGGCCCTTACAGTGTGAGTAAGACAGCACTGCTGGGTCTGACGCGGGTGCTGGCCCCTGAGCTGGCTCACAGTAACATAAGAGTCAACTGCGTGGCCCCTGGAGTCATCAAGACCCGCTTCAGCTCTGCGGTAAGGAGACTAAAACACACAGTCCTCTTTGCATCACGCACTTAAATCCTTGAGTCAAGTCTCCTTTGTTTATTCACACTTGAATGTTGTAGTCTCTGTAACACACCACTGTTTTGTCCCAGTTATGGCAAAATGAGGACATCATGGACGATTTCAAAAAGCAGCTCTGCATTAAAAGGTACGGCTCACGCTCACATGGAAGGTTGTCACTAACATGCTGCATAATACACAAAAGAATATAATATTTCATATGTTCCTTGATTCATTTTTTCCCTTTAGAGTGGGACAGCCAGAGGAAATCGGGGGAGTGATTGCCTTCTTGTGCTCAGAGGAGGCTTCGTACATCACTGGAGAGACCATCACAGTGACGGGAGGGATGAGCTGTCGACTCTGAAGCTCCAGTGGCAACTGAACAAATTAGCACTTAATGTTTTGATTATATTTTGACTACTCTTCTAAAGTGCCAGAATAGATTTGGAAACCTTAAAGGGACCATTCAGCCCCAAATCAAATACACCTATTTACCTTGATCGTTTTGGTGTGAGTTGCTGAGTGTTGGAGATGTCTGCCTTCTCTCCAATATAATGGAACTAGATGGCACTCAGCTTGTGGTGCTCAAAGCGCCAAAAACGTACATGTGAAAAACTCAAGTGTGATGTCACTGCCCAGAAATCATGACCTGGTTACTCAAGATAATCCACAGACCTTGTTGCGAGCAGTTTCATGTAGGAACTATTTTCTTTCTACCAAACATATCACTGCGCAAAAGGAAGTGTGCATCTACTCAACATTAATGGTGTCCTCCTCAGCTAAGCTCAGTCGCTAGGTGAGCTAGCAGTAGATGCACTCTTCTTCCTTCTGCGCAGTGATAGGGTTAAGGGTGTAGTCTGGTGGAAAGAAATAGTTCTACATCGAACTGCTCACAACAAGGTCTGTGAGTAACCAGGTCATGATTTCTGTAAAGACACATCTCTACCAACACTCTGCAGCTCACAGCAAAACAATCAAAGTTAATAAACAGCACTGCAGGTAAGAGGAAAAATATGTATTTTTGATTTTTCAGTGAACTGTTCCTTTAATGTGAGAGCTATAATACACCAATCTCTGAGGCATTCAAAATTTTGTAACCAATTACTGAAGATTTTGGGTTCTTTTAGGTGTCCCGGTGATTATTTGTGATATTCTGTGAATAAAGATTTATATTCTCTGATAGCTGTGACAACTAACTTCATCCTCTCAGCACATGTGATAAGATGACCTCACATTTATATGTAAATGGGAAGATTTTCAGTGGTTGTCAGTCAGTGAGAGATGTAGTAAATGCGTAAATACAAACATAATTAAGCCAAAAACAAGGTTACCATTATGATCTCATGAGTGAATGTAAGTGCAGGTGAATGTAATGAAAAACAACAAAGTGACAATTTTTTCTCATACAAAACATGACTGCAATTAATTTTATTTCTTAACTGAGGATACTATATATAGCAGGTTTAAAATATGTATACAAGTGAATTATTTGTAACAGAGATAACCCAGATATAGTCTGGTCTTTACTTAAAAACAAACTGCACATAAACAATTTAAAATAAAGTGTGCTTTGTATGACAGTGCCATTTCAGGGCTTGTTTTCCATGATGCCAAAGTTAAAATCTGTTTCAGCTACACTGAAATCATAAATCAAGAGATGGATAAAAATATACGACCATCAGCCACGGTGGCTGGTGTATTTCAAATCTTAACTTTCCTGCCATTGCAGCTGGTGGAGAAAAACCAGCTGAACCGCAGTTAAAGTCCTCTGACATTTTTCTGGCATCCCAACACCAAACCTGGCAGTGAAAGTTCATGTCATCATCTGCGTTTGCTGCCAGCCGACGTTAAGTCTCGCCGTGTCGACCCGGGCTTCCAGTACTCCCTCAGAGTGGGAACATATGTGCCGTGTTTGGTCTTGTAGTAGCGCTTCATGAACAGCTGAGGGAGACAGAGGCAGTCAGAAAAAACAGATGAGACAGCACATTAAAGAGACATCATCTTCAATCATTTCAGAATATTCCTCAGGATAAATTTCAATGACAGATTTTATTCTTTTTTAAAGTGGAAATATACACGCACACACTATGACTTATCATGATGAAGTAAATGTTGATTGCACAATGTAATGGCTATTAAACAATGACACCATCAGCATTTAGATTGGTTCTTTATAAGCCTCGTTTATACTATGAAATTCTGTCTGCTACCTGGTACGATCTCCTGGGAAAATTATGTCACAATTATCGGCACAATGGGGTGCAATTAAAATGAGAAGAGGTTAGCATTTTTGTTTTACCCAGTAGCTGTCGGTAGCTATTCCCAGTTACCAAAGAGTACCAGTGTGAGTACTCCACATCAGTCTTGGTCTCTCTCTGACTTGACCATATCTTACTTGGTCTATGGTCTAAGACAGTCCATAAATATTAATAAAAATGAAGAACTCTCTCCCAAATACAAAAACTAGAGTGCTAAAACTCAAATTTGTGATGTCATAGGGTAGTCTGGAGCTCCTCCATGGATACTGAATTGGGAAAATCTTAGGGAGCGATCACACCGAGATGAAACGCTAGAAACGCAACGCTAGTAAAACCATTGTTTTCCTATGATATGGCGCGTCTGACCAGCGTTCAAGCGTCTTTTTAGATGGGCGTTTTTCCGGCGTCTTTTTAGACGGGTGTTTTTGTAGACACTTCTTTTTAGACGCTTCTTTTAAGACGCGCGTATACGCTGAAAAGTTATAATTTTTTTAACTTTTTGAGCGTCAGACAGCAGTAGCTAGCGCGCATTGAATAAGCGCTTCCAGCGTCTCATTTCTGTGTGATCACCCCCTTACAGGTGACACCGAGAGCACCCAGAGGAGTGTAGGAGAGTATATGGGTACGTTTTCTTTTCGACCCACTCTCAACTTCTCAAAGTCTTGATCTTGTCTCAGTCTCAATACAGTTTGGTCTTGGCTAAAGTGGTTCTGACTACAACACTTGCAGCTACTATCTCGAGAAGCAGAAATGCAACCTGTGTAACTGTGCTCAGCTCTGAGGAAAACAGAAATTGATCCAGTTGTCTTTGCGACAACAGTGCCAACTATACCACTTTCAAACACTAGATAAATAGAGTACCTAGAAGAGTAAAAACATTTAAGGCAAGCCCCTCCTTTAAAGATCTTCACTGCCCATAAATACCCCGTTTCCCATGTTTGGAGAATACATACCCTGCCTTTGAAGTTCTTTGTCGCTTCATCCTCAGAATCAGCTACGTAGTCTTCACTGTCTCCTGTAAGGGATGTCTCTAAACACAAAAGGAAATGGTCAAACCGAAACTTGTGCAGGTGAGTTTTATTGTTACAGTACTTTTATTCTTTTAATTCCCTGGGAACAATTTGTTAAATCACCTGTGTTACTTCGCTGCTGAGAGGGAAAGCTACTTATACCCGGTGGGACAGGATGATTTCTGTCAAATAGAAACAACATAATTAAACACTTATGTCAATTAACTTCTTAATAGTAAATGGACTGCATTAATATAGCATCTTTCTTTGGTAAAATTCGCCTCTCATTCGCACACATTCATACACTAATGCCATGCGAGACACTGGCCTACTCCTCAAGACCAACTGGTGGTTCAGTGTCAGACATATGGACAGGAGGACAACCTGCTCTACCTCCTGAGCCACAGTGAATGGTGGTAAATGATCTACTTACTGATCTGCTTTGACAGAGGCGTTTCTAATGTAGGTCTAAACACAGCCAGGAAATATTAAAATGCAGTTAAATCTCTTAAATTTCTTTTATAGGACCTGCAATTCCAAAAGAGCACATACAGAGGTAGAAAGACCAAATAATACCAGAAACATTTAACTAAATTATTTCATTGTATTTGTATTTTATTTTATTTGTACATGAGTAATAGTCAACTTAAAACCTGGGGACCATTTTCTAATTTACGATGAAAATAAACTAATTCACACTGGGATTTTTTTGGCGGGTGCTTTTAATATCTATAAGGTGCCAAAGTGCAATAAAAACATCAAAATAGAACCTGTTTAAAAAACTTAAAAGAGCCAAGAGAGGATCCTGGGGCACACTGACAGAGGTCCAGGCTGAATATAAATAAGTTGAGTATCCCTGGGCTCCATTGTTAGAATAAACGTAAACTATTTAATTTATACAGCAGTAAAATCTTGTCTCAATGTGTTTCTGCAAGGTCAACTTAAAGTGTCTGGCACTGTGGGATCATCGGTGTGTTTTAGAACAAACATATTCTTACTCAAAATGTACACTACGGGAATCCCAGGCAGCTAGGGAAAGCTCGTGAACAAAATCCAAAACACATCACAGCAGTTTTCTTTTAAGCTAGCTGCTGAATTATTGCGATACAGACTTGACATGATGCTAAGACCTACTTTGCCACTTTACATGTGCATTTCATTCCTGTCTCTTACTCTTTATCGTCCAAGCCAGGATAATCCAAGTCAGGCTTTCGACGTTGATTTGTTGGAGCTTTGACGGGCAAGTTCCTCCTCTGATTCTGCCGGGTCACGTTTATGGATTTACCTCCTCTATCAGTCCTGTTAGCGATAGCAGGAGTCACTGACAGTTTGTCAATGACAACTCTGGGTTGGCGGATCAGACAAGATGCAAAAATGGAGCGGAGGGATGGATCTTCAGGCAGGTGCAGTGCTTTGACACCCAGCTGGGACATGCAGGTTTCTAGAGCTGCTCTTTTTTGCACCTCGTCTCTGACAGCTTTGTCTTCTTTGCTCTCATTTGTCCTCTGGTTATCTCTTCTTCTCAAATGCCCGCTTATCCTCGATTCCCCAGTTCTGATCATGCGCAACACTTCCTCCTCCTCGTCGGATTCACTCTGTTTGTCAGGCTGCTTGCGTTTCAGTCCGCTTTTTCTTTGTAAGGCGTTCCCCTCCTCCTCCACGTCTTCTTCACCCTCTTTGGGTTTTTGTCTCGTTTTAATCACAGTGAATTTCAACTTATCTTTTGGGTCTGAGGCTGTTGCATCTTTTGAGCTGGCTGGCTCATTGTCTCTCGATGTCCTGATCATAACGGGAACATCTTCATTTGATATTAGTCCGATAACGGGTGTAACAAATTGTGGTTTGTCTCTTGTCATTGTGACATCAGACTGGTCCACAGTGGACTTTGTGGCTCCTGTTGGTTGATCTGAAGGTACTTTTCCAGAGGGTGGCAGAGAAAGTGAAGCCAGGATGGAGTCTCCCAAGTTTGGAGGCAGGGATGCTGTAACAAACAAACTGGATGATGAGAATTATTCGGAATCTACATAAAAGGCTTCGCTGTTACAGTCAACCTCGCAAAGACGCTAAGAAGGTGTGTAGTTGTACCTGCACTCTCCAGATGACCCAGACAGGTTTGATGCTGAAGCAGTATCTTAAGGAGTTGTGGCTGGGTGGCTGCCCGCGCACACTCCTCCAGGACAGGGGGGGCATCACTGAGCCACGACACAGTCTGCAGACAAATTATTACAATATTGACCTTTTCAAATTTAACAACCGAAACGTTCGACGTGGGTCTCTTTGTGAATAAGAGTAGTATCTTTTCAGACTCACTGAGCTGTAATAACTCATCCATAGAGCCTAATTGTCAGTTGGAGCTACGTAACCATGGTAACCTGTGCCAAACTCATCTGTACCAGCAATTTAAGAATACTTCATGAACTATATTACGCCTCACAAAGCTTGAATTGAAGTGGTCTTGGTCGCTGTCCTTCATAAATGTTGCATTGCGTTATGGAACATTAATGACTATGTAGTGTCCAGTGTTTGTATACTGTAATATTAACTGGAAATAGTATGCAATTAATGTGCTACTGGTTTTAGACACACTGAAATAATCCCCCATTCGGTTTTAGCCTTCTAAATAATGCTATCATGTTAGTATTATAAATGTGTTCATGCAGACTAAAGCTTACAACTAATAAAACTGTATGAAATGTAGTCTGCACTGGGTTGACTGACGCTACCTGAGCTAGGTTGGGAGCAACTGGTCCACTCGGATCAAGAACTCCCACAGCAGCTTCTCCAGTTCCTGGTCAAACTTTGGACCGTAATCCACGGGAAACTCCTCCTGTCAGAACAGAGTTGGCTGTTACTTTCCTTTCTACATTGACTGAGAGATGATCACATATGAGTTGCTGCTGCTGTGAGATCCAAATAAACACAAGTAGGGAGACTCACCTTGAAGAATTGTTCTCGCCCTGCCGGGTCTCTTAGCAGTGTGTGAACCAATGAATGGAAACTTTCGACTGTTCTTGTGATTTTTACATCCCTCTTCTCGGAGACAAAAAAGCAAACATTACATTTTTTTTCGTACATGAGTGTCTACTGTCTTTCTGTAGCAATGTGCTGTGAATCATAGAGAGTATGGCGTTATTATTTGGAATAAAAGCCTACAAACTATTTACAGTGACAAAAATGGAAATGCAACATGTGAGAATCTAAACATCAAAGATAATTTACCCCCGTAGGAGCAGAGGAGGTTGACAGGGCAGCAGGGGTACGGATCCTTTCCAGGTGTGGCTCGATCACCTTTTTATCCAGTTGTGTGCGGCACAGCTCCAAGATAAACTGAAAAGAAGGTAGAGGATGATGAACCATGCAATTAAGCAGAAATATAATTCTGATACGAGACGATATACTTCATGGGGGAATTTGTCTTGGACTCAGGAGCTGCATAAGTTTTGCGACCTTACAATAATAGTCCAGATGAAATGAAAAGCATACATACTCGCCCTCTCAGCCCCAGTGCCAGCTTGCCCTGGTGTCTCACAGTGAGCAGCCCGGGGACAGTCTCACAGGCCGATGTCACAAACTCCTCCACAGCCCCATACTGCATCACATCCCTCTGCTTCATCACTTTCCAGAGGGCTGCAGATACCAGACGCACAGGCGGGGCCAAGAGCTGCAGGGCAGCAAAGGGGAGGCTGGCATCTGTGCAGGAGACAGAGGAGATAACTGTGATACACTTATGGCAACTAATACAGGGCTGGAAAATTCTGCTTCACTTGTCTCCATGGATTGATGCTGTCAATGTTGCACTGCTGGCTACAACCCAGTCAGTAATGCTAATGTAGGAGGCTGTCAAATTCATTGACTGATGAACACATTTACTTGTCAGCCATGATGAGCATGACTACACTGTCAGTCACCTGCCACAACCTTACTCAACGTAAACCATGTTAACACTTACCATTTTCCTTAGGATTTCTTGTAGCCATACCACTCGATCAGACAGTCAGCTAACGGCTAAGGAGGTTAACAAGTTGACGTTAGCTTAGCAACGTACACACATTACTTCTAAACCGCCGCGGAGCTAACAGTTTACCCTATGAAGTAGTTTAGGAGTTAATGTTGAGGTAATGTTGACTAATTCCGTCGACGCCTGGAGCTCTCTGTGGTTCACTTCAGTATCACAGTGACTGATAACCCGCTCGAAACAAAGCTAGCACCACTTCTATCAAAACTTCTGCTTCTTGTCCTCCCGCCTTCACTGCAACCATGTAACTCTTCTCATGTCTTCACGCGGCTGTGCCGAGTGGGCGGTGCCTCGCGCATTGGGAATAAAATACAACGGTTCGAACGGCAAACTCCGTCCACGCGCACCCTCGCATTTAAAACAAGCGCACCCGGTGTTGTTTACAGGATATGACGTATTTTAGCGGATCCGACAGCCGTTTTTTGTTGTTGAGTTATTTCTCATGTACAAAACCTTTTTTGTTCTATATTGTAACGATGCAACATCAAAGTTTTAATACATGGGAGTGTAAGATTATAAAAGGTAATCATTACTATTTATTTACCACTTAAAAATGTAATCTAGAAGTAGCATAATTTTAAGAAACATATGAACACAAATAAGATAATGGCTCAAATAAAAGGCAAAAAAACAAGAAAATGGTTATGCGAACCATGACAGGCATGGGCGAATTATGAGACAATCGACTTTGTTGTGGTTTTGCTATTGTTGTTTTAGTCATGATAATTTTGTGTCTCCTTGTCATCATTTTGTGTCTCTTTTTTGGTTATTTTGCCCCACGTGTAGTTATTTTGGATCTACATGTGGTGTCTTCTTTTGTTATTTTGCCCCTTCTTGCAGTTATTTTGTGTCTCTTTGACGTCATTGAGTGTCTTCTTGGTTGTTTTGTGTCTCTAGTCATTTTGTGTCTCTTTTTTGTTGTTTTGCCCCATATGTAGTTATTTTGTATCCCGCTGTCTTCATTTTGTGACTCTTTGAGATAACTTTATGGGGTTTAAAGGCACTTTTGTCTTTTGTTGGCATTTTGTGTCCCCTTAAGGCCATTTTGTATCTTTTTTGGTTGTTTTATGTCTCTTTGTAGTCATTTTGTGTCTCCTTTTAGGTCATTTAGTGTCTTTTTTGGTTGTTTTGTTTATTCTTGTAGTCATTTTGTGTCTCCTTTAAGGTCATTTTGTATCTTTTTTTGGTTGTTTTGTGTCTCTTTGTAGTCATTTTGTGTCTTTTTTAGTTGTTTTGTTTCTTCTTGTAGTCATTTTGTGTCTCTTTCCCACCGCATTATGTGTCTATTTCGGTCGTTTTGTGTCTCTTTGGAGACATTTTGTGTCTCTGTTTTGATGATTTGGTTCGTGTGTAGTAATTTTGTGTTTTCTTGTTTAGTGACTGTTAATAATAATTAATTTTGTGTTTTTTTTAATGTAATGTTGTGTCTTTTGTTTTCACTTTCACTGTCACTTTCTGGTTGTTTTGCCCTTTTGTAGTTATTTTGTGTCTTTGAGGTCATTTAGTGTCTTCTTGGTTGTTTTGTGTCTCCTTGTAGTCATTTGGTGTCTCTTTATTGGTTGTTTTGCCTCGTTTGTAGCTATTTTGTGTCTCTTTGTGGTCATTTGGTGTCTTTTTGGTCATTTTGTGTCTCCTTGTAGTCATTTTATGTCTCTTTTTTGATTGTTTTGCCCCTTTTGTACTTATTTTGTGTCTTTTTTTTTTATGTTTTGTCCAGTAGGCCCATTCAGTAGTCCATCCATTGGTACAGGTATCAATCTGAGTTTATATTCCTACAATGGGACTAAAATATCTTTCATATGGTAAAATATTAATGTTATTGTAATATGTCCCTTAAAAGTACAGAGCCAGATAAATGGGCTGGGCCAATATATCAGCTGACATTGCAGCTTTATAAGTGTGGATGTCTATGTCAGCCGATAAGTAACCAGAAACTGCAGTGAATAATTAAAAAACAAATATAAAGGATTCTTATGGAAACTGCTTATTTTTTGTGATATGTTCATAAAAACAGATTTTTAAAACTGTCAGGTCACAAGATCAGTATTGAACTTACACATCCATTATCAGTCGGGCTATATAGATAATAACACTGCTTCTCAGCAAGGAGGTCTCACACACACACACACACACACACACACACACACACACACACACACTGACACACACAGGCGAGATGACCTTTGCCATGTACTGCTCTGTATCTGAGTTATCACCAGGTTCAGGGTAAAGTCCAGCTGCTGGGTCAGATACAAGCCGCACTAACATTGTCACTATTTGTTACAACAAAACACCTTCTGAAAAAAATAAGGCTGTGAAAAGAGACAACAAGGGAACGACGAACATGGACACAACGTCTTCATTTATCAAGTAAGTGAAAAAGTACTTTTGGCCGGTTGATATTGTATTGATTTGCTTCATGATCCCTTCACTTGATCAACAATCCAACAACACTGTGTGGCTGTTGAAGCCCCCGAAATTTACTCAAAGGACATGTCATTTTAAGCTATTTCATATTATGAAATTTGACATTTTTATTATTTTATTGTGATAAATATTGGTCATTTATCATGGCTCAGGTGGGTCCTTTTTAACAGAAGACATTTTGACATGTCACAGCAGGAAAACGTGTAAATAATGAAATTAATGACTGATTAATTCAATTTAACTGCTTCCGTTTGGGGATCTTAGTATTGTGTATGAGATAAAATGTCTGCTGTGAAAATCTCCTACATACAGCATCCAACACATTGAGCAATTTAATAACCTTTCTGTCTGGTCTTCCTCAGATCTGTGACCAGCGAGTGTGGTCTCCACCACAACGTCCCTTCAGAGTGTGTTGTCAAAACAGGAGACCAGGAAGGGTATCACAGCAGGGACCCTGGAGGAGCTGAAAGAGAGGGTGAGACTGTAATAGATATATAATGCAAAGAAATAATGGAAAAGGTTCTGATCGGGGTAAAGCTGCTTGTTGTAGCGTAACAAAAAAATGAGAAGGAAAAAATGTTAAATAAATAAATACATGTGAAAATAAAGTATTAAAAATTAAATAAAAAATAAAATTAAATGGATAAAATTAAAGTAAGAACATAATAGTATTATGAAATAAATGAAACTTGCTAATAAAGGGAGACAGCTGCCTTGTTAGAGCCTTGATGATGATTTCTTTGCTTTGACCGACAAAGAACTGTTAGTCAAAGTATCATGAATATAAGGCAGTCAAGGCGGCAGTGGGAATCATTACAAAGCAAATGCAGCGACACATTAGAGCAGTATCCATCAACGGAGAAAGCTATGACGATGGTAAAGGAGTACCTACACATGGAAAATAAACTCCCAAAAGGTATGTTGGCCTACCTGTTATGTTTGGACTTACCAAGCTGATGAGACCTAATCAGGTACTGGTACATACTTTATCTTGTAAGGGGTCCTTGTCTGATAAAAGATGAAAAACCTCTGCTCTAGCACACATGAATTAATCCAGAGCCAACTTGAATCTGTGCCGTAGGTATGCCAGGCCTTGCTGCTGTCCCTGTCTGCCTTGTCTCTGTCTCTGGTCTGTGAGGAGGACGGTACAGAGGTAGACTCCGACGAGTTCCTCATGACCCTGCCTGACAACACCATGCTCATGGCCCTGGAGCCTGGACAGACATGGAGACCACAGGCGGTATGTCTGACCACAGTAGTATCGTTACATAGCCCCATGTGATTGTATGTAATATATGTGACTGATGTCTCTGATCCCCCAGGGTGCAGTTGTGTTCAAATCTAAAGACCACGACAAGCCTCGGACCGGGAAAGACATCGTCACCTTTGACCTCTACAGGATGAACCCAAAGGATGTGTTTGGTTCCCTGAGTGTGAAGGCCACATTTCAAGGCCTGTACTCTGTGAGCGCTAACTTCCAGTGTCTGGGGCCCAAGAAAGTCCTCAGGTAAGCTCAGGGGAGGAGGTCATAACAAAAATTAGCAGACAGGACTTGGAAGCTACGCAATGTACTACTATGGACGGGGGCAGCAACAAAATGTATTTTAGCCACCTACAAAAATCAGTATCAGTTTAAGTGTGCGCTATATTTAGAAAACTGTCACCACTTTACCTTACAGTCATACAGCGATTTCTGACGGGGAACTTAAGCTATTGCATTTCTCTCTGCAAGCCAGACTCCATTGAGAAAAACCTAATTTAATATTGATGAACACTGGAGCTGCTGGTCCACCGCCACCTCCATTAATATAATTGTTCTCTTTATTATTGTGACTTTGCGCGTTTAAAATGGTAAGTTCGGATTAAACAAAGTCACACAATAACGCAAACAAAATCACTGATCGAGGCAGTGGTAGACCAGCAGCTCCTGCATTCAGCAAGCCAAAATTACTGTTTTTGTCAGTCTGGTGGCTAGTCATAGTCAAGTCATTAACAGATTTCCAACTGGAAAGGCTGCCTGACTGAATGGTAAAGCGGTGAAAATACTTTCAATATAGCGCACACGACCAGTATAGTGCTTTGCTTCTGTGTCGGTATGCCTTCCTGCTTCTCCAAACTGGGAGCGCACTGACAGACATCTATTGTATGTAATACAATCCCACTTTAAAACTATGAACTATCCGACTGACCATCTGAAATTAAATGTGACTTGAGTTGGCTGCATACAAAATCATACTGATCACACTTTCTCGTTTTTCAGAGAAGCCCTGCGTGTAGCCTCCTCCCTCCTAAATGCTGTTGGACACCTGCTTATCCGCCTCCATGATCCGCCGCATCATCGAAGGCGCTGACCTTTGGCAGCCACAGAGGGCAGAGTACACAGCCAACTGGAACTGAAGGGGCCAAGAGAAAACTGTTCAGCTGTAACATCTGAAATCATTGTCGACTTAAAGGGTTACTATGGTTTGTTTGTGTCTACGTGACTAATGGAGACAAGTCGTGAAATTGGTCAGGCTGCAATGCAATAGTAATGGGAAACTGTGTACCGTCAATTTACATCCACTAAAAGTGCTTTTTTTGCCACTGACAGGCTCAGATTGTTATTGTAAGTGTCCGACAACATTATGGAAAGGATCCCTACAGAGATAGACCTTTTTGTTAAAGAGTAAGATCCTTTTTGTTTAACCAGAAACAACCCCAAAATCAGTACCGCCAAACCCACCAGACTCCATTTAAAGCTATGGTCTACGTTTAGAAAGACGATGAGAAAGATTTGAAAAAAGCATTCCCCCCACACACACACCCCTCCCTCCGTGCTCCATGATCCCTCCCTCCGAGCTTGTGTCCCCCTCCCCTCGGAGCCTCCTAACGAAACACGCTGCTGTGACAATGTGTTAACATGATAGCAGTTTTAGCTTACAATGCTAGAAATTAGGCTAACGTCTCCGTTGAACATGTAAACAAGTGTTGACAATATTGCAGACAAAAATGTTTTAACGCCGTCTAACCACACAAAAATAACAGCAGCTTTCACAGTCATAAGCCAGCATTGGCATACAGTTATCTATGTCACAACATCCACAATAAAAACGAAATATTACCTGTTCAACAAAAACTCTGCTGTATCAGCATCACTTTTCAGGCTCAGATCTTGCCGGAGATTTTGCCATCGGTCAAAGGATGACCCAATGTTTACTCTGCTTTGAGCCCTCAATTTGTCGCAGTTCCTCTTCGTTTCTGCTTTTTCAGAGGCAGACTTACGCTTCCTTTCGGCCTTTGCCGGTGGGGCAAGCAGAGGCTGCTTGCTGCTGTCGCTCTTTATTTTCCATATCGAAACTCGGCGGAGGGGGGTTGGGACGAGGCGGGATGTAGAGCAGAGGAGTATCAAAATGGAGCGAGGGTACTGGACGGAGGGTAAGAGAGAGAGAGTGCAAATTTGAGCAAGGAGTAACTCCCATGTGGACCGGATGGCTGTGATTGGTCAATTTCTTTGCAGGCCTGCAGCCACCAGAGAGAATGGATTTTTTTGGTTCCTTTTGCTCTTCACATTGTGTAGCTAGCACTATTGGGCCATAACCACCATCTAAATGATGTTAATGATAATGATCAATCTTTCTAAACGTAGACCATAGCTTTAAATAAACAGTAATTTTATTATTGTAAAACAAGTCATTCATGAAGTTGTGAGTATGAAACTCACAAAAACTGTCTTGATTTTTCTTTCCGCTGTTCCAACAATCACCAGCTCTGGTTTGGTTTAAATGAACCCTTAATTCACTCAGTTAGAAGTGAAAATATGCTGCCTCTATGCACACTAAAATTACTGTTTATTTAAATGGAGTCTGGTGGGTTTGGTGATAGCAAACAAAAAGAATCTTTCTATCTAACAAAAAATTCTATCTCTGAAGGGATCCTTCTACCTACAGTAACAATGTGAGCCTGTCAGTGGCAAAAACAAGCACTTTTAGAGGATGTAAACTGACGGTGCAGATTTGCCCAAAGTGGTTAAATTGCAGCCTGTATTGCCGCTGCCGGCTGCAGCGCTCTCGCTCAATACTGGACCAGTTTTTAAAAATTGTTGTTCATTCAGACACACACAAAAAATACCAGGTTAAAAAAAAACAAAATTACCCTTCAATAGGAATTGATAGGTCAGTCTGAGATCTTTTAAATCCATTCCTATTATTGAGCATCTCATTTGATAACCATTATATTGTTTAACTGTTCTGCAGTTTACCTTTTTAGCATGGGGTAAAAGAAACCACTTTTTTAACATGCCTATCTGTTAAGGTGGTATTTGTAAATATTAACAATGATAGTCTCATGCAGGGTGACTGTATGACTGTGCGCCATATTCTTCTTGACTATACGTCAGGTTAAAGACAAGCTTTACGATTCAGTGTTAGAAAATGTCACGAGTAACAACAGAGGAAACATGAGTTTTATAGGTTTTTTGTGCAATATATTTTACATAATATTCTAGGATTATAATTTATTTTTTGTCAATCTTGTGTGAATTATGTGTAGGCAGTGGTGTGGTCATGATACTGGGATTTCGAGCTCTGAAACAGTGCAGTATCATTTTTGATAATAGGAAAAAGTGACACTGGGGGCATAAAATGAATTGTTTTTATTAAACAGGTTAAACATAACAAGGCTGTAACATGACATAGACAACTGCTCTTTTCTCAGTTAGTAGCTCAAAACAACAGAATGATGTTAATGAGACAGTAAGAAAGTGCAGCTGGTATTGGTCCATCAATACTGCGGAAATGTGTATTGAAACCATTTAAAATATTCCAAATCGATATGTATTGATTATTTTATATTATTGACAACACTAGTTGGCAGTTTTTCTAAGATAACAGGTGATAACAACCTTTTATGACTGATGTTATGGTCTTAAACACCACTGTCCTTTTTGAGAAATTGAATATAACGATAGTGAGAAAGAAGTTTTCACTAATGTTAGGATTTAACTACTGTAATCACAAGAGGAGTCATGTTTGAACAAATTCAACTGTTTTACTTGAATGACAATAAAAGCATCTGCGTGGCACGAAGGGATTCGTCAGTGTAAAACTTCCATCTACATTGTAAATGAGTATCTTTCTTATCTCTCCTGTTAACAATCATGTGAAGAAATATCACAATAACATCATAACAACAATACTTTCTGAATAAAAGAAGAGGCTCATTCACAAGAACGTGTCTTAACTTGGCAACTTTTCTAAAAATTACATTTTACAGTTCAAAATGTCAACGCAAAAATTAAAAATCACTTAACTGCTTCGGCACACTTTCCTCACCGCCACAGCTTTCACTCATGTCAAGCAACATCTGCCTGGTTGCTTTGTCATTGCCGTCACTGCCTGCCGCACGTGGCTTTGTCTTCAATAGGTCATTCAGGTACTGCTGGTACCTGATGTTGGCCACCACCTTGCGGTGCTGCTCCTGAGTCATCCAGCGTGGCCTTCCTTTCTTGACCTGATAGCGCCTGTCACCGAACCACTGAACCAGTTCGAGCGGGGATTTCAGTCATCATCGCCAGTTGGTCGTAGCCGTGGTTATCTGGATACTGGCAGTGCAAGAAAGCTGCCTTCAACATCTCCCTCTGAGCTAACGTCTTTGTACTGCGTGCCCCAGTGGGAAGCCTGCATGCTTGTACTGCATGATAATCACGGTGTTGGGTGACGCTGGGTGACCCGTTTGCAACACGAGGAATATTGAGCATTGCCACGAGCCCCTCCAGTTCACTAAAATCAGTGACGACACCATTGTGGTTTGTTGACCCTGCATGCACGTCTTCCTGCAGCCTAGCCTCCAATTGTGTTTCAAGGCCCCTTTCCACAGGGGTCGTAAGATCATCTGAGGTGGACGGGGGAATGGCGTCGACTCTTTAGCTGTGCTGTGAGAGGGGCACAGTTTCAGACTGGGGACAGGAAAAGGACTTGGATCCAGCGGCTCATCAGGAACCACACAGCTCTTGTGGGCAGGCCACTCTGCATGGGCAGTAAACTTCTCTTATCTTTTGCCTTCTTTCTTTTCTAGGGAAATGTGTTGTCTCAGACTGAGAGGATTTCTCCCCTCGACTTCACTTTTGTTTCTACCTCTTCTGTTCTCTCCACAGCAGCCTCTTCACCTTGCTTCTTTCTCTTCATTCCCTTCTTATCTGACACTGTCACCCTTTTCCGCCTTCTCTGAGTATTCCCTTTGTCTACTACCCTGTCCTTCTCTTTCTTCACCGGTTGCTCCTGCTTAATTTTTCTCTCCAATTGCTTATTAGCCTTCACATTTTCTCTCGCCATTCTTTCCTCATCTGCCCTTTGTTCCTTCCTAATCTTTTCTAACTTCTTTCCATCTGACTCCTTTTCCTCGCTTTTGCATTTCTTATTCTCTCCTTCATCCTCTTCCCTCATCCCGTTTTGCAGCTCTTCCATTCCCCGACTCAACTTGATCTTCTTCCGAACATCGCTGATGTCTTTACTGTCCCAGCTGATGCCATAGCGGAGCCTCTGCACCATGAACCACATCTTCACCTGGTCTGGGTGCAGGGCGCAGCGCTGCGCCAGTGCTGCTGTCTGTCCCTGTGTCAGGTATGGGAACCTGTTGAAGGCCTTGTTCAGCTCTGCTTCTCCGTCCAACTGTAGGTCGAACTCGTTGGAGCGCACCCATATAAGCTTCTGACTGTCAGAGACCAGCGGGAGACACACTGCACTGGTTTGGTTCACAGTGAAAGCCATCGAGGCAATGATTGTGTCTGGTGTAGTCTGTCCAGGAGCATCAGGAGTCTTTCGTACGAGCTTGGGGAGTCCTTCATCAGCGTTTTGCCTCAGCTCTCTCATCTGTGGAAATGATTCCTGCAAAGAGAGGACAAACAGAAAGGGTTCATACCCAAGAAAAAAATGTATTCAATATAAAATAAAATGCAAAAACAGAAAAGCAATTGTCTAACGTACCTTTCATCTTTTTCTTAGTAGTTATTACGCTACATACTGTGACACTGTGGCTGCTGTGAATATCCCTTTAATATTTCAGTCAGGCAACTCACATGTGAAATGTTTATTTCAATGCAGAACATAGTTTGATTTTGGCATCTCCACTCCGACCTCATCACTCCCCGCAGGTATTTTTACATGAAATATAGAGGAGTGATGATAGCATGTTGCTTAAGGATCACTGTATAAGATTTAGGGGGATTTAGTTGCATCTAGCCGTGAGGACTGCTGATTGCAACCAGCTGAAACTTGTCCTGGTTAGAATTCCTTAAGTGTTCAAGCCGAATTATCCACGGAAGCCTTTTGTTCTCCAAAACAAATAGACCCAGCGATTTAAACCAGACGCTCTTCACAGAGGGGCTACAAACTCTGGTGGCTGATGCAAAAATGCAAAAAAGCAAATGGCCCTATCTAGAGCTAGTGTTTGGTTTGTCCATTCTGGGCTACTGTAGAAACATGGTGGTGCAACATGTTGGTCTCAGGCCCACAGGAAAGTAGCTCAGCCTTGCAGCAAATTTTTCACAAAATCCCTGTTGGCCCAAAAAGCATTTTACCCATAGGCCACCACTTTAAAAAGAAAAAAAAAACACCTGTAAAACTGTTGACAGGACAACTTAGACTGCAAACCAGATAAATTATAAATCATTCTATTCTGAATTTTTGAGGTTTTATATTTGTAAATCTTTCATCAAGCCAAGAAAAGCTATTTAAAAAGCTGTAACATCATCACAATGTAAAGTCTATTAGGTGATTATACACTAAAGAAAAATTGCCTATTATATTAGGCCTATATTCGATTCTGGCAATATATCCCCCTAAATCCTACACACAGGACCTTTACAATTGTTTTAATGGTATTGAAGTATTTATTAGGTAAATGGCTTCTTTCAGTGTTAAATTGTTATTTCTATATTAATGTGGTTTCAGCATTTAAGAGCAGGAGGTAGACCTAATTCACTTCATATACTGCTCTTTAGTTTAACATTTAATGCATCATATTTGATTTGTGGTGTTACGTAGCAAAGTTATTTGTGCTGAGTTAACGTTAGTCTACTTTATAACTGAAACCCCACAATATAATAATACTGGTGAGAAAATGAAATGCAGTGGTAGAAGAAAGTGACATATAATATAAATATCCTTACTTACCAGCTTAACTGGCCGTGTTTTAATTCCATTTTAACATGCTGACCTTAGATGAATAGCACCAAATTAACAACGTCGACACTGGCATTAAATTAGACTTATTTTAGCTATAAAGTATAAAAGTACTGTTGGCTTAGCTAACTTTAGCTTTAGCTAGCTAGCTAAATTCGCGCTTAACTCTGACGTTCAATCACATCTTCGCATTTGCATAAGTGTTACCGAGTACACCGTGTAATAAAGCAACGTTACAAATTATTGATCACCATCACTGATCGACTGAGCTGCGTCTGTAACGTACGGTCCGCCAGCATTCCGGCAACGTTAGCTAGTATACGTAACGTAAGCTAGTTAACGTTAGCCAGTTTAGCTAACGTTAGTAGCCTAGCCTACGTGTTGACGGTTACCTCTCAGGTTAGCTTGCTAAGTATGCTAACGTTATGATGCAGTTAATTTAGCAAAGTTTTCATTACTTTTAGACACCGAAATGATCAGTAACTTACATTTATAGTTTGTAGATCTTACCTTTGAGCGCACAAAAATGTCTTGAAGTGTAACAGGAGATAATTTGTTCTGCTGATCCGGTTCAGTGGGTCCAGATAAGTTAACACCGCTAACAGTGTCAAGTTAATGGGTAACGTTTCATCTTCTATGGCAGGAATACAGTTTACTGTCTGTAACTCCAGGGTTTATCTATAACATGGGGTGGGATGCTCAAAATAATGCAAGGTAATGAAATAAATACTTAGGGACTTAGTATAAATACTAAATTAAATATACCATTAGTTGCCAGTTTATTAGGTATTCCAGCTGTGGTCTAATGTGACAGCACTGTAACAAACCCTGCATTATCAGGGTTGTGTTCAGTGTTTGGTGGGAGTATTTTAGAGAGATGTTGATCCAACTTTATGTTCATTTTGGAGGCTGTCTTAACTAGAAAGTTATTACATATTACAATCCAACAGCTCCACAAACTCAGCCTCCAAAATTACAAAACCTTTAGGGACTGTTCTTTACTATCAGAAGAGGGAGGTGGGCGTGGTGTGACTGTTTTGTTTGTTTGTTTTCTTTTCTTTTTTTAATTTGACCATCTCTGAAGCTACAAATATTTTTCCTTTTGGGGAACTTTTAAATGAGACAGGTAGGATAAATTGATTTTGATGAAATATCACAATTTTAAGATTAAGTTTGAATATGTTTCCTGAGGGAAGCTTTCATCACACATGATGTCCGAAATTTGAATATCTGACAGTAATTTCTGTTTTTACCATAGACGGTAAAAATAATGGACGAGTTACCGTAATGTCACCAATTGGTTTTAAGGCTTGCGTTTTGAAGCCTCAAGTTCGGCATTGCGGCCGTTACCATTTGGCGACAGCCTGCCTCAAAGTGGCTCACCCTTAATTGAGGGTAACTTCAGGCCTTAATAAAATGTAAACGGCTGAGTTATATAAGAATTTCACTTCAGTACAGTTGTCATGAAGTGAGAAATTAGCCATAGAGACCAAAACCAGGCTGTAAACGTGTATTTCTGCCGTACAGTTGGGTATTTTCACATGGGGGTCTATGGGAATTGACTAGCATCCGGAGCCAGCCTCAAGTGGCCATTAGAGGAACTGCAGTTTTTGGCACTTCTGTGTTGGCTTAATTTTCCAGCTGTAGAGGTTGTGGCTGGTCTGTACAGTTTCTGGCTCTGATAAAGAGTGTGATTTTATTTTTTTGAAAATTCAAAATACAATAATTTAAAGATGTATGTCCCTCTGCTTAGCCAAAATCAAAAACATTCGTAACTCCTCTGTGCTTATAAATCAGCACTTTAACTTTCATGAAGGTAGGAACTATTTAATCTGGGGGGCAACTGTGTGCAGATTTTTCTACGTAGAATATTAACCTTTATTGAATGATAAGGCAAGATAAGATGAGGCTTTCTATGAGTGGCAGGGCAGACAGGGACATTATCATCCTGCTCTAAAAGGTGCAATTCATGTGTACACTGCAGTTTCTTTCCCAGGAAATGATACTGCTGGAGAGCAGTTCGAGCTATCACTCCAGACTCTAAGGGACCAGCAACAGGCAAACAGCTAACTCAAAGCCATTTGAAAATATTTAATTCCGACTCAGACACTTTTATTTTCAAGGACAACCCCAGGAATTCATTTCACAGAAACACAGGAGCAATTAATTCCAAGATTTTCCTGCTTTTGAAAACATGTCTGACAATCTTCAAAAGGACCAACATGTTGTCCTCTGCGACATGTGCATAGGGGAGGACAGGAAACCAGCACTGAAGACATGCATGAAATGTGAGATCTCCATGTGCGTCCAGCACCTCCAGGCCCACCTGACCACTCCTGTGTTACTACAAACTCATCCTCTGACTGAGCCTACGACTTTAGGTGGCACCACTAAATGCCCCCAACATGGCAAACTCCTGGAGTACTACTGCTTGGATGACATGACCTGTGTGTGTGTTTCCTGCGCCATTGAAGACCAGCACCGCCTGCACAATATGAAGACCTTCTCCACAGCCCACAAAGAGCTCCTGGAGAAGCTCAGCGCTGAGCAGCAGGACCTACAGGTGAAAACTGAGAATGTGAGTCTGGAGAAGTGGGAGAAGAGTGAGAGGGAGAAGCTGGCTCGCTCTAGTGTGCGCCTCATTAAGGCTGTAACTAACCTCCGCGACATTGCCCTGACCAGTGTCCAGAGTTCAGTATCCGCCCGTATGGTGTCCATCAAAACCAGCAAGAGCAGCATGCAAGCAGCACAGAAGGAGAAGGACACCTTCAGGTTCCTGCAGATGTATTCTCAGGTACATGAGGATATGGAGAAGGCCAAGGCTGTGGATCTGAGGAAAGGGATGGAGCCTGGCAGTGATCGGGACAAACTGGTTCAGAAGGTAGGACAGAATGGGGAAAAGATGGTGGAGCAAGCAGGCCACTTCTGGGGATCCCTGTTGAGTCTGGTTGACCCAGAGAACCACCAGGAGCTCATCAATACCAGTTCAGACCTGTTCTTTGAACCACAGAGTTTGGGCCCCGGCATGTCACTGTCCACAGACAAGAGGAAGGTTTTCTACACGAGTGGGCTGGGGCAATGTTCTGCCCGCGTGTTTTTCATTGAGAGTACACAGTCTCTTCCTAACTTACACAGATGTGTGATCGGCTTTTCGAACACTGTGACTGGACCATCGGTGTATGTGACCAACATTATGTAAAGAAGTTGAAAGATGGAGAAGCCTATGGACTCTGCTGCAAAGGCAACCAGCTCAGCTCTCTCACAACGGAGTATCTTGAGGTTACAGACTCATCTGGCCCTTTTAAAAAGCCTGAGAGGACAGTAACTGAGGAAAGGCAAATGGTTTCCCTTCAGGCCATCAACCCTCCAGATGAAGATGTGGCAAAACAAATAGCCCGACCACAAAAAGTGGAAGTGGTATGGGACTTTCCTAACTCATTAATGTTCAACAGCATGATCAGCCAGCACCAGAGGAGAAAAATAGTCACAGTAACCATCAATACCACCAGTCAGGACCTGTTCCCTTTTGTTTGCTTGAAAGTGGAAGAATCACAAAGGAGCTCAAGTAAGCCAAGCACAAGCAGACATGGAGCTGCTTTATTTTCATCTCAACCACAATGCCAGAAGCAATGGACATGCTCATGTGGGAGGGTTTACCCTGAGGCCGGTGATACATACAGTTATGGAGGGTGCAATTACCAGAAATCCTCTCAGACCACATGTTGTTGTGGGAAAGTTATTGGTGCCCTGCTCATCACAGAGATACTTTGTGAACTTCTGTAACGGACAGCCATGTCGCTGTCTATAGCTCACATCACAGCATTCCCATTTACATATTGTTAATCATATCTATTTCAGTGCTTAACAATCACTACCAGAATTTAGCTGTTTTCTTTGTTTCATTCACTGTATGTAAAAACTGATTAGTGCTAAGCTACAGTAAAATTAATATGTTGTGCTGTTGCTGCAAAGATCACAGTAATAATTATAACACATGCAAAACAAGTTTAAAGTGAGATTTTTCAGGTAAAGTGGAGCAAATCTGAAGCTGCAAATGTGATGAACTAGTTACTTACAAATCAAAATGTTGGTGGTCACATCCACATATATTTATTTTTGGTAAAAAAAAGTTTATATGTAGAATTTAACATTCATTCTGCTGCTTTGTGTCCTTTTGCTGTGCAGGAATGTCTTGTTTTGGCAGAGCCTGTTCTCATACATTTTTCAGTTTTATTGCCAAGTTTAACATATTTGTAAGAAAAAACATATTAACAAAGTAACTAGTCATTTGTAAGGCATTACATTTCAAAAATAACCTTCCCATTTGCCATTTTCTTTCAACAAGTCCCAATGTCTTTCTCACACACAAAGTTGCACTAACATGTTGCCAGGTTATGAATACATTTCCAGTCCCATGGCTATTGCTCTTGTCTAAAAGGGAAAGTGAAACTTAAAAGTATAAAAAAGGCTGCACCCAAATCTATCCAGCACCACCCTGAGTGTTTGGTTTAGCGGAAATCGAAACTGTTGTGCAGTGCCACTGTGGCAGAGTATTCAGAGCAGGCACCGAGAGACCAGAAACGAGTGGAAAAACTACTTTCAGCAAAATACGATTTTATTTGAAGTTTTCTGCCAAAACAGTCAACAAAAGAGCAACAAGGGGGATCCTAATGACTTTGTTCAGCACTGAACAATATTGAAGAAAATTCTAATCAGGACTTCCTGCTTTTGAAAACATGTCTGACAATCTTCAAATGGACCAACATGTTGTCCTCTGTGACATGTGCATAGGGGAGGACAGGAAACCAGCACTGAAGACCTGCATGAAATGTGAGATCTCCATGTGCGTCCAGCACCTCCAGGCCCACCTGATCACTCCTGTGTTACTACAAACTCATCCTCTGACCGAGCCTATGACTTTAGGTGGCACCAATAAATGCCCCCAACATGGCAAACTCCTGGAGTACTACTGCTTGGATGACATGACCTGTGTGTGTGTTTCCTGCGCCATTGAAGACCAGCACCGCCTGCACAATATGAAGACCTTCTCCACAGCCCACAAAGAGCTCCTGGAGAAGCTCAGCGCTGAGCAGCAGGACCTACAGGTGAAAACTGCTAAAAAGAATTTGAGTCTGGAGAAGTGGGAGAAGAGTGAGAGGGAGAAGCTGGCTCGCTCTAGTGTGCGCCTCATTGAGGCTGTGACTAATCTGCGTGACATTGCCCTGACCAGTGTCCACAGTTCAGTATCTGCCCGTATGGTGTCCATCAAAACCAGCAAGAGCAGCATGCAAGCAGCACAGAAGGAGAAGGACACCTTCAGGTTCCTGCAGATGTATTCTCAGGTACAGCAGGATATGGAGAAGGCCAAGGCTGTGGATCTGAGGAAAGGGATGGAGCCTGGCAGTGATCGAGACAAACTGGTTCAGGACATCAAACAGAATGGGGAAAAGATGGTGGAGCAAGCAGGCCACTTCTGGGGATCCTTGTTGAGTCTGGTTGACCCAGAGAACCACCAGGAGCTCATCAATACCAGTTCAGACCTGATCTTTGAACCACAGAGTTTGGGCCCCAGCATGTCACTGTCCAAAGACAGGAGGAAGGTTTTCTACACGGGGCTAGAGCCATATTCTGCCACTCTTCTAATTCGTAGTACCAGGTCAACTCCTAAATTTCAAAGGTGGGTGGTCAGTCTTTCCTGTCCTGACTGGACCATTGGTTTATGTGACAAACAGTTTGCACAGAACTTGACGTATGGACATGTCTATGGTCTGTGCCGCAAGGATAACAGGCTCAGCTCACTCACGACTGCCCGTGATGATGGTTCATGGCAGCAGAGAACACTTAGACCTTTAATCACACAGCTGAAAAATGGAGATGAGTCCGTACCACGACCTGGGGTGGTGGAGGTGTTTTTGAACTCTGATGCTTCCTCACTGTCCTTCTTCAGTAAAACTGGACGGCACCAGAGAGAAGAAATAATCACAATTAAGATGAGTCTCAACAACTGCGACCTGGCCCCCTTTGTTCATGTAGCAAAGACAAATGCCCAAAATATCCTCCAGCAGCAATGGAAGTGCCACTGTAGGCAGGTTAACTACACAGGGAGCATGTTGTGGCAAATGAAAGATAAGCAGTTCTACAACTCCTTCCAAAGTAATTGTTCCTGCGGAGCATATATTGGTGACGAATGCATCACAGAGGTGGTTTGTGAACTTCAGTAATGACTGGGACACCACTGATCATTGCTAATCATTATACAAAGTGCCTACAAATATCAACAGTAATAACATATTTTGCTTTCACTGGATAAGAATAAATATTATTGATTAGTGTTAAGTTGCTTTAAAATGAAAATATAAGCTGTTATTGCAAATATCAGTAATCTGCCAATGCTGCAAAGTGTACAAAATACAATCTAGCACTATAAGCATTGTTATGACTTCCGCTGCATGTCTTATGTTTGTTATTTTGTTTTGGGTGTCACTTACAATGTACACGAGTCAACGCTGTCATTATGTTGTATTGGTAATGTCTCTGCAGTTTCTGGCTGCTTGTTGAAGGTGTTTGTCTCCACCTGCTGGTGGTGAAAGTGTCATTGCTCTCACATTGTGCTTCCTTACAGTCTGAATGATCCAAACAATAATAAAGCCAGAAAACTTTTAAGATGTGGAATGTTTTTATTGACCGGTTAAAACGAGTGAATTTAAAAACTGCAGTTTCACACGATGTGACGAGATGTGATGAGAAAACAAACCAGCACAGATCATGTAAAAACAGCTTGGAATGGAGTGTCTACAGACAATGTGTGAAGTGAAACCATACCCCAGAATACGGTGTGAAACCTCCAAGGAATGACCCCGTAATTTAAGGGTTGTAATAAATCATAATATAAACGTGCACACCACTAACAGAAGCCCACACAAACTTTGGTACTGATCAAGAGCAGCTAGAACAAGAGAGGAGAAAAGCTGCAAATACTTCTATCTTGAACACCTCTGCTATGAATTCAGCACTTAAGGCTATGTACTGCATGTGCTCTAGTGGTGTACTAGCAGTCAACATATACTGGTCCATGTATAACTTCTCCCAAAATTCATCTACGACTTAAAAAGTATGACACAAGTTTCAAAACATATCTGTAGAACAATAACGGAAACTAAATATTAGACTCTTAAAGGTAAACTTTGGTGTTTTTGAACCTGGGCCCTATTTTTCCATGTTTTCATGTCTAAGTGACTCATGGAGACAACAAATTTTAAATTGGTCCAGTCTTGAGAGACAACTGCTGCTGCACTGTAACCACTAAAGACATGTTTGCACTGTTAATTTACGTCCATTGGAAGTGCTTGATTGCCACGAACAGGCTCAGATTGTTATTATGAGCGTCCGAAACTCTACTTTTTGCTGATCCAGTCTGTTTATTATTGTGTCTAACCTCCGTGTACGAATGAAACATTTTAAATGTCTACTGACGTTAGAATTTCATGTTGTGTGGACATTAACGTGACAATGTTGTGCAGATGATGGGTTGTTCTCCATACCTAACAACTAAATGTGGATGTTATCCTACATCAAGACGATGTTGGCAAGACACGTTTGGAAGACACTGAGTTTTGGTTAATTTGATTACTTAATACCACTGTCGCTTGTCGTCAGCGTTCTACGTCAAATTAATATTGGCATTAGATACTGTCCATACACCCAGCGTCACAACCTAAATTCAACCAAATATCAATGTCTAACAACATTGGTGGGCAGCTAGAAGTCTCTCTCAACGTCAAGTCTCAGATTTTTTCCGCAGTTAGCGAAAAAAATTAGCTAAATATTCAGCCGTGATGCCGAAAATTCTTCCAGGAACTCCTTTCTCCAACTGTCACTTGTGCTTCTTCCGTTGTTCTTCTTGAAACACAAAACCTCTCGCAAGATTTCAAAGCCATTTTTCTCCTTGTGCAATATATGGTCACAATAACAAGCAGTCTGATTTCATATCTATGTAGGGATCCCTTCCATAAGCTGTCAGACACTATTATCAACAATCTGAGCCTGTTAGTGGCAAAAACAAGCACTTTCAATGGATGTGAATTAACAGTGCACGACTGCCCATAGGGAGTACACTGCAGACTGTTTTGCTGTGCGGCTGCAGCGCGCTCTCTTAATACTTCAATTATTTTTGTTTGTGCTAAAAAATACCAACATTTAATTTAAATCTTAAATTACAGATCATTTAAGTGCAAAACTTAAAGAGTGTTGGAATGATTACATTTCTAAAGACAGTTCCGATTAGCCTCAGCAGCTGCATCATATTTAGTACTTTCTACATAATTTAAGACATTTGCTATGTTTGTATGTGTGTGTGTGTGTGTGTGTGTGTGTGTGTGTGTGTGTGTGACAGAGGCTGACAGTAAGATCTCGACACAGAGCACAGACACATGTTGTAGATTCTGTTTAAACCTACAACAGATTTGCATAAAAAGAACAATTAAGGAGCTTGCATTGGAACGAGGAGACAGCAGATGTTTATCTTACTGTCTAGAGACTCTCTGAGCCCTGAAACAATGCACTGTATGAAAAAAAATTAACATTCAGAAAACCCAATATACTCAAAATTGCATTGAACCTTAGCTTATGCAGATAACACAACCAATAAGGGTAGAAAAAGGACAGTATTTAGGTATTAATATGGATGCCTGTTCGCTTGTGTCTACATGTGGGAGTCGGGCAGTGTTGCAGACTTATCCTTCGACCTGAAGCAGGATCAAGCTGCGTGTTCAGCTGTCGTTGCCAAAGACGGTGTTGAGCTGTTGGGTGACCCTGATGAAGGTCGTCCTGCGGCTCAGCTCCTTCAGTTTGCCTGCCCCAACGTAGGTGCATGTGGACCGGACCCCGCCCAGGACGTCACGTATTGTCTCCTCCACTGGACCTTTGTAAGGAACTTCGACTGTCTTCCCCTCTGACGCTCTGGAAGCGAAACACACTGGGGTTATTCTCAGAGGAGACAGTGTAAACAACTCACACACACCTCAAACACATGAGAGAGGCCGGCGTATTTTTCCTTTACACACAAAAATAACTGTGACTCTGACCTGTACTCAGCCACGCCTCCTGCGTGTTTCTTCATCGCCGTGTCGGAACTCATTCCGTAGAACAGTTTGTATTTCTTGCCGTTTTTCTCAATGACCTCTCCCCCACTTTCCATGTGGCCAGCGAGCATACCACCCAGCATCACAAAGTCCGCTCCAGCACCTGGGAGCAAACGTAAAGTGAGAAGCTTGTTTTTGACAGAAAGAATTCTCGCTGTAGTTGGAATATGAGCGCAACATTAAAACACGGCAATTTACCGAAAGCCTTTGAGACATCTCCTGGGCAAGTACATCCCCCATCCTGTGTGAAAGAGATGAGAGGAGAAGACAAAACACAATGTTATGAGTGTGACTGTATGTTTATCACTGCTGCACGTACACCCTGGAAACACAAGATAAGGCTGTACATTCTCAGGGTGAAATGAACGTCTAACAAACTACACTGACCGTGGGAAGAGAAGAGAAACCCTGGGTTAAACACAGTAACATTATACAGGCTATTTTATGAGGTAACCAAAGACATTAAAGATAGATTAACCAATAGTTTCTATTATAAGTATCAGTTTAAGGAACAGTTCTTGTCTGGAGTTAGATGGTATGATCAATATGAACCTCAAACCATTAGCCAGTTAGCTTAGGATAAAGCATGAAAACTGGAAACGGGAAGATATCTGAATATGGTGATTTCAGAAAGAACTAGGCTAGCTGTTTCCCCTGTTTCAAGCCCATATGCTAAGCTAAGCTAACTGGCTACAGCTTCCCATTTAGCACACAGACATTAGAGTGGTATCAATCATCTCATCTAAAGGCCCAATAAACCAAACTGCTAAGCTAACTGGCTACAGCTTCCCATTTAGCACACAGACACGAGAGCGGTATCAATCTTCTCATCTAAAGGCCCAATAAACCAAACTGACATCAAAGTGCTAGTGGCGACAAAGGCCAACTGTTGCATCACCTCACATTGCCTGTGTCTAGGCCAAAAAGTTGCACCTGAACACACCGTAAAGACTACAGCCAACAGCCAACTAGCATGTATGTTCTGCACCTGCGTGAGAGGAAGTAACTCTCCATACCAACAGGCTGCAGTAGTCTGTATTTGTCGGTAAAAAAGAGAAACCAGAAGACAGATAGGACAGACACAAGATGCTAGTTAGCCAGTTACCACATTAACAACACGATTTTCAAAGAACCAAGGATATTCACTGTGCGCTAGCAAACAATAACACAAACAATTACAAACCTTTCATGGCAAAGAGCTCAATTGCTAAAAAGAATAATCTTACCTAATATAACAAGTTTTTTGTTGTCGATTTCATGCCCTCTTGACTTAAGTTAAGCAGTGTGTAGGAGCCATGAATGAATTCAGAGGTATTTTTGTAGGTGTATGACAGTTTAAATTTAAATATTGGTGTTTGTTATTGTTTATGATATTATTTAGGCTTTTTTGTGATTATGTTGATGAGGGAAGTAGGTCATATGGATATGGGCGGGGATATTAGGTTAATATAGGCACCTGCTCACCTGTGTGGCCAGAGAGAGAGAGAGGGTGAGCAGGGTCGCCGTATTTTTTGTTGACCGCTATTTTCTTCGATCACTGTGATCACTTTGATTATGAGTTTGTGCACAGTATCATGAGTTGATTATTTCTTTTTCGTTAATAAAAAGTTAAACTTATTTTTTTCGCATCTCAGTGATTTTTCCCGTTAAGCGCGTCAGACAAAGGAAAGGCCCGGCTGCAGCCTCTCAGCGACTCTTTGTTTGTGAAGTCGCTACATTTTGTCAACAAAAAGGCATTAAAAGGAAACATCATCGGACACCGCAACGGATCAAAGGATCAAGAGGACAAAAGAGGAAGAGGATTCAATCAAACAACCATCGGGATAAAAGACGGAGGTAGGCGCTGGCTGTTAAACAGATTTGGAACCGCTGGCATAGCGAACTACAGCCAGGTAAGCTCACCTGTGGATGTGCGCATGAAGCTGTATATTAATGGAAGGAATGCGGCTTGCATATTGACTGCCGTTTGTTCATTGGGAACCATGGCGTGATGGATTGAGGACTGAATCCTTCTGCGCACCGGCGTTATCATTATTGCAATACTGGTGCTGAATTTATCTCCATGCTATAAATGTGTGAATCTTCGCTCTGTCGCTCTGAAGTTGCTGCTGCTCTGCTGTTACATGGGATGATGATTATTGGATGAACTTCCTTTTCTTCTGTGGATGTGGTTTAAATGCACAAACAATATATTGGAAAAAATCGAAAAGGAAATCAATGGAGAAAATGAGTCAATAAATGCTGCTGTTGCAAGTTTTGAAATGGATGTGTTTTAAAGGCACAAACTGAAAAATCAAAGTGAAATCAAAGTACAAAAATGAGTGAAACAAATGCTGGTGTTGAAATGGAGTGTGGGAAAAGAGAAACTAAACTCACAGCCAAGGCCTGGGTAAATAAAATAGAAAAACTTCAGCATGAACGCAAAATCATTGTGAATAAAATAAAAGGGCTTATACCGGAAATGAAAACGCTTATGAAAAGCAAGGAAAATATCTCACATGTTCAACCTCATCTGGAGAATTTAATTCAACTTTGTGAGAATGCTAACATGTCACATAATGTGTTGATTCCTCTACTGCCTGAGGACGAACAAAACAAACAAAATGAATGGTTTGCCGGCATCATGAAATATAGTAACACATTTGAAGAGGATGTTAAAAGGTGGCTGAGTGAATCTGAGGAGCCACAACAAAATAACAGTCTTGGTCAATCGGATCCTGCTGCAGTCAGTGAAGGAGTGCTTCATTGTCCAACAGAGGATGAACATCAGGCACCAACTCAGGCTGCGTCCATAATCATGACAGAGGGCATGCAAGATAACATAAAACCGAGTGACAGTGTATCAAATGTGGGAAACAACTCTGCTATTGGAGGAAAGTCTGCTGTTTCTACTGCTTCTTCTGCACGTCTTAAAGCCGAGGCTGACTTGGCAGCATTAATGGCAAGACAGAAACTATTGAAGGACAAACATGAACTGGAGGAGCAGGAGGAACGGCTGAGGAGAAAGAAAGAGCAGCTAAAATTGGATGAAGATATTGCAGCGCACATGGCTAAATTAAATGTGTTACGATCTCGGAGCATTCTAAGTGGAAAGGGTTCTTTAGCCAAGCGCTCTGATGGAATGAACTCTTACCTGGAAAAAGGAAAATCAAACCAAAGGGCTCTCAATGTTAATGCGAATGCATTTATTCCACAAATGTCACTGAAACAAAAGGAAACCAAACATGATTACATGGATCCAGGAGCAAGGCCTAAAGAGAAAACTGCACCTCAGTTCATTCATTCTGAGCCTGTGTCAGTTAATGAACCCAAACAACATTCAGTGAATCACCGTGCTAATGAGAACACCCAAATTCAAAATGAAGATATATGGAATGCAGGATTTGGATCAAAAAATGAGGATCACAACAATATGCTGGGAATTATGAGGAAGCAAAATGAAATAACTACGCTTTTGATACAACAGCAATGCCTCTCATCGTTGCCAAAGAGAGATCCCAATTTTTGATGGTGATCCATTAAAATATCAAGCATTTATTAAAGCTTTTGAGAATGGTGTGGAAAGAAACACTGAGAACTACAGTGACAGACTCTATTTCCTGGAGCAGTACACTAGAGGTCACCCTAAGGAACTGGTTAGAAGCTGCCAGCATTTTAATCCAGAGAGGGGCTATGTCAAGGCTAAAGCTCTACTGAAGGAGCATTTTGGGAATGAACAGAAAGTAGCGGCTGCATATATGGAAAGGGCTCTTTCATGGCCTCCCATCAAAACAGAGGAGGTAAAGGCTCTCCAGGACTACAGTCTTTTCCTCAGAGGCTGTTCTAATGCCATGGAAGGGGTGGAATATTTGCATGAGCTAGACCTGCCTGCCAATATGCTCGCAATTATAAGGAAGTTGCCTTACAAATTCAGAGACAAGTGGAGAACTGTAGCCTGTGAGCTGCAGGAGAGGCGCAACCAGAGACCTACATTCAGTGACATCACCAATTTTATTGAGAGACAAGTGAAAATCTTGACTGACCCAGTGTTTGAAATATACAGGATGCTCCCCAACAACAATAAATAAAGGTGTAAACAAACTCAAGCAACAGCGTTCTGGAATGAAAGGAACCAGCTTTGCCACCACTGTAGTTCCTGTAGAAAATAAAACTCAGCCTAGAACCAAAGAGAAGGAACAACTTCAAGCGGCAAGGAGGATGTGTCTTTGTTGTGGAGGAGGACACACATTGGATTCGTGTCCTCAGTTGGAGACAAGACCCACAAGGAGAAGATAGGCTTCTTACGAGAAAGGGGTGTCTGTTTTGGCTGTTTGTGTATAGGACACATCAGCAAAGATTGCAGAAAACGTATTTCTTGTGCAAAGTGTGGTCTACTACATCCAAATGTTCTTCATATCCCTCCAAAGGCAAAGGTAAAGGACTCTGATCAAACAGAAGGGAAATCAGAGAAAACAGTGGACAGCACCTTGGTGTCAAGTGGTCTCACTGGGGCTGGTGATCACGATTGTAAACTTCCCATAGTTCCTGTACAAGTTAAGTCGAAGAAGTGCAAAATCATTACCACCTATGCTTTCTTGGATCAAGGAAGTACAGCAGTATTCTGCACGGAGGCACTGTTGCATAAGCTGGACCTCACAGGAAAGAAGGCACGTATTCTCTTGCGGACCATGGGACAGGAAAGGGTGGTAAGCAGCCATATTGTGTCAGGACTGGAGGTGGCTGGCTTAAACTGTGATCATTTCTGCGAGCTGCCCAAAACTTTCACACAGGAGTGTATGCCTGTCCACAGTGGGAATATTCCAAGACAGAGGATCTTCAGGGATGGCCACATTTGAAATATGTTCATTTGCCTGAGATAGATGCAGGGATTGAGCTGCTGATTGGGATAAATGTTCCTAAGGCCTTGGAACCACTGCAAGTCATTCACAGCGTAAATGGTGGGCCCTATGCAATCAGGACAATGCTGGGGTGGACTGTAAATGGACCTTTAAATGGAGAAAGTGAGGAAGCAATGGATTGTGAGCAGCCAGAGTTATCAGTGAACAGAGTGTCAGTTGTGAATTTGGATGAACTTTGGCAGCAGCAGTTCAAGGTGGATTTCCTGAATGCAGTGTGGATGAGCAACCTGGAACGTCAAGAGAGGATCAGAAGTTTATGGACTTGGTTACAAACTCAGCAAAGCAAGTGAATGGCCATTACCAGATCAGCTTACCATTAAGGAATGAGGAACTCAGTATGCCAAATAATAGGATAATTGTTGAGCAACGTGCCAAGTACTTGAAGAGGAGGCTTCTGAAGGACTCATCATTCCATGCAGAATACACAGCCTTCATGAACGATCTGGTTGCCAAAGGTTATGCTGAAAGAGTGCCTGAAGATGAGTTGGAGCGCTGTGATGGCAAGGTTTGGTATATCCCCCACCATGGCGTTTACCATCCAACAAAGAGGAAGATCAGAGTTGTCTTTGACTGTGGAGCAAGTTTCCAAGGAACATCTCTCAATGCTCAGCTCCTACAAGGACCAGATCTGACCAGTTCATTGATTGGGGTGGTGACTAGGTTCAGGAAAGAACCAGTGGTGATCATGGCAGATGTTGAATCCATGTTTCACCAGGTAAGGGTACCAGCTGAAGATGCTGATTTGTTGAGGTTTCTCTGGTGGTCCGATGGGGATTTAAATCAAGATCAATTTAAATCAGATCTCAGTGACTTCAGAATGATGGTGCATCTCTTTGGGGCAACTTCATCTCCCAGCTGCGCCAATTTTGCTCTCAGGAAATGTGCAAAAGATAATGAAGAACAATTCAGCCAAGAAGTGATTGATAAGGTCCTACATTGCTTCTATGTGGATGATTGTCTGGTGTCGGTGTCTTCAGAGGAGGAAGCTGTGTCTCTCTATCACGACCTTGATTCCATCTGTGCAAAGGGTGGTTTCCAGCTTAGGAAGTGGATAAGCACAGACGTGAGGTTATGGCTGCAATACCTGAAAGTCAACGCGCCACAGACATGAAAGGGTTGGACCTGGATCAGGATCAGCTACCAGTGGAGAGAGTGCTTGGTGTGGAATGGTGCATTCAGTCTGACACCTTTAAGTTCAAGATCATCATCAAGGACAGACCACTCACCAGGAGAGAATTCTCTCAGCTGTCAGCTCCATTTACGATCCTCTTGGAATCCTGAGCCCTGTTGTGTTGTCGGCTAAGAAAATCTTAAGGGATCTGTGCAGGAGATCACTTGGCTGGGATGACGTCATACCTGAACCAGTTGCTAACGAGTGGATGACTTGGCTGCAGGAACTGTGCCATCTAGAGGATTTTAACATCATGAGATGCTTGAAACCACTAAACTTTGGAGAGACAACCACGGCACAGCTGCACCATTTCTGTGACGCAAGTGAAGATGGTTATGGGGTAGTGACTTACCTGCTGTCGCATAGCAAAGACTCACAGGTACACAGTGCTTTTGTCATGGGAAAGGCTAGGGTGGCTCCACTTAAGTCTGTTACCATCCCTCGTATGGAGCTCATCGCTGCCACTATGGCAAGCCGCATTGATGTTCTGTGGAGGAGAGAGCTACATATGGATCTTCAGGATTCAGTGTTTTGGACAGACAGTGCATCTGTGCTCAAATATATCAAGAATGAGACTTCCAGGTTCAAAGTCTTTGTTGCTAACAGGGTCTCAGAAATTCTCAAAGTTTCACAGTCTTCTCAATGGAGGTATGTAGACACTGCAAGCAACCCAGCAGATGTGGCCTCTAGAGGCTTGAAAGTGGATGCATTCCTCAAAAATCGGACATGGGTATCAGGTCCACCTTTTCTCTGTCAACCTGAGTGTGTGTGGCCTGTTAATCCTGAGGATGTTCACCAGCTTCCATCAGATGACCCTGAGGTCAAGAAAGCTGCTGCAGTGAATGCTGTACAGGCCAGAGAAGAGATTGATGCTGTGACGCGATGATCAGTTATTTCTCATCTTGGATTGGTCTGAAAAAATCTGTGGCTTGGATATTGAGATTCAAGAACTGGCTCTTGGCTTGCTGCCAGAAGAGGAAAGAGTTGAGCACTGAGCTTGCACAGTCTGATTTGGATGTGATACAACGAGGATGTTCGTTGAGGAAGGACATGGATGCTTTCAAAAGGGAGACAGTTCCAAGTTATCTGTCAGTGGAGGAGCTGGAGAAGGCTGAACTGGAAATCATCAGGTTCTGCCAAAGGAAGAAGTTTCCAGAGGAATTCTCCAGGCTACAACATGGCAGAAGTGTTAAGGGCCATAGCCACATTTATAAACTCTGCCCACTGGTGAAGATGGGTGTTCTGAGAGTTGGTGAGTCGGCTGAGCAGGTCGTCTATGCCTGCAGAGGCTAAACATCCCATAATACTGGCTAAAGATTTCCATATCTCAGACATTCTTCTGAGGCATATTCATCAAGTGG